>NC_136072.1:945211346-945811346 GCF_964261635.1 Lissotriton helveticus
GCATCAACTATCTTTATCTCAAGAGCTTTATATCTTCCCTCGTCCCATCATTCACCTTCTCCAAACTTAAAAATGCATTGTCTGCAGGTCTTGTGGCTACCACAGGCTTTGATTAGATCTGGGTGGCTCTACATGTATCTCAATTACTTGCTTCTAGTGGAGCTGCTTTCAGTAAGCATTTGCATCGGGGCTTAGGGACCCCGTTTCTTCAAAAATTACTCTTCCGGTGATTTGTAATTTTTTTTTATGTATTTATTTTTTTACTTCAGTATTAACAGAACTTTTTTGTGATTGCGAGTTTGTCTCCTGTTGTGGAACAAACGAAAGCAGATTCCTGCAGAGACGCACACTGTCCCTACATAACCTGTTAGTCTAGATTCTAAACACACGCACACGATTCCTAATCATAACCTGACACAGTAAAAGCCGCTGTTAAAGCACATACCAGCACAAAGCTCCATAGACGACCTATAGCACAATCCACCAATTTCCAAAGCAAGACGTCAATGTATTATTACAGATAAATCTCTGTCTGTCAGCATAGTTAACAAGCGGGCGCTGTTTTTAATCGCACGTACCTGGCCACATGTTTTTCGTTTGTGCAAGCACAAGTGCCCAATGAAAAGTTAATATAAAGGGATCATGTGTTTGAACCTATATATTATTTACGTAGATCATATGTACTACGTGTGGTTTGCACTCCTACAATGTTAATTTCATTTGAAAGAACCGAGCATTTCATTAACCCCTTGGGCGTGGCCGCGATTCTGTGCCTGTGCGGCAGAATCGCGAGTGGGCGGGTTTATGACGGCCCCCAGCCGTCATCAGCACACGAGCCCCGTGATGCATGACGGCTGGGGGCCGTCATCAGCATCGAAGGGGTTAAAAACTACATTAATTCCTGATTAAATACATATGTATTTCAGTGCATCTGAGATTCATTCAGTTTAAGTATCTGCATAGGGCCTATTACACCAGGGAGAGATTGTGGCAGGCTGGTTTGATTGAGTCCCCAGTATGCATGAGGTGTGAGCATGAAGTGGGCACTTTCCTACATACGGTGTGGGGTTGTGGTAGTTTGACAAGATTTTGGACTGGGGTGTGGGACTGCTTGTCTGAGGTGTTGGGCTGGGACCTCCCTCGCACCCCCAAACTAGGGCTTCTTCACGTTCTTGAAGGCGTTGCTGCTAATATGTATAAGCGACACTTACTCCTGCTGGGTCTTGCAGTCGCAAAGAGGGATGTGGCTCAGGCATGGAAAGACCCCCGGGCTCCCAAGGTGGTAGTGTGGAAAAAGGGCCTCGGTTTTTGTATGGGGTTAGAGCGACCAGTTTTTGAGGCCAGGGGCTGCCCCAGGAAACATTACAAAATATGGAAAAGATTGGCAGACTACAGGGGACTCTGGCTGGAACCGCCAGCATTGTTAAGAGATGCAGAAGGGCAGATGTGATGGGGACATGGGGGCGAACTGATACACACTGCTATATGTATGCAATTCTTTTCACAGGAATAAAGAGATATTGTGCTGGGGGGGGGTTTGAGGGGGGTGCCTGGGTTGAGGGCGGGGGGGCTAGGGGGGGCTGGGTGGGGGGGTTCAGGGTTTTTGTTATCAGAAGTTATATAGATCGCTGATTATATTGTGATATGTATGTGGCAGTTCCTCCGGGGTACGGAGTGATGTGTCTTTTGTACGATCTATCAATAAAAAAAGTTTAACAAAAAATATACATATATATATATATATATATATATATATATATATATATATATATATATATATATATATATATATATATATATATATATATATATTTAATTTATTTAACCTTCCACTCCCCTTTAACAAATGCTCTCTTGCTCTCTTAGGCAGTTTTGTATGCTACGTTATGCTATCGCACCATTTAAAAGGCATTATGCATGTGTCTTTTAGTTTTGTGAGTTGTTAAAAATAGCAACGGTGACTGGGTTGATTTTTGTCTTAAGAAGGTACCAGGAAAAAGATCCTTGTTTTAAATTCCTTGTATTGCTGTGTGGTTGAGTAAAAGGAGTGAATGCCAGTATTTAGATGCCTGAACAAAGACCGCTCTTCCACCGCATTGAAGTAGAAGACCACTATATATTTTTCATTGGAAAAACACTTAGATCGATTTGAGTGTAATGGGGAGGAGAGGGGGAATTCTGTTTAATAATCAATGGGTCATATGGGGACACAGTCCAGTGCTGTAGGCGTAGCTGTTTTAATCAAATTCTTTTAGACCCTGGAAACCAATGAATCAATTCTGCACTGATCTTGCTTCCCTTTGTGCTTCATCGTTCTCCCTGTGACTGAACTCCCTTCCTATGCATTGGAACTTTTCCATCTGATCGCTTGACTAAACAAACTGTACTAGTTCCCAGAAAACACATTTCTAGTTTCCAGCTGTCAATTATCATTAGCTGTTTGCAATAAGCATACACTTGTGAGTTTTCTGTTAGAATGTATTATTGTAAATTCCTAGTCTGTAAATGTCCAATGCGTAACTCCTAAATAACAAGATTTTGTTGTGTACACAATTGCATTTCAACATAAGCAAACATACCATTGCTGTTGTCCAGAAGCAAATGATGAGGCATCCAGGGCGTATAGGCTTTATTCCTCATGGTATGGTAGACCCTCCAGTAAGAAGCACACAGGGGGGGAAAATAGCAGGGACTGTGAGGATTGTCACATTTTTTGTTCAACCGCAGGGCATGTGGGTTGTACAAACCTGCTACATCATTCCTCATTCCTGCTTTTCTTTCACATATCATCATACTCCCACAAAACATTCAAGGATTGGGAATAGAGGGCAGAAAGTGAAATGAGTGTTGTCCCAACTGTTTCACTTTTTTAACCACCTCTCAGCTATCAGGTTGTGACTGAGCTGCAAGTAGACTCTAGACTGACACTGCATAATTTATTTGTAAAGATTATATGTAAAAGTGCATATCTCTATCTATTATTCGAATTCTTTTTGTTTTGGTCTTAACTTAATCGTATAAATAGCCTTTATTTTTCTACAATTGTGTGGAGTTTAGTTTTTGTGGTGTCTCAGTGATGTACTGTGGGGGTATATTGCACAAATACTTTGCGCATTACCTCTTAAGTTAAGTCTGACTGCTCTCCACCAAGCTACCAGAGGGTGAGCACAGGTTATTGTCAACAGAAGGCATCTAAACGCTAATATGACACTGACAAAGTCCCCATCAGTAGGAAAAGTGAGGTTACTGTATCTGCAGAAAAGCTGTTCTTTAAGAGCATAGCAGACTTGTTGATAACTTTCATTTTTTGAAGATTCACCAGAAATAGATTTCAGAGCGTAGATCGAGTGTTCCAAAAACACTGCTGCTACAACATGCACACTTACAGCTTGAGTTGTGAGAAGACATTTGAACTTCGATCTTAAAACTCTATTACGTGTGCAAGAGACAAATATGTTTGGCAGACAGCCTGGACCAATTCCAGAGAAGATTGGATAGACAATGTAAATGGTTCTTAATTACATACATTGCGGAATATGTCGACAACACAAATAACACACAGCTTTAATCCGTTCGCCACGCTACTTTACCTTAGATGTCAGCCTAACAGCAAGATTTTTAATTCTGTTGTTTCTTAAAGGAGTGTTCAGTAAACACCATTTATAGAGAATTGCCATAATTAATGTGTGATAACACATGCACTGATCACTATGGAGTAGAGACTTGAGCGAATGAACGGGAAAAGTTTGCATAACAGAAATAATTGAGGAATGTAAGTCATTGAAACTGTTTGAATCTGAATTTCCAGAGACGATCCTCACAAATGATGGAAGCCTAGTTGTTTTCTTTGGATGTTTGGGCAAGGCAGAGGGAATGCCACTGATGGCCAATGAGTGTGTGTCAAGAAGGGAAAATTCCCTCCCACAAATAGTGATTTCCATGTGTAGATTCAAGATTTAATTGCATTGCCATTTTAAAAAGTGGACTAGTATTTGGGATGAACTAGTGTTCTCCTCAAAGTAGAAGACCACCACTATCTAGATGTCACACAGATTAAATAAAATAAACCTGTGCTCAGTCCCTGGTATTGTGACAGAACGCTATCTGGCCTAAATCAATGGCAAATTCCACAACCAATAGTAAAATAACACCAAAATGACAGAAATCCAACAAGGGGAAACCAGATATGTATTTTTAAAGCTTGAGTGGAAATAGCTCCAAAAACCACAAAGTGCAATTGGTTGTCAATGGGAGAGATAGATAAGGACTTAGGCGTGATTTAGGGCTGGCCATGATGGAAACCTGGCCGATTACAGGTGGATTGCACCTGTTGAAAGTCTGAAAGCCAAAACGTATCTAAGTACCAACGCAGAAAGTGACGTTGTCATTTTTCAAGAAGATAAATCCTCCATGAGCAGGCTGGCACTGAAACAGTAGTTGCTGCAATGGAACCAAAGGCTGGATACTTGAAGAAAGTTGGTCCAGCTGGAACTTCGGAGATTTCTTGCTAAATATTTTCTAAGGCCCAATGGAGAATGCTACTTAGTTGTTCTTTTAGTGGTGGTACTGAGAGCCTTGAGCGGATGAAGCGGAAATTCAGTCTAACACTGTGGAACTGCTTTTTGGTTGCTTTTCACGCCAGGTCCCGCCTGAAGGTCTGGAGCAAATGTTTTCAGAAGTTTACAAACTTACAAACTTTCTTCTGGTGCCCCAAAAACCACAAAAATGTACTTGTAATACCCCCAGACCTCAGTGAAAGGCACTTGGAAATTCTCGGGTTCCCGATAGAGGCCAACAGCAAAATCTAGTCCAGGTCCATTTGTTACTGGTCAGCTGGGTACTTCATGAAAAGGCCTTAGCAGCTTGTTGTGTCCCTTGAGCCAGCCAGGTGGTCAGCAACTGACCCTTGCAGTGCACTTCTTTGCCCTGTGTGAAGGAGGGAGCAGGACGCTTCTCATTTCATAGACTGGAGGTTCAGTCCTCTTCTGAAGTAACATAGGTACAGAAAGTGTTTTGAAGCTTGTACCTTGGGGTGCCACATTTATGCCTGGCTTTAGTTAGGAGTTTCGGGTGACTCCTGGCCATTCTTTATGCAATGGAGTAAAATGTTTCAGGGGCAACCCTAACAATGTGTTCATCCTGTTTTCCCTACTGCAAGCAATCCCACGGTGCCCCTCACTCTCAAAACTCAAGATGGGGAAACCCTTCTTCTGTGCAAAGGTTGTGTGCCCACACAGAAGGGTTAGACAAAAAACAGAGGTTCCTGTGGACACTCAATGATTGATATTACAATATATATCAGCACAATCGCAGTAAAAGGGAGGTACCCAGATGTCAGAAAAAGAAACATGTAACACAGAGTATGTAGAGAAACAAGGTATTTTTATATCTTAAATTCACAGTTGTAGTAAAGTTTCAGGTGCAAAGTGTCCCAAGAGAAACCTAGAAGTATGAAATGTGACTTTTAGTTACATAAAAGCAAGGTTTCAATATTTTTAAAGAAGTGACCATTCAGTAGATACACAATCAATGTTGGCAGCCTCCTAGCTCAAGCTTAACATTTTCCAAGCAGAGACGGACGAGTGCAGGTCTCCGTGCTATCACGGGCGAGAATTCTCGGCCAAAGATTAATTCTGAACCCCTTATTGGACTTCCTGACACAGTTCATATATCGGAATCCTTAACCCGTTCAGCGCGGCGCGAATTTTCGCGCTGTGCTGAACGTTCTAAGAAACGGGTGTGGTCGTGACGGAACGGTTCCGTCATGAGCACAGCTCAACCGACGCTCATGACGGAACCGCTCCGTCATGAGCACCGAAGGGGTTAAAGGAAACGGAGGAACATTTTCCAAAGTCTGCCAAAGATCCCTCACATTGTTTCACGCCACCAACTAATTAAGCGACACTGCCTTCTGGATAGGTATTACAACTACACCGTTGGAATTCTCTGATTGCCAGCCCCTTCCCTCCATAGGTGCTCGGACCAGCCCTATGTGAGTATCCCCTGCTACCATTCACTTACACAAGTGTTCACCACACCACTGTCAATCAACCACAGGTGTCCCTACATTGATAGGTCCTGATGAGACCCCGCATTGCTAGTTTGATCAAAACGCCGTCGACAACCTGAAGCGTACCAATTCTCAGCCCCTTTGATTACACTAGGGGGCTGCCAACATTGGTTGTGTATCTACTAAATGGTGGCTTCTGTAAAAATATTGAAACCTTGATTTTATGTCACTAAAAGTCAAATTACATACTTATAGGTTTAACTCTTCACTTGGGACACTTTTCACCTGAAATGTTACAACTGTGAATTTAAGATCTAAAAATAACTGGTGTTTCTGCATACTCTGTGTTACATGTTGTTTCTTTAACTGACATCTGTGTACCTCCCTTTTACTGTGATCGTGCTGATATATATTGTAATATCAATCATTGAGTGACCACAGGAACCTCTGTTTTTTGTTTAATTGTAAGTACCCTGGTTCTGTGTGAGTAGGGTGTCCCTTGTTTCCTTATACACGACACACACAAGGGTGTCAAAAGCACAAAAGGTGATAGAAAGAATGGTTGCAATTTTTCTAACCATGCGCACCTGCACACCATAGCATTTCAACCCATCGTTCTTTTGCCCACCATGCCACCACAGATTAGTCCCAACCACATGCAGATCAGTCTTAGCCCTGCTTTAATAGGAACATTCCAGCCCAAATTTCCAAGCCAGGTCCTCTTTGAATCGGAACACAAGCATCCCAAGCCCAGTTTCAGGCTGATTGGGCCTCGTCAGTCAGTGCACCTTGGTTGCAGTGGTAGAGTCAACCAGAGACTCAGACTCATGTCAGGGCTGACCCTTGCCACTTACAACTGGGTTGTGGAATTTGATAAAATATCTATTTGTCGGGGCAGGTTGCTTCATAAATCTACTTTTCCTGTAACAAAATCTACTCGTCCCTTTTGTGCCATGTAATGCGGTGACACATTATGACAGCAATGTCATATAAGAGCTCTGAAATAGCCTCTCTGATTATGCCAGGGCTCCTTCCATAGTAAGGTTTAAAAACTAGCAATTACCTTATGTTGCCACGTTTCCGCAGATCTACATACTGGGGCTGAAGGTAATGGTAAGCAACAGTTCCAGGTAAGGAGCGCCCTTTTGAGTCTGTGCAAACCTACTAACTTGCATGTTTTAAGGGTTTTCACCATCTCTTTGCTAATCTTTTCCCATACTGAGAAAGGTTGGAAATGTACTCCTGACAGTGGCAGACATAAAACTTCTTCCAGGGTTGGGAAAAAAGTGGTTGGAGGGAAAGTACAAACACTCAGAGTTTCACATGAGCAAATCTACACCTGCACATTTGCTCATGCTAAAAATGCAGTTCACAAATATTTTCTAGGAGTACTATTTCTTGGCCTACTTCTGAAAAGTCCTATGAATTCACAAAAACTGTATATTTGCACCTAATGCAAGGACATGGGTGCACTTATGAGACTTTATTTAATAATTGGGCCCCTAATTAGTTCTGGTTTTAACCATGACCTTTTGTGTTTATTAAAATTCTGTCTGTCTCTCTCTCTCGCTTTCTATCGTCTTGTTTATTTTTGTTTCCTATAATCTTGTTATAACTGGTTACAATGATTTTCTATTACAAATATTTTTGGGGATTACAAGCATACATCAACACATTTTACTAAATGATGCTACAAAGAAATGGCTCCTAAAATTTTACAGTAGTTTAGCAAAATGTTTTCGCATTTTTTTGTCAACATTTTATTTTGAAAACAAATAATCATCAATCTTGCTTTCAAGCTTCTGTAAATATTTGTATCTTTCAGAGAACATTCTGGGAGCATTACACATAGCCTCATATTGCTAAACATTGAAAACGTTTGTACACATTTTTATACTGTAATCACTGTCAGTAGTTCATTCTGAGCTTGCAACATTTACTAAGAGCGCTAACCCTAAAAATAAAGACTTTGCATTAATGAACCATAAATACAAGCTTGAACAGCATTTACACATGAACACAAATATTATCTTAACTGCAGTCAATACCTTTCCCTTATCCATAATGTGATACTGTAAACTGGCAGCCAAAGGTTCAGCCTACTTGTCCCAAGGATAAAATACACATGAAAACTTGTTGCCCTTGACCCAAACAATATGTCTCGGGCGTCGGGCTATAGGAATTCCACATCCCTGTTACAGCTTTGCATCATGCACACAAACGTTGACTGGGGAAATGCTTGCAATAAGAATAACCACTGGCAATCTCTCAGGGTAACATCCCAACCCATCGTTCTTTTGCTCACCATGCCACCTCAGTTTGGACACAGCCGCATACAAACCAGCCTTGACCCTGCTCCAATTGGAACAGTTTAGCCTGAACTTTCAGGCCAGATCCTTCCTGAACTGGAATCCAAGCAACGCAAGACTGGTACTGCCATGAGGTGGCAGTTCAGACATTGCATCCATCTTCCATCAACCTTGCATCTACTACTCTTTTGTATACTTTAGTGCTGAAAAGCTGTGAGCACAAGAATACTGAATCTTCAGCCCAACTGCAATGCACCTTTTGTTTGACTGACTTGGCAGATTTGTCCCTGTCCTCCAAAGGTCTTTGGAACCAAAAAGTTCCTAACTTCATTTTTTTCCCAGAATGTTGGGAGGAGAATAATTCAACACAACCAATGGTCCCAGGAACTCAAGAACAACACTTTGGGCGACGACTCCCTCCATCAGATGACACATGCAGGGCCTAGTAGAGAAAGGTCTATAGCTAAGTCAAGAAATGGCTATAAAAAACACAACTGCGTAGGAGGCCCAGTCAATTAAATTATACAGTTATGACCTATACCCAACATATTTTAGAAACACATGATATGAATTGAATATAAATACATTTTTATAAAAGGAATATATTTTTACAGTAAAACTTATTTGATATTCATGATTACATTTATGGTAATGAAAACACAGTACACACTAAAACATAGACAGATTGATGGAGGCAAGACGGTAGTATGGACTACGCGCGTTTCTGCGTTATCGCCTTCATCAGGTCACCGTCTTATTGTACTGTTCACAAAACCACGAAGGCACTATATAAAGGTCCAATGATGTTGACGCTATTGACACAGGCAGCTATTAAAAAGGACAAGTATTCTTTGTCCCGAAACGAGAACCAGAATGAATCTAAGGTGAATGATTGCAGTGCAGAAACAAAGTATCCTGGATCGTCAGATGCTTCAAAATTCAAACGACGCTCCGGATTAATCTAAGAACGAAAGATGATTCTAAGACGCCAAAATCAGCTGGACAGAGATTCTCTAGGTGTAATGGATGATCCGCCTTTAAGTAGAGCAGGACGCCAAATGTGTCTATTTTGACAGCATTGTCCTCTGTCTCGAATAATGCTGTAGAAACCGGGGAGTCCGTATGCGCCAAACGTCTGCACAATCAGGGCCTAGGGCAGGTCCTGGTGGAACTAGTCAGCTGGGCTCTTAAGGAAAAGGGGTTTCTTGCAGATCTTTGTAGCTCCGCAGATTAACAGGAGGTCCGCTAACTGGCCCTTGGAGACCACTTCATAGTTCCTGATACAAGTAGGAGCAGGTACAGGGTTAGGGTTCTCCTCACAGGTGGCTACATCAGATGGATTTCTTCTTTTTTCCCCAGGCCAGGTAGTGTGGTACCAAGGCGGGCCACGTTCATGCCTGGCACTATGCTGTGGGTGGTGGTGACAACTAGCCCCTCCATAACTAATAAGGAAAAGTTCCCAGAGATGCCCAATCCACAGAGGCCAGGGTAATGACCAGTCCACTGTGGTTACTAAAAACTTCTTCTTGGGGTAGCTTCACTCCCAATGGGTTTCCTGGCAGCCAGACTGTGTGGACAAAGGCAGGGGCTTTCCAGTTGCCATCTAACACTTGCTTGCAACAGTGCCGGTCCTTTTGAACTTAATTAAGTTTGTGGGCCCACCACACCAATTGATCTTCCTGCCAGGGAAATAAAACTATAGCTCATGTCCCTGCCATGCACAGTGTTTTCACCAACTATGACATTTAAGATGTCACATTTATGTTATCAATAATGTCATAGAACATGTCATAGGTGATCTAATATGTGAAGTCATAAGCAGGGTATGGCACAGCAAGAGTTATATTTACTTCAGTTAACTATATGTGTTACATTTCAGTGTTATTTTATGTTTAAAATATAACAATTTAACTTACATTTTCACCTGACTGTAACATCACATTAATCTTTTTTTTTCAGTGAACTTCTGAGTTAAAAAAATATATAAAGTAAGATATTACCATATCTAACTATAACATTGCTGTAAACCTTGTTTTTTCCAGTTTAAAGCAATATTTTATTACCATACCTATTTAGGCCAGAGTTCTAGCAAGCGGTTGGCTGCAGGGCCTGGCCTTCTGCCAGCCACTGCACCCAACCATCTGTCGAAGGCCAACACCCCTGTGGGCATCCAATACCCCGTTGCTGGCCCACTTCGATGGTTGTCTAGAGTCCACCGTTTTTTTTTTGTGGCACCAAGTTACTACAGCGAAACTATAAGAGGACCACACTTAGTGTAGTATGTGGCTATCCGTGTGCAGCCCAAAAAAACCCCCAATCTTTATAATTTGACTCTGGAGAGGGTGCTCCGGGGCCCCCCCGTGAGTAACTGAGGTTAGGGTACCCCTACCCTGTAAACCCCCGCCCCCCCCCCCCTTATTTCCTTTGTCCCCTTTTGTTTTTCTGGACATGGGATCAGAGCCCTTAAATGGGCACCACATTTCTTCATGTTTCGGCCAATCAGACCACATGCTTTGAGCTTGCAGTATCATGCTTCCCCTTGGTAGTACCTTGTTGCTAGATATGTCTAGATTATTAACCTTCCCTATCCAGACTACTGAACAGATTTACACCAAACAACATGCTTTCTGGATCATTATCTAAATTTCTGCCAAATTTGGTGTAATTCTGTTCTGGCATTTTGACTGTAGGGTTGTCTAAAGTTCCTATTAGAAATTGCAACAGATCACCCTGAAACAATTCATGAAGGAGCAGGCGTTGGTGGATGAACCCCCTCTTTTTTTGAGGTGGGAAGGGGGGGGGGGAGTTTTGTGTAGAATTGTCAAACAGCAGCAAAATTATTAGCAAACCACAAAATCATTTTATTTTTTTAAACCAAGTTCTAACTATGACTACACAGTGGCGACTGCCACTGTTTAGTTAATAGATTTTTTTAAATTAAAAACCCTGGTTGCTAGAGAGTAAAAACGTGTGTTTTTAGAGAATAAAATGGTATCTGAATAAAGTAAATACAGAGTTTGTTTGTATGAGCTTTATTCGACAGAAAATGTCATAAAAGCTGTAGAAAATAAAAAAGATTTTTTTTTAAAAAGTAGAAATACAAACCTGCAACATCTTAAGCTTGTATGAGCAAACAGATCGGCATAGTAGCCTTGGGCCCAAAAATACATGTCATATTCCAATAGTTAAAAGCCCATATAATAGAGAAAAAAACCACAATTGGTACATGAAATGCGAATCCGCGATAAAAAAATGATAAAAAGATAAAAACAGTAAGCATTTCATCTTAATAACAAGTCTTCACTATGCTATAGTTAATCAGTAGTTTGCTGGAAAAATTTGGATTTTTCCTGATATAGCAGCAAAGAATAACAGATAAAGTGCTAGTGCATAGGAATTAGTCTTGTATTAGGTCTAACAAATTTGGAGTTGTGGCAGAAATCTGTCACAACCTTGTTTAAGTTAAAACTGTCAGACTGATTTGCATATGGCCATGTCTGAACTGGGGTGGAGGGTCAGACTGATTTGCATATGGCCATGTCTGAACTGGGGGGGCCGAGTGAGCTAAAGAATGGTGATGGATTAAACCCAGATCAGTTGACTGGGGATGAGTGTTTGATTTGCTCAAACGCTCCGTCCATCATCATCCCCTTTTGTATCGCTTTGTTCGCCCTAAGTGTGGCAGGGTATGCTCAGACGTGAGTTCCTTGCTCACTTGGCCACTGGATTCAAGATAGCCTGGCTAATGAGGATTATAAATCCGAAACCGGTCCCAGGATGCTTGTTTCCGCTCCAGGGAAGACATGGCTTGGCAGTTCGGGCTGGACTGTTCCCATGAGGCACAGGGTCAGACTGATTTGCATATGGCAATGTCTGAACTGGGGTGGCCGAGTGAGCTAAAGAATGGTGATGAATTAAACCCAGATCAGTTGACTGGGGGTGAGTGTTTGATTTGCTCAAACGCTCCGTCCATCATCCCCTTTTGTATCGCTAAGTTAAAACTGTGCCATTCTTGAAAGAGCTTTCCACCTGATAAGCCATGCCTGGTCAAGAAACTTTTCTACACAACCTGCAAAAAGAGATCTGGAGTCGGACCTAAGAATGCGCAATACTGTATAGTGATCCCGTGTGCCCAATTGCTTGCAAATCAATTTTAGCCATTTGGCCCGCGAGATGTTGTATGCCGGGCAAGCAAACATTACATGGGCAATGCTTTCTATCTAGGCTCTGCAGCATGGGCAATCTTTTCCGATGCTTGAATGCCATTTTGCAGTAGTAGCGAACAAGGAAAGTTCCAAACCAAAAATGTATATACAACATCCTGTCCCTGGGACCTGGATTATGTCACGAAAGGGCTCAAGATAGCTATTTTTTTTGTGTAAATAAAATTGTTAATTTGCCTACATTAGGTTTGCGGAGCTCCCGTTGGTACACCTGTTCCCAATAGAGTCGTTTAAGCTTGTCTCTCTTAGGGAATTCCTTGCTTTCCCAATAGGCTTGGAGTCCAATGGCTGTCGGTGTTTTATTTACACTGGAAATCCAGCCTATTTTGCAGCCATATCTAGGTGAATAATCTTGGTGAGAGGCGTAGGGGAGAAGCTCAGGGGTCTGCCTGATGTGGGCCTCAAAGAGTAGTGGGTGTAACCTGGCTACATCATCACTCAACCGCCTGCCCATGTTCAGCAATAGAGGGGTAAGGGGGACCTTTTTAGATAGCTTTACCAGATCTCTAAAGAACTTGTACTCGGATCTACAAAGCTCGTCGAGCTTGTCAAATCCCCAAACCTCTGCTCCGTCAAGAGCAGTTTAGGACTGCTTTTGCATCTTAAACATGGAGGGCGGGGCTACCGGTATAGTGTGTGTTAGAGGCTGTGTTGTTTCCCTATTGCTCCAGCCACACGCGTATGTCCCAACAGCATCTTTGCTAAGTGGGGCCTCCAAGACATTTTGTCGGAGAGTCTTACACCTAAGTAATCAAAGGTGTCTACCCTTTCCAGGGGTACCCCACCCAGCAGAGGACTACTCCTGTATGACTTATGGCAGTTAAAGGCCATGAATTTAGTCTTTGAGCTATTTATGACTTGCCCCTGATTGTCACAAAAGAGTTGTAATCTATCAAGAAGGTGTTGCAACCCGACTGGGGTATTAGATATCAGCAGAGTGTCATCTGCAAACAACAGGGTTGGTACCTTGTTGCCTCCCAGGGTAGGTGAGTCTGCAGGGTCCTATACAAATAGTAGATACTTTTGAAATTGGAGGTTTTCAAAATTGCGGATTTTAGTATGCGGCTGATTTTTAAATAGGTAACCAGGTCAAACTGAAGATGAAGCCATATTTTAATTTCTTTTTTTTTTTATTTCCGAAATTCTTTATTGTATATAAAAAAATATAAATTTACATACATGGACGAGGCTTATACATGAGTGGAAGAAGAAAGAAGAAAATAGGCTAAAGAGGAGAAAGGAGGAAAGAAGGAAGAGGGGGGGGCGGGGGGGGAGCGGTAGTCCGTACTCTTGAGATTGTTCGCCAGTTCGTAGTCTCATAGTTCGTATTCCGTCTTTTTGATGTTCCATGGCATTTGTACGTCTCTGTGATCGATCATCTTGTGCCCCGCGCCCCGGGGGAACAGTAGAGAGAGATATAGATATAGTAGGAGATGTGCACGGTGTACTGTTATCACAAAACTGTTTCAGCAAGCGCCCTCAGATGTATCTTGTTCACGCCTATGGTGGCTTGTGTGATGACAGGTAGTGGTCTAAGGACCCCCACATGGTCGACTGCTTGTGCGTTTTCGGTGTGTGTTTTGCTGTGATGTTGTCCGCCCCCCTGAGGAACGTGACCCAGTTGAGCCACGCCTGTGGAGCCGCCTTTGATGTGTCCTTCCAGTTAGTTAGGACTATTTTGACTGCGGCTGTTAGCATAAGATCAATGAGGTCCCGATCCTCTGCATTTGTGATTGCCTGGGATGTGAACCCTAGGGCCAGGCTTGTGAGGTCTATTTGTATGTCTATGCCTGTGATCTCGTGGATAAGTATTCTGATCTTCCCCCAGAAGTCCTTAATTTTTGGGCATTTTAGTAGGAGGTGTTCTAAGTCTCCCCTTTCTTTATCGCAGTTCCAGCATACGTCGCTGTCTCTAATGCCTACGGTGGCTAATCGGGCTGGTGTCCAGTATGCCTTGTGTATCAGCCAGAATTTCGTCTGGTTCAGTGTGGCCGTCACCTTTTTCCGACTCGTGGACCTCCATAGCTCGGCTTTAGCGTCCTCACTGAGTGCTTGACCTGCTGCCTCCCCCCAGAAGTTTATGACCTTGTCATTAAGTTTGGTGTGTTTGGGGCATAGGATCTTATAGAGGTGTGCTACCTGGTGTCCTAGTGTGTTCAGGCTATTAGCCAGCTGTATTATCGAAGGTGTCTGGGTGTTGAGGTTTGCCTTCCTTATTGCGACTTTTATCTTCAGGAAGTTGTATAGTTCTACGCTGTTTAGGCTGTACTCTCCCTTCAGGGTGTCGAATGTTACGTCAGCGCCCTTGTTCTTAAAGTCCTTGGCTATGGATATCCCTTGGCTATACCAGTCGTGCATGTCTAGGACCTTACCCCTGTATTTTAGGGTTGGGTTGTGCCAGATGGATTCAAAGGGCCCCCCTTTGATGCTTGTGTTTAGAAGTTTGTCAACTTTCAGCAGAGCTCGTTTTGTGTTTCTGAGTACCGGGTTGTCTTTGATTGCTGGGTGTTTGGTGGCCGTGAGGAGGGTGATGGGTTTCATACCTTTTAGCAACCCCTGTTCGAGTGTTAGCCATGCTGGTGTGTAGTCCTGTCTTGGGTCCAGCCAGTGCAGTCCCTGTCTAGCTATGCACGCCTCGTGGAATCGTTTGAAGTTTGTTATGTTTAGTCCCCCCTGTTCCTTTGACAGTCTGAGTTTTTGCATGCTTATTCTGGCCTTCTTCCCTCTCCATAGGAAATCGTTCAGTATCTTGTCTACCTTTTTGTGGAAGTCATCTGTGTTGGTTAGGGGTAGCATGGCTAGCATATAGTTCACCATTGGCGTGAGCATCATTTTTATTGTTTCTACCCTACCCCACCATGTTGTGAACTTGGGGGACCACCCGTCTACTTTGGCCTTGATTTTCTGGATTGTAGCCTGTTCATTATGTTCTAGTGTCGTGCTCAGGTTCCTCTCAAAGAGAATGCCTAGATACTTAATAGGTTTATTTTGCCACGATAGGCCTGACGTTCCTAGTACTGCACTTGTTGTGTGGATGTTTAGAGGTTTGCACTCTGATTTGTCCTTGTTGAGTTTGTACCCTGAGACCTGGGCGTACCTCTCAATTGTGTCTGTCAGTGCCTTGATGGATCTCTCTGGATCTTCTGTCATTACTAAAACGTCATCCGCATATGCCGCTAGCTTAAATTTTTCTCCCCCTATCGGCACCCCAGCTATGTCATCGTTCGTTCGTATCATTGTTAGGAGCGGTTCTATTGCCAGTAGGAAGAGGCCCGGTGAGAGTGGACAGCCTTGTCGCGTACCTCTGCCCAGGTTTAGTATGTTTGAGGTGCCGCCGTTCACTACCACTCGCGCCTTGGGGCTGTTGTATAGCGCCATCACCATCCTCCTGTAGTTGGGTCCTAGCCCGAATTTCCCCATGCAGCGATCTAAAAAGGGCCATGAGACTCTATCGAACGCTTTTTCGGCGTCTAGGGCTATCATTACGGCAGCTTTACTACTCTGGGCCGAGTGGTTAATTATATGGCATAGTAATCTGGTGTTGTCATGGGACATGTGGTTTTTGAGGTATCCTACCTGGGAGTTGTGTATGAGTTTAGGTAGGTAGGCGTTAAGTCTGTTGGCTAGTATCTTCGCGTATATCTTGCAGTCTACATTTATGAGTGAGATCGGCCTGAAGTTCTTCGCCTCTGTCATGTCCTTCCCTTCCTTCGGTATGACTATTATGTTTGCCTCAGCCATTGATGGGGTCATGCGTCCTTTGTGGACGCACTCCTCAAATACCTGTTTCAATGTGGGTTGGAGTGTGGTCAGGTATTGTTTGTAGAACCCTGCTGAAAAACCGTCAGGCCCTGGTGCTTTGTTTTCTTTGAGGCTGGCCGTGGCTTTCCTTATCTCTTCCTCCGTAACTGTTAGCTCTAGGACGTCTCGTTCTCGTTCTGTTAGTGTGGGTGTGGCTATGTTATTAAGGAGTTCCTCGCCCCCGTCCTCTTTTAGCGCGCCATCTCTTGTGTATAGACCCTCATAGAAGTCCCTGAAGACCTCCAAGATGTCCTTGTTAGCAGTCTGGGCCTTGTTGTGTTTGTCTTTGATTGCCCCAATTGTGTGCTGCTTTTGTTTCCCTTTTAGGTAGGTTGCTAGGTTTTCCCCCGCTTTGTTGGCAGTGCATAAGTTGACTGATTTGTATTTGTTGATCCAGGTCCCTGCTCTTTCGCTTAGTATTCTGTTGAGCTCGTACTTCCGTTTGGTTAGGTTTGTGAGTGTGTTGTTGTCTTCTAGGCTAGCAATGTGGCTGTTCTCTAGTGTTTTGATCTCTTTCTCTAGGTCTGCTATTCTTTTGTTCCTTGCTTTGTTCATTTTGCCCTTTATTGACATTACTGTCCCCCGTATGGTCGCTTTTAGGGCGTCCCATAGTACCTCTCTGGGTGTTTCTGGTGTATCGTTGATTGTTAGATACTCTTTAATCGCTGTATCTATCTCTGCCCTCGCTGCTGTGTGTTGAAGAAGGCCGTCATCGAATCGCCACCTGCGTGTTGGCTTTTCGTTGTGTCTGCCCGATAGAGATAGGCTTATATGTGCGTGATCTGATATTGTTCTGGGTCCTATGTCTGTGTGGTCTATGAGGTGGGTGTGTGTTTCTGACATTAGTATGTAGTCTATTCGACTGTAGGAGTTGTGGGGGTTGGAGTAGAATGTATATTCTCTGGCGTCTGGGTTGCTTAGGCGCCACGGGTCCTTAATCCTCAGTTTGGAGCACAGGTTTCTAAGGATGTTAGGGCTAGTTGTTGGGTAACGTCTGCAGGGGTGTTTGTCAATCGCTGGGTCAAGAACTTGATTCAAGTCTCCGGCGACGATCAATAGGTCTTCCAGTGGTAGGGTGTGTAACTGGGCTCCTATCCCCTCCCAAAATTGTTTATCCTCACTGTTGGGGCCGTATATGTTCGCGACATGGTAGGTCTCTCCTGCTCTCTTGAGACTGGTCACTAGTGTCCTACCCTGGGTATCTGCTTGGTAGCTTGTAAGAGACAGGTTCGAGTTTTTGCTGATTAGTGTTACTACCCCATTCTTTTTGTTCTGAGCTGGAGATCCCACCACCTCCCCTATCCAGTTGGCTCTTAATCGCGGGATGTCTGCCTCTTCTAGTCTCGTCTCTTGGAGCACGTAGATGTCACTTTTAAGTTTCCTTAGGTGTTCGAGCACCTTCCTTCTTTTCACCGGGCTATTCAGCCCCTTGACATTTAGGGAGACTATTTTGATATCTGACCCTATGCTATTCTGGCTGTTAGGTGTCATTAATGCCGCTTTGTATTCGCTGTACTGGTGGACTACCATTGGGCGCTTTTGCCCTCCGCGCCATGTGCCTATTCATGTCTTCGTGCTTGCCTTTGCTCCTACTTGATGCGAGTGTGATGAAGGAGAAGTAAAAGATGCAAAAGTTGCAGAGAAAGGAAAGATAGTCAGTAAGCCCATGTATAGAACCTCCCCCCCCCCCCTTTTCCCCCCCTCCCCACTCCCCCCCTCTCGCCTTCCCGCCCCCCTCCCTCCCTTACTTGCTAAATGGGTGTGCGACGACAAAGTTCCTCTGCTCGCATCATCCCTGAGGTAGAGTTGGTTTCTTCTTTGGCTGTTGGTGTGTCTCTTCGCTCGGGTCTCTTATATGCCCTTCAGTCTCTCTCTTACCGGGGCATTTCCTTGAGTTTGACATTGTGAGGTAGATACGCTGTTCTGTGTTTCCTTGCTGGAGCTCGACGTGTGCCTCTTACTTCGACTGTTCGTTCAGCGGCGACGCGCTCCTCTTTGCTGCCCCTGGGCTTTTGTTTTCCTCCATGTCCTCCACTGCTGGACCTTGCAGGTATCGTTTAAGAGCCTCTGGGCATTCGAAAAACATAGTCTTCCATTTGTCTGTTACCTTGAATTTTGTTGGGCTGACGAAGCTGAACGTGGCTCCCCTTCTCCGCAGGGTGTCTCTTTGTGCCAGGAAGCCTTTCCTTAGCTCCACTGTCGGCTTTGAATAGTCCTGGGTCAATACTATCTTGTTACCAGCCCACGTCAGATTCTGATTTTTCCTGGCGAAGGCGAATATGGCTTCCGTCTGATTTAGTCTCAGTGGGTTGCAGATTATCGCTCTCGGGCCTCTGCCTGTGGTTGGTTTTCCTGCTGGTACCCTATATGCCTTTTGTACCTCGAAGCCTCTTTGGAAGGTGATGCCTGTAAGTTGTGGGATCATCTCCTCCAGCATGGCGGCACAGGAGCCTGCCTTATCCTCAGCCCCTTCCGGCACTCCTAGTATTCTTACATTGCCCCTTCTTGCCCTGTCGTCCTTCTCCGTCAGCTGTTTTTGTACAGCATTTGTGGCTGTTCTCAGCTCTGCTATGGCCTTGGTGTGCCTGCTTGTTTCATCTTCTACTGAGCTTATTCGGCTTTCTGCGGTTTCTATTCTCGTATTTGTTTTGTGAAGATCCGCTCTTATGGCCGCCATCTCGAGTTGCATGCTCTCCAGCTTGAGTTTCGTCTCTCTCCCCACCTCATTGCCTTCGTTTACCTTCCGCAGGATGGTCTCCAGAGTGACCGGCTCGCCTCTTGTCTTGGTCGGGGACCCTTGGTTGTCAAATTTTGGTTTCTTCTGCTGATCACCTGTCAGCTTCCCATCGCTGCCTGCCATTGTTCGGATGCCCCTCCTTGACAGGATGTTGATCAGCCTTCCTCCCGCTTGCGCCACCTTTGGTGTACTTGTTATTTTTACTTTTGCAGCAGGTGGTTGGGCAGCTTGTCTGTATCTACTCGGCTCTCTAATGTGTCTTGTTCTTGTTTTTGCCTTCGGCCCAGCCAGCGTGCAGGCTGCCTAGTTAGTGGCTTGCACGGCCACTGGCTCTTTTACTGTCTCGGCTTTCGTTGAGGGGATGTACAGGGTTGCCCGCGTGCTGTGGAGCTGAGGTATTTCACACCCACTATGGCTCAGCGGGCGTGTTTACCACCACTTCGCTGTGTGCTGTCCCTGTGTTGCTCGCAGGGCCGGTGTTTAAGGCTACTCGGGCTTGGGGTGCTTGCTCTGCCCCGCTGCCCCCGCTGCCTGTTGTCTCACAGGGGTGGTGAGTCCTGCCTCACCTCAGTCAATAGCTGCTTCGTCTCTCTGCTAGGGGTGCTGTCCCCTCTCAGACCTGGGTGCGTTTGGCGTTTAGCGTGAGTTTGGGGTGTTAGAGCGCCACATATCGCGCTGACCTCTTCTGTATTGCGCAGTTCTCTAGTGCAGCCTCGAGTGACAGTGCCTCCCGCTTTCGGCTCAGTACCGGTACCGGTTCACACCTCCTCTCTTGGCCCTGTCGGCATCCGATGTGCTCCCCTGTTGTGGGTCGGTTGTTTGCCTCACTGTTGTTTGCACTCGCTAGGCTCTCAACTCCAAAATTGCAGTGCGCTTCACCTCTCATTCAGTGATCTTGCTGCTTCGGCCCCCCGATGCGTGTTCAGCATTACGCACCTAGCGTCCACCACTTGCCGCTCTCTCCTCCGCCCCCCGCCTCTTCGTTAGGCTCCGCTGGTGATCGCGCTTCTCCGTCTCTCCGTCTCTCTGCCTGCTCTTGCTATTGCTTCCGGCTGCCTGGCTTCCCTCCTTCCGCTTCCGGGTCACTTGACAGCATACCTTCCGCCTGAGATCGGAGAAGACTTCCGGTAATGGCGCCTCACATCCACTCACTTCCGGTTCACCTGGCGTCGGCCCTCCGGACTTGGGATGGTTCTGCTTCGGCTTCTGCGAGGTTTGGGTCCCTTGTTTCTCCGCTCCTTTCCTTAGCGCTGCGGTCTTCTTCTTCCTCTTGTTGTTGTTGTGGGCGGCCGTTCGCTTGGGGCAATTCCGCTCTTTGTCTCGCCTTCTCTTGCTGCTGATCTGTTCTGAGATCGTGCTGGTCGGCCTCGAGGCACCGCTGTCGTGCCTCAGAAGTGGAGGCTCCTCCGTCACTTATTCCGTAGCCTCCGTTGCCCTCCTCTTCTCGCCTCACACCGCCATCTTGCTTCGCGCTGTTGTTGATTGCCCGGTGTGTTCAGGAGCTGATTTCTCTCGCCGTCGTTGCGCTTCCACACTTCTTGCACGTCGATCAGTTGCGCAAACCTTTCACACACCTTGTGCAGTCCTTTTGTTTTGTCCCGTTTGGCTGGTAGTTTGCCCCTCAGGGATGCGGAGCTGCCGGACCTAGACGACCGTCTCCATTGCCGTCCAAGCCACGCCCGCCATATTTTAATTTCTATAAACAAAGTTTAAACCAGGTAAACCCTTTTATAAATGCAATAAAAGAGCAAAATGAATAAATGCATAGTTAATGCTGCCAATCAAAGGTGCTATGTACATGGACCTAATGTTTCATATTTTCAATTGTTTGCTGTTGCTGTGCATCAGGAATAATTTTTCAGTGCTGGGAGTTATTTTTTATTGTGAGATTTTTAACTAGAGCAAAAAGGAGAAAGGCAATAAACGGAGAAAGAGTAATGAAAAGGAAGATAGCAAAACATTGATAGAGGCAAATACAGGAATCCAAAAGAACACGCCGGAGTGAGGTGATTATATGGGAAATGTAGCCGGAAGAAAGGGGCATTAGGTGGGATCAAGACACGTCAGCCCTGGTAGTTGGCACCACTGCCATTTAGCACTGATGACAGTATTTGGCAGTTAAAGGCCATGAATTTAGTCTTTGAGCTATTTATGGCCTCCCCTCCTATTCTCACCCAGACCATTCTTCACTATGTTCCCTCAAGAGCCCTTCGGTCTGCTGGGTCAAATTTGGCCACTGTTCCTCGCTTTAAAAAATCCAGAATGGGCGGCCGTTCCTTTTCGGTGATGGCGGCTACATTGTGGAATTCTTTGCCTGCCTCACTTCGTTGCATCCCTGATCTGCTCCAGTTCAGGAAACAATTAAAAACTCATCTATTCTCCTCTGGTTAGTCTTAGTGTTATCTGGTCCTCTCTGTTGTGTTGTGTGTTCCATCTCCAAAAGCGCCGGGACGCCTCTTGGCTGCGGCATCTGTGCGCTATACAAAATAAAATAACATAACATAACATAACATTTTCGTAAAATAACATTTTGCCCCTGCATGTTTCTGGTTAACCCCTTTGGGGACCAAAAGCATTCACGTGTACTGTTGGATTTTTTTTGACAGCATAAACACTAATTTCCCATTCTTTGGATGATTGCATTACAAACTACACTTAATTTAGTGAAGCGTGGTTCTCACTTAAATTGTAAAACTGTGTTTGCAGATCTCAATTTGATATCTAATAGTTCATTGCCACAACTTCAAAAGTATGATGCGAGTCTGGCTGCTGAGTTCTGGATGATTTTTTGTCCTCTAGTAAGCTGCTTGGGGATCATGGTGTAGAGGGTGTACCATGGTCCATTTTGTTGGTGAGTAGATGGGTTTTCTAGTGTTGTTCAGGAGCCATTTGGAGATCGTCCTTTGCATCTTCAGTGGGAGGAAGCAGGATGCAGTGATGGCATTGACTTGTGCAGTCATGTCCAGTTTGTTGTTGATGATTTTCTGAGGTTTCTGGCATGCAGGTTCTGGGCGTGGGCCGGAGTTCGACTACCCAATAGTTGGAATCCTATGGTGAGGTCTTTTTGCCTTCCTTCACTACTTTGATCTAGTCAGTGTTTGAACTTGTTTCTTGTGTTGGGCGGTCTTGTCTGAGAGAAAGAGTATAACTTGTTTGTCATCTGTGTAGGAAGGTTATTGATGTTGTGTGAGTGGGTGATATTAGCCAGAGGGATCATGCGTGAGTTGAAGAGGGCCGGCTGAGCAATGAACCTTGAGGCACTCTGGAGATGAGTTTCCGGCTTCTGACTGGTAAGGTGTCAGGCTAACAGATCTGTTTTTAGAGGGATGGTTCTAACTGTGAGTCCTTATGTGGAGAGGAGGCTGTGCCAGTGAATGCTGGTGCTGTTTTATACTGTCAAGTGTTGTGGAGGACTGTTTGTATTCATGGAAGGATGCTTCAGTGGAAGAAAGTGGCCCCATTAGCTATTTGCTAATGTGGCTTGGAAATAAAATTACTGCTGCTTGGCTGCGCTCTAGTCTGTAATGTGTCCTGAGAGAGGCTGGTTTGAACTACCGTTTGCCTTGTTATAAATACATCGTTATATGTCTGGACTTATCTATGGTTATTCTTTCTCGCTGTCCAAAACAAACCAAGCACCCACCTCAGCCACATGGCACCATCATCTGTGTGTATAAATGTTGTAAATTGATGATCCTTGAGCCAGGTGTATAAAACAGGATTGGTTTATTTAGTTTAGTTCCAGGTTAAGTTCATCAGGATAAGTTAGATGGAAATGTAGAAAACCCCACCAGGACATCCCTGTCGCTTAGCTTGCCTGCCTTCAACTGCCACTCCACACACAGGCCAGGCACCAAACATTCCATGATGTCACCAAGCATTCTACGACTCACACTATCTGAGCAACAGGGAAATCCCAGTCAGGGAAAAGAGGGTCACAAGTCAATTATAACACATACCCCTTCCTTAGGGAAACAACAAAACTAAAGTTAAGGAAAGAAACATACACATGAATATCAATATACACAATGCATTCTGAAAGTAAAAACATTGACATTACAAAGGAAAGTATAAAAATATTGAATGAATGAATTAATGAAGTAGGATTTTCAAAGCGCGAATTAAGCCCAAGGGCATCAAGGCGCTATAGTACAGACAGGCCAATAGGCACAAACAGCGTGCATACTGGGATTTACTTCACAGAGAACATCCAGGTCTTTAAGGACTTACGAAAACTGGCGTGAGTTTGCTGGCCCTTGAGGGAGACTGGAAGAGCGTTCCACGCCGTGGCCGCCAGAAGAGAAAAGCCTCTTCCCTCCCCCCCCCCCCCCCCTATTTTGAAACTAGGGACCACCGACAGGTTTTTATTGGCAGACCTAAGATTCCTAGCGGGGACGTACCTGTGGAGGATCTTCTTTATACCCATCGGGCCCTGTCCATAAAAAGCATTATGAGTAAGACAAAGGGTCTTAAACAAAACTCTACGATCCACTGGAAGCCAATGCAGTGAAATGAGAGCGGAAGAAGCCGAAGAGCGCTTGGGGAGGTCCAGTAAGAGCCTAGCCGCGGCATTTTGTACCAGCTGTAAGCGACAAAGCTGGGCCTTATCTATGCCCAGATAAAGGCATTGCAATAATCCAGTCTGGCTAAAATTAGGGCAACCACAACCTTTTTTCCGGCTTCAATAACACATTTGAGAATAGCCTCATCCCATCCTCGTCGCCAAAAATATTGTAAATTGATGATCCTTGATCCAGGTGTATAAAACAGGATAGGTTTATTTAGTTTAGTTCCAGGTTAAGTTCATCAGGATGAGTTAGATGGAAATGTAGAAACCCCCACCAGGAGCGACCTCTGTCGTTCAGCCTGCCTGCCTTCAACTGCCACTCCACACACAGGCCAGGTACCAAACATTCCATGATGTCACCAAGCATTCTACCACTCACACTATCTGAGCAACAGGGAAAAGAGGGACACAAGTCAATTATAACAATAACAAACTGCAGCCAATTGAGTCCTTTACCAATTGCAGTACCCATCAACTGCCTAGAGCAGCGAATAGCACAACCAGGCAGCAAGCAATCCTCAGAATTTCAGGAACCTCGTTCCTTTGTATCCTCTGAGCCCTCATTCTGTCTTGGAATTACAAGTTTGGGCTGAAACTGGAGTTTCCTCCGCAATCGGTAATCTGAGATATTTGGTACGGCTGCATGTGACATTACAACACCTTATGAGCTTTCCAAGGACCTGCTTCTCCCAGTAAAGCTTGATGCAATATGTTCCCAATTTCTTTTAGGAATAACCTTTAGAAATAGGTGCTGAAACACAGATTTTTGCAGTAATCTCCCCCATCCCGCAGGAGACAAGTTGTAACCGTGTGATATTACTGCACAGTACCACATCTGCGATACCTGAAATCATGGCTGCATTAGTATGCCTAAGAAGTCCTGCAACTCTAGGAATCGTTGTATTGTTCTAAAGGGAACAATATTCACTCGAAAGTACAGAGCAGTATGTTGGTATATGCTTAATTCAAAAACACATTTTACAAGGAATAAAGCCTGCTTTAAGATCTATTTTGAAGTAAATTAAAAGCTCACACTGCTAGAGAGTATCGCACAGAACAGTCGATCCTATTGTAAAGCTGTGTTCGTTTGTGGTGGGCTCCGTGCATTGAGCCAACAAATCCAATAGATAGTTGCCTATCCGATTAGGGTCTGTTCAGTAGAGCGGACTGATCAGCATTATGTGAACGTTCGTGCTGAGTCAAGTGCATTCGTGTGTTTGCTTTGAAAGCAGAAAGCTGCAGCAAGCCAAGCGCTGGGGAAGCATTATTCCCTTTGTGTCCTGTGCGTCTTGACTGTACAGGGTACTTGATGTTCTACTTAAATGGAAGCTATTGATAGAATATTTCTTCTCATGACGAAAGGAACAAAAAAGCCTCTCGGAGCAATGACTGTATTTCATTGATACAAACTTCATATCTCTCCCTTTCTCTAAGTGTAGTGACATGCAGGTGCTATATTAGGCAATTCGTCAGTGCTCAATTTATGTCTTGTGAAGCATGAAATGCTGACTTGAAGGTCATAAACCATTGTCAGCAGTTAATCCTGAACTCGTTGATTTGCCGAGAAACAACCGGTTTCCCTGCGGTGGCTTCTCGTGACGCCATGCTGCACTGTGATCTGTTATTTGTCCCCAAAGAGACCAAGCCGGAGTTACTAGGGGATTGCATCCAAGCAACCTATAAGCGGTTGCACTGCTTGAGTCGTCAGTTCAGTTTGTTTTAGCAATATGTTTGTAGCATAATGTCTCTATGGCATGTGTTTCAATATGTATGTATGTGTATATCTCTCTCTCTCTCTCTCTCTCTCTCTCTCTCTCTCTCTCTCTCTCTATATATATATATATATATATATATATATATATATATATATATATATATATATATATATATATATATATATATATATATATATATATATATATATATATATATATATATATATATATATATATATATTACCTACTGGCGGTCGCCAGTAGGTATATATAGTTAGGATTTTTTCTCTATGGGATTTTTGAAAATTCTATGTCTAATAACTTTGGCATTTGTGGACGGAATTGGCTGAAATTTTCAGGAAAATGGCACATTTTGTTTCTGAGCAGCCCTTGAAAATTTGGGGGGGGGTTCGTCAAGGGGGGGCCGAGAAAAAAGGGGGGTCCCAAAACGTGTTTTTAACATTGAGTTTTCCATAGGGCGGTTGGCCTCACTTTTAGCCCGAACGGCTGAATGGATTTGCACGAAACTTGGCAAAATTGTAGGGACTGGTAGCCCGATGTGCCTTTGCTAGGTCTCAATATATGGGCTTCAGTGGATTTTGAGAAATTAACGTTCAAAAAAAGATATATATCTGTAACAGCGGACCGGGCAGCGCTCCGGTTCGCGGACTTTTCGCGGTACGGAGCTTTGTGAAGCGAAGCTGATTGGTTCTCCGGCGTCTGTGAACATTCCAAACAGTCCGTAGCGGCCGCCATCTTGTCTCTCGGTAGGATCGAGAGACAAGAGGAGGCCAAAGCGAAGGGGCAAATGACCATAAGGGGGCATAGTAGATCCTCGCTGACCCCCTAGGTTTGATGTGGAGGTTTTAAAAGGGCCCCGCGGGGCAAAAAAATAAATAAATATTAATAATCGAACGGCTGAATTGATTTGCACGAAACTTGGTAAAATATTAGGGACTGGTAGCCCGATGTGCCTTTGCTAGGTCTCAATATATGTGCTCCAGTGGATTTTGAGAAATTAACGTTCAAAAAAAGATATATATCTGTAACAGCGCTCCGCTTCGCGTAACGGAGGTTTGCGAAGCTGATTGGTTCTCCGGCGTCTGTAAACATTGCAAACAGTCCGTAGCGGCCGCCATCTTGTCTCTCGGTAGGATCGAGAGACAAGAGGAGGCCAAAGCGAAGGGGCAAATGACCATAGGGGGCATAGTAGATCCTCCTTGACCTCTTAGGTTTGATGTGGAGGTTTTAAAAGGGTCCCGCGGGGCAAAAAAAAAAATAATAATAATAATCGAACGGCTGAATGGATTTGCACTAAACTTGGCAAAATTGTAGTGACTGGTAGCTCGATGTGCCTTTGCTAGGTGTCAATATATGTGCTTCAGTGGATTTTGAGAAATTAACGTTCAAAAACAAGATATATATCTGTAACAGCGCTCCGCTTCGCGGAGATAAAATTATATCTGTATTACCTAGCTGTTGCTAACACCAGTTAGCGACGGCTAGTAGGAGATAGCGACCATCTTGGGCCCCACTTTGCATGTGAGTGATATTTATCACTAATGACATGCAAAGTGGGGATGCCAAGATGTTAGCGACTGGAAACAGTCGCTAACATCGCTATCTCCTATTATCAACTTTTGGAAATATTCGCGATAAGCGCGAATATCTCCAAAAGCTAGCACCTGCCCTGAGCAGTTCTTAGCCATGTCATCCAATGGGAGGTGGATAACATGGCTAAGAGCATTAGCTCGGTAATGCATGAATATCGCTGAGTTTTCAGCCATATTAATGCATTGCGGTCGTTTTTTATCGTATTTGCGATAAACCTTGATAATAGCGATAATTTCTGACGATGCTTAGCGGTAAAAAAATCGTTGCTAAGCATCGTTAGGGATAAATATCGCTTAACTTTGGTAATATGCCCCAACGTCTGTTAACGTTCGATTCGAAGGAAATCAGGAAGTGTTGAAAAACATTGTCTGCGCCATCTTGCCTTTTTTCAAATGCCACACTTTTGTCGTGCACGGCAGTCATTTTAGATGCCTTGACCAGACCCACTCTGTGCACGCTGTCGATCCTTAGCATGGCTCCCCACCCTCGCAAGCATCTCCCCCAGGCAGTGGTCACCCCCGCTCTCTGTCTTATGCATGGGTAATAAACCACCCCCCATCTGCGCTGCTCTTCCCTGAGAATCACACCCTGTGCCCGCCCGACACCTCCCTTTCGCCCTATTCACTACCGCACCCTCTGACACTCCTTTTCCTCTGTGTCCGATTGTCCAGGCCGGTCCTAGGGTATCAGCTAGCCCTGCAGATGTAGTTTATGGCCCCAGCTGTAAACAATCACCCCTCTTCAAAGGAGTTATAGTAGATCAAGGCCCACACTCGATGAGATCCGTCACAGCAGACGCGTTCCTATTATCTGAAAACCATCCTGTATTGTGATTGGGGAGGGGATCGAGCCTGAAGCGGAAGATTCCAGGGATGACTCTTTGTACATCAAAGTTTTTATAATTATGTGTCACATTAAAAATATATAGCACTCCAACAAAGTAGTAAGATTATAAAACTTTAATAACTTATAAATATATACAAGAAAACAAAAACAGTAATAACATATAAACATTTTTAGGGAAAAACAACAAAGTAGCGGTCGGCTGTGCGAATAGTCCCAACGCAGCACAACGTCCAGATTTCTGGCGTGGGGCGTCGCGGGGGGTGGGTCATCAGTAGCAAACTGTTGTGCGAATAGTTCCAAGGCAGCAGAACGATGGCACCAAGGTGATGTCCAGTAAGTTGCCGCACTGGTTTTGGTATCCTACAATGCTGCTCCGAATAACGGCGTGGGGCGCCCCGGGGGAGGCGGCGTGAACGGGCCTCTCCAGGTGGAGTCTCATCTGTAGTAGTGGGGCGCCCCTTTACCATTTCAGTTGCCATTCCGTCCGCTTTTGGTCCACTGTGTCAAAAGCCGCAATTCAGCTGAGTTGCGCCCACTCTTGCGGTGCAGCGATAGGCGGCTGCGCCCACTCTTGCGGTGCAGCGATAGGCGGCTGTCACAGGACTCTCAAAATGGCGGCAGGCTGTTTCCTTTTTGGGCCTGGTCCACTGAAATGGCCCTGGGACACCTTGGAAATCGGACGCTAGTCTGCTAGGTCTTGGACCCCATTCTCGAAAGCGTCCCCTCCGCCTTGAGGATTCATCAAAAGTTTTGGGGTCCCCCGACTCCTGTAGGCTTCTGGTGGGGAGCGGCTGCCATGATTGCTCGCGGAATGACCACGACGGAGCTACGAGATGGTGGTGCTCTCATGCTGACGCCAGCTTCAGTCTGAAACATCCAGAAACAAGGTGGGGCTTTCATCGTTTGGGAAAAAAAAAAAGTTTTCATCCAATGAAAAGTGTTGTTTTTAGGTCATATGATCAAGCCTTCCATCATTAGGAAACCAAAAGTAAAATGAACCAATGAAAAGTTTTATAAACAAGTCACATGACCTGTTATGCGGCATAGGGTATAAAATGCGGAGAAAATACGTTGGCACGTGAGGCGGCGTCAGTAGCGGACCGATGTGCGAATAGGCCGAAGGCAACACAACGCGCCAAGATCCGGATGGCACCGAGGTGGTGTCCAGCAAGTTGCAGCACTGGTGTGGCCATCTTACAATGCTGAAAGTCGGCGTGGGGCGCCCCGTTGGCCTGTGAGTTTGCGTCAGTAGCGGACCGATGTGCGAATAGGCCGAAGGCAGCACAACGCGCCAAGATCCGGATGGCACCGAGGTGGTGTCTAGTAAGTTGCCGCACTGGTGTGGCCATCCTACAATGTTGAAAGTCGGCGTGGGGCGCCCTGTTGGCCTGTGAGATGGTGTCAGTTGCGGACCGATGTGCGAATGGGGCCAAAGGCAGCGCAACAATATTTCCTGAATAGAAGACACCACTAGGCGCTGAGATGCCAAGATCCGGATGGCACCGAGGTGGTGTCTAGCAAGTTGCTGTACTGGTGTGGTCATCCTACAATGCTGAAACTCGGCGTGGGGCGACCCATTAGCCTGTGAGATGGCGTCAGTAGCGGACCGATGTGCGAATAGGCCGAAGGCAGCACAACGCGCCAAGATCCGGATGGCACCGAGGTGGTGTCTAGTAAGGTGCACTGGTGTGGCCATCCTACAATGTTGAAAGTCGGCGTGGGGCGCCCCGTTGGCCTGTGAGATGGCGTCAGTAGCGGACCGATGTGCGAATGGGGCCAAAGGCAGCGCAACAATGTTTTCTGAATAAAAGACACCACAAGGCGCTGAGATGCCAAGATCCGGATGGCACCGAGGTGGTGTCTAGCAAGTTGTGGCACTGGTGTGGCCATCCTACAATGGTAAAAGTCGGCGTGGGGCGCCCTGTTGGCCTGTGAGATGGTGTCAGTAGCGGACCGATGTGCGAATGGGGCCAAAGGCAGCGCAACAATATTTTCCGAATAGAAGACACCACTAGGCGTTGAGATGCCAAAATCCGGATGGCACCGAGGTGGTGTCTAGCAAGTTGCTGTACTGGTGTGGTCATCCTACAATGCTGAAACTCGGCGTGGGGCGCCCCATTAGCCTGTGAGATGGCGTCAGTAGCGGACCGATGTGCGAATGGGGCCAAAGGCAGCGCAACAATATTTTCTGAAGAGAAGACACCAAAAGGCGCTGAGATTCGGTTACCACCGAGGTGATGTCTAGCAAGTTGCCGCACTGGTGTGGCCATCCTACAATACTGCTCCGAATAACGGCGTGGGGTGCCCGAAGGGGGGGGGGGGAGAGGCGGCGTGAACGGGCCTTCCTAGGTGGAGGCTCGTCTGCTGTAGTGGGGCGCCCCTTTACCGTTTCAGTTGCCATTCAGCTGAGTTTCGGCTGCTCTTGATGCTACAGCGACAGGCGGCTGCAACAGGACTCTCAAAATGGCGGCCTGTTCTTTGGATTTGGGCCTGGTCCACTAAAATGGCCCTGGGACACCTTAGAACTCGGACGCTCGATTTTTTTTTCCTTTCCTGTACATGCAAAAAAAGGTAAATGCCCGGTACGTTACACGCTTCATCTGCCACGATGAACTCTCCAGAGGAACCGAAAAAAAATATAGTTATGGTAACTATACCATGCATCGTCATATGGAGAGGTGGCACCAATTAATTATAGTGCTGCATAAAAGAGAGATTTGGAGGAGAACCCCTGACCTGCTAGTACATTCATCAAAGAAGTGGCACTGACAGCATCAGAGGCAAGGGAAACGGTCCCAAATATTTAGAAGAACTTTGGAAAGATTAAAATGACATGTTTAGATTGTGGCAAATTAATTTCATGTGGACAGATGAGTGTTACTCTAATAAATACTGCATATGAACATCATCATAGTCGATGGTTGGTAGAGACATTTTGACTATATCCTGGACCTGCCCGTCCTCGCCCAAAATGGCGCCGGAATAAATGGGACTCGTAACTCCTTGTTGTGTACTGGTTGCAGAACCTTGAAATCACGAGATACGTATGCAGTTTTGAAGCACATGGCGGGCGGGGACGAGAATTGATTGAATATTTCGACATGCCTATTGATATTAAGTTCTGATGTGTTATTGATTACTCTACTATTGAAAGTTCGAATTAACGTCACCCATGGTACTTGTCCGCAAATGTATATCTAGATAATTTTATTGTAACTGGCCCTGTCGTATTTTAATTATAAAATGTACGTCCACCGATTCCGTAACTGTTAGACACCTTAGTTCTTGCAACCTAATTGCCCGCCCGTTACGTTCCTCTACAGTGTAAATGTCTACTCATCATATACGATTACAGTTTGCTCCGTGGCCGGCCCACGTGGTTATAGGCTCGTATTTGTATAATGAAATTTTCACAATAAAGGTTTTTAAAAGAAAACATGGTAGTAGTATATACATTGGTAAAGTTTTTAATAATAGTCACTGTTTTAGAATCATTAAAAGGCAAGTGAAATAAAGCAGACCAATTACATGAAGAGTAAAAGGTATAATACGAAGGAACGCAGTAAAGATAAATGGTCAAGGGCTGTTGTGTTTTCTATTCCTGCAACATAAAGTGATCGATAAGAATCTCATATTCAGGCGTATCGGCGACTAAGACAGCAGGTCGACCCTCTTTTGCTCAACGGCTCCGTCATGGGACGAAGAAACGCTCTTTTTCTCGAAAAAAGAATATATTTTACTTGCAGGACAGTTGTAAATTTTCCGGGAAAGTACATTAGCCTGGAACATTATAACATATATTTAAGAAAAAATAATGTTCGGAAGTAATAAAAAGCGTAATTTTTAGGTCATATGACCAAGCCTTTCATCATTAGAATAAGAAAAGTAAAATGAACCAATGAAAAGTTTTATTAACAAGTCACATGACTTGTTATGCTTACGTTACGCGCTGCGCGCCCCGGATGACTTCCGGATGCGCTAATGCGGCGCGTCATATGACGCATTACGCGACAACGCAGGTCCAGAATATAGTCAAAATGTCTCCACCAACCAGCGGTCGGAACACAACCCCTTTCAGCAGGCTAAATAGTTCTGTTAAATGTCAACAGAAGGGACAGGCAACAAGAACCATTAGTCAAAGAGGGGAGGGCTAGTTCTTCTCTACCGGGTTACATTGGGGCGCTACCGGAACTGATCGAATTGGTAGTCTACAGTGTTTCTGGATGTTTCAGACTGAAGCTGGGGTTAGCATGAGAGCAGCACCATTTCGTAGCTCCGTCGTGGCCATTCCGCAACCAATCATGGCAGCCGCTCTTTATCGTTATTTTGGGCGGGGTGGGTGGCGGAGCCGAGCTGTTTTGCAGCCATCATTGTGTGGAGTTCAGTTCATTTCACTAGTTTTGTATTTGTCATGAGGGGTTGTTCCTAATGTTTCTATTTTACCGAGGTCAAAAAGAGATCCCATTAGTGGTCTACTGATTTTGCTCGATTCCTTTTCTTTTTTTTTTACACGATTTTTCGTTATCTGCAAAGACTAAACAGAGTATTGCGACTCTGTGTTTGTTTGTAAATAGAGAATGAACCAAAGAGAACCAATTCTAAAACAGTAAATACTTGGATAACAATCAATCAAATGGAGAGAGAAGCAGGCACGACGTATTACAACGGGGGCAAAGGCCTGCCTTAACTACCCTTCACTATGTGCAAAGAGAGAGTACTCCTAATAGAAATGAGGGGGGGGGGGCACCATTCAAACCAGATCAGTGTGCATAAACACGAAAATGTTTTCACTTACCACGTACTTGACATTCGACAGCTTATGATATTTGCTATTAAAAAACCATTGAAATTCACTGAAAAAACCATAGGTTATAGACCATATATAGTTAGGAATTAGCATTTACAAAACCTTGAAAATTCACTGAAAAAACCATAGGTTATAGACCATATATAGTTAGGAATTAGCATTTAAAAAACCTTATTTTACTCACACAAAACCATTGAAATTCCATATATAGTTAGTTGCACTAACTATATATCGCGCACCCGCAATCCACTGCTGATGATGTCACATATTACATCATTCATGACATGGTCAGTGACATCACTGATGACATCACTGATGACATCTCATTTGACATCAATGACCACATCACTGATGATATCATTCATGTGACAATACAATGCATCTCCTCACATTTTAATATAACCTCTGTTTCACCCAGTGTTAAATACAGAGTATAATTTTTGAAACCATTGACACACCAATACTAGTTACTACATACGTACTCACTGATTCCTACGTCTACACACACATTCACTCATTCACCCATACAATCATTCATACATACAATCACTCATCTTTACAACACTATCATATGCACTCATACACCTATACAGACACTCACACTCTGCCACTCATCCTTGGAGTTACTCACACACCTAGTCAGTCCTGTAAAGAATCAATCACACTTCCATTTTCTTGTCTATACAGTTAAACATAGAGCACCTTACATTTTCAAACATATACTAACACATACTTACTTTCTTATACAATCATTGATACAAGTACACATTGATCTGCACAGAGTCACACACCTCCCAGCCAGCCACACACACACTCAGTCTCCCATACAAATACTTGGACAATCAATCAATAACCCATATAGTTAATCATATAGCTACTGATCAACACATGCAGCAGTTTACAGAACAACAGACATAATGATGCACAAATTAAGACAGTTTAGTCACTAACCCATGCACTCAGTGAGACACATTTAATCACTCACTCATACATTCAGTCATGCACCTACTAAATCCTTCGTCCAGACACTTATACATCTACTCATTCTTCAATATGTAAAACATATTTAAACTTTACAGAAACACACAGTCACTGGATGATGTCATCAGTGATGTCATCAGTGATGTCATTTGAGATGTCATCAGTGATGTCATCAGTGATGTCACTGACCATGTCATGAATGATGTAATATGTGACATCATCAGCAGTGGATTGCGGGTGCGCGATATATAGTTAGTGCAACTAACTATATATGGAATTTCAATGGTTTTGTGTGAGTAAAATAAGGTTTTTTAAATGCTAATTCCTAACTATATATGGTCTAAAACCTATGGTTTTTTCAGTGAATATATATATATATATATATATATATATATATATATATATATATATATATATATATATATATATATATATATATATATATATACAATTTTATTTTTTTATTTTCACTACTTCGAAGAGTTGTAAAATACAACCGCATAATTCCCAAACCACTTCTCCTCATCGTTAAACTATTTTCTAAAAGCAATTCTAGGGAACCTACTTTTTTGAAAGATGTAGTTGTGTAGTTTTGTACCTTGCAGTTCGGTGCCATAACCACTTTGTAGGGGAGGGATATCTGCGGCGCGTCCGTAGACTGATCCTTTCACAATTATGTGCTGTTCGTCTTTTTTAGCTGCTGTCTGTGTTTTTTTAAAGTCTTGATGTGAGCAAATACTTAATAACATGTGCACACTAATGGGCATACTTGGTATCCAAGTTACTTGATTTGATTTGAATGGATATTTGTAGTGCGCAACTTTGCCCGAAGGCGTCAAGGCGCAGATGATGGAAAATAGCCAGGTACTTATATAGGGAGTATAGGAGCCTAAGAGTAGGCTTCAGTGAAGAGAAAAGTTTTAAGGCCCTTTCGGAAGAGGACAAGAGATTCTTGGTTCCTGAGTTCCAAGGGGAGCTCGTTCCAAAGTCTAGGGGCGAGGGAGGAAAACGCCTTGCCTCCCCATCTCGCTTTAGCAACTCTAGGGACGGTTAGCAAATTCTGGCTGGCAGAGCGCATGGCCCTACCAGGGGCGTAGGTTGACACTAGGGACCTGATGCCCTCAGCACCAGCACCATGAAGAGCCCGGTACGTAATTTTCTTTACTTTGCTGAGTAGAGTCAGGGGCGTAGCTAGAGCTTGTGGTGCCCGGGGCTATTCCTCAGATTGCCGCCCCTGGGGGGGGGGGGGGGATGCTGGGGAAAAAGGACTGCGAGCACTTGAAAGAGGTCCGAGAGACACGTAGTATCGCCGCTAATAGTTATACCTTGCCTAGAGCCAGTCAAACGTGCCAAGCTCTGCCACAGAGCAGCAATGAAGGGTTGCGCCTTACTCTGGTAAGGAATAATAAAGATGTTGCTAAATGGTCAATCAAACATACCCCGTTGTCACAGTGAGATGGCGCCCAACATTATTCTATACAATGACGTGAATACTGTAACAGGAAATACTAATCTGTGTACACCTAAATGAAGCACTCCAATACCTCGCGGTCTAGTCAGCATGATAAAAAACAGCCAAATAAATAAATAAGGATCACAGCATCTTCACGTGATAACAAAAGTTGCCACTGTATATTTCCGATCTTTCATTTAACGAAAAGTATCTGTAAAAAAATCACTAAACACCTGGCTCATGGAAGAATCTTTCTTTTAGCTTACACTCTGCAGCAATACTGGCACAGTTCCTACCAAAGAGAGACATATGCATTACATGACAAAGTGTACTGCAGAGCAACACGTGGATTTGCCTCAACTCCAAACATGTTTATTCACAACACAGCAACCTATTGTATGATCATAGTGTACTGTTTGCATATATACAGAAATAACAAGCCTGCAGACCAGGATTGAATATGGTCATTGAGTGGAACTATAGGTGTAGTAAACCACTGAGATGCCCTCAGGCAGGCAACCCCCTGGCTGCTCAGTACATTATTTTAAAGAAATTCAGCGGAATGTGATCCAGCGGCCTATAGAAAATATATCATAAACAACGCTACCCAACTTCATAACCTATAAACAAAATTCTATACTAAATTATGGACCCATTTATAAACCTGACATATTTTGGGCCTACTGAATCAGATGGTCGGATTAAATCTATATACACCTAATTTACAAATTATATACAATATTAAACATTAGCGGAAAGAATATTGTCATTATAACAAATCCTAACTATTTAAACGACCACCATTGGCGACGTGATCTAGCTAATAGTAACCTACACTTCTGAATAATCAAGACCAGCTTGTTTGTCAAAAGTAAGATTTTATTTACTAAATTATGGTATTTCAATTGATAGTTTTATAAATGTTATTTATTAGCATGTTAGCAAGCATGATTGTAAAGAAACGTGAGAAAAATACAATTTAAGCAAGTGAATCAAAGTTAAAGTAAATATTAAAAGTTTAGCATTTCTAAAACCTAAGTCCCTAACTGAGCTAAATAGATAAAATTTAAAGTAAAGTTCTTTGAGGATTCTTACGTGCTCCACGCAATGTCCGACAGCACTTCACCCTCATCGGAAAGTCAGAAAGCAGCAGCCAGCCCATCCCTAGGGGCATGACTTTTTATACCTTTCTACACTAACTAAACTACGCAAAGGAAAGTTTTCAGAAATCTTCGACGTCCCATTGGCTGAGAGTGACAAGTGACATGTCACCCACATTTCAAATCTTCCATTAGGTCACTTTTCTTAAGGACCATTGTCCTCTCCGAATGCAACCAGGAGCTTCCTAGGTTTGCAACAAATGTACAATAATGTTCTCACTGCTTCCAATTGACTTCCGCGGATGCCAAGTTAAGGGCTGACAAAATGTTCTTTTTCGACCTTGGCCACGTCCGACAGAATGATGATAGCATGTCAGTTTTTGCTTTGTGGATGCAGCTTTTGACGAACACTTTATTTCAGAATGGGCGTCTCGTGACTTTTGCAGAAGTAAATTTCAGCTTTTTGCAACTCGAGCAAACTAGGCCCAAAAGCAGACAACTTATGCTTTCTAGTATAAAACAAACACAAGAAAAGTATTAATGTAAGAAATAATGTAGATTCTGTATCCACCCCAGGATTTACTAATTAATTAACCCACCCGATTAATCAAATGTTACCTAGCAAATGCAAACAAATAAAGCAGCGTTTATATCTACCAGTCTTCATTAATCCATGAGACTTATGTGCACCTAGAATAGTAGAAATGACATCACACAGACAAGGAAAAGCAAAACAAGCACATGCTTCTTTTAAGTTTGCAGCAGTTAGTAGTGACAAAAACGAAAACAATAAATTATTTTATTATTTTGCACGAACAAAAAGATGCAACAATTATGCACGTTTATGAGCACACATGTTAGTCCCCCCATGTGTAAAGTTTAATCTAAGTTGTATTAGCACGACATATCACAAATCATTAATATTATTATTCATGTTATGGAAATGTGACTTCACGAGTTTAAACAAAATTTTGTTTTCTATCTCGCTCCATCAACTCCCTCATCTGGTGATTAACAAATCACCACACCAGCACCCAAAATTTTGGTAATTTAAACTTCCGAGAAATCGATTCAAATTCATTTATATCAGTAATCCTAAAAGTCTGTTTCTGCATAATCTTTGGAATTAGCATAACGCTCTCTATGTAACTCCTGTAATTCGATCTCCCTTTCTTCTTCTTTTCTAAGTTTATAGATTCTTCTCTTCTCTTTCAACTGCTTCTTTCTTTTATGTAACAAACAACCTATTTTGGTTAAAATAAAAATGAATACTATTATAATCAAAGGTGCCAAAATCTTGCCAAGAATTGAACTTCCAATATCGTGAAACCAGTTTTTAATTGCTTGGAACCTTTTTGAAAGTTTCCCTGTAAAATCATCTTCTTCTAAAGGAATTATTTCTGAATGCATTTGTGTAATATTCTTGATGTACATTTCAATATTCTTACTTTCGTCAGGTATATATGTGCAACAATGTTGTACATGTAAAATGCCACAGACTCCTCCCTCCTTTGCTAGGAGTATGTCTAAAGCAAGGCGATCTTGAATTACCATGGATCTAATTGCAATAACTTCAACATTCACTAATTGGAACCCATCAGCTGTGTCAGTTGATAATCTATCAACTATAGTGGACAATTTCCTGATTCTCCCTGCATTTAAGGTTATACCAACAAAAGGTATTACTGCTTGAAAAATATCTCCCAGAACTTCAGTAAAAGTTTCTCTTTTAACTCTATTTACATAATTATGAATTTTAAACAATCCTTCTGAATCTCTGTCAACATGAAACACTTTAGGAAAAACAATTCCCACATAACAAGTTCCATACCAGTGGTCTGGAAGGTTGTAGTAGGCTTTGTCACCACAAACAAAATAAATCCCAGGAAAGATTGGATCCTTTCCACCTTTGAATCCCCAACCTCCCAAAATCTGATAAGTATCTTCACAGTTACTTGCACCTACAAAGTAATTATCAAAAAGTGTGTTATCTCTCCTAATGCAAAGCTTTCCACTAACTGGTTTGTCTATGTGAATTGCAATATTTTCAAGCATTTTGCCATTTAACTTTTCATCCTCTTTCTGCCAGAATCTAGACTTAGTCTGCTTGACTAATTCATTCCTCTTATAAATTGCTCTTCTCTCCTCAACCATATTCAAAAATTTCTTTCCTTCAGCACTTAATTTGCAAGTTAGATTATTTTTATAAGCATACTCATAAGTGAGTTCGTTAGTAACTAAGAAAAATTCTCTCATTTGCTTTGCTTTCTTATGCTTATTTAAAGCATTTTCGATCTTAATATTTGCAAAAATCTCGTCAAAATCTGAATAGTAATATTCTAAGCGTCCAGTTTGGTAAAATAAGCTAGTTAACACACTACATGTTACACCATAAGTGAGAGGAAGCATATTATATGTTACTCCCTCAGAAACAGAAGCAGGTAACTTAACGCAGACGTAGCAGTCTTTTGCATCCATTACCTTAACATATTCACTCAATAGCTTTGTGAATGTATTACTTGAAAAATCACTAATTGATTTATCTTGATGAATGTTAGGCTGATGATCAATAACTTTTGCAGACGCACTATTTTTAGTTTGGCTAACCAAAGCTTTGCTTGTTATGTTAACTTTGTGTAATTCTCTGTTCATCTCCAAAGGGATAATCACAGCTAAAACTAACCAGAGCAGAATTAAAATGAGCAGACACACCAGAGTCATCTTACAGCATCTCTTAAAAACAGAACACCTTGAAGTGCTCTCCTTAACATAAGGCATTTTTGGTTAGTTTAGCCTCAAAATAAAACAAAATAAAACAAAATTTTTAAAATCTAAATTTATATTTACACCCCCCTTTTAAAATATTGTTTTTTTTTTTTTTTAAACCCTAAACAAGATTTCTTCGACCTTATGTCATACATAAGTTTCCTTCAACTAAACAGTTTTTCTTCGACCTTGTGTCAACTAACAAATTTTCTTCAGCCTTTTGCCAATTTAATATTTCTGTACTTCAATCATTGTCACAAATTTCTTGGATTTCGTCTTCTTCTTCACTACTACCATATATGTCAATAACAGGTGGAATTACTAAATAAGTCCACTCAGGAGACTTGTATTTTTGGTTTGGTCTTACTATTCTTTTTCCTTTTCTCGACACCACTTCAATTTTCCTTCCAACTCCAACTTCTTTTCCAGGACTCTTTTGACTACTTATTTCTTCAACTTGTTCTTTTGGTTTCTTGATCAATCTGACTCTCAATCTTCCACCAGGCCAGTAGTCTGCTTTTCTCACGTACTTCTTCCTTGGTTCAGAATTATTTGATTCTGACTTCCAAGTCCTTTTCTTTCTGTTTTCACTTTCACCATCCACGTCACTTTCTTCAGTTTCGTAGTCTGAAATTTCAATTGACTCAGGAACTTCTCTATTCGGCAATTTCACTCCTTCAGGAACTTCACTTTGTTTTCCATCACTGGTACTCGGTAATTCGTCTTCCTCCTCTTCTTCAATTACCCCCAACTTCCCAGATTTCGGATTTCTGTTCCTTACTCCAGAGCTTGTTCTCTGCCTTTCGATACTCTCCTGGTCTGAAACTTCTTTTTGTTCTGCTTCTTTGTCTTCGATAGATACAACCGAATCTTCAGTTATCTTTCCTTTTAACAGATTCTCTTCACCTTCAGAATCTATTTCAATAATTTCCAAGTCTTTTCTTGTCAAATTTCCATTCACTGGCACAGTTTCCAGATGTCGACTTTCTTGTCGATCTTCAGAATCTGGATTTATTTCACCTTCTGTTTCGCCTTCTGCTTCAGAATCAGAATCATCTGTGGTATCACTTTCAACATCAGAACTCTCAGGAGTTGGTACTGGAATAGTATGACTAGGATGAATCCAGCGTTTCAATCCTCTGCACTTTACAGCATTAGTAGTGATCAAAATTATTTGCCTAGGCTTCTGCCATCTAGGAGCTAGACAATTCCTTCTCCGGTGTACTTTTGTTCTGACCCAATCGCCAGGTCTCAGATCATGTGTCAAAACCTTTTCATTTGATTGTGCTTCAGTTCCCACCTGATTAGACACAGAAGTTACCATATCAGATAACCTTTTACAGTAATCCAAAATAGCACTGTCATTTATGCTCAACAGTTTACCTACAGGTACAAAAGCTTGTCTCATAACTCTTCCCATTAAAATTTCATGAGGACTTAAACCTGTCTTTTTATCTGGTGTACTTCTTAATGACATCAAAACAAGTGGAAGAGCATCAGTCCACTTTACACCTGTTTCAAGACACATTTTTCCAATTCTGTTTTTAATTGTTCCATTAATTTGTTCAACCACCCCAGATGCCTCTGGTCTGTATGCACAGTGTATTTTCTGCTCAATGCTCAAAGCTTCGCAAATTAACTTCATCAGTTTGTTATCAAAATGGCTTCCTCCATCACTCTCAATAGTGACTGGAAAACCGTACCTTGGGATGATTTCTCTGAGCATCAGTTTTGCTACTGTAATTGAATCACAATGTCGTGTAGGGAAAGCCTCTACCCATCTTGAAAATAAGCAAACAATTACAAGCACATATTTCAAACAATTGTGTAAGGGCATTTCGATGAAATCCATTTGTAACCTGGTAAAGGGACCACCCTCTCGACCAATTATTCCTGTCCCCACCACTGATTTTCTGTTTGGATTCATTTGTTGGCATGACAAACACATTTGACAAAAAGATTCTGCAATAGTTCTGAACTTAGTATTGAACCATGTTTCTCTGAAAAGTCTAACCATAGAATCTCTTCCCAGATGTGCTGGACCATGATATAATCTAGCCATGTCAGCAATCAAGCAATTTGGTAAGACTACTCTGCCATCTTTGTAAACCCACACTCCATCTTCTTCACGTGGTCTACAATCTGATCTTAACCACAAGTCTTTTTCTTCATCATCTGCTTCATTTTGTAAATCTCTAATCTCATGCCATGTTTCTACAACTGTTGTTAGCATTAATGAATTTGAATCAGTTTCTTTACTCCTTTCCCGATTGTATGAATAATTTTTCCTTGCGCAGTATTTAGCCGTTTCATCTGCGAAGGCATTGCCCTTGGAAATATAATCAACTCCTTTAGTGTGCGCTGCACACTTAACAATGGCGATTTCTTTCGGCAATTGTATTGCTTCAATTAATCTCCTAATGAAAACTGCATTTTTAATTGGTGATCCTGCTGATGTCATGTATCCTCTCTGTGACCAGAGTTGTCCATAATCATGCACAACTCCATACCCATACTGACTATCAGTAATGATGGTAACTCTTATATCCTTTGATATTTCACATGCACGAATCAAAGCAATTAATTCAGCCACTTGTGCTGAACGAACTCCTTCAAGACATGATGCTTCTTCGACATCTTTGACTGTACAAACTGAATATGAAGCTTTCAAGACACCTCCTTCGGATCTTAAGCATGAGCCATCTACAAAGTAGACAAAATCCGATTCAGATAAAGGTCTGTCTTTGATGTCTTTTCTTGGTTTAGTGCAGAATTCCATGACATCTAAACATTCATGTTCTGTTTCAATGTCATCAACAATTTCAGAATCAGGCAGTAATGTAGAAGGATTCAGATTCAAGCATCTTGAAATTGAAACATTATCTGCTCCTAGTATGATTTTCTCATACTTTGTCAATCTGCTACTTGTTAAATGCTGAGTCTTACCTCTTGTCAGTAATATTTCCACTGAATGAGGCACAAAAACTTTCACAGGAAATCCCATAATGATCCCCTCACTTTGTTCGAGACTAATACTTGTAGCTGCAACTGCTTTTAAGCAACCTGGTAATGCTTTTGCAATTGGATCAAGAACTGCAGAGAAGTATGCAATAGGTTTCTTTAGATTTCCATGTCTCTGAATTAACACAGATAATGCACATCCTTCTCTCTCACTGCAATACAGTTCAAAATCTTTCTCATAATTTGGCATACCTAAAGCAGGAGCTTGGCATAAGCTCTTTTTCAGGTTCTCAAAAGAATCCATCTCAGCATCATTGAGAATAATTGGATCTTTTACATCTGACTTTGTCAATCTTTGTAGTGGTTTTGCAATTACTGAAAATCCACTTATCCATTGTCGACAGTAACCAACCATTCCCAAGAACATTCTGACCTGTCTCTGTGTTCTTGGAGGTAACATTGCTTGAATCATTTTTATTCTCTCTATTGTTACCTGTCTTTTTTCCTTTCGCAATTCTGTGACCAAGATATTTTACTTCTTGTTTGCAAAACTGTAGTTTTGCTGGGGACACTTTATGTCCTTCTTCTGCAAGGCGATTTAACAGAATTATTGTGTCTGTCACACAATTTTCTCTTGTCTTTGCAGCTATCAACAGATCATCAATATACTGCACTAACGTAGACCTACCAGGTAAGTCTAGGTCTTCTAATGATCTCTTTAACAGTTCATTAAAGATTGAAGGACTTTCTGTATAGCCCTGTGGGATTCTTGACCATCCGAGGGTCTTACCTTGGAATCTGAAAGCAAAGATTTCATAACTGTCTGGATGTAAGGGAACAGTAAAAAATGCATTGCAAAGATCAATGACTGTATACCATTCAGCATCATGTGGAATCTGGTATAGAATTACTGCTGGATTTGGAACCACAGGACAACATGGAACGACAATTTGATTAACCTTTCTCAAATCTTGTACGATTCTAAATGTTCCATTTGACTTTTTAACTCCCATAATTGGTGAATTACAAGGACTACTCTCCATTTCTTTTAATACACCTTGTTTGTTTAATTTTTCAATTATAGGTGTAATACCTTCAATTGTTTCTGCTTTCATTTTATACTGTGGAATGTTAGGAAATTCTATTCCCTGTTTTAATGTAATTTTTACTGGATCTACGTTTTTCATCAGACCCATCTCATTCCCAGTAAAATCCCATATATCAGATTTCACTGTTTCCTTGAGCTCTTCAGGCAAATCCTTTTCTTCAAATGCAGGAAACAATTCTGTTTCTTCTGCTTCCATCATCATCATTGTCATTCTGTATAAACCATCTTCCTCCATTGTTTGTAACTCAACTCCATCAGGAGAACAATATATTCTGCAATTCATTTTACATAGGATGTCTCTGCCTAATAGATTCACTGGACTACTATTACAAACCACAAATCTGTGTTTGTCTCTGTAATTTCCAATTTCAACTGGAACTGGATCAGTTAAGTCAGTTTTAATTTGCTGATTACTTACTCCGACAACTTGGATGGTATCCCCAGAGAGAGGTAAGTTTTCAATTTCCACTGATCTAACGGTAGAACGGGTAGCACCAGTGTCCACTAGAAAAGTGATGTCTACATCATTAACTTTCCCGTTTACAAAAGGACCAGACTGGTCAACCTCAAGAGTGGCTCCAACAACACACTCTTCCTCCTCTCTCGGGCACCGTCAGCAATAATCATCAGAATCGCTGTCTTGACTTTCTGCTAATAAAAACTGTTGTGAAGCATTTTGCATTTGAACTCTTTGCTGCTTTTGCTGTTTTTGCGGTTTTATTACCTGTTCACTTCCCTGAAATCCCACGTTTGGATTATATTTTTGAACTCCCCCACAATTCGGAAAAGGTGGTTGTGGCAATTTATCCTGACGATTATTCACCTGTTGCTGTTGCTGTTGCTGCAACTGTCGCTGAATGTTTAATTCGTTTAACCCCTGTTGTATCTGTAGCTGTCGCTGCAGGTCAACACCATTCTGCATCTGTGGATTCAATAAGGGATTCTTTAAGTTTTTTGGAGGATGAGGACACTCGTCTCTCCAATGTCCAATTTCGCCACAATTAAAACAAGGTAATCTTTGTTTCAACTCCTCAATCTTTGGGCTAAATTTCTTTGGGAAATTATTATTTTTAAACTTTCCCTGTATCTGGTTTGTATTTCCAGTTTGAACGAAATTAGTGTTCTTATTACCCATGCTGGCAATCTGTTGCTCAGCCACTTTTACCTGAGCCCACATGGCTTTCTCCTTGAGCTTCTTCTGTTTTACTTCTATTTCATCACTACAGTACTTAGCCTTTCTTAGAATATCATCTACAGAAAGTGATTGCCATCCTACAATGCTATTTCTGATCATTTCTCCAATTTCAGGTTTTAGTCCATAAACAAATCTATAGACAAAATGGCTCATATCCTTTTCATCTAGTTTTTCATAACCACTATATTGTTTAAAGATTAACAGTAGTCTTTCATAAAAAGAATGAACTGATTCTTTTGTTTCCTGTTCTGTCCTTTCTATTTTAACCCAATCGACTTCTTTGGGTGGAATTTTGTTTTTCATCCAAACAATCACCTTTTCATAAAAATCCATTACAAGTGGATTTGGAGCACCTGTTTCTTTGATTCGCTCAGGTTCTGTTTTTGGCCAACTAATCGATATTTTGCATTCTGTCCAAAGATCTGATGGAACGACAATGTCAAAAAATCCATCTAAATCAATCCACAGAACTTTTGACACTTTGATAAATCTATCTACTTGTCTGTACCATTCCACTGGTTTTTCCCTCAATTTTGGAAAGTCATTCGTAAACAACAGAATGTCCTGTCTCGACCAAGGGACATGAACATATCCTCCACCTGCAATTTCTCTCATTGGAAATTGTTTTGACAATTTTTCCAATCTTTCATCTTCCTTCTTTTTCGTCCATTTTACTCTCCACTTATTCAGTTCTCCTAGCTTTTTGATATAAACAATCAAATCTTTTATATGTACTATTCTTCCCATTGAGTTCAAACTCTCAATGTCACTTTCTGAAAAGTCTAATCTGTAATGTTTCGCAAAATTCTTTTGTTTGCTCACATCGATTTCAAGTTCCGCTGCTAGATCCTCTAGTTGATCATATTTATTTTTTGTTTTCCACTGAATGCTTTTGCAAATGAACAGTAGTTCATCATCTCGATAGTAATTTAAACTATCTGGACCGATTGTTCCGATTATTAATTCTTCGATATTCGCTTTTAATTTGGCCACATCAAGTTTTGGTGTGGTTACCCTGACTTCAGGACTCCCTACATCTGATATAGCACCCATTGGTGTTTTTGGAGATAAATCCTCATTAAAGGTTAAATCAGGCATTTTCGATCTAGAAGAGTTTATTTCAGATAAGTCTGAATAAAATTTTTCAGCAACCTTTTGAATTTCTGCATTTAAAGGAATAGTTAATCCTGTCTTGTTTGTTTCTTTTTGGTCAAATACAGGCTGAACAGGACCAATCGTTACTGGAACTGTCACAGCTTCCATGCCTTTTGTCATTCTTTTTATTAATTCTTCTTTAGATCTTAAATATTCATTAAAATCGACATCTTCAACATTTCTTGCCTCTCTTGTATAATCTTTTGGAGCTTCTCTTGCTCTTGGAGCCATTGTGAAATGTCTACCTTCATTTCGAGCATTATCAAATTCTGGTCTTCTAGGAGTTTCAATGATTTCACAATTATTTGGATAAAGTTTAGGAGCTTCATTAATTGGAGGTGCACTCGGTGAAGTTTCAGTAGAAACCACCGGAGTAGACCATGATCTAGGAGGTCTCAAAGGCTGATTCTTTCTAGCTGTAGTATATATTTCTTCCATAACTGCATCCTCAGATTCACTTTCCATAGATTTCCCTGTAGGAGTACCCATTACCATTTCTTGAATTAAATACAATCCTTCACTCATGTTTCCCTGTCTCCACATTCGCAATCTATCTTCATGAGTTTCTCTTCTCCAAGGTGGATTTTTAGAAGGTCTTTTAATTCCACTAGCTTCTCTTTGTAACTGATACATCTCATCTTCCCACTCAACTAAAGCTTCAAATTGAGTTGGTCTCGGTTTTGGAATAAGAGCATTCATTTTCTCTCGTAAATTTCTCAAAACTTTTACGTTAAATGAACCATCATCAGGCCAAGTTAAAACACCGTCGTTCTTAGTATAGCGTTTCCAACTATCAAACCATAAGACAGTATGATATCCATATTCACCTTCCATGTACGCTGCAGGTGTTTTATACTTATGAAGTAGTTTACCACCTCGCGTTTCAATTTTCTTGTCAGGTGAAAATAAGTTTTTAAACTTCTGAAATAATGTTGGCTTTTTCTCAACATGTTTAAAATGATAGCTCATTTTTTAAGAGTTAAATCTAATTCACAAAATCGTTCGTAAAATATTTCCGGGATGTTCCGCAAAACAACCAATCCGTGCGCGAAACACACCGACAAGCCAATGACAGTTGAGCTACCTCACTTTTCTGCTCAACCAATAAAAATGGAGTTTTTCTGAAGGACCAATCAGCTTACAGGTCGTCAGAGACTCAAGAGCCAATCAGAGTATAGTTTGTGACGTAGGTCACCCAATCCCAGCGCGGCTCTGTGACGTACACAGCAGCTGCGGTTTCTCGTTTCTCACTCCTGGCGCTTACCCCTCCTTCACAAAATCTTTTCACAGCGCCATTTTAAGAACACTTTTCAGTGTAAATTAATTCTTAACAATGACTATAAGGACATCATCTGTTCGTTTCACTAATTAGAATAGTTTACATACATTCAAGTATCCACACTTCGGAATAGACGGCGCTATTCACACTAAGGATAATGTTCAATTGTCAGTAGAGTAACCCTTACCCCACCCTTCTAGCACGTATAATTATGAACTCGCTTTCCTCTGAACGCACCGCGAAGTGACAGTTCTAAGAGTTCCACTTGAACATAAAATACAAATCAAACTCGCACTTTCACACTGAAAATTCCCTAATTTCGAACACACATGAAATCCGTACAGGACTCTCACCTGTTTATAGAGATCATGCACCGTTAGCAAAATAACGACGTTATCCGTACAGGGCTCTCACCTGTTTATAGATATGAAACATGTACCCGTACAGGACTCTAACCTGTTTATAGATAATCATGCACCGACGCTACTTTACCCTTCACTCAAGCTCGGATATAACTAATACTCTTATCACAGTGAGTTTTATGGAAGGCGCTTTGTCCCTATTCTCATGCTGCTTTAATTTCTTAGAAAACCCTCACTATTCAAGATTCACACCTAGCCCTAAAACTGTGCTGCTCGGCGACAACACTATGGTACACGGCGATACCTCTTGTGATACTCGGCGATATCACTACAAACAGAACAGATGGCTTGCGTGACTAATTTCTCGCCACACAATCTATACCGGTATAGCTTACAGATAGCACGAAAAACGAACTCAACATGTGTTAAAACATCGATCCTATTTTCATACCATAACACTTTAGTAACCCTTAGCAACCAACATATTACCTTGGTTACCCTTAGCAACCATCAATTTCTGCTACCAGAGAATTGATCCAGCGGCCTATAGAAAATATATCATAAACAACGCTACCCAACTTCATAACCTATAAACAAAATTCTATACTAAATTATGGACCCATTTATAAACCTGACATATTTTGGGCCTACTGAATCAGATGGTCGGATTAAATCTATATACACCTAATTTACAAATTATATACAATATTAAACATTAGCGGAAAGAATATTGTCATTATAACAAATCCTAACTATTTAAACGACCACCATTGGCGACGTGATCTAGCTAATAGTAACCTACACTTCTGAATAATCAAGACCAGCTTGTTTGTCAAAAGTAAGATTTTATTTACTAAATTATGGTATTTCAATTGATAGTTTTATAAATGTTATTTATTAGCATTTTAGCAAGCATGATTGTAAAGAAACGTGAGAAAAATACAATTTAAGCAAGTGAATCAAAGTTAAAGTAAATATTAAAAGTTTAGCATTTCTAAAACCTAAGTCCCTAACTGAGCTAAATAGATAAAATTTAAAGTAAAGTTCTTTGAGGATTCTTACGTGCTCCACGCAATGTCCGACAGCACTTCACCCTCATCGGAAAGTCAGAAAGCAGCAGCCAGCCCATCCCTAGGGGCATGACTTTTTATACCTTTCTACACTAACTAAACTACGCAAAGGAAAGTTTTCAGAAATCTTCGACGTCCCATTGGCTGAGAGTGACAAGTGACATGTCACCCACATTTCAAATCTTCCATTAGGTCACTTTTCTTAAGGACCATTGTCCTCTCCGAATGCAACCAGGAGCTTCCTAGGTTTGCAACAAATGTACAATAATGTTCTCACTGCTTCCAATTGACTTCCGCGGATGCCAAGTTAAGGGCTGACAAAATGTTCTTTTTCGACCTTGGCCACGTCCGACAGAATGATGATAGCATGTCAGTTTTTGCTTTGTGGATGCAGCTTTTGACGAACACTTTATTTCAGAATGGGCGTCTCGTGACTTTTGCAGAAGTAAATTTCAGCTTTTTGCAACTCGAGCAAACTAGGCCCAAAAGCAGACAACTTATGCTTTCTAGTATAAAACAAACACAAGAAAAGTATTAATGTAAGAAATAATGTAGATTCTGTATCCACCCCAGGATTTACTAATTAATTAACCCACCCGATTAATCAAATGTTACCTAGCAAATGCAAACAAATAAAGCAGCGTTTATATCTACCAGTCTTCATTAATCCATGAGACTTATGTGCACCTAGAATAGTAGAAATGACATCACACAGACAAGGAAAAGCAAAACAAGCACATGCTTCTTTTAAGTTTGCAGCAGTTAGTAGTGACAAAAACGAAAACAATAAATTATTTTATTATTTTGCACGAACAAAAAGATGCAACAATTATGCACGTTTATGAGCACACATGTTAGTCCCCCCATGTGTAAAGTTTAATCTAAGTTGTATTAGCACGACATATCACAAATCATTAATATTATTATTCATGTTATGGAAATGTGACTTCACGAGTTTAAACAAAATTTTGTTTTCTATCTCGCTCCATCAATGTCACAGGGTAATCATTGGTAGGAGAGGGCTACACATAAGTATATTTACTTAAGTATAGCAACATATTAAGGTTATCATAAGAGTCATATCAAAAGAACACATTTTCTGGTTTAGTACTTAATTTACCTAGTTCGTTAATTTTAGGACTTGTAGTCTTGTTGTAGTTCAGTTTGATCATTTTTATTAACACACCAGAAAACAGTGATTAGTAAATAATGTGAGAAACTGAAAAGTTGTATCCACTGTAGGGATTAAAGTGATAAACATAGAGACTTTGTGGACGGTTGGCACTGAATTTAGGGGTGGGTGAGTCACACTGGGTGACAGAGAATGCACAGTGACTTTGCTCAGCATTAGGAAGAGGGCATGCAGGGCTTCGTGTAATTTAGGTGGGGCATGCAGTATTCAGGCTGGTTTCTCTCGGTATCTATGAGAGTATCCATGAGAGGCCTGCGTTGCCTATGGAGGATTTCACAATATTGAAATAGTCTTTGGTGGGAGCATAGCACTGGGGGGGTTGACAACATTTAGGAGCAGTTACGTCCCTCTTTCTCTCACATAATGTTTCCTCAATTAGTTCTCCCCCCTTTTCATTCACAGCCCTCCTCCACCCTTGTCAACATCCTGTACCTTTCTGCCTGTCTGCTTCCGGGGCTGATTTCGAATTTCAATCTGTCTCCAGAAGTGGGAGACAGTGACAGTGTGAAAAACGCAAATCCAGACACACTTCACCGCCTGCGCCGAGACACACAGACAGAGAGAACATCTACAGCACACACGTGCTGCTGCTTTACTGCTGCGGACGCGCTCTGGACAATAAAGTTTTCAGGGCCGTCATCGGTAGCGCTTTCGCACGCAACCTGATTGGCGGCCCTGAGTGAAAACCAAAAATGAAGGTACACTTGGTGGTGTGTGCAGTGCGGCACACTAGCCAATCAAGCCCAGTTATGCTGCGCCTCCTGTCCCCATTTGCTCAGGGCTGGCAGCCTGAGCCAATGATGATAAAATGTCCGGCACTGTGACTGCTGAGGCCCCGCCCAGCTCAAAAAAAAATGTGCACACCGGGCCAAACGCGGTACGTCTGTCACAGCGGCAAATGGCAATTGGCAGCACTTCAGCAGTTACAACAAGCAGGTGACCGTGAACTTGCACGTCTTCAAAGGGGCCGCCCGCGTGGCACTGGTGGCCCGTTATGGCGGCCTTCATAATAATTTATTTGGGGACACGGACACTACTGTGATTGACAGTAGTGTCAATGTCCCCAAATAAATGATTAAAGGCCTCCGTAACGGGCCACCAGTGCCGCGCGTGCAGCCGCCCTCAAATTGGTGCCGCCTGGGGCGGTCCGCAACCCTCGCCCCCCTCACCCCCCCCCCTAGATACGCAGGTGAGTGGAGTACTTTTGGCGCAGTCTCCATACGTACAAAAAGGTAGAAGCATAGTTATGGTCCGTAAGCTGGACTTGAGTGAGATTTCAGGACTGACGCCAATGCCAACACCAAAGAGTGGGTATGACAAGAAGTTTATTAAGAAATAACTCCTAAATTAACGTATTCTGACCACTGGCAAAAATGTAGTGTGGAAAACCGAAGAATGCTGTATTAGTCAGTTATAAAGCCCTTGTAAAAAAAGTACCCGCAGTCTTGCAAATTATACTTTAATTTGGCTAAATCATATGCTTGATGGCTAGCTTTCAAGTCCACATAGGTCCTCTCCACGTTACTGCTTGAGCAAGGGACCAGTATACATGTTCTTAAAAGCTGGCAGCCAAACCATGAGGTAGCCGAGTAATGATGTCATCTTTACAGGAATTCATTTTAGGTTTTTAATTTGTTGAACATTTGACATAAAGGAGAACTCCAGTTTCGTTTTAGACTGTTGCATCTTTTTATTGCTAGCGTGCTGCAATCTTCTCCACTGTTATCCTTGTGCTCTCGTGCAGCACTGGGACTTCTGAGGAAGACAGGGCGGGGTTTTCTAACCCAGTTCACTTCAGGCAAATAGATAAAAGTGCTGATCTTGTGCAAATCGTCCGTGACACGTCATGCTTTACAGTCCCACCTCATCCTTAAGTGTCAGGTTGCCAAAGGAACGAGGAAACCCGTAAGCTCTGTGTTTTAAGCAGCTTATAGGGAAAAAAACCTTAAGAATAAGAACTGTGATCGGAATGTAGACTTGGCCCATTCATTGTTGTATGAAAAAGTGAATTTCCCTTCCATGCCTGGGCAAATTTATACATTTATCTTCACTTAATGCTACCTCAGATCTTTGAATTACGAACAGATAACCTAGCAACCTGGAGTAACAATTGGGGATGCTGGTGCACAGTTCATAAAGCATGGAACGCCTGTTATCGCTTTGGTGTAGTATTTTGACCCCTAAAGTATAGAAGATTCTACCTTATGCTTTCTCCAAAAGCATCACGCGGAAATGACACACACAGTTACAATACGGTGTTCCATAAATTGGAGGGATAATATTCACACGTCTTTAATAAAGATGACAGTCTTTAAATAGAATATTTAGTGAAAAAATCTGTATTTTATGATCTGGTAAGGCGACCAGTGTTGTGAATGTTGAAAGCCTTGCCACAACACCGTATATACTTCGGTTATTAGAAAGGAAATATCTTACATGTTGAATCAAGATTTTTAAGTGTCTTGGAAACCACCACCACCACCCTGCATCAACCATTGGACTCTTATAAGAAAGAACCCCTGCACTTTAATGGGTCTCAAGTTTTCTGTTGTATTCTACACAAGATCAACGGGCACAAACGACGAACTGGAGCATGTGGTTTGCTGAGGAAAATAAGATGTTGCGGTAGCAGTTTAACCATGAGGTCCGCATCCTGCTCTTGTACTTCTTTAAACATTACTTTTAAATATGCGGAAAGGACCAGTGCAAAACGAGTTTGGCTGCCTCTTAGTCATACAGAATGCCTTCTTCTGTTTCAATGGCTCTATCACACCCAGGGAATAAATATCAGAAGCTACAATAAGATCCATTTTTGAACTTCGGCAGTTACATTTTTGTAAATAAATTAATATCCCGCAGTAAAGTTCATTAATGTATTGCCATTTTTTAAACTTTAGACCCATATAAAATAAGGGAATAGAAGCAGCTTCTTGGGAGCATCCATTGAGTATGTCCATTTAGATTATCCAATATCTTCAAATAAACCGGACACATAATCACCATTCTAATATGGTGCTGATGTGGTACCCAAATACTGTGCCATTCGCATCCTTTGATTCCAGGCTGACTTGTAGTTAATGTGTTGCATCACATGTCCTGTCTGTTGAGCTTCTGTTCAGCTGCTCATTTACATAAATAAATATGGATAAGCATTGTTGGTTTTTCTTGAGTCCCAGAAGTAGTTCTCTAGAGAACGAACAATATGAATGTTTCTCTGTAATCCTCCACACTTGAGGGTAGAGTTTGCTTTCCCAAGCAATAGCTACTGCACTTGCTTGGTGTGCCTTTAATATTTAGCAATAAAAGCAATTTGCAATAATTTTTACCATTCTTAAAAAAAAATAAAAAGAAGTATACCGTTTGTAGAGCTGATTTGCCGTTTTTGATACAGTGTCCAGTTATGAAAAATTTCCTAGCTAACGTAACAGAAAGTTTCAATTCTATTAAGGACTCGGAGGCGAGGATTATGCCTTCTTTCTTCACTTTAATACATAGCAGCGAATAGGATAACCGAAGACTGCATTTCCCATAAACCAAAGGGAAGAGTCGTCAAAACAAAAACACATGGTAACAAACGGTCACTAATCAGGAGACCAATGTCCAATCAGGGGCCAGCCAGCCCAACATAGTCCATCAACAGTGTACTCCCTTCCTCTTTCGGAGCACGTAGGCAGCATCCCTCGGCTCTTCAGGAATCCTGTTTGTGTGTATCCGAGCCTGAGGACAAGAAGAACATATTACTGGAGGAACCACTGCGACAGCTTACCAGAGAAAATAATATACATTGCAAACAACTGGACTCAAAGTGCCACATGAAGGACCAAACAATGATTTACTGTATTACGGGGAGGGGTTTCTTCCAGGAGCTAAGGGCGGGATAATCCTCGCCTCCGAGTCCTTAATAGAATTGAAACTTTCTGTTACGTTAGCTAGGACATTTTTCATTCTATGTCGGGACTGGAGGCAAGGATTATGCGTGTTTAAAGCTGCCCACAACCAAATGAGCCATATTCAGAATCGGTTTGAAGTAAAACTGTTTGAAAGTGGAGTCTGATGACCAATCCGCCGCGTTGAGTTTATCCTCTAAACGTGCTCCTAAGTTGAAGGCCTTCGAAGCCATAGCACACCTTGTGGAATGCGCCCCAAACTGGCTAAGGCTTATGCCCGCTTCCTGCATCACCCAGCGAACCCATCTGGCAATGGTGGGCAAAGAAACCTCTTTAAAGGGTTCAGAAGCGAGATGAGGAGTTGCCTTTCCCCTGGAGGGCGGAGCTCTTCTGTCTTTCCTCATATGCCTTGAGGCAGCGAACCACACAAAGTTTCGGGGAATCAGGAAACTGTGGGTAAGAAATCAATCTGGAATGGCACTTAGTGCGCCTGAGTAATGTGAAAGTCACCCCAGCCGGGGTAAAAACCCTGCTAGACATGTCCAAAGCCCGTACGTCTGACACTCGTCTACAAGATATCAGGCGTAGCAGCATGGCCAATTTTGCTGACAGTTCTTTTCTGGAGAGGAACCTATTCGGTTGCCAAGATAAAAATAGGTTAAGAACCTGATTAACGTCCCAGAGAGCGGAATAATGAGGCTCCGGAGGCAGGGACAGGTGAATGCCACGTAACAGCCGACAAACCATGGGGTGTTCACCCACCGGAGCTCCATCCACCGGGACGTGGCCAGAAGAAACGGCGGATCTGAAGGTTTTAATGGACCGGTAAGCCAAACTCTCAGAGGCTAGTTGAGCCAAAAAGTTCACTAAGTGGACCACATCCGCGACCTCTGGATCAAAACCCCTTCGCAGACACCAACGGGTCCATCTGCCCCACGCGGGCCTGTACCTCTTGGCAGTACTGTCCGCCCGCGTTTTAGAGATAAATGTCTCAGCCTCTCGCGAAAGGCCAGGGGTTTCCCCATCTACCCCGGAAATCCGCCACGCCATGAACCACAGTGAGTTCGTGGACACTAGAGGATGAGGAGTCCCGTCCGGACTCATAAGGAGGGTCGGAAACTGGGGGGAGTAGGATTGGTAAAATCCCAAGAAAGTTCCCATACAACTGGAAACCACACTTGAGACTTCCACAGCGGGGTGATCATGACCAGATCCGCCGCTTGCCTGCGAACTTGCGTCGTTGCCCTCGTAATCATTGCAAAGGGAGGGAACGCGTAGCCCAGTTCCCCACTCCAACTCTGGAGAAAAGCATCTGTGGCCGCTGCCAGAGGGTCTGGCTGACAGCTGAAAAACCGCAGAATCTGGTGGTCCACCTGGATGCAAAGAGGTCCACCGAGAAAGGGTCCCAGAGGTCGTTCAACCTCGCGAAAACTGACTGGTACAATCGGCAGAGGCTGGAATCCCGGAAGTGACGCGATTGGAAGTCTGCTTCCAAATTGTCCCGGCCCGGGAGATACTCCACTGTGACGGAGACCTGTTTGTTAAGGCAGTATTGCCAAAATCTTGCCGTCCGATCCGGGAGGGCTTTCGATCTGGTACCCCCCAGATGATTCACGTAACGGACCGCCGAAACGTTGTCCATTTTCAGGAGCACACAAGACTGCACTGAATCTCTCGTCCAGCAACGTACTTCAAAGTATCCCGCCAGAAGTTCTAAGCAATTTATGTGTAACCTGTTCATCGGGAGACCACAACCCTCCTGTAGAGAGGTCCCTGCACCTGGCCCCCCAACCAAGCCTGCTGGCATCCAATTCTATAACCATGTCTGGAGTGCAACAGAATATTGCTCTTCCGTTCCATGCCTCCATGTGGTCCAACCACCATTGGATCTCGGATCTTGCCTCGATGGACAAGGCGACCATGTGAGAATACGGATACCCCTTGAGTAAAAAGAAACCTTTGAGACGCTGCAGAGCTCTGTAATGGAGGGGGCCCGGGAAGATGGCTTGGATCGAGGCGTACAGGAGACCCAACACCCGTGCCAACTGGCGAAGGGATAGCTGTTGCTTGCCGAGAACGTGACGCAACTCGTGCCGGATCTTGGCGACCTTCCTGCCCGGAAGACTGAGAGTGGATGACGTGGAGTCTATGACCAACCCCAATAATGTAATGTAATGCTCTGGGAAGGCTGTAACAGAGATTTCTTCTCGTTTATGACAAACCCCAGGCTTTGAAGCAGGGACACCGCCATCTGGAGATGTTGAGTCAGGTGACAGGGGCAAGCCACCATCAAGAGTAGATCGTCTAGGTACACAATCATCCTGACTCCCCTGGACCGTAGGTATTCCACTACTGGTCTGAGAACCTTGGTGAAACGCCAAGGAGCCGACGAGAGGCCCAAAGGGAGTGATGTGAACTTGTTAATGCGGTGACCCCAGATGAATCGGAGAAACCGACGGTGTGGCGGGAATATCGGGACCACCATATAGGCGTCCTTGAGGTCCAACCGGACCATCCAATCGAAAGGCCGGAGAACGTCCCGGAGGAGATGGATTCCCTCCATCTTGAAATGGCGGTAAACCAACCACCGGTTGAACTCGCTCAAATTTATCACAGGTCTCTTGCCGCCATCGGCCTTGTCAATCAGAAAAATGTTGCTTAAGAAACCCTGGGGTGTGGAGTAGTAAGGGTGATAGCACCTTTTCTGAGGAGAGAAGACACCTCCTCGTCCACCAGGAGGGCATCTTGTGCGGAAAACTGAATAGGCCGGGAGGGGATCTTTGCACTGGGGTCCCCTGGAACTCTGTGTGGAAACCCCTCACCGTTTGCAGCACCCAGGCATCGTGTGTGATGGCCAACCAAGCTTGGAAACACCCTACCAACCGCCCCTATGTCTTGTGGGGAAGAAGGGAGAAGTCTCACCTGGGCTAGAAGCTGCTGTTCCTCCTCTGAATCCTTTCCCCGCTGTCCACGGGTGGGTTAAAAGTTTCTGAACCGGGTTTGGTCCTGGTACTGTCCGGAGCCTCTCTGATTGGTCTGGCGTTGCCGACAACCGGCTGATCGGACCCTGCCTCGGCCAGCCCCGCGAAAAACCCGGGGGAACACCTTTTTGATTGTAGACTGGGCTCGATCCAGCGTCGTCAAACTTACTGAGCTCCTTCACAAAGGTCTCGCCAAACAGACCACCTTGGGCTATAGCGCCCGCCTCTGAATCCGCCAGGTCACCTAACTTTGGGTCCATTTTAATAAGGAGGGACCTGCGTCGCTCGGTGGAAAGGGCACAATTAGCGTTGCCCATGAAAATCACAACTCGCTGTGCCCAACCAGATAAGGTTTCAGGAGAAATAATAGAACCTGATTCCTTCGCCTCCTCTGCCATATCTAATATCTTTGTAATAGGGCCGAGGGTGTCCAGAAGTTTATCCTGACAGGCCCTCCAGGATCTATCTATCCCCTTCTTGGGATCTCTGATAACCTTTTGGAGGAAGGTGCCCATCCGGGGATCTATCTCGGGTGTAAGGGATAGCTTACCCTCCAGGGTGGGGCGGAGGCACTCCGCCGAAAGGCAGTTGCGAGCTTCCTTCTCTAGAGAGTGCCGGATATGGGCTGCAACGTATGAAGCCACTTTGTCAGCTGGTGCCGACTCTGAGGACCTTGGGTGGATGATATCATTGGGATCCAGCATGCCTGAGGTGCCTGGGGGGGGGTCTGGGAAGTGCTAGGGAGAGACTGAGGGACTAGATCAGCAGGACGGGATACCTTGTCTGCCGGAGGAAGCACTAGCGCTTTAGTGGGGGGAACCCCGGCGGGAACTTCAGGTTGACTAGCCAGGAAGGCCTGCCTAAGGTGATCAAATGCATCCCCGTCCACACCTGCCTCGCAGGAGCGTTTAGGTGGTGGAGGACCAAGGGGATCAGGAGAAGCAGTAGCTGGGGCTTGGGGGGTGGAACAAATTTGTTGAGAGAGCTGGCCAAACGCCTGTTGAATTTGGTTGGAGAGCCTCTCCTCTAACGGAGAGATGGCTTGACCACCGCCCGGTAGATTGAGGTATCCATCGCCTTGTAAAAGATGTCCCCCAGGATATGTCGGCGAGGGGGTCCTCCTGGTAATCCTCGTAATATTTCATGAGGAGTAAAAACATGCACGTGAAGTGCAACAATAGTGGTTTCCTACTGGGCCTAACAGGAAAGGCCTTGATTAGGGCTGGGTATCAGCCTGTAGCTTTTGCGCGGTAGGAACCACCGTTGACTGGGTTCGAGCCTGAGGGACTAATGCTGGCAATAAATTTATAAGAAAAAAAACCCTTCCAACAGGGAGAGCTGATCTGGGTAAAGTCCCATGTAAAAGGTGCCAACCTCAATACAAGACCTCAGAGAGGCATTCAACTGAAAATACAGGCTGCCCCCTTAACTAATGGGCCTGGGCATGGAGCGTGAGGCAAACATTGGGCAGCATGACGTTTCTACAACGCCGCCTACAACCGTCACCGGCGTTCTCCCTCAGATCAGCGGCTCCGATGCAGTGCGCGCATGACGTTTGAACCTCTCTGACGAGAGATCAAACAGCCCGGCCCGTCTGCACAGCCTCTCCCATGCCCTCTGGCGGCGGGAGGACCCGGGAGCAATACCAGCAAGGACCCGCCTAGGGACGGAAAAAACGTACCGCGGCTCTCTCCCCGCTGCGCAGCCCACAAGGTGGGGAAGATTCACTGAAGTAAACGCGCCGACCGCGCGTGTTGAATGACACGGGAAAACTAGCAACTAGCGCAGCGCGCCAACAATAGAACAATGCGAAGTGCTACCTATAGCTACCTAGTCCCTAGGTGATGTTCTCGGCCATTCCTTGCTTAGATACCCCTATTTTACATTATTAGGGGATTTCAACCTACAGCTGGAATCTAATTCAGAGGTCTCAGCATGTAATTTTAAGCATACCTTGGAGATCTTTGACCTACAGCAGAAAATTATCCAGCCCACACATCAAGCAGGCCACACGTTAGATGGAATCTGTTCTAATCTCCCTTTCTTAGAGACCCAATCCCCACTGCCACTGATCTGGACTGACCATGATTTTATTCCCTTCTATGTGAAAATACCTATTGCACAAAATCTGCTAACGAAAGCTTCCAAAATTGGAGGGAAATAGAGGACAGTTTTAGGCGCCAACCCATTCTGCAGTCTCAAGTCCCAAGCATGACGGGAAAAGTAGCTCTCGACTCGAAATGTTTCTATAATTGGTTACAACAGCTAATTACAGACAGAACCCCTGCCACCGGCTCTGCTGTTAAGAGAAAGTATGGAAAGAAAAATACCCCCTGGTTTACCCCGGAACTTGCTAACCTCCATCTCCTTTGTAAGAAAAAGGAACGTAAATGGCGAAAAACTTACGAGCTTGCAGATAAATTGCTGTACACTCAGCAGAGGAAATTATACCTTATTAGCATCAAGTCTGCCAAAAAAGCGCACTACATCAAAGAGATTAATGAAGCAAAACAAAAGCCGAAAACATTGTTTTCAATAGTGAGGTCCTTTACGCATCCAAAAGTTCTACAACCCGAAATCCCCCCTTCATTAGTTTTTTGCAATCAAATTGCGGATTACTTCGAAGAAAAAATTAATCTGCTACAGAGGGATTTTCCCACTTCTGAAGAACCAGTGACTTCAGATCCTGCAGCCCAAAGGAATATAAAATCAAATAACAAGGACAACATTAGCATATTCCAACCGGTCTCCCTAGCTCAAACACTGGAAGCAATCCTGTTGTGTAAATCGGGATCTCCATCGGATTCCTGCCCCCCTCGGATTCTGCATCAGTTAATTGACGTTGTCAATCCTATAATAAACAACATTGTTAATACGTCGCTCAGCACAGGCAAAGTCCCTTCAGAGTGGAAGAAAGCCATCGTAAAACCACTCATGAAGAAGAAGAATAAACCCACCTCAGATCTTAATAATCTTAGACCAATCTCTCTCCTCCCCGTTCTAAGTAAGATCACTGAGCAAATGGTACATAGAGAACTAAAAAATTATGTTGAAACACATAATGTTCTACACCCTCAACAATCGGGTTTCCGCCCACACCATTCTACGGAAACAGCTCTGATCGAGCTTACAGACTCTATAAAAACACTTCAAGATGAAGGAAAGAATGCCGTCCTGATCCTATTGGATTTCACGGCGGCATTCGACACCATCTCACATAGAATACTGCTCAACAGGTTGAGAGACGCTGGAATCTCAGAGGTGGCACTAGCCTGGCTGACCTCCTTTTTGGAAGACCGAGCCCAAACGGTCACTCTGGGTCCCTTCCTATCTAAAGAAAAGAAGGTGTCAATCGGAGTCCCTCAGGGCTCGATTCTGAGCCCTTTATTATTCAAGATCTACATGGTTCCCCTCATCTCCTTAATTGAGTCGTATGGCATTTTAGTAACATATGCCGACGATACTCAATTAATCGTACCTCTGGATAGGAATCCCAGCAAGGCAGAACTTAATTAAAAAAAATTAAATAATTGTTTAAAGGACGTCTTCCTTTGGTTAGAAACCAACCAGTTAAAATGCAATGTCAATAAGACAGAAATCATCCCGATGGGAAAAAAGGTTCAGTTTCGTCCCGCTGATTGGTGGCCCGAAGATTCTCCAGCCCCTCCATCGGCTGTTGCCTCAGCGGCGAAATCTAGGTGTCTTATTTGACGCCGTATTATCTTTTGACCAGCATGTTAGAAATGTGGCTGGAAGCTGTTTTTAGCATTATCAAGTCCTTGAAAAAGTTTTTCGATTTCTTGCCCATAGACGCTAGAAAGGCCGTAGCGGTGGCTTTAATCCTTGCCCGCCTAGATTATTGTAACGGGCTCTTGGCTGGAATAAATAAAGCCACTTTAAAAAAGCTACAAAGCGTACAACACGCCGCAGCCAGACTGGTACTAAAATTACCTAGACGATCATCTGCATCGGCGGCTTTGAAGGCCTTACATTGGCTGCCTCTTAATAAGAGAATTCTATACAAGATGCTCATGCTATCCTAGACCACATCTGGTCTCGCAATATTCCCACCTCCTGCCCTACGGCATCACCATGCATTTGGTCTGACCACCACTTATTACAATTCTCGATCACCATCCAGGGTCATCTTAACAACCATGCACCTCCGGGGGGGTTAGTCAGGAAATGGAGATCCTTAAACCTCCAAGATTTCCTCCTCACCCTGACCAACTCCATCCCTACCCCCGGTCCAGACATCAATCTGATGGACAAAGCATACACCGAATGGCTCCTCTCGGCATGTAATGATCATGCTCCCCTTACTAAGTTCTCCCGCGCCCGTCGTATGGATGCCCACAAATGGTTTTCTGCCGACCTAAAAAAGCAGATATTAGAACTCCGTCAGCTGGAGAGGAAGTGGAGACACGGCTACCTCGCCGCTGATAGAGCACTTTACAAGACAGCCCGAAAAAATTACAACGTATCTATCTTATCTGCCAAAGCCTCCTTCTTCTCTGAAAAAATTTCCAACGCCAAAAACAAATCTCAAGAAATCTTTAGAGTCGTCAACGACCTATGTAATGACACCAGAACTTCTCCCTCTCAACCTGCCTCACAGGACATGTGCAACATGCTTAACAACTTCTTCAAGGAGAAAATTGACACCATAAAAACCAGCATCCAAACCAACCATGCTGTAACAGACGACTTGGATATCTGCAGAAATCCTAACACTCTTCAGGATATCCCCCCCATCGAACCACCCAAATTACTGGAGTTAATGAACCGAGTAAAATCAGGCTCACCCAACGATCCCTGTCCTCCGCACATCCTAAAAGAAGTCTACACTGCACTCCCCCAGGGCATTCTCCCTACCCTGAACACCTCCCTGTCACGGGGAATAGTACCTGACTCCTTCAAAAAGGCCATCCTGGTCCCTCTTATCAAGAAACCAGGCGCCGATCCCTCCAACCTCTCTAATTACCGCCCCATCTCCCTCCTCCCTTACGGCGCTAAGCTTCTGGAAACTCACGTAACCAGCTGCTTATCCAACTTCATCGAAATGTCTGATTATTTGGAACCCAACCAAGCGGGATTCCGCCAGGCCCACTCCACCGAGGCGGTGATCCTCGCCGTGCAGAACACCCTAAGGACCAATGCCGATAGTGGAATCCATCAGGCCCTCGTGCTACTTGATCTATCGGCCGCGTTCGACACGGTGGACCACACCATACTTTTACACCGTGTCGAACAAGCCGGCCTCAGCGGCGCGGCCCTCTCTTGGATTAAGTCATTCCTGGCGGATAGATCCCAGGCTGTAAAGCTGGAGAATTTCACAGCCCCCACACTCCCTACCACTTGCGGTGTCCCACAGGGATCCTCTCTGTCCCCCCTCCTTTTTAATCTTTACCTCAAACCCCTACTGCACTCCCTAAAAAATAGAATGGTCACCATATTCAATTATGCAGACGATTTGCAGCTGGTATTCTCCCTCAACTCTCCGGATTCTGTCGAGGAATTCCAAAAGACCATGCTGCACATCCAGAGCTGGATGGATCGGAACCACCTTAAATTGAACCCAGGAAAAACTGAGTTAGTACTTCCCAGCAACAGTGCACTCAGTTGGGGGCCCCACTTCTGGCCACCATCGCTAGGTGCTCCTCCATCCCCCTCCCAATCGGCCAAAAGTCTTGGGGTCACTCTTAGTGCCGATCTCTCACTGAAGACCCAGGTTGGAACTGTGATCTCCTCCTGTTTCTTTCAGCTAAGAAAGATCAAAAAAATCGCTCACCTGCTGACCAACTCTGCCCTCATCCAGGTGGTAATCGCACTGGTTCTTTCCCGGTTGGATTTCTCCAACTCTACCTACCTGGGCCTACCCCTTACCATCGCCAAACGCCTGCAGATTGCTCAAAATCAAGCAGCCAGATTAATTTTTAAGAGCAATCGCAGGAAGTCAGCCAAACCTCTGCTGGCATCCCTCCATTGGCTTCCTATCACCCATCGGATCACTTTTAAGACAGGTTGTATGATCTTCAAAGCCCTCCACGGAAAGAGCCCCAGGTTCATCAACCAACTCATCAACAAATATGAACCCACCCGCGAGCTTCGCTCCACCCATCTGTCCCTCCTCTCGGTGCCGACTTTCAAAAAGAAACGACTCGGCGGATCCAGCTTCGCATATCTCGCCCCTAAGACCTGGAACTCCTTGCCCTTGTTCATCCGGAGCTGCACCAAGCTGACTGAGTTCAGACGAGCCTTGAAGACCTGGCTATTTAAACTAGCGTACGGTTAGGGCACTATACCATCTGCGCCCTACCTTCTACCTTCTGCTTTCTTCAGCGCCATGAAACCCCTGGGTGTCCCCGCGCTTAACAAATTCCGTATAGAATAGAATGATCTCCCACCGTGCTTTCAATAATACGGGTCCAAGATATCTCACCAAACAATACATTCATTATAATCCATCAAGGAGGCTAAGATCTTCAGACTGCAATCTGATTTCTATGCCTAAATTCAATCTTAAAACCAAAGGGGGAAAAACCCTGACGCATCTCTCCTCTAAGGCCTGGAATGTCATGCCCAAAGATCTTAGATTCCTTCAGACAGAAGACCTTTTCAGAAAGCAACTAAAGACTTGGATCTTCAGCCTATCATCAGACTTTGTTAATACTATCCTTTAATTCCCTCACACTGCACGACACACTGTATCTGTTAGCGCCAGGATGCTCCTTTCGGAGCGATAGTGCGCTTTATAAATAAAATATACAAATACAAATACTATGAAGCATGAAACAGTGCCAAAGGAAAAATGAAATGCTACCGCTTAACAGCACAAGCAGCGCGAGCGCCACAGAAATGATCACATAACTAGTGAAACGCTCTGACAATGACACAAAAGTACTAAACAGGTAAGAGAAAGCTGAATAGTACTTATCTTGCTGTGTTGCAGCGAAGGAAGAGAGGACACTGTTGATGGACTATGTTGGGCTGGCCGGCCCTTGATTGGATATTGGTCTCCTGATAAGTGATTGGTTGTTACTATGTGTTTTTGTTTTGACTACTCTTCCCTTTGATTCATGGGAAATGTAGTCTTCTGTTATCCTATTCGCTGCTATGTATTAAAGTGAAGAAAGAAGGCATCATCCTCGCCTCCAGTCCTGACATAGAATCTATTACCCAAATAAATTGTAGTCACTTTAATGTCCTGGAATAGATGAAATGATAAATCAGCTTTGCTCTTAGTCCAAACTCTGACCTGTAGGTTATACACGCAAAACACGTTAGTAATTCTAATTTTTAATATGGGATTAATTTTACATTTAGAGGCAACAACTGTGCCATGTGTTTTTGTTTTGACTACTCTTCCCTTTGGTTCATGGGAAATGTAGTCTTCTGTTATCCTATTCGCTGCTATGTATTAAAGTGAAGAAAGAAGGCATCATCCTCGCCTCCAGTCCTGACATAGAATCTAATACCCAAATAAATTGTAGTCACTTTAATGTCCTCGAATAGATGAAATGATAAATCAGCTTTGCTCTTAGTCCAAACTCTGACCTGTAGGTTATACACGCAAAACACGTTAGTAATTCTAATTTTTAATATGGGATTAATTTTACATTTAGAGGCAACAACTGTGCCATTGTGAACATATTTTTCATATTAGCCAAAACAAATATAGCATATCTATGGTGAAGCCCAGTAACACCAATGTTGTAGAGTAGCACCACAATTGGTATTAATGTATGGCTGCAGAAATAGTTCTGTACAAGGCAAGGGGATATCCCAAGAAAGCTGACAACATTTGAGCTACCTGGAAGGAGCACCATGAATCAGTATAAATGTACAGAATGATACAAGATGGACCTGAAACATAAAACTAGATGCTAACTGCTGGCAAACCATTGACTGACATAGTCCTAAAGTATGTTTCCAGGAACTCACTTGAAGATGCTAAGTTTTAAATATAAATTCCTATTTTTAATAGATGTTGCAAAACCTCTTTACATGTTGTACGTGACCATTTATGACCACGGTGGATGTAAGCCACAACCACCCTACAAAATTATTTGTATTGCTGTTTAGAAGTTACTATGTTTCTGATTTACCGCTATTTTTTTTTTTTTTTCAGGGTTTTATATAGCGCAAACTTGACCCTAATCGGGTATCAGAGCGCTTTACATAGCACCAGTTGCATTACATGAGGACACATTCATTTTTGTTAGGCAAAAGATTTGCTCCGAATCACGTATGTTCAGCGTCATTGCCAAGACTCAAACCCAGTTCCCTAGATTCGAGGTCGACCGCCATAGCCGTTAGGCCAACTCCTCTACCCTATATGATGTAAAGTAAAATAGAAAATTCAATAAAAATATAGTTGTAAAAAAACATTGTTGGGAGCGCAAGTTGAGACATAGCAGCATTGAAGGTCTACCCACTCAATTTGAAGGAAGCAAGTCACGCACTAGAAGCAAGAGTATGTACACATTTTAACCAGCAGTATTAGGTCAGGTTTAACTACATCCAGCTTAGAAAAAGTAATAGAAACCCACCAATCTTTACAACCCATATTATCTTGTTAACTTGGTGTTTGTGGGGAAGTGAGACTACTGACCTCCAAAGGAATAGTTTTTGATATTTATGAGACGGACATATAACTGTTTGTGATTGTTTGAAGATTAATAATATAAGGATTGAGATTAAATGTTTATTTTTGTTTAATGTTGACTTTTATATGAAATTGAAATGTTGCATGCAAGAAATGATCTAGCCCTGATGAAAAAGTGACACGCTTCGAAATGCATTGCTATGAAAGAGCAGCTGAGTTGCATTTATAAGATTTATACATTGAATATATTGATAACTTTGAGGGCCTCTGAATGAACGCTTTTTCGTTTGGAATTGTATTGAGTTAATCCTTGAGGTTTATGTATAAAAACCAGTACAAAACAACACAAGTTTTTTTCCCCTATTAATCAGTGCTAAAGGTTTATGAGTTACATGGTCGCAACAAGTAATATAATGGCCTGCAAATGAAAATGAGTTACCAATTGATGTAATTCTTAATTCTGTGATAAGCTACTGAAAAATCGAAATATCGCGCTCATATTCGAGAGCTACCTATTCGAAACTGGAAAGTTTGCCTATGAAAGATCTCCACGGAGGCTTTAATTATCCTGCTTTATTTGCATGCTTCATCCCAGACTTCATTCCCTGTTACCAAAGGAAAGAAGAGAGCGGTCTCCTGATTCTTAAATAGTCCTCAGTGACCCTTGCTGGTCCTGTCTAGAGATAAACTCCAATCTGCGCCATGGTCTTCCCATTCCCATTGTGTAGGTACCCTGTCATGTAGTAGCGGAACTCGAAACTGCTCTATAAGTTGTAAACCGTTAATATGCGAGTACAAAATGTTCTTATGTATGTGTCAAATGAAGCACACTGAGCATATTCACCCTTGAAGGTTTCTATTTTAATGGGCTGAAATGTGCCTTTTGCCTTTCTCAGCAAATCCCTGCAAGTGTTTTTGACAATGTTCTTTCTTTAATTATTAAAATCTTTTGTTGTTTATCTCTCTCTCTCCTCCTCCTCCATCCATTTGCGTATCTTATGCTGCAACACTTCTGCACTGAACAATAAACTTTCTGTCACTATAAGAATGTGCAGTCTCTGATGAGCATAAACAGTGCTTATCTTTCCCTGTTGAGTTCTCCTATGCAAATCTGCACTCTGTTTTATCATTGTGTAAAGTAGTGAAGTAGCACAATAAAGTTACTTAGCCCCATCTAAATGTCACACTCAAAGACCACATGTTATGGGAAGCTTGACCTCAAAGGGACCGACCCCTTTTTTTCTCCTGACAATTTAGTGCATATGCATAGTTCCTCATGTAGATATTTGAAGGGGACTTTGCACCATGAAATTGGGCTCATTTGTTCTGCTGGGTGTGGGGAGGCTTGCAAATACGCATCAAGGTTGATGCAGTCTGGATGTGGGCCATGGGGCCAGGTGTAAGGCATTAAAAACCACATGTTGGTCCCTCACATCTAGTTCTCAAAGGTTCCATTGTGACACCTTTCAATCCAAAAAGAATGCAATGACCCAGATTTATTTTACTCTGTACTGTAATTGGGAGATGACGTCCGTGCAATAGACTGCAAATATGTGTTGCTACTGAGAGTGGGCAAGGAGATATATTGAGTTTTGTAATCTGTTTGTTACAGTGTAGGGTAGAAAAGGCTGCATACAAGCCTGTATATTTCTCAGACTTTTTTCCGTGTAGGAATCTGCAATAATATCTAACTGCTATAATGTAGGAGCTCCCCAGCAGTAAAACTGATGAGAGCCACAATTCCTAATTTATTCTGACTCACTTAAGAAAGCATCATATTATACTTGTTTTAATATGTGCCTAGAAGTCTCAGTAGCCGTGGTGTGACGAGAGCGATGAGCGGGGAGTGTTCCACAACTACACGACCCAGTAAGACCACACTGAGGCAGGCGAACGCGGCGAGGCGGGTGAGCAAAGCAAAAGCTTAGACAAACTGAGAGGCGGAAAGTTGAGGCCTGCTGGCCAAAACGAGTGTTTCGGTGTCTAAGGCTGTGAGGCAAGTGTGAACAGTGGGTGAATGGGGAGGCTCAAGGTGCGGTACTTTCTGGCTGCGCGGAGGCGGCTGGCATTAGTCTGGTGCAGCTTGCGTGTCGGTGTGGACCATTCCCACCTAGCAAGTCTGGACCCAGGTCTTCTCTGCCAGCGCTAACCTCTTTGTCTGCTGTACCCCCCCCCGCACCTTTGGAAAAAAATACCGTATATTACATATTTTTTTAAATATTGCATCTACTGCAGAATTGCGTGGTTGTCTCGACGAGAGTTCTGCTTTTTGACAAATCATGGAGAAATTGGAACAATATTGAGTTCAATGCTGGGTGTAACAGTGTTTTTGAACTAATTTAGTCACCTGTTTCTTTGTCTTTGCTACTGATTGCGCATGATTTATTGGGCTAATCAGGTCATTTGGTCAGCCTGACTGTCCTCATTGTACTTTATCTTTCCTGGACATTGCCCCTTGGTGGAGTGAGACGATATCTGGCTGGCAGCTTCTTATGGTCTCTTTTTTTTACTTGCACTCTTGATAAGCTTTGACAATCTCTGTTGAATTGTGATCAAATAAGGTGTACAATAAAGGGGTGTAATAGGAAGAAAAAAAAAGTGACACCATTTCAACAAGTGGGCCTGGAGGCTAGAACACAAGGGTCCAGGGCCAAGACTAAAGGATCAAGGAGAAAACACCTTGTGGGCAGTGTGTGTCTGATTTTTATCTTTACATTTCTACAGTACAGTATTTTACAGTATTAAGTTGTATTTTTTAACTCACTATACTGATTGTTCAAGACAAGCTAAACAGGAATAACCGATGATGAACACTTGATAAGTCAGTGGCGGTTTTACCATTAGGGCGTTTGGGCGTTGCCCCACCTATAATTATCAGGCAATTTATTCGAGCGGCGCGTTAATAAAAGTTTTATAAATTAACGCGCCGCTCGAATAAATTGCCCGATAATTATTGCCCTGCGGCCGTGGTGTGTGTCATGGACATGGACAGTATGCACTGTCTGACACTGGGTGGCGCTGGACTGACTCTGTGCCGGCACAGGGCGCACTCACTGCGCATGTGGTGTTTGCCCGGCAGGGTTTCTCCAGCTAGCAAACTATGTGGTTTTAAAAAAAACAACAGATTAGGGGTTTGCCTGCCTAATGCAACGTACCCCAGTGCTGAAAAAAAGAACGACGTTTTTTTAAGGCTCAGCCCAATCCTGATGCTACTCTCTTTAGAGAGCAGCTCTCCTCTAAAGAGTATAATTATTTACAACAAGGGGTGGTGATGGACAGAGTCTCTGAATTAAGCAGAGTACTCTCACCCAGTCAAGAGATCAGGGCTAGATCCAACACCGTTTTTTAGCTCATTGCACCATCCCAGTTTCAGAACCTGGCTGTATGCAAATTAGTCTGTCCCTGGCCCAGTGCATCATGGGAACAGGGCAGACCAGACTACAAAAGCCAATTCTTACACTGGGAAGGAAACAAGCTTCCGGGGACCGGTTTCTGCCATTTCAGGCGTCTTCGGCCCGGCTTGCTTGAATCCTGATGGTGCAATGAGCAAGGGACTCACATCTGAGTATACCCTTCCACGCTTAGGGTGGACAAAATTATTTACGACAAGGGGTGGTGATGGACAGAGTCTCTGAATTAAGCAGAGTACTCTCACCCAGTCAAGAGATCAGGGCTAGATCCAACACCGTTTTTTAGCTCATTGCACCATCCCAGTTTCAGAACCTGGCTGTATGCAAATTAGTCTGTCCCTGGCCCAGTGCATCATGGGAACAGGGCAGACCAGACTACAAAAGCCAATTCTTACACTGGGAAGGAAACAAGCTTCCGGGGACCGGTTTCTGCCATTTCAGGCGTCTTCGGCCCGGCTTGCTTGAATCCTGATGGTGCAATGAGCAAGGGACTCACATCTGAGTATACCCTTCCACGCTTAGGGTGGACAAAATTATTTACAACAAGGGGTGGTGATGGACAGAGTCTCTGAATTAAGCAGAGTACTCTCACCCAGTCAAGAGATCAGGGCTAGATCCAACACCGTTTTTTAGCTCATTGCACCATCCCAGTTTCAGAACCTGGCTGTATGCAAATTAGTCTGTCCCTGGCCCAGTGCATCATGGGAACAGGGCAGACCAGACTACAAAAGCCAATTCTTACACTGGGAAGGAAACAAGCTTCCGGGAACCGGTTACTGCCATTTCAGGCGTCTTCGGCCCGGCTTGCTTGAATCCTGATGGTGCAATGAGCAAGGGACTCACATCTGAGTATACCCTTCCACGCTTAGGGTGGACAAAATTATTTACAACAAGGGGTGGTGATGGACAGAGTCTCTGAATTAAGCAGAGTACTCTCACCCAGTCAAGAGATCAGGGCTAGATCCAACAGTATTCTGCTTAATTCAGAGACTCTGTCCCTCACCACCCCTTGTTGTAAATAATTTTGTCCACCCTAAGCGTGGAAGGGTATACTCAGACATGAGTCCCTTGCTCATTGCACCATCAGGATTCAAGCAAGCCGGGCCGAAGACGGCTGTAATGCCAGAAACCGGTCCCCGGAAGCTTGTTTCCTTCCCAGTGTAAGAATTGGCTTTTGTAGTTTGGTTTGCCCTGTTCCCATCATGCACTGGGACAGGAACAGACTAATTTGCATACAGCCAGGTTCTGAAACTGGGATGGTGCAATGAGCTAAAAAAAAAACGGTGTTGGATCTAGCCCTGATCTCTTGACTGGGTGAGAGTATTCTGCTTAATTCAGAGACTCTGTCCCTCACCACCCCTTGTTGTAAATACTCCTCTAAAGAGAGCAGCATCAGGATTGGCTACTACTGTGTTGGCAAGTTGGCAGCCATCAGTCTAGGCGCCAACGGGACCCCAGAGCAGAGATGGTGCGGACCCGGTCAAGTGAAGACAAGGTAAGTTTTTTATTTTATTTATCCCCACCCCCCTGGCCCCCACTGAGCGAGCCTTGACTGGCAGGGGGGAGCAGGTAGGATTTATCCTGAGGAAGGCAGCACCTCATGTCACGAGTGAAGGTTAATGAAGGAGCGAGGGCCCCCATACCCCGGCGGGACAGGAGGCTGAGCAGAGCCGGAAGAGCGAAGCACTGGACCGTCCCGCTGCTGCTTTGAGTTGAGAGCGGCTATAGGCCCCAGGGTTGTGAAGTGAGCTCGGCAACACCTTACGAGCAATCACAAACGAGCCCAGTGGCATCCAAGATAGCACATTTATACGTGACAGTTTAAAACAAGCATTTACAATGCAACGGTTTCGCCTTTGGAAAAGTTTGAGCTATTGGCATTGTAAATGACAAAATTTTTATTTATGTGTTGGTTTTGAAAACAGATAAATAAATGGCATTGCCATTTACATTGGCAATAGCTCTAACAGCACTGTGCTCAGGTGATGCAGGCAGCACTTTGCACTCACGTGAAGCAGGCAGCACTTTACACTCACATGAATCAGGCAGTGCTCCATGGTGGTATGAGCCAAACAGCACTATACACTAATCGACACAAACCAGGCAGCACTGTGCTTGGGTGATGCAGACAGCACTTTGCACTCACATGAAGCAGGCAGTACTGTACTCTCATGTGAAGCAGGCAGCACTTTACACTCACATGAAGCAGGCAGCGCTCCATGGTGGTACGAGTCAAACAGCACTATACACTAATCGACACAAACCAGGCAGCACTGTGCTCATGTGATGCAGGCAGCACTTTGCACTCACATGAAGCAGGCAGTACTGTAGTCTCATGTGAAGCAGGCAGCACTTTACACTCACATGAAGCAGGCAGGGCTCCATGGTGGTACAAGCCAAACAACACTATATACTAATTGACACAAACCAGGCAGCACTGTGCTCGGGTGATGCAGGCAGCACTTTGTCCTCACATGAAGCAGGCAGTACTGTACTCATGTGAAGCAGGCAGCACTTTACACTCACATGAAACAGGCAGCGCTCCATGGGGGGTACGAGGCAAACAGCACTCTACACTAATCAACACAAACCAGGCAGCACTGTGCTCAGGTGATGGAGGCAGCACTTTACACTCATATGAAGCAGGCAGCGCTCCATGGTGGTATGAGCCAAACAGCACTATACACGAATCGACACAAACCAGGCAGTACTGTACACTCACATGAAGCAGGCAGCGCTCCATGGTGGTATGAGCCAAACAGCACTTTACACTAATCGACACAAACCAGGCAGCACTGTGCTCGGGTGATGCAGGCAGCACTTTGCACTCACATGAAACAGGCATGTACAGTACGCTCACGTGAAGCAGCCAGCGCTCCATGGTGACACAAGGCAAACAGCACTTTACAATGTTCAAAGCAGGCAGCGCGGATATGAAGCAGACCTCACTCTACAGTGACTGAAGTGAAGACGTGAGTGCTCTAGGGTAATACAAAGCAGGCAGTGTTTTACACAAACTGATATCAAGCAAGCAGTGCTTTAGGCTGAATCAATGTAAACACAGCTTTCAACTATCACGAAGCAGGTAGTGCTCTATGGTGACAAAGTAGGCAGCACTTAATACTGACTGGTAAGATGCAGGCATCACTTTGCACTGACTAAAACCAAGGGTTAGGAAAGAGGGAGCACTTTAAAAAGGAAAACAAAATGCAGGCACACTTTACACCGACTGACACCAGGGTTAGTGGGATGTTGCAAGGGCTAGTGTGCCGGTGCAGGGAACTCCCCGGACAGGGCTCCGCCTCTTACCCTACCTGCTTCTCGCCAGCTGGGAGCACCGCGACGTCCGCCGGTGAGGCCCGTGTGCCGTGCCCCGCCTCCTGCTCGGCTTTCAGGCTACGTTGCAGATGCAGGATCCGGTAGCGGAGCTTCTCGTTGTCGGCGTCCCGGGCTGCTGGCCGCTTCTTCCTGCCGTGTCAGGCGGCTGATCTCCCCGGTCAGCAGGCGGATCGCCTCCTCCTGCGCGGCCATGTGGGCTGCCATGTCCAGGGAGGCCTCCAGAGCAGCAGCCGGGAGCCCGGCCGGAGACGAGGGAGGCGGGGATCTGCTGTGGGAGGGGAGAGGGAGGCGGGGAGAGCGGAGGCCGTGTTACATCGGCATCGGGACCGGCTGCGGCTCGGGAGGCGGGAAACATTGTTCAGGCAAAATAAACAAGCACAAGCACCTACGAGCACACGGACAGCGGGGGGGGGGCATTGGCACATAATGTAGATCAAAGGGGCGAAGGGGCGGCTGACGAAAAAAGGGGCGGCAAACAAAAGCCGACAAAAACAAATGCCGTGATGAAAAAAGGGGCGAAGGGGCGGCTGACGAAAGAAGGGGGCGGGACTTTAAAAAAAGGCACGGGAACGCCCCCGATTCGCGTCCGGACGGGCAAAGAGTGACGGACAGCAATGTCTGCCAATGGCTAGCCTCCATTTATGGAGCTAGCCAATTGGAAACAGAGGCGGTCCAAACATCCCTACTGAAAACAAAAGTTTTCGATCTGGGAGGAGCTTTGCCCCTCGCCAGGTCGAAACCTAAAAAAGTTTTATTCTGGTTATGTTTATGTGCTAAGTTAGGGGTGCAGGTATTGCTTCTTCTGCACGAAGCGCCTGGAAATGTTTCAGGTTAGTGTGCACTACAATGGCTACTGACATGCTATTTATTAGTTGTTATTAATCGCTTTCTTTGCGAAGATGTTTACCTCCCCCACTGTGACCCCCTGCCCCCAGTCCATTGCTGTAGGTCGCCGGCCCCTTTCTAGCGAAGCTGCTGTTATTGTTACCCCCAAAATTCATCCAAATAACATTAAACCCCGAGGAAGCAGCTGCCTGCCAGGGAATGTGCAGATCTGAGGCCAGCCTGCAGTGCTGAACTGGTTTGTTTTATACTGCTGTTGTGCGAGCCAGACCCTTGGTGCTTGGAAGCGGTCAGGCAACTTGCACACGCAGATGAACGCATGTTCTGCAAGAATGGCTGGAGGCCATATCACTGGAGCATAAAGTGAAAAATCGGTGGGTTGAGGGCTGGGTGCGGATACGTTCGTAACTTATTATTTCGCCTTTCATCTTCAGACACATCTATGGAATTAGTGAATAACGACTATTTTGTTGACCCTCAGAGGCACGTTGTGTTTAATTAATGATAGCAATAGCAGAGATATTCATACAAACTGCTCTCCTGTTGTTGGTATTGACCAATGGCATAGCGCCTAATGCATTTTATCTTCTTTACATTGAAGCACTGCTACGATGTGTGCACCTTTCTGAACGGCCTGGCCTGCTTTAAACATTCACAGGACTCAACGTGATTTCGGTGGAGTTTTAGTAACACTATGGCCACCTTCTCCTGCTTGTGTCTCCTACGAAATGAAGGCAGCTGTCTGATTTAAAATCGAGATGACACCACAGTGTCAACCTGGAAGGTGACTGTCGCAGCAGGTAAAAAGCGCCAGTGCACGTCAGTCACACAGCACCAAATTGTCACCAACTTCATGGTGCTATCTCGTAGTGAGGTGCTAAATGCTAATCTCTCAGGAAGACATTTCTCAATTCCTACTCTGCTAAAGTTACTGCATCACAGCAGGTTATGTGATCAGTTATGTCATCGCGAATGAGTTCATTTGTGTTGTGAACTAAGCCAGCGATTCTGCTGATAATTGTGCATTTGAGGTCATGAGTGAACCGATTACTGGTGTTATTGATAAATCAGCAGGTGATGTCATACTTGGGTCAGTCAACAGAGTTGCTGACAATTTCAATGGTTTGGTGAGAGGATGTGGTGTAATGGCCAGAGCTGCGGACTTTGACCTTATGGACCTTAGGGAACCATGTTCGAGTCTCGCCGCTGGCTCAACAACCTGTGATTCTGGGTAAATCACTTAATCTCCCTGTGCCTACCAAAAATGAATGTGTCCTTGTGTAATGAAACTGGTGCTCTTGTAAAGCACTGCAATACCTTCCGGTCGAGTTTGCTCTAAATAAAAAGTGCATCAAAAAAATATGATCCATATCAGTCTCAATCGTAAAGCGAGAAACAAGTGCTAACAGTAGACATTCATCTGAGGTATGACATAACAACGGACAACGGGTCCTCCTAACTTAATATTGATACTAAAAACATAGATTGATTAACAAACCATGAATGATAAAAACGTTAAGGCAGTGCATGTCAGCGATTTAGTACCTCTCTTATTTCACATGCTTTACTTAATCTTGCATTTCCCAAAACCTAGCTATTTTATAATGTTGTTATGTTGTTTATCTGTATTTTATTCTGGGCATATTTTGAGCCATGCCAGGTGGTTATAAAGGGTTTGATTGAGAACTCTGGTGATGAGGCTGAAGACAAGGCAACGTGTTTGAAGTGGGCTGGCCTTTCTCCAGTGCACACAGAACAATATTTATGTATACCAGATGAAACCGGAATTCTGTGGAAATGTGTGATTGGGGTACACAGATGTCAAACTTTTTACAAGGCAAGAAGAAATACATTGCCTAAATGTAAGTGCAGTGTATGTTTGGAAGCAATGACGGGCAATCACAAAATTAATTTGCTTTAAAATACTCCATTGGCATTCTTTTTTGTTATTTTTTCTCAGGAGGGTGACACACCCAGGACCCCACATTTGTCCTTTAAACTTGCTTGTGTTGCTTGCTATATAAAAGTCATACCCAACTTTTACGCCCCACTACTTTCACATGTCACCAGCCGCCACTGTGATAAGTAAATACTTTGGTGCAACCTGTACAAAATACAAGTAGTAAAACTCAAAGGAAACCAATGAGATTTAAGGATTTTAGGGGAGAGGATGTGGCCTTATGGCTAGGCCGGTCGACCTCAAAGCAGGGAAACCGGGTACGAGTCTGTGATTCTATGTCAGGACCGGAGGCTTCAGATTATGCTTTTCTTCCTTCGCTTTATTACAAATACACAAAACACAGCAGCCTTAGAAAAGCTCCAATCCATGTTTAAAACTGTAGGAAAACTTGGAACAAAAAATTTTCTCTTTAAGAGTCTGTAATCCAACGAAACTACAGCTCCCATGAGCCTTTCAATCTTAGTCCTTTCACTCTGTTCAGTCCCAGTATGATAGCCAGTCCCTTCTCGACCTTCCTCCTCTTTCTTCGCTGCTCCCGCAGCAGTCAGTTAAGTGGCATTTTTCTCTCTTGATTATTTGCTGTATTTGCCCGTCTGGGGATTAGACGGGGGTTTGTTAGGGCTCTGTATTGCTTCTGTGCCTTTTGTCCCTGCAGAGCCCCTGCCGCGGGAGCGTTTCTCGCTCCTTTCGCGGCGTTTGTCCGGCAAACAGTGCGGTGTTACTATTGAGCGCCAGAGGGCGCCCGTTCGTCTCGCCTGCTCCTCAGCGCGCTTCCCCTCACTCTGAGGAGACGTGCGGAGGAGCCGGCCGGTCACGGAGCTTTGCCCTCTCCACCCCTTGACGCCCGGTGCTCCGGGTCTGTATCTGGCCCGGAATTTTCTTTGTTGACGCCCTGTGGGGTCTGTATAAGCGGCGGAGACCGCGTAAATCGCCGACTGGCATCTGCACGTTTTTTTGACAACTTCTGTGTGGTAACGCGCTGTTGGGGGTGGATCGGCCCGGTCCCATTGTGGAGGGTCGGCGCGTTGGGGGGCTCTAACGTGCAGCCTACCTTGCCAGTGTGCTCCTGGCCCAGAAAAGTCATTGCACTCCGAGTTTGTCTGCCCATATTACTTCCCTGACGCCCTCTGTGTGAGAGGGTCTGGTGCTGAGTGCTAGGATTGTGATCTGGCTTAGCAGTCATGGAGCAAGGGGATTATTTTGAGGAACCCCACTCCTATCTACAGGATGAGGAGTTTTACCACGCGGTCGACAGCTCTATCTACCGCTGTGTGACTGAGGTAGTGGGTCCCATGGAGGACCGGCTGTCTGCGCGCATTGTGGAAGAATGCGCCAAACTGGCGCAGGCCCATTTGGGGGCGCCTACTGGCCCCCCTGGCCCCTCGAGTGAGGGCCCCTCCGCGCCGAAGAAACCCTGCAGGGAAGGGGCTCGGGAAGTGGGGCAAGGGGTGGACAGAGGCGCCTTTGAGCGTCTCAGAGACGCTTTCTTGGCCAAGGCGACTGCTGGCCCCCCCGCACCACTTTCGGACCCTGAACCTTCTGTGGTTTCGGAAACTGCGCCCCCGTCTCCGGGGCTGGACTCCCCCGATACTGATGACGACGGGGAATCGGTCCGCTCTTGGCGCCCCTCGGGCTCGGCCGCTGAGTTGCCCCGGGACAGTTCCGGCATGCTGGACCCGGATGAGATCATGCATCCGCGGTCCGCGGCCTGGACGCCGGGGGACTCGGTGGCAAAGTTCGTGGCAGGTCGCCTGCGTAAGCCTTTGGAAAAGGAAGCCAGGGGTTGCCTACGTGGGGAATGCCCAAGGCCCTCTTTGGAGGGTAAGGTGGCCATGATGCCCGAATTAGACGCGAAAATGGCCACCTTCCTCGCCAAATTTATGAAGGACCCACGTAAGGGCATCAAATAAATTGTTGGATGCTGTAGGGCCCGCCACGAAGATCCTTGACATGGCGGAGGAGGCGAAAGCTAATGGCACGGTGATTTCCCCTGAGGTCTTGTCTAATTGGGCGCAGAGGGTAATCATTTTTTTGGGAAACGCCAACTGCGCCCTGTCTACCGAACGTCGGAGGTCCCTGCTTATCAAGCTGGACCCGAAGCTAGGCGATTTGGCTTCTTCGGAGGCAGGGGCGGTCGCCCAGGGCGGCCTCTTTGGCGAACCTTTTATCAAGGAGCTCGGCAAATTTGTGTCCACGTTCACTTCACTGGACAGAGCGCAGACCAGCATTAAGCTGGTATTCCACCAGCGTTTTTCCCAAGGGGCCGGTCGGGGCAGGGGCCGCCCGACCGGCCGTGCAGGGCAGCAAGCCAACGGTAGAGGGCAAGGCTCCGGCAGAGGCCAGTACCAGACCTCCGCGAACTTCAACAACTTTTACCCCACGAGGGGGCAACGCTTTGGCGGTCGAGGCTACCGCAAGAACCCTGGACCCAATACTGCCAACGGTAAGTGTACGGTCTTCGGACCAAGTTCTTATGGGGGGCAGGTTGGCAGCCTTTTACGAGGAGTGGGCGCTGCTCACTGCAGACGCCTGGGTTTTGCAAACCGTACGGGGTTTCCACATAGACTTCTACGACCGACCAGTTCAGGTGTGGCCCCCGCGGCCGATCATTTTCTCAGAGTCCGATGCGCGTTTGATAGACGAAGAGGTCTCGGAGTTGCTCCAGAAAGGGGCCATTCGCCTATCAACGCGACATCCCGCTGGTTTCCTCAGCAACCTCTTCCTGGTAGACAAGACGGATGGGGGCAAGCGTCCGGTGATCAACCTCAAGGAGTTCAACGGTTGGTTGGTCTACCGTCACTTCAAAATGGAGGGGATTCACCTCCTCCGGGATGTGCTCCTACCACGGGACTGGATGGTGCGGTTAGATCTGAAGGACGCTTATTTGGTGGTACCCATTCATCCTCCCCATCGGCGTTTCCTTCAATTCTGCTGGAGGGACAGGGTGTTCGAATTCACCGCCCTTCCCTTCGGTCTTTCCTCCGCCCCTTGGTGCTTCACGAAGGTGCTGCACCCGGTGGTAGAATTCCTGCGAGCTCAGGGTATTCGGATGATCGTCTACCTGGACGATATTCTTTTCATGGGCCAGTGCCCGGTGACCTTAACTGGTCAGCTCCAGCAGGCGGTCCAGCTTCTCCAGCGGCTGGGTTTCGTCATCAACGAATCCAAGTCGGTTCTGGTTCCGTGTCAGAAGATTACCTTTCTAGCTTTCGTCATAGACTCCGTCGGAGCCTCCCTCAGTCTTCCCTCGAAGAAGATAGCCAAGATCAGGCATGCGCTACGCCAGACGATTTCCAAAGATCGAACTTCTCTGCGCCAGGTGGCCAGAGTAGTGGGACTTCTGTCATCCTCTATTCAGGCGATTTTCCCAGGGCCGTTACATTACAGAGCGCTACAGCGCCTCAAGGCCCAACACCTCCGACGGGGCATGTCCTACGACCAGATGGTACCCCTCTCGGAGGACGTGAAGGAGGAGATGTCCTGGTGGCTCTCACACATGGAGGCCTGGAATGGTCGGGCGATCTTCGGGTCGGTCCCGGATCTAGTGATAGAGTCCGATGCGAGCAGATCCGGATGGGGTGCCCGTTGCGGGGAGTTCTCCACCGGAGGCGCTTGGTCATCCGAAGAACAACGGTTGCATATAAACTGTTTGGAGCTTCTGGCAGGGTCCTTCGCGGTCCGCTGTTGGACCAAGGATTCAGTGAAATCCTGCGTTCTTTTGAAAATGGACAATGTCTCAGCGGTTCGATACGTCAACCACCTGGGAGGCCCCCGCTCCAGGGCTCTAGCAGACTTGGCGAAGGAGTTCTGGGATTATTGCCTCTCTCATCACATATCGGTGACGGCGGAATACCTGCCGGGTCAGGCCAATCAGGTAGCGGACTGGCACTCAAGGCACCTGAGGGATGCCAGTCAGTGGATGTTGAACGTCCCGGTCTTCCAGTGGCTGAATACGCACTGGGGTCCGTTTTCGGTGGATCTGTTTGCGTCTCGGCTGGACCATCAGCTTCCGAGGTTCTTCAGCTGGCGGCCGGATCCGCTCGCGGAAGCCACGGACGCGTTCCTCCAAGATTGGAGCCAGGAGAGGCCTTACGCGTTTCCTCCGTTCTCGATGATTGTGCGGACGGCGGCCCAGGTGCGCCGTCAGGAGGTGGAGATGGTGTTGGTTACGCCACTCTGGAGGTCTCAAGTCTGGTTTCCAGTTCTTCTGGAACTTTCTTGGGATTTTCCAATCCTACTCCCCCAGTTTCCTCACCTCTTGCTGAATCCAAATCGGGAACATCACCCTCTCATCATGAGGGGCTCTCTCCGCCTCATGGCATGGAGGCTTTCCGGAAACGTTGGTCACTCCCGGGCCTTTCGGGATCGGCTGAGGGCTTGCTCTCCAAAGCCTGGGCTGATAGCACGGCGAAGCGCTACAAATCCGCTTGGCTTAAGTGGATGCGTTGGTGTTTTCGAAGGGACCTGGATCCCGTGGTCGCAGGAATCGTTCCGATCTTGAACTTTCTAGCCGAATTGGCATCTAAAGGCCTCGCCTATAGGACGATTAACGCAATGCGTTCAGCAATCTCTGCGGGTCATCAGCCTGTGGAGGGTTCTTCAGTAGGAGAACATCCTTTTGTCTGCAGACTCTTGCGGGGAGTTCGTCTCTCCTTACCTCCGGAGCCCCGATATTCGGTCCTTTGGGACGTGAATGTGGTCTTGAATCTATTCCTGTCCTGGCAGGCTAACGCTTATTTGTCTTTGAAAGAACTTTCAGCTAAATTGGCTATGTTGCTATGTTTAGTTTCTTGCCGACGTGTGTCGGATGTCCGTGCCCTGGATGTGTCAGCGCGCGTGTTTTCCCCGGACGGGGTCACTTTTTCAGTGGGACGTCGCACAAAGTCTGCGTCACGCACGATCTCGTACCCAGCCTTTGTGGACACTCCCAAATTGTGCGTCGTGCAATGTTTGAAGGCTTATGAAGACATGACGCTAGATATTCGCCCTCCGGGCGAACGACAGTTACTAATTGCCTTGCGAAAACCACACAGAGCAGTCTCTTCCCCCACCATTGCAAGGTGGGTGCGTTGGGTCATGCAGGAGGCAGGCATTGACACCAAGCGTTTTGGAGCTCACTCTGCCAGGGGAGCTATGGCTTCTAAGGCGTTTTCGGTGGGAGCTCGTTTGGAGGACTTAATGCGAGCGGCGGATTGGTCCTCGGATTCCACATTTAAGAGGTTTTATTTTAAACCGGTGGTGGATTTGGCCCAATTGGTGGTGAGTAAGCTTTGAACTAGCATAATCTGAAGCCTCCGGTCCTGACATAGAATCGAAATTTGCCTAGCTTACGTAACGGTAAGTTTCAATTCTATTAAGGACACGGAGGCGAGGATTATCCCACCCTAGTGTTCGGTAGTGCGAACCCGCCCGTATCTCAGTAAGTAAACTGTTTTCCAGCTATACGTTGTACATGCTTTAATGCCAGTTCTTGATGATGTTTTCTGTTTGCATGCGATCAGTGGAGTGGTCGATGCTTCTCTTACGCTGTCGTTTTTTCTGATAGGAAATGACGGTTCCAAGCAGGACTAATGCGGAATGTGCGTAACCAGCGCGAAGAAAGAGGAGGAAGGACGAGAAGGGACTGGCTATCATACTGGGACTGAACAGAGTGAAAGGACTAAGATTGAAAGGCTCATGGGAGCTGTAGTTTCGTTGGATTACAGACTCTTAAAGAGAAAATTTTTTGTTCCAAGTTTTCCTACAGTTTTAAACATGGATTGGAGCTTTTCTAAGGCTGCTGTGTTTTGTGTATTTGTAATAAAGCGAAGGAAGAACGCATAATCCTCGCCTCCGTGTCCTTAATAGAATTGAAACTTACCGTTACGTAAGCTAGGCAAATTTCGATTCTGGGCAAATCACTTAATCTCCCTGTGCCTAACAAAAAAACATGAATGTGTCCATCTGTAACGCAACTGGTACTCATGTAAAACAATCTGATACCTTCGGGTCTAGTTCGAGCTATATAACCCCCCCCCCCAAAAAAAGGACGACATGCTAAAAGGGATTTGCTCTGTAGATACCAGAAGGAGTTTCATGTAAAAAATGCTCCTGAGCAAGGCAGCTCAGTTAGAACAATATATGAAACTGTTGAGGGGGGCTCGGCACTTGATGCAATGCTAAAAGATATTCCAAGAGAAATAACATATGATTTAACAGAGTCACTGTTTACAAAGCAGCAGACGAATAAATCATGTTTTAGGAGAAAGATTTTGGCTGGCCTATTTCAGATGAAAGTGACAAAGTAGAAAGTGAAAGCACTTCAAATCTATCTTTCGCACAATCTGCGCTACTTCAAATTATTCAAAACAGACCACTTTCACAAGATATACAAGTTATGCAGGTCATCCAAGATGGTAACGCTGGATTGGAGGGCGGTTTTAGGGTAAAACGTCAACGGCCTTTTTAACAATAGGAGTAGACAATTCTGCATTTTTAAATGCAATATATGTATGTATTTGCCCCAAATTAATGTTGTCAATACTTGTATTTTGACTGGGGTCTGTGTTTCTGTCCATAGTTTGCCATCTTTGCCTTGTTTTGACAAGCACCCAGTTACCTGTTCTTAGAACCTCAGTTGCACAGAATGGATCCACCATATGTTGATTGCAATAAATCTTCTCTTGTACATTCATAAATTAACTTAATTGGTGCACGCCTGCTACCTAGTGTCGTCATGGCACTGATGGAAATGGGAAAATTAGTAGTTTTGGTGAGAATGCGTTACTCAAATGATCGATAATATACCTTCCACCAGGGGGCTGTTCATAATTGGGGAAACAATGCTGCATGTTATATACAAGATCACATGTAAACGAGCACTATCTGAAGTTTGTTAGCCTTCTAATTATGGATGTTGCAAAGCCTTGCACAATGGTATCTGCATTTCTGCCTTCGCCCCTACCAAATACGAAGGGCAGTGCCTTAGGAAGCCTGATCAGCCTGATCAGCCTGCCCATATTCTATCAACGTCTCATTTAGTGACCTTCCGTTTCAGAGGATTTGAAGCAGTTTTAAGATATTTTTATAGCTTCTCCTAGCTCACAATGGTGTAATTTCCAATACGTAACTTTTCCCATGGACTTCATTGCTTTGGTTCACCTGCAAGAAAATGTCACTCTAAGTGGCATGCATTTGGTTGTGGAATAGCACTCATAAGTACACTGAATCCTTGACAATGGCAAACATATACAATCTGAAAACCTTGCAGGTCTGTCCTCATTGGCATTACTTCAATGACCAACGTTCTATCCCTTATGTGGATTTTTAAAACAGACCAAATCAACATTCACCTTATTTATGCCCATCATAAGTTGCGTAAATCAAGACAAACCTGTCAAGGAAAACAACTATGTTTTACCAGGGCTGCCAAATTTTCTGTTCGCTAATGTGTCACATTTCAATGTTTGAAGTGTGCTTATGTGTGACGCTGTTTCATCTTATGTGTGACATTATGAGTGACACTTATCACTTCCACCTACTACATGTTCTTGGACACACCCTTCACTTGTGTCTCAGTAGTTTAAACAACTCACACTCCATGCCTCTGAAAGTTGCTCTGACCAACCCCTTAATGGCCCTGTTGAGGTTTACAGTATCTACCCCCAAGATCACCCAGCAAAACTCAGAGGCTCAAATACAAAGTGCATTGATAGAGGTGTGCTTTCTGCCCTCTGTCTACCCCGCTGTACACACCCCAGCTTATAAAACTTACCACATGCATATAACCTCAGGCAATCAAAGCATAACTGACCGCAGGATGTCATATTAGTAATGGACTTAGACAGTACATGCATAAATGCAGAAGAGATATTGTAGTATCATTTCCAAAATGACTATCATCTCAGGTAGATGCATGTAATTTCATAAAATGCATGCATCAGGCAGCACGTCTATAACTATTCTTCCCTGAGCCCCACACTCAATAACTCTGCTCATGGGGTCTGCTGTGATCCTAGGCTTTCACTTTGACCCTGCACTCTAATTCGGACCCTACCTTATGACTGTTTCATGCTTGCTATATTACTCTACTTTACCCCATCCTACCTCTACCCACCACTTTGGCCTTAATAATTATTTTTTTCCTGACCCGTCCTGCAGCCTGACACTCTGTCATAACTTTAGTCTTCTGTTGTTTTTCCCTCAATGTACACCACTCATTATACCTCTCCCCATAACCATGGTTCTTTATCTCATAAATCCCTCTCGCACAGTCCCTACCCCCGCTTTCTATTACTATCTTCTCAATCTGTTCCTAGTACCTCTTTGCTCTTCTCATAAGCTTCCTCTGTCTGACTCTCCAGACTCCAGAGAATGCAATCAAAACAGGGTGAGCAAGTGACAGCGGAGAGGCACATGAGGGTGGGTGGAGGGCACGGGTGAGCATGCAAGAGACTGATTGCGCATGCTCCTTTCATGCTATTCCCGGCGAATGCAGCCCCCGAATCACAACAGGCAGAAATAGCCTTGATTCAGTGTCTGATGTTTTCCATGGGGGCCGCGTCGAAAGACCTGACTGGCTGCAAGTGGCCCACAGGCTGTATTTTGAGTACCACCGTCCTACAGGAATGATTTCAGCCAGGAGAGTAATGCAGGCCCGGCAGCCCTCTGGATGGGCGGAGGGGGGCAACCATTCAAAGGTAGCCCCACCATTAAGCCAAAGGCCAATGAATATCAGTGAGATAGGGAGACTCCGTGGCCCATCATCACACTCTGCAGGGTGGCCCACTTCATTTGGTGTTATACCACTGATTTCAGCAGTGAGTGCCATCAACTTTCCGAAAAAGCAGAAAAACCCATTTGTCTGACTCAAGTGCCTTTGCTCCTGAGGCTCACATCAGAGAATCATGGCCAAACTGTAGTACCTTTATTTTGTTGCAAGCCATTAATCCATTTTATAAAGGGGTGGCTGTTTGTTACTGCATGTGTGTCTGATCCTCATTACGAGTTGTCCATTGCATTTTGATTTGTGCGATAACCTCATGAGTAAAAAAACTCCCCCAAGATAAGGAGCGCAATCATAATGGGCTCATTCTGGTTGTGGTGGTAATTGTAAAATCTGGTACAATCACTGCTTTTCAATTATTGTTTTTGTGAAAATTTAGCTTATTCATTGTGTTTTTGCATCTGTAATTGCCTTCTAGTAAAATCTGGCAAATATTGCTTGGGAAAAACACAGTATCAAATGAGGATAGAGAAAGGTAAAAGTTAAAACCAGTTTCAAAGACAATTTCCTTGCTCTATTCTCTACTGAATAGGATAACATTTATGATATTTTGAGAAGAGAGCTCTCAAATGAGGCTGCAAGATGTTTGCAAAATTTCTTTCTCTCATGTCTTGTTTTTCATAGTACGACTATTATTTTCAGAACCTTGTGCGCTTGCTTTGTGTATGTAAAGTCTTACTTTATAACTTGTATGTGCTACGAAAAATCTTTAAAATACAGGGAAAAAAGGGCATACAATCTTCACATTCAGAAAATAGCACGTCTCACTGTAAGAGTTTGCAAGCTTGATGCAAGGATCAAGGAACCAAGCACACCACTGATGTCAGAATCATTCAATGAGGCAAAGAATCCAAGTGCGCGGAAGAGAACACAATGGCCTTGTGACTAAAATTAAACGCACAAACATTCTAAAACCCGCCAGGTTCTACAGGCCAAGCTGACCTCTCCGTATTAAAAGGTTTAACGTTAAATTCTGCGTGCTAATTTTTGGCGGTGGCAGTGATCTTTGGCAGTTGCCAGCCCACAAATAGAAGCCCCCTGCATATGGGCCAAACTTACTTTAAAAGTGTTTTTCTGTCAATTGTTTTTGTAAAATGCAAAACAAGTACAGCCCAGCAACATCAGAGGACAAGTAAATCATGCTCCATTTCTGATGTTTATTAACATTTTAGCCCGGAGCAACATGTGGCAAGAAGGAATATCTATTTACAATCATTAAACCACTGCATCAAAGCAAGGTGGCTTTCCAATGTGGCAGTTAGAAGGTGAAAAGCAACACCAACAACATGCCAGACCTTTCTCCTTTTCACACTCCTGCCCTAAAAGAAAATACATTATCCACTCACCAACAGATGTATATGAAGTTAGTTTCTAAGCAGAAACATGTTCAGAAGCTGCAGGAGGATTACCTTTTTGGGGGGAGCATGTGAGACATTGATTGTCTGAGTATGTCCCTTTCATGCTTTTCCCGGCGACTGGGACCCCCGAGAAATCGCAACAGGCGGAGATGGCGTTGATTTCGTGCCAGCACTGCAATAACAGTACCACAACAAATGTATAGTGAAGTAGTACAGTTTGGAATACACATTGTACGGCCATTCACCATTAATGCAAATATCCAAAGCAAAGATAAAGTCACCCAATTCTCAAGTGATAACTGAGTTACTGAAACAGATTATGGAAGGTATAACTGGGCTAACTAAAAAATTAGAGTACAAGTACCCTAACTCTTCGGTTCTGGTAAGTTGAATTACCACTCGAACAGATGAGGAAGCATAAAACTGCTCAGGAATAGTTATTGCTCAAACTGGGGGTCCTGGATGATTATAGCAGATCAGCAGTCCCGATACTCGGAGAGCAGTGAATGAAAACTCTAGCCAGAACAACAAGAAAATATCATAAGGGACCTTCTCTTACTGAAGAGAAATATAGAACTGACTTTACATTGCCATATATACACCTGAAGGCTCACATGATATATTACATCGGCAAAACATACCGAAGCTATTAAATTGTTTTGAAGACTTGAAAGAGCTAGTTTCGAAATAACTTTTAGCTGTTCGATTGTTTACTTGTCATAAAACAAATGTGGTCTCTGAAACCTTCCAAAACAACATGGTCATCACAGAATGTGGCATTAAGAATACTGGCCGTAACAGAGACCCTAGCAGACTGAGAAATTACAATCACACAACAGTGAAACATAAATATCCGCATATGTTAAGAAGCCCTTACAGACAACCAGAGTACCAAAATTAACATTAAAAATGAGACACACTTATAAAAGCCCAGATGAATTTATCAGACTAGAAAATTTAGAAAGGCAACAGAAGGTCATGTGCGATCACTTATAGGGCCATTGAACCCAGGAGTAAGACACAATCCGTACTCCTAATGAATGAATGAAGGGAAGTGCGGTATAGTGAGTTCTCCATTCTATCGTGGAACAGTGCAGGATACAGGCGACAATTGAAACAAGCATTGGCATAGCCAATCGGTCTCGCCATTGGGACCTTTATAAGTGTTTATCCATGCAGCACACAAGCTGCGAGTTTACAAACATCAAAAAGTAGACGGAGCAGCCGATCACATATTATGTAACAATGGCAGGAACCAAATAGTTCCGCCCTGCATACCATCTGCGCAGGATTAAGCAAGAGCATTAACAGCCGATCTGTGGTGGGTGCGGAGGGGTTATGGACTGTTTCCTTTCATCTTAAAAAATGCAAGACTACATACAAGTGTCCGAATTCACGGATAACATGAGAAGATGTGCATGTGTGACTCACACTTAATATGAGACACAGTAGGCTCTAAACAGGGAGTGGTTTGACTTGGGGTGTCCAAAAAATGGCCAGGAGGGCTGGACTCGTGCCAGGTTTCCAAGATAGCCACATAAGTTTCATTTCAATACAACGAACCGAGATGAAACCTATTTACAGTAGGCGATTATCCTTAAAATCTGGCATGGAGCCTGCCTTCTGGGCCCAAGTTGGACACCACTGCTTAAACAGAGCTAACTGGATTAACACGCCTGGCCTATGTTTTGTAAAAGGAAAGCCGAGGCGTGAAAACACTTGGAGAGGCAGATATGGCGGGGTCGCAGAGCCCTATCGCCTGCTCACCTGCTCACAAGGCCCAGGTATCACAAGGTCTGAACTGCTAGGTTCCCTGAGAAGATAAAACACGGTGAAAGGAGGGACAGTTCGACAAGGAGAGCGAAGAGACAGCCGTGAAGTACTGATGGGAGAGCCGTAAAGAGAGACAAAATGGATGAGATGAACAAGAGACTTAAGGGCTAGGATGAAAAGGACCAGTTGAAAAACAAAGAGCCTCTGGTGAAATGAGGGACAGAATGACATGGAGAGGGGAGAGACAGTCCGTGGAGTGTGCCATTATGAGAGATGAAAAGCTGAGGTGAAAAGTGTAATCCGGAATGAAGCAGAGACTCTGGTGAAGGAAGGGGTAGGATAAAATGGTAGTCTGTGAAGTGCCGGTGGGGAGTGCCACGATGAAAGACTGAATGATTGTGATGAAATAGGTGACTGGGTGAGAAATGGAGAACCTCTGACGAAAAGAGGGACAGAATGAGGTGAAAGGAGGAGTCCACTAAGAAGCAGAGAGCCTCTGGTGAAAGGAGGAACAGTGTGACGAGGTGAAAGGAGGAACAGCAGTGAACTACCGATGGGAGTGCCATGAATAAACGGGATGGATGAGATGGAGAGTGGAAAGGCTGGGATGAAAAGATGGACCGGGTGAAAAACAGAGAACCTGTAGTGAAAGTAGGGACAGAATGACACAGAAGGGAGAGACAGCCCATGGGGAGTGCCATTAGGAGAGACTGAAAGGCTGAGGTGAAAGGAGTCCGGAAAGAAGCAGAGAATCCGGTGAAGGAAGGGGCAGGATGACCAAGAGAGTGGAGAGACAGCCATGAAGTACCATTGGGGAGTGCCACAAGGACAGCGTGAATGACAGATGAAATAAGTAATCGGATAAGAAAGAGAAAGACTGATGAAAGGAGTAACGGTGAAAAGGAGGCAGGAGAGACAGCCCTGAGGGACCAGTGGGGTGTGCCACAAGGAGAGACTGAAAGATTGAGATGAAATGAGTGACAGGTGAGAAACAGCCTCTGGTGAAAGGTGCGACAGGATGATAAGGAGGCAGGAGAGACAGCTGTGAAATACCAGTGGGGTGTCCCAGTGTAGTTGTGATGGGGTTGCAGAGCTGTAGTTAAAAAGTTATTCGTTTGTTGCGTTGTTGTAGATGTACCACTAATGTTTTTTAGCGGTGCTGTTGTAAAGCTGCAGTGTTATTGTTGATGTGCTGCTGTAAAGCTATAGGGTCGATTTCAAATGTGGTTGTGGACTACTAAAGATGTGATGTAATTTATCTGTGACTTATGAACTGTGTGGTGAAGTTAAACTACAGATGCCTTTGCTTTTTTTCCCACTTTTTCTTCATCGGCCGTGCTCAGTAAAGCTAAATGGCTTGTCTCCACTATAGTTTCCCGACTGTCAGGAAACATCCCTAGCTGAGTGCAGTCCGCGAGGGACCTGCATCACAGCAAGTCGGATGGAGAGGTCTTATACTTGAAACTCGACTGATTCTACAGTTTATTTTTTGCCAAGTACATTTCAAGGGGGAGAATCCTCCCATTGTATCGGACACCGACCGCTGGGATCTGGTGGGGCCTAAGTTGTATGTGGGTGATTTGAAGTTTATAAAACCAACTTGTTATTTCCTTGCCATTGTTGCACAGCGTGAGTTGTGACAGACATGGATTGGATATGCAATAGCTGAGAGAAATATAAATACAGCACAGAAAGTGTGCTTTTAATGCACGTTGGTGGGGGATCCGCCAAGAGGACACGGACTGGAATTTATGGCATCCTATTAGCCAGAACAGCAAATTACTTAATCGCAGAAGTAGGGCATGCGCGATTCCCTCGCGGGAGCGAGGGGCAAGGCGCGATAATTGCTGCCATATGGCGCCAGCTGCTGGCTCCCACAAGGAAATAGCCAGACGTGCACGCGTTGCCATTGGAAGCAATTGAACGCGTGCACGTTTTTGCAGGGAAAGCGGTGCCCATGACATAAGGTCCCTTTCCTATGCAGCGCATGCACGCTGCGTAGGCCGAGAACTAAACAGCAGGAAAAAAAATGTCTAGTGTTCTACAAGAACAATGTGTAATTTATCTTGCGACGACCTGGCAATCTACAAATCTAACAATCTCAAATACATGAAATGAAAGCTAAAAGGAATGCTTTTGGAAAGCAGAGTGGATGATTGACAATATCAATTTGCAATAAACATTGTATGGCAAGTGAAAATATGAAAACATCCTCGGAACACATATTGCCAGTTCTTCAACAAACCAACTTGCTACAAAGTTGTTTATTATAAACATCTACTTTCCCCCTCAACTTTTGCAAAACAGATATAGATACTGGGCAACACTCGAGGAACTGGAGCAAATAACGGATGCTTATGGTAATTTATATCTAAATGTAACAGGGGTCTTCACTCAAACCCTATTGTCATTGATGATCCAACTCTCAAATATTGAGGAGTCAGATTTGAGTGCTAATATCCTACATCCAAGAATCTTATTACAGAAAAAACCAAAGAGCTCCAATATTCAAGTTATGCTTACATATCACCTTAGGGAAGATTAGCAAAAAACTAACTGGTTGCACCAATTTACTGAGGACCCATGGTCTCCACTACCATAGACTACACACTTGTGCATTATTCATATTTCCACCTGTTTAAAAACTATGCTATCCCCCAAGAGTGATCACAATCCTCAAAGGCTGGTTATCAACATCAAACATGATCAATGTAAGGCCCCTGTAATGGCTAACAGTGATAGAATGATTGCTGTTAATGGTAAAAATACTTATTTGGAACAATGAACTAAAAGACAAGGCATCTAATTTAGGTGGAGCCCTGACCTCAAGTATTTTTGAACTGATTTTGCACTGTTGGAAGTAGGGAGGATTGGACTATCTGGCAATCCATATTAAAGAACATACTATCAGTGCTGGTGACTGAGTTACAGAAGCCACAAATATATACAGTAATCTCATTTAATACTCAGCAATTAATCAAATCAAAGAGAGTATACCGTAAAATGGTACAACATACGCTGAAACTTCCTAAGTCTAACTACTGTGATCTGAGGTTGCAAGAATTAAAGTAGGAATTTAAGAACTGAAACATACAAATAAAAAGGGACAGTGAGGATAATGTTTATGCAAAGCTATATCATACTATCTTCTCTCAAAACAAAGAAGTTTATTGGTCCGTGGTGAGATTATGGTACAAGTTCATATATGCAGCCAGATGATCTGTTCATCCCAAGTGGTAAATGGGAAACATATATTAAAGTTATCTACCAATCAGTTATAATCTGTCAGTATACACCGTCAAAAGTTTTGGAACATTTCCTGATATAACAAAGAAAGAAATATTTGAGCTGATAAAAAGTTTGTGCTCGTCCAAGGCAGCTGGACTGAATGGTATTCCTATAGATCTGGTCAAGTTAAAGAAAATCTTTTGAGAGATATTTTTAGAACAGTTGTTCTAACATGTAACCAAGTCCAGGAAAGTTCAGTCTTTCTGGAAAGGAGCGATTGTGCATCCAATATACAAGCGAGGTTCAAATTCGGACACGACCAGTAATAGATTAATAGCACTGCTAGACTTTGAAGGAAAACTGTTCGCTAAACATCTCCAAAACAAACTAAGGATTTGGGTAGAGGAAAAATTATTAATTCCAACTACTCAAACAGGATTTCGTTCAGGATGTTCAACAGTTGATAACATCACAACATTGGCTCTACCTGGAAAAAAGCATGTATGCAGAAAACATTATATGCTTGTTTCATGGATTATTCGACGGCATTCGATAAGATTAATCGGCAAAGGCTATGGAACAAACTTATAGCATGGGAAATCTTTTGAATTTTATTACTGAATTACATTCTGAACATGGCTTCCGGTAAAGCTAACAAACAACAATATTCCATCACCTACATTTTGCAATGAAAATGGTCTTAGGCAAGGATGTATCCTCGCTCCGTTCTTATTCTCCCTGTACATAACTGACATGAATATGCCATTAAAGTCTGATCAAGGTATTCCTTAAAGTTGGGAGGTACAAAAATAACATATCTGGCATATGCAGATGATCTGGTGTTCCTGTCTCAGGTCCCGAAAGGGCTACAACATCAACTAAATCAACTACACATTTATAATATGGAAAATGGGCTAATAGCCAGCATGTCCAAAACAAAAATTGTGATCTTTGGACAGCAAACGAAAGCCAAGGAGTGGTCATTAGGAGAAACATCGACCAAAGTAGTAAACTAGTGATCTTCAATAAAAAGTTACATATGAAACTAGTTCAATACCCTAGTAATGAGGAACAAGGTCATCTTAGTTTTGGGGGAAAAAAAGTGAAATGCGCACATACTTTATTGAATCTACGATTGGCAACTTTTCACTGTATCATGAGATTGTAACTTGGTCTAAAGTCCTTGGTATCACTGCATTACAGGGGTACTTTGAATTATATTGTTGAATGTGCTATGGACGATGTAGCTTCACGAAAACTTCCAATATGTAAAGAATTGTGGAGACCTATATATAAAGATACCAAATTGTACATTAGATTGACGGGACTAGGATCCTATGATTTGATTTGCCTGACCTTCAGGCACTGGGGCAAATGCGCTGTTCAGTCCGGAAAAACCTTATCCGTAATATGTTTACTGCTAAGTGGTGGGCCTTAGATCAGACACAAGCAGTAAAATACAACAATACTCACTTGGTAATTGACACTTCTACTGCACAGAGTCAAGAATATTTAGTTCTAAATTTGCCGGGCCATGTAAAAAAGAAATTTCTAAGATTTAGACTACTTTATATTCCGACCTGGGAGTTTGAAGGGAAATGGAACCCAGTTCTTAAAGGCAACACAGCCTGCCGTCCTTGTGGCTATACAGTCGAATCTCTTACACATAATATTTGTTTCTGCTCTGAACTGTTGTTTTTACGGAAGATATGTTTGCGCTCCTGGTTTAAAAATGCTAAAATAAGAACAACTGCGGATCTGATAGATATTGTTTTAAGCTCAGAGAAGGCTGTGAAATAATAATGATAAAATTTTTAGATCAGGCCTATAAAGTGTTATCTGCGTAATTGTCTGTATACTTAAAACCAAGCAACATACATTTTATCCATAGAGCGTTGGACTTTCCTTCAGAAACATAGGTGGCACAAATGCAATGAACTGTATGCTCTTTGTACATCTGGCACATTAGCACTTATATTAGTAAAAAGCAATAGACTGAACTAAATAAGGTGACAAATGCAGTTAGATGATTGAACAGTATATGTAATTTATTGTAGAAGTTGGAACACAAACAATTTTATACTTGGAGGTGTATGTATTGAATTTGTTCATTGTAACCTAGATTATATTCGCTTTGCACACTGGCACTTTCTCATATTAGTAAAAGGTTATAGACTGAGTTAAAGATGGTCATAAAGGCAGTGGTAGATGGTTGAATAGTGTATGTATATTATTGTTGTAGTCGGGATACAAACAGAATCTTATACTTTGAAGGGTATGTACTGATCTTGATTGTTGTAAGTTAAATTTGTACGTTTTAATTGCAGAATTTTTTATATTAGATAATTTTTACATTATATGCTGAGATTCACATTGAATTGTAATCATGTGATTAATACAATACATTCTACTTACTACTACTTGGTTAATAGGCACTGATAATTAAATTATGAAAAAGTCCTTGCACAATAAGAGTCTGGTAAAGGACCCTCATGAAGGTATGTATGAAGAAAGTTTAGATCACAAATGCTCCAAAGATATTCTTTAGATGCGGTTTGTCCCATGAGGAGGAAAGGTATTCAGAAAAAGGCACTGGGGAAGTTTATAGAAGTGTAGAAGAGAAAAACGTTTAACCTAAGAAAATTGATGGCGCATTAGGCAGGGAGGGCAAAGAAGAATTAATATCCATTTAATGTTTTTGATAAAAGAAAATTGAGGGAGTTGACAATAAGCCAGAGACACCAGCTTTAGAGGGCCTAATCTGCACGAATCACTACAGTGCAGGATCAGATAGTGGTACACACATGCTCAAAATGATGCTAACATTGGTAATTTCAGTTCAGAAGTGTTATTTGTGTCAGGCGAAGTAATCAGCTACGAGTTTTGTGCTGCAAAATGACAAAGATTTCATAAAAGAACCAACACAAGCCATAGACGTTACATTACCACATGTGCAAGATCTAGATTTCCTAAGTAGATTGTAAGATTTCCAGCCAGCCTGGTTACCTGCAAGAGCAAAACAAACTAAAGGATAACAGCTGTCTAAACAGAGTGCCTTGGAATGGAGTTTTCCTTCTTTGAGGTTACTCTATGAAGTAGGTCTGTTGATCTGCACTTCTTTGTAGCCAGGTCTTAATTACACATGTAGTTTGGATTGAAATATCAATTTACACATTTTATATTAATGGCAGGTATCTGGAACATATAGAAGAGTTGATAATACGGTTCATGGAACAGACACAATCTTATAATGCTCATATGGTGAGTTTCTCTGTTAAAGTTAAACAGAGATCCCCTTTTGTCTTGTGAAACCAGTTTGTGAAACAAAATTAATGACATTTAGAAGGAAGTGTTAACCCATAAAGGAAAGACAAGTAAGACAGGGCATGAAGTGCTAGATAAACACAGGAAGGAAGCGTTAAAGACTGAGTAGAATTCTAAAGGGTAAAACTATAAACACGAAATTGAGATTCTAGAGGACAGTAAGGTATTTTTTCTATGGAGGATGAGAACTTGCTAAATCAAGAAGAGGCTATTGGATTAACCCAGTGTTTATAATCTGAGAAAACGGTGAAGGCTATGGTTAACACCTTTACTTTTATTATGAAATAAAAAGTTTCGTCAAGAAAGTGGAAACGAGTCATGGGGACTGTAATGAAAAGATCTGTGAAATAGAATCAGTTCAGTGCTAAGAATGGGGAGGGAGTGCAGTTGTGTCTCAAGGTGAAAGAAGAACTTGCATCCAAGAATGAGCCCGGGGCCAGGATATTGGCGTGAAGATCGTGAAAGTATTAGACCCCCCCTCACTCTGCCATAAGTTCCAAAGCCTGTGGGTAGTTGGGTGCCTAATGTACCCATTATTTTCACTATCCAATAAGGCAGAAGGGGCTTTCCTAGATTTGTTAAATTCTGTGCATGACCAGTGGTTAAGTGCTGCGTGTGAGGAAAACATTTCTAAATAATGTTTGGGATAAGATACAGGTCTGAATATAACAGCAATGTTAGGCTACCTATGTCCTTTCATTCATGCCCACCACCCTTTAATAGTTTGCCAGTGTCATCTCTTTTATACTTGTCATTATTCCAGTCTTACTGCATTAGATTTGCATAAACATACAAATCTTTTCTGTCAGATTTCTCTTTAGTCTTGTACTCAGGATTTTTACTAACAAACACTTAACCACATATTGAAATATTAGATGGGGTAAAATTTGCTTCATATACATGTTTTAGCGTGCCTACATCGGGCGTTCTAGTATTTCTACCACGAATTGCATGTTTTATTTGTCTCATGATTATTTCTAAAGAACGTTCTTGTTCATATTAGAAGTGACTCATGCTTCTACGTTTGTGTATTATCAGTTTCGAGTTGCACGTTGTATTAACCGCACTGATAACATATCTAATATTATATATATGTTAAGTAAGGTGTTTTTTTTTACAAATTCAGTTATATACAATGCAATTCATCTTACTTTCCTAAAGCAATCATTCTGTGTGAATTTGAAATGCATAAAATGCTGATGTCAACGCAGACGAGCTGCCAGATTTAGACAAGCAAGCGTAACACTCATTATTTTCCTGCACAGTTTTAATACTGATTTGAACTTTTGGTGTGTTTGATTAGTGGTGCTTTCATTTTTGTTTTTGCTCCATTAGCTTCCTGGCCCACCGCGGTCCTTTGACCGATTGATGCAGAGAAAGCTTTAGCTGTCTCACTTCCTGGTTGTTGGCGTGCTTCCGCCCACCATCTTTGACATTAGCAGTCGAATGGTGATTTTGGGATGCATAAGATGTTGATGTCAATGCGGACAAGCTAAAGGCAAGCCTGTCTGCGCCAGAAAGTCAAGGAGCCCTGCTCTTTCACTACAGAGGTCCGGGACCCAACTAGAATCTGCTACTCTGCAACAGCTTTAGACCATCTTAGATACTTGTCTAGGTCTCATTTGGCTAAGCGTTGTATGAGTTGTTTTCCGCTTTGCTTGGACGGTCCTATGGCTTGTCTAATGTGCATGTATATGTGGCACTATTAAATCTAACACACGCTGAGTCAACAATGTTCATGATACCAATCATGTTATTAGGGATGTAATACAAAACTTGCCTCTAACTGCTGTATCTTCCATGCCTTCCCAGGTTTAAGTCAGCCCTAATAGCCTTTATTACATAATCTCTCTACCAACACATGCAACAGCACTCTGGGCCTTAAACTCTTTCATTTCTCTGGAGGTCTGTTTTTTAAAGGAAGCTTGTATGAGTCCTACTACTCTTCCGTCCGGTGCACTAGCACTCCGAAGAAACTAATGCATGCTTAGACTTGAGAGAGGCCAGTGTGCGTGGCAGCATCACTATTGTTTTTCAAGACCCTACTAGAGTATCGTTTATGGACACTTTAATAGCTGTTTGATCCAAACTAAGCATTTTTAAAATTGAGCTTCCTTCTGTAAACTGCTGGAAAGGAGCACTCCTATATCACCCTCCAGGACCAGAGAAAGAATTCAGCCATCGCTTAACTGAATATATTGACACCCATGTATTGTCTGCAAAACACTTCCTTTTTCTGGGTGATTTTAATTATCATGAGGAAGACTTCTCTAACCCTGAAGTCGCACAATGCATTGTGGATCTGGGTTTGCTGGGACTGCAGCAGGGAATTAGAGGCCCCGCCCACTCTGCAAGTCTCACCCTGGATTTAAGTTGCACAAATTCAAATGCTTTGATTTGGGAGCCCCTTTAACTCTCACCTGAATAGTTCATTTATGATCCAGATCTAGATCCGGAAAACTGATGAGGCAGTCCAACTCAAAACAGTTGGACATAGAGCCTTAAGGCCATGGTGGCTGCTGACCCTCTGACTACGTTTCTAAAGTCTTTGAGTATTCCATGTCCTCTCCTGACCTAAACGTTAATTCAGTCTTAGCTCAATAAAATAGGCCCCTAAAATCTGCACTTGAAAGTATTGCACCTTTAAAAATTGGGTCTAAAACGCATCTTAGATCTCAGACCCCCTGGAGTTGAGACTGGAGAAATCCTCCTGTAAAAAACTGTAAAGAAAATGGGGCAAGACAAAAAAAACTGACAAAGACGCATGCAAACTGGTGTGCTCTTATCACTGAAAAATTGAATTCTCTGTCAGGACCGGAGGCTCAGATTATTCTTTCTTCCTCCGCTTTATTTTGCATCAGCCATTTCAAAAACACAACAAAACTGCTTTTCCCATGAACACCAGGGAAAAGTCTGAAGCCATAAGAGCTTCCTATCTGCTTGAAGCCTGGTCTCAATGTGGTCCTTCTTCTCTGTTGACGCCTCCTCTTTCTTTGCTGCTCAGCAGCAAGTTAAGTCGATTGTTTTTCTCTTCTCCGGGTAAAAGGGTGTTTTCGTAGTTGAGTGATACATTTCTCTAATCTAATAATCTGATTGCTTTACAGATTCCTTGTGGTCGCGGAATGCTTTTGCGTGCCTTACGCGACGTTGTCACCCAATATCTACTGCAATGGGGTCCTCTCACTGCGTGGGGGTGCTCTGGCACCTCCCTGGGCAGCGCAACATTTTCTCCTAGCCTACAACTAAACACATGCTGTCCAGAGATGGGCCCAGCCTGAGTGACACCCTTGTACGGGTCCGTAATTCCCCAGTGTTTTTCTATGCCCTGTGGAGTCTGTATTTTGATCTATCCCTGACGCCCTGAGGGGTGCTATGTGGAGCCGTCAGTGCTGCGTGGGATACTATTAGCCTAAACTATTTAAGGGCAAGAACTTCCCAGGGATCAACCTGTAAATTATGCGCCTCTAGCCCACCAATATTAGCCTAGGCCCCCTCCCAACCTCAATACTGCACACGCTTTGCGTGCCATAATCTGTGCTCTCCAGCACTCACAGATTGCATGTTGTTTTAAGCGCGTGCTCCACGCTTTGTGCCCTTATTGCCTGACCGGCTATGCAGTCTGACCAAGACCATTTCCAGGAGGACGACTCCTTGTCCTGCCTCCCTTGGGACGATGACTTTTACCAGGCAGTGGATCATTCAATCTATAGGACTGTCATGGAACCCTTAGAGCAGCGTATCTCTGTGCAGCTTCCCCGGGAGTGCGCCAAATGGGTAAACGCACGCCAGACCCACCAAAGGCACCCCAGGAGGGAGGGTCCCCCCCCAAAGCAGAAGTGTAATTCTCGGGTGGACATGAATGGATTTGGCGCAAGTTTACCCTAGCCGCACCCAGTGGGGCCCAAGTGTTCATGGGAAAAAAAGATTTGTTGGGTGGGCGGAGCTAGCTCGCGACCAAGATGGCCGCTTGAGCCGAGAGCTCCGACAATCCGCTGCACAATTCTCCTATAATCCTACAGCTGCACTACCTCTGCACCTCTAACAGATGTCTGGCGAACCTCAGGGGTCCTGAGCGATCATTGGCAGAAAGAATGAGTTGCCTACCTGCTCCCTGGACAGCGCTGTGGTCCATAGCTGACCCGGGCCCAGCCAGGCTCCGTGAGGCGTAGCAGCGCTTGGCCTGATATCGCCCGGAGGCCTCCTTATTCCCCTCCGGCTGCAGGAGCGACAACAGGCTGCCGCAGGTGACTCTGCTGCGGCAGCCATAGAGAGGGCACTCTCCCCCATTGAGTCGGACTCCTGAACGTCCCTGGTCTGGTCCAGGGGTTCCCATTTGCTGGTGAGGGGATCATCGGAGCGGCCTTCAGAGATCGCGAGGGGCGGCGCCTGTCAGACGGAGAGTGCTGCGTTCGCCGCGATCTCCCCAGGGGCTATGGAGGTGAGACCCTCAAATGTCTGGAGGCCCATAAAAGAACCCCGACGGAGTCCCACCGTGGCTGCCTAGTGAGGGGGGTGCACGCTCCATCCGGGCCCTGAGACCTCGCCTGGAGGCCTGCTGTGTCGACGCTGCTGGAAGCCTGCGCTACTGCTTGCGCGTGGCTGACCGCTTCTGCTCCTGAAGGTTGGTGATGGCAGAGCAGGCTGCCTGCGGTGCGGGCCTGTCCGTCTGGGCGTTACTCCAGAGCTCGATACCCTGGGATGTGAGGGTGTAGGGCGCGCTGAAAGAAGAGCCTTACACTGGAGTGGTGCCGATGTATGGGCCCCGAAGGGATCACTGAGGCTACCTGTGGGACCTGGAATCCTTCCCCATGTTTTGGTCTGGTCACGAGCTGGGGCCTCCTAGCTGCGGGGGTGTTTGAACGCGACGTAGCCCCTCACAGGACATTGTGAACAGTCCTGTGCTATTATCGTTGGTGTCTTCTGCGGCTGGCTTGGACTGTGTGTGGAGGGGGCTAAAAAAGCTGGAGTGGTTTTGCGACCCCCCCCCATTCCTACACAGATGCCCGTAAAGTAGGACATAGCCATTGCGGCCTGACTGGACGGGGCACGACTATCACTCACATCCCCTACAGCCCCCTGTGCAGCTTGTCAGAGGAGCGCGGCCTGGAATATGGGGCACTGATCTATAACTGGATTTGGCGGCGACTTAAGGTGGCAGGCGTGCTGGTCAGTGGGACTCCAAGGATACAGAGCCTTACTGGAAGGCCCAGAGGCACACTCCTTAAGTGGCCTAGATTTGTATAGGGACACCCTCCCTACTGGGACTACGACCGGCGGTGAGTGACGCGGTCGGGTGCGCCTGCTGGCCCGGCCCCCCCTCACACCTGGAGGCATACGTGGCCAGCCTGCTGCGTACTTGAAGCAAGGCAAGGAGTTGCACGCTACCCGACTCTTCTCCCCCCCCCCCCCCCTCCCTGCACTGGACGGTTCGCTTCACTGCTACCCCAACACCCGAGTTGACACCTGGCTGTGATGGGGCCTGCACGCGAAGGTAGAATGGGGCGAGTAGACCGGACGCTATCCAAGTTGTCGTTTGATCCTAAGAGGTCCAAAACTGGTGAACCCTTCACCGAGGACGGAGTTGGTGAGCAGGAACAGGTGGTGGACAACCAACGCCAAGATATCCGAAGCCTGTTGATTACAATGGCGAAGAACCTAAAGGGCAGGATATCCTCCTTAGGCACCAAGATGAATGCGCTCACTCATAGAATCAATCAATCAATCAATCACGGCACTTGTATAGCGCGCTACTCACCCGGAAGGGTCTCAAGGCGCTTGGGGGAAGGGGGTTGCTACTGCTCGAACAGCCAGGTCTTGAGTTGTTTCCTGAAGGCGAGGTGGTCCTGGGTCAGCCGAAGGTGGATGGGGAGGGAGTTCCATGTCTTGGCCGCCAGGTAGGAGAAGGATCTGCTCCGGCGGTGGCTCTTCGGATGCGTGGTACGGTGGCGAGGGCGAGGCTAGCGGTTCGTAGTTGGCGTATGGGCGCGTGGAAGGTCAGGCGGTCGTTGAGGTACTTGGGGCCCAGGTTGTGGAGAGACTTGTGTGCGTGGGTGAGGAGCCTGAACGTGATCCTCTTGCTGACGAGGAGCCAGTGCAGGTTCCTCAGGTGGCCGGAGATGTGACTGCGTCGAGGGATGTCCAGGATGAGTCGGGCGGAGGCATTCTGGATGTGTTGTAGTCTTTTCTGTAGCTTGGCTGTGGTTCCGGCGCAGAGGGTGTTTCCGTAATCCAGTCGGCTGGTGACGAGGGCCTGGGTGACCGTTTTCCTGGTCTCGATCGGGATCCATCGGAAGATCTTGCGGAGGGTGTGAAAGCATGAAGAGGAGATGGCGTTGACTTGTCTGGTCATCGAGAGGGCGGAGTCCAGGATGAAGCCCAGGTTGCGTGCGTGGTCTGTCGGTGTGGGGGCGGTCCCCAGGGCTGGGGGCCACCAGGAGTCGTCCCAGGCGGAGGGTGAAGGCCCAAGGATGAGGACTTCCGTCTTGTCTGAGTTCAGTTTCAAGCGGCTGTTCTTCATCCACTCGGCGACGTCTTTCATCCCTTCTTTAAGGCTGGTTCTGGCGGTGTCGGGGTCTCTGGTGAGGGAGAGGATCAGTTGGGTGTCGTCGGCGTAGGAGATGATGTTGAGGTTGTGTTGGCGAGCGATGGCTGCGAGAGGTCTCATGTAGACGTTGAAGAGGGTGGGGCTGAGTGATGATCCTTGCGGGACGCCGCAGATGATCCTTGCGGGACGCCGCAGATGACTTCGGTGGCCTCGGAGCGGAACGGGGGGAGGCGGACTCTGTGTTCTTCCAGCGAGGAACGAGATGATCCACTTCAGTGCCTTCTCTTGGATGCCGGTGTTGCTGAGGCGTTGGACTAGGGTGCGGTGGCAGACAGTGTCGAACGCGGCGGAGAGGTCCAGGAGGATGAGTGCCGCTGTTTCCCCGTTGTCGAGAAGGGCTTGGATGTCATCGGTGGCTGCGATGAGGGCGGTCTCGGTGCAGTGGTTGGCTCTGAAGCCGGACTGCGAGGGGTCGAGGGATCCATTCGTCTCGAGGAAGGCGGCAAGCTGTCTGTTGGCGATCTTCTCGATGACTTTGGCAGGAAAAGGGAGGAGCGAGATGGGGCGGAAGTTTTTGAGGTCGGTGGGGTCCGCTGGGTTTCTTCAGTAGGGCGCTGAGCTCGGCATGCTTCCAGCTCTCCGGGAAGGTGGCGGTGTCAAAGGAGGTGTTGATGACGTCTCGGAGTTGGGGTGCGATGGTGGAGTCTGCCTTGTTGAAGACGTGGTGGGGGCAGGGGTCGGTCGGAGATCCGGAGTGGATGGTGTTCATCGTGCGGGCTGTGTCTTCGGTGGTCACTGAGGTCCAGGTGCGGAGGGTGGCGGTGGAGTGCGTTTGTTCGACGGTTGGGTGCGAGGATGGTGTGCCGAAGCTGTTGTGGATGTCGGCAATCTTGCGATGGAAGAACGAGGCGAGGGAGTCGGAGAGATCTTGTGAAGGGGTGATGTCGTTGTTGCCGGTGCTGGGGTTGGATGAATCGCATAGCTGAGAGACTAGACAAACATACGGACAAGCAGGACATGACGGAGGCGGAGGAGTCACAAACTGTCCTTGATACCGAGCACAAGCAGTTGGGTAAGGTGCTTCAGATCCTGCAGGATAAAACAGAGGACCTAGAAGCGCGCTCTAGGCGCTGTAACCTACGCATCACGGACCTGCCAGAATCCACTCCTACAGGGAACATGGAGCTCTTCATTGAGAAGCTCCTGAAATTCCTGCTGCTTGGCGACACCTCCTTTTCAGAAATGTTCGTTGTGGAGAGGGCACCCCGATCTCTTGCCCCAAGACCGAAGCTGGGCGCACCCCCCAGACCGATCATAGCGAAATTACTAAATTACAGGGATAGGGATGTAGCCCTTAGGCTTGCCCGTGAGAAACAACTGCTACGATTTTAGGGGTCGACAATCTCACTGTTCCCAGACTTTACAGCCAGAGTACAGGAGGCGAGACGCTTGTTTGCCCCCATGAAGAGACCGCTTTGGGACCTTGGAGCCGATTACGTGATGCTGTACCCTGCAAAATTGAGAGTCAATCGGCAGGGATGTTCGTTATTCTTCACTGACCCTAAGACCTTACAAAAGGCGCTGAAAGATTGGAAGAAGGAACAACGATCATCTCCGGAAAGACCACACTTGAGTGAGGCAACAGGAGGTGCTCTGGATGAGCAAGACTGAACGCTTCATGAGGAGTCTCGCTGCTGAGTATATAAAACTGTTACTGGTAGCGGGGGGGGTTGTTTGTGTGGGGAGCATGCTTGGGTTACGATCCATTGACCAATTATGCCCAGTACCTCCGGCCCCCTAAACTGGTGATAGCTTGCCCTACCCACATTATGGGAGAGGGGAGAGGTTACCCCCACTTTTAGTTGGGAACGCCCGAGACACTTTTCATGGTACGTGTTACTTTGCATTAGCTCGGGGTTCGGATGGAATTACAATTGGTAGATTTTATGTCTTTTCAGACATAGGTGGCCTCTGAGCTGGGGAGCGAAAGTTTTTTTAAAATGTAGGTACACTGAGCCCCCATGCGACGAGGGGTCCCGCTGAGGTATGCTCATTTCCATATCTTTGCAGCTGAGAATATCCCTAATTGGCGGAGTGTGGAGAATGGTCACAATATTTTATCGCTCTGCGAGCTACATCCACCCCTGAGTGAACCACACCTGGGATGTGTTTTGATGTTTGGGATTGGGCGGGGGGTTTTCTATGTGGGGGGGGATAGGTATCGCAGCCAAGTTGGGGTTGGGCAGGTGTCGGAGGGGTTTAGGGGGTGTTGATTGGTGGGGTCAAGTTACGCTCACTGCTATTAACTATGTTTGCATATTGCTATATTGTTGAATATCTGTTTGCACACAGGCGGGGGGTGGGTTCCAGTTGGGATTGTTTTTGGAAGTATTCCTGGTTGTTACGTTTCATTGTACAACTTGGGCGAGGCACGGTCCTGATACACATACTCCTGTTATTCTCCAAGTACATACCTTATCACACCTGACGCACCTGTGACTGCTCCTGAAGGCACTCTTGACTCATGGGTCTTACTTACCTGGAAGGTGGGCGGTCTAAACGACCACCGTAAGGTCCGTAAAATCTTAAGCTACCTCAACAGGCACAATGTGGATGTGGCCTTCCTATAGGAGACTCTCCTTCGCCCAGACAGCCCCATCTTGCGCACTAAAGGCCTACTGGGCAATATGCACACTGCGGGCTTTACTTCGCACGCAAGGGGGGGTCATGATAAGGGTGATCCCGAAGGCATCGGTAATGTTGCCGCCCCTGGAGACAGACAGGGAGGGTAGATTCGTTCTCTCCAAATGTTGCGGGAAGGGACTGGAATTACTCCTTTAAAATGTCTATGGCCCGAACTATGATCATCCCGTTTTTTATACAAACCTGACGTTGAAGGTCCAACCATATACTCAAGATCACATCTTATGGGGGGGGTGGATTTTAATTTTACCAGACACCTAGCCGTGGACAGATCGGACGGCCCAGACAGACGCCCTTCCGCCTCCGCTAGGGTGGTGGAGACATCGCTACTGAGGTTTGACCTGTCCGCTGTATGGTGACATAGGTTTCCACGCCAAGGCGGCTACACACACTATTCCGCACAACACGATATTCACACGAGGAGAGACTACTGATTTGCCTCCCGGCACTTACTCCAACAGGTCCGCTCATGTACGATCCTTCTCCGCACATATTCTGATCACTCCACACTATTATTAACTCTTGCCTCCCCTAAGAAACGAATCCCCCCGTTCTTATAGAGTTTTCCGCCCTACTCTCTTCTTGACGCAGTTTTTATGAGGAATTAGCCAGGTCCATAGAGACGTTCTTTGAGGTGAACGTGGGATCTGTAGACTCCTTCCAAACTGTTTGGGAGGCTTTTTAGGCATATATTCGGGGGATTTCTATTTCTAAACATGTGGGGGTTCTTAAATCGATACGTGGTAGTTTGGCGACCCTGGAGCGCAAATTAAAGGACCTGGAGGCCTCTCGTGAGACAGTCCAGAATGAGGACTTTACTCGAGATCTAGCACACACACTTTGGTAATACCACGAGGAAGCTGATGCGGAAATTAAGCACCTTGGGAAATATGCCACCGCTAGATCCTATGGCGAGGGCGAGCGGCCGGGAACGGGTCTTGCGCAAATCCTCAAACAGCGCAGGGATCGAAGTACGATACCAGACATTACACCGCAACCGGGGGACCCCCTGCTCACGGAGATACAAGTAGCTGAGAAGTTTCGGGAATATTATGCGGGGCTCTATTCCACCTGGGGACCCGGCTCAGAGGAACGCATTCTTGACTATCTGACCCATATCGAACTTCCATGGTTGTCCAATCTGCACTGGGAATTCCTGCTGCGACCGATAGAACGTGAATAGATAATTCTAGCACTTTCGGAGATGAGAGCAGGGAGCGCACCTGGAAGTGTTGGCCTCACTGTCTCGTTTTATAAGGCGTTCCAGGATCTCTTACTCCCGCATCTACTCACACTGTTTGAAGATATATGTACCTCTGGAACGATACCCCCGACTATGCGAGAGGCTATCTTAGTAGACATGCTTAAGCCGGGGAAACCCCCGGATGAATGCGCCTTGTATAGGCCTTTATCTCTAATGAATTTGGACACAAAAATCTTTGCGAAGTTGCTAGCCAACCGTCTTAGCCCATTAGTCACCACTCTGGTGGCTCCAAAGCAGGCTGGTTTCGCACCTAGCCGGACCTTAACCTATAATCTGCAGACCGTCTTCGTAGCTATGCATCATACACGCCCAGACGGTCCCCGCAGTCGCGGACTTTTTGGACATGGAAAAGGCCTTCGACTCCATCGAATGGCCTTTCTTGAGACCGGTCTTGGGCCGAATGGGAGTTGGGGAGGTCTTCTACAGCTCCTTGCGACACTATATTCCGCCCCCACGGCCTGTATCCGGATCGGATCTTTGGTCACTGACCCCATACAAATCAGCTGGGGTACAGAGCAGGGTTGTCCCCTATCCCCGATACTTTACGCCTTGACGGCGGAATCCCTAGCCTGTGCCCTAAAGGAGTATCATGGACAGAGAGGGATACGGTTTCCAAATTACAGATTAATTGTGTCTACATATGCAGATGACACCCTCCTCTATGTTCGAGAACCCGAGACCAACCTGTCTCCGGTCCTACGAGAGGTGGTCCTGTTTGGCTCCCTTTCGGGCATAAATGTTAATTGGAGCAAGACCACCATGTTTCCCCTTCTTCCAATGTCTACACTCGCTGATGGTTCGCCTGGCATGGGCGGGCAAACAACCTTGCGTGGCCTGGAAAATATTGACTCTACCATACTCGATGGGAGGACTGGGGGCCCCCGATTTTAGATTTATATTATAGGGTGGCCCAGTGATCTCACGCATATCACTGGATGCATGGTCCTACTGACATTCCGCACATTCGGATTGAAATCATTGTTGCTGAGCCCCATACCAGCTCTACTATTCTCGCCGCGCAATAGACGCACTGGTATATTAGCCTCTCTAAATTCGGTCACTGACGCATGGCACTATTTGTTGGACGCCCAAGCCAGTAATTTACTATATGCCCCATTGCCTCGCCTTGATTGGTGCCACTGGCTGACGCCATGCAAGGACAGGGGAGTTATCGTAGCACTGTGGACGCTAAACATGCATACAATAGGGGATCTCTTCGCAAACGGCATTGCCCGTTCCTGGGGGGATGTCACTGAGGGAGAGGAGACTCCATTGACTCTCTCACAATACCAATTCCATAGAGTGAGACGCGCTCTAAGGGAACTGCTTGGAGATGATATGGCAGAACCCCCAGAAGTCACGGCCCTGACCGCTATTATTAAGGCTAAATCGCCTGCCAAGTTGGTGTCCAGGCTATGCCGCACGGCGCTCTCCGCTAGGGACGGTGCATACACCAACCAAGACTGGCGTGCCAGCGGGACCTACAGGTAGAATTGGCTGATGACAAATGGCTGTACTGCTGCTCAAGTACCACACGAATATCGCTCAACGGACGCCATAGACTAGTCCACTTTAAGTTCCTAAACAGGACGTACTGTACACCGGAACGCTTACATCAATATGCGCTCCGCGAGAGCCCGCAATGATAAGGTGCGGGACATTGGTCGCTGACTTCATTCACGTGGCGTAGGATTGCCCGGAGATCGCCGCCTTCTGGGGAGAAGTATTTGCTAAAGTTAACTGCATTACAGATATGGTGCTATCTCCAGATCCGCTTCTAGCTATACTAGGCTATTCCAAATCACTCCCTAAGGCACACAGACGTCTGGTGGACATGGCTTTCCTCTTAGCTAAGAGATGTGTTGCCCTCTGTTGGTTATGTGGACCGACACCTACAATGATACAATGGTCTAGAGACATGTTGTATTGCTGCACACAAACAGAGTCTTACAGCGAGTTATTACCACCCCGTAACAGACTCAAAAACCTCTGGTCCGTGTACGTGTCCAGGAGCCCACACAGACGACCCCTGACCGTGTTGACATTACCCCACGAGTAATAACTACTCCTGATGACTCGGGGTCTGACGCATAGACAGATCACCATTTTTTTTCCCACCCTAATAGTGACCGTCGCTCACTTCCACACCTCCACCCATGAGGGGTGACGAAGATGATGTAGGGCTGTGTCTCGCTCCACAGATGAATCGCCTGAGTGCCTGCGGCGCTAGTTACTATCAACCTTTCATTTCGCAATGTATATTCGCGAGGTGTAACTACAAAACGACTGTATGTAGATTATGTGTCTGGGGCCATGCTAATATCTTTGCACTGCTGTATTGTTTGTTTTTTGTTTTTTTTGCTGTGAAAATACCAATAAACATATTAATTAAAAAAATTAAAAAAAGTTTTGTGTTTGAAATAGCTGTTGTAAAATCAAGCTAAGGAAGAAGGCATAATCCTCGCCTCTGTCCTCAATAGAATTGATACCTACCTATACTAAAGCTAGCCAAATTTCCATTGGCACTTAAATCCCATATTTTCACTCAAGTCGAAGAAACTGGCATTCCTTCTAAAGAATTATTCAAAGCCCTTCATTACTTTGTTTATCATCCCATTGTTCCCAGATTATTCTAGCCTTCCAAGATCTGTGTATTTCCCTAGCAGATTTCTTTAAGGAGAAAATAAACCAAAATTATTGGAAACTTACTGTTAGATCTGGGGGTCTCCAGTTGGCAGAGGTAGGTACCAATGTCCAAATAGGGACCCTTGCTTCTCGTCAGGGTAAGGGGGATACACTCTTTGGATAACCCCTGCTCTCCCCCTTGGTAGCTTTGCACGAGCAGACTGGCTTATCAAAGGCAATGTGTAAAGTATTTGTACCAACACTCGCAGTAACACAGTGAAAACACCACAAATGGAATCTAAACACCAGTTTAGAAAAATAAAGTATCTTTATCTAAACTACACGAGACCAAAACGACAAAAATCCAACATACACAGTTCAAGAATATGAGTTTAAAAGAGTTCTAGGGTTTGTGTCAAAATAATGCACAATTGCGTCACTTTTAGCCTAAAGTACCTGTAGATGCGACAAAAGTTCCAAGTGTAAGCTGCAGCGTTGAAAAACAAGTAATGTGTCACTCCTGAGACCCTGGGGAGGTGAGGCGACAACCCCTCTGCACGCAGCGGGCGTGTTGTGACAAATCCGGTCTGTATGGCGAGTAATGCGATGCCTTGTATGGATTCTGGTGCGCAGATTCGGTAGGAAGCGTCTCGCACAGGCACGATGCGACGATCTTCGGGACGGTGACGATCTCCGGTGCGGCGACGATGCGCGGCGCAACGTTCATCTTCTCCTCTCGCGGCCCCTTGATGCGTTGGCTCTGCGACGATGTTCGCAGCGACGGGATGCGATCCGCAAGCAAGCGATGCAACGGTTTCTCACAGCGATGACAGGCTCTTCTGCAATACTCGCAGCGACAGGAATCTTCCCGCACCGGGGCGATGCGCTCCGCAAGCGAACGATGCGTCGGTTCTTGCAGTGGCAACAGGCGCTGCAACGATCTTCGCAGCAACGGGAATTGTCTCGCACTGTCGATGTGCTCCGCAAGCGAGCGATGCGTGAAAATTGTAGATCTTCTGTTCTTCTTTTCCAGCTCCCCAAACAGCAGGCAACAACTTCCAAAGGCCCCACAAATGGATCAATCAATCTAGGAAGGGCAGAACTCACACAGCAGAGTTCAGGTGGAAAGCTGGGGTGAAGTCCTTTTGTTCCTGGGACTTCTTAACAGGAGGCCAGCTCTTCTCAAGGCCCCTAGCGATCTCTTCAAGCTAGTGGACACAGCAACAGCAAAGTCCTTCCCCTCTCCTTGGCAGAAAAGCAACTGCAGGTCAGCCCACAAGCACACAGCAGGACAGTCCTTCCTCTTCAGTCTTCCAGCTTTCTCCTTGGCAGAGGTTCCTTCTTGATTCCAGGATGATTTAAAGTTCAGGGGTCTGGGTATCCCTTTTTATACCAATATTTCCTTTGTTCTATGAAGGCAGAGAAGCCCTGGACTCTCTCCAAACCAGGTGCGGTCAGTCCTGGAGCACTTTGTTTCTTGACTCCTCCTTTCCTTTGAGAGAGAGAGAGGGGCAGGGTTGTCAGCCGCCCAGCTGGAGGTGGAGCCAGCATTGTGGAAGGCAGGCACAGCCCTATTCAGGCCCCATGTGCAACTCCTCCCACCCATCTACATGCAGATCTCTCTATTCACCACTGGGCTGACCCATCCAGCCTCCTGGAACCACCCCAGCCCCGGTCACTCACAAACCAGACATCAATTCACAAACAGACAGAGGCACACAGAAAGGTTAGACAAGAGAACAGCCACTTTCTAAAAGTGCTGTTTTCAAACACAGGATGTAAAAACCATCCTTCCTAAAAGATAGGTTCCTAAATTCTGAGTTCAGGGATACCAAACTTTAATTTTCTATCTTGCTCCTATGGGAAGATATGCAGGTAAACATTATACACAGCATTCCCCAATATAGCCTATGGGCAAGATAGCCTTTCAATAGTGAACAACGAAAATGGCTGTAATTCACTACCAGAGCATGTCACCTACACTAGTACATGCTCTACCTTTCACATACATTGCACCCTGCCCAGAGGGGGTACCTAGGGCCTTGCATAGGGGTGTCCAATGTGTACAGAAAGGGAAGGGTTAGGCCTAGCCAGTGTGGACACTGGTCAGGTCAGCATGGCAGTTAGCAACTGCACACAGGCACTGCGGTGGCAGGCCTGAAACGCCATTTTAGGGCTACTCATGAGGGTGGCACAATCAGTGCTGCAGGCCCACTAGCAGCATTTGAATCACCAGCCCTGGCACTTTACTAGGGACCTACTTGTAAAAAAATATACATGCCAATCATGGGTAACCAGCAGTGGTAAAGTGCCTACAGTAAAATTGCCAACAACCACGGGTCAGGAAAAACAAAGGAGGAAGAAGCAAAAAGTTTGGGGATAACGCTGCAAAAAGGGCCATTTCCAACACTTACTATTTCTGCTGATCAGTCTGTTGAGGTGCTAAACTATAACTTTCCCTCTCACATTTGTGTCTGCAGTTTAGAAACGCGTGTACCCATTTCTCTTGAGCATATTTAAAAGACTTTAGAAAAAAAGCCAAATCTGGCTCCCCATGAATTACAGCCCTACTCTCCCAACCAGATTGCACCCACTGTCAGGTACTGTTTAATTTATCAGAAATCAGCATATGTTGTACCTAAACAAAAGAAGGCCAATGTTGCAAATTATTGGCCCATTTTGTTGCTTCTGCTCCAAAAACTCAACTTCCAGCCTATCTTGAAAAGAATAAGATCTGGACCCATCGCAATCTGGTTTCAGATTCTCTTGTAGTACTGAGACTGCCTTAGTTGCGGTTACTGATTCCATAAGACTCTCCTTGGACAAAGGTACTCCATCTATGCAGGTGCTGCTGGCTTGATCTACAGTCTTTGAGACTGTGCCGTACACTAGGCTGATTGGGCACATTCAAGTCTCAAACCATGATGATTGATACGTGGGTATCGCAGGGCTCTTGCTTAAGCCCCACATTGTTTAACATCAATGATTCCCCCCCCCCCTCCCCAGCTACCATCACTAGAACCTTTTAATTTGAATTTATATCATAATCTGATGATACTCAGCCTATTATCTATTTTGATAAAGACAAGGATATATTCAAGGACCAATTCTCCAATGGCATGAAAGCGGTTGCAGAATGGATGGTAACAAACTGCTTGCAACTAAATGCCAATAAACCCGTGATCATGCTGTTTGGGAAGGCCCTGCAACCTTGGTTTTCGGAGTGGTGACCTACAGAACTAGGCCCTGTTCCTACGCCCAAGCAGATAGTTAAGAATCTTGGTCTTAAAATAGATCAGTCTTTATATAAGAGAGACCACAGTGTTGCCATTAGTGGTAACTACTTCAATATGATGCATCTGCTGAAGAAAGCTGTTTCTTATCTTCCACTTTCTACCAGCAAAAGTCTTGTTCCGGCTCTGATTATTATCAAATAAGATTATAGCTTACTTGCATCAGAAAATGAGACTCTAATGCCTCAATTACAATGGTCCAAAATACAGCGGCGTGGCTTGTTTGCAATCTCCCTTCTGGTTCTGACTTTGAACCTTTACTGAGAGCCCTGCATTGGCTGCCAATTAAGAAAATACTTTATTTTTTTTTAATTTGCTATCTAGCACATAAATCACTAATGGGTAATTGTCCCAGCTACTTATTTCAGAAACTCAAATGCTACTGTCCAGTTAAGAATCTGCTTTGCAAGAATGAAGCCTTGCTTAAGATTCTTTGTGATCGACTGACAAGATGTGGTGGCAGGTCTTTTACTTAGCTTTCATATCTGCATCTGTTCTGATTATGTTAAATTCAGGAAAGTGATTAAAACCGTTCTATTTTTATCTCGGCATTCTGTCTTGCCTGTGTTTATCTTTAGCATTGAGATACCTCTTCGGAGGTGATTTGTGCGCTAAAGTAAGCTGTATTAACATAACATATTAGCAAAGCACAGAGTTGATTGATGTTGAAATGCTGTTGGAGTATTAACAAGTGCGACAAGGTCCTTTGTAAGATTACTCTGATTTTCCCCAAGTCCACCCTGGCAGTGGCCTTTCCATCAAAAAAGATGTACACATTACCAGGAAAATTGTATCTGAACAAAATACACCTTTGTATTAACCCCTTCTTTTTGTTTATATAAATGCATGCCCTTGTTGCCCTTCACTGGTGATCTTAACTTTGCTCCACATTTATACATGTATCCGCTTAATTTCATCAAGGAGAATAGTTGGGCTCGCCACTTTCTGAGCTTTTGCCCACAATTGCATGCTATCCACCAAATCAAATGCAGTCATATAGTGAATATATGCCTATAATACCACAGAGTATTTTTCAGTAAGTCTACAGAGTTAAAAGTTACCCATTTCGATATTTCCTGTCAGAACTCGGTCTGCTCTACAGGAAGGTCTTTGTTTTCCTCAACTGATTCTAGGAGACAAATTAAAATACATAGTGTCAAGATTTGAAATTCAAGTATTTATTTTAAGAGGTTAAGGTGGGATTTCAACAAGGAATGCTGTACTTGGCAATAAAACCATGGTACAACAGGTCATTGACTGATTAGATTGCAGTAGGCATATTTTTATGTAATATAGACGTTGCACTTGGATTAAGAGACTAAGTGCAAAAGTCAGACCCCATTCTGGTGCGTGGATCCTACAGGGCTGACCGGAACCACAGGCTACATCTATGATGATTGGGGGCATGTGCCATTGGTGTTCATCTTACTATGGCTTGTCAAACTCAGCCAAGTACAATGAGCAGTGAAAATCTTTCCAAGGAGGTAGTGTGGGGGCCAAAAGCTTAGAACTCATCATACACTGTAATGCACTGTTCAGCCCATTGCTTATTTTTGTAAAAAGACATTATTTTAATATCAAAGTAAAATAAAATGCCACACAGTGCAACAGCGTCTCCGCTACAGGTTCTGATCTCAAATACGATTCCTAGTCAAGTGTTGCATTGATTGTAATGCTGTTTTCCCATTCCAGAAAGCTCTCTTAATGTCTTCGGAGACTTATAGAAGACTACCGGCATAGATTAGCCATAGGTGCAATGCACTAGCAATTACTCCATAATTTGTAGATCAGCTCAGGCAATTCTTGCCAGAAGTGATCACTCTGAAGCTGAAGTTCAGACACTTCAGCTTCGTCTTTCAGCACCAAGAGCGGGAACATGTCTTCAGATGACGGAAAGATCTTCGTGGGCGGCCTGAGCTTCGACACCAACGAGCAGGACCTGGAGCAGCACTTCTGCAAGTACGGCGCCATCTCCGAAGTGGTGGTGATCAAGGACCGCGAGACGCAGCGCTCCCGGGGCTTCGGCTTCGTTACTTTTGAGAACCAGGAGGATGCGAAAGACGCCCTGAAGGGCATGGACGGCAAGACCCTCGACGGACGACAGATCCGAGTGCACCAGGCCGGCAAGTCCGACAGGAGCCGGGGCTGCTACAGAGGAGGCTATGGAGGCAGCGGCGGCGGACGGGGCTACTCCCGCGGCGGCCGAGGGCGAGGCGGAGACCGCTACAGCGGCGGCAGCCGCTTCGAGTCCAGGAGCAGCGGCGGGTACGGAGGCGGTGGATACAGCGGCGGATACAGCTCCAGGGACTCTTACAGCAGCGGCGGTGGCCAAAGCAGCGGGCACGGAGGCGGCTCCTACAGAGACAGCTACGACAACTAAACGCTCGCAATGATAACAATCTTCTCGACTCAAGATCGTCCTTCCAATGGCTGTATTTATAAAGATTTTTGGAGCCTCGCTGATTCGTTGTCCCGTACCTGCTTTTTTACTGTATTAATTTGTCTGCTCATGTAAAATATGCAATGTTTTCTAAAACAGTTCTGTAATCGCACTCGGTATTTTTCTCGAGAGCAGACTTACATGGCCCAGATTACTTTACGCCTATAAACTTCTACTGTTACCTGTTGTGGATCCCGTAGAAAAGAGTGCATCAATGTTGACGTTTTACAATATATGCATAGTTAAAGGGGCCTGCTACTGCAGGTGACCGTGCTTACATTCCTACTACTATCAGACCTCCTATGGAAGGTCTCGTTTTTTTTTTGTTTTTCCCCTTAAAAAGTGAATTTTTGAATTGGTTCAAAGTTGTATTCGTTCAATTTCTTGGTGGCTTCACGGAGCCTATTCAAAATCTGAAACTATCAAAAAAAAAAAAAGTGATCACTCTGACAACACTTTGTCTTCTCCCAGCATATTTACTTTTGCTCAATAAATTCAGACCTTCACTTTTAGGCCCCACTTTAACCGCTATGGGGACCTTACTTGTACTACCTTGACACGTCTGCTCATCGGACTTGTACCGATGTGTAGGCTTTGTGATGTGGGACCTCATTGGTAGTCTTCCTCTGGACTTAGACCGCTGGGGTTGAAAAGCACGGCAAGTCTGCCTGGCGGGACCCTGCTTTTGGAATTTGTAGCTTCCAGGCTGGGATCAGATTGGTGGTTGTCTTTAGCAGTTGTGATCTCCTGGCTGGTTTCAGTCAGGTACTTGCCTTCAGCAGTTATATCCTCTGGATGAGAACAGGGCTTTTTCTTGGGTGACGACAGCTCCCTAGTCAGGTACACCAACATCAATCAGTCACAGCATTAGTCCTTTGGGCATGCTGCAGGGGTGACGAAGGGCGCAATGTTGCTTTTAAGCTTGATTTCTTTGTGTCAACTATGGGAACTGCACTGAGAGACCCTCACAACACAGGTTGGTCCCATCATCTCTCCTGATGGGAATCAGCTGCTTGTTTGTGTTTTTCCTGGACAGTCTCCCCTTCTACAGGTCTAGGTATTCTCCATCCCTCACTTAGTAACAGGCAGTCGGGTGCCTAGGAATTAAGCAGACCATCAGCTTCTGCTGCAGTCTGTACAGAGTTTGGGTGATGTTTCCTTAACTATGGTTGACTGACGGTCATACAGACACCAGCCCTGGTTACACAGCAGCTCTTTGAATACTCTGTGCAGCGTTTCATTACATGGTTAAGAAGAACTTGGAACTGGGGAAAAAGTGGGGTGCTTTGGGTCCTACTTTTCTACTCCAGGTAGCATATAGTCATCCACTGTCTTAAGATTTGGAACCAGTTTGTAATTGTAATTATATTTATATTGTGTTGACTACCCTTGATGAGGTGTCAAGGAGAAAGGCCAGTATTGGGGAGAGGCAATCTGAACAGGAGAGAGAATCTGTACTAGCAGAGTTTGGTTAGCAGGTGACCGTAACCCAATTGTTGCGAGATGAATGAAAAGGCATTACAGCTTATTGTGAATATCTACATACAAAGTGACCTTAAGAAAAAGACGTCCAGGCCAAATATACCTTCCTACTTGGCATATGTTGGAGCAACTAAACGCCAATTGAAATCTCCTGATTTGGACTAGCTATTCTATCATTGTTATCAGCTTTTGAAATGCTGTTCATCTGAGAGCCAGGACTTATCTATTTTCAGAATTTACACATATCTCGAATTCACCTGCTATTCTTTGCCAAGGTCAGGACAGTTATGAACTATGACTGTAATGAGCCCTCTCCAGGAATCCCCCTCCTCCCCCACACTCCCAAATGTGGGTGAGCCATAAACGAGCTTCTGGTGCATGCCTCATTGAGGGATAATAGTGTACAAATCTTTTGATGAGACTAGAAACTGTTGGTAGGCGAACTACCCTGGCCTCAAAGGTGATATGTTCCTACACGTATCTGCTCAAACAGAGGAATATCCAGGAGATCTGGTGGTAGCATCCCCAGCATGGCTTGAAAAGCCAAATCTTCTTCTTCTAGCTAAACCAGGCAGCTAGAGAAATCCGAGCACTTCAGCTGGGAATTGAGAGGAAAGTTTGTGTAGGAGTGTGTGTTCAGGGATAGACAGGGAAAGGTTTATAGTGCTGTCTACACTTATTTTGTTGCAAGTGAGTGTAGTAAAATATGTTCAATACATTAAGAGAATGCACTACATAGGGTGTCAGTGAGCAATTCCCACAGTAAAGAATACAAGGTACTGCGTACAATACATTTCTTAAATGTGGTGTGCACAGTAGGGGTAATTTAGTGTGCAACAGTCTTTCTTCGTGGCATGGATTATGCGTCTGTAACACAAAAATACCAATACATTCACTTGCCAACCAACATCACAACAAATTGTGACGGGGGGGCTTTCAAGAAGGACTAACTAAAGCACAGATCAACTAACTGTCTTAAGCAATTAATCAATGTGCATTAATGAAAACACCACAACAGATGTTTCAACATAGTTTAAAAACAAATTGGCCTCCACATCAGGCATAGCAGCGGGCTCTTGATTAGTTTCTACAGTTGCTGACAAGTCGAGCACCTAAAGCCTGCATGGATAACCCACATTGGCACCACTGAGAGAGGCCACTTATAGCATGGTCATTACAGTCAAACTTTCATCACCACCAAAAAACATATTCCACAAGAAAGCTGCTAGCTGCTGACTTTAAGCACAAGCCCTGTTACTACACTAGGCTTGAACAGACACAAACAAAAAATATGAGATGGCCGCCAGCTGAAACCACATTTGCTTGAGGGCATGGCAAATGAACGAACCTACACTAGGAAAATGTGGATGGAAAATGCTGAATTTATGTGTGGCATCAGTCTGGTTTTAGAAAACATTAGGTCGGGCCACGACTCAAATCCGCTGAAGGTAGACACGAAGTTCCCTTTGCAAACGAATCAAGTGCATATTAGTCATCTCAATAGTGTTGGAATTGGAGCTTTGGAGTGCCATTAGTCATCCATTGGGGTACAACTGAGCAAGATAAGTTTTATTTGCACATATATTTAAAACAATTCAATGTTGGTACTAAAGTATGCATAACATTTTAACATATATGTTGAAGCTAGACAAAGCAATGGGAAAACCAGTTCTCTGCCAACATGGGATAGTAAGAGCAGGTGTTAAAGAGCAGACTGAACAGTTTCTGTTGAAGAAGGCACTTTTAACAGCACTGTGCGTCTGAAAATGTGCAAAGGATGATGCATTTTAAAAGCTCACTACATTTAAAAAAAAAAAGAAAAATAGCGTTCTATGATAAAATAGCTGTTTATTTTTATTTTTTTGTGTTCCAAATTGATTGATTGATGTGAAGGGATGACCTCGTGATGACCCTTATGAGTGAACATGAAGACTCCTCAAATAAGGAGTTACCAGCTGGACTAAAAGCCAGGCCATCATTGGCCACCAATAAATCTGCCTCACAAGACTTCCCACCAAGCCAACGATGGCTCTAATCATTGGGGTCCCGTTTTTTTGGTACATGCTAAGCTTTTGGGACCAAAATAAAGGCCCCACAAAGGAAGAAAACGAGTACCACCAAGCTGACAGCATGGTACAATCTGTGCAGGTGACATGCATTTATGCATCCCTCCAGAAGACACATGCGAGAGCAGTGGCCACTTAATGCACGCTGCCACACTAATCACTGGTGTAGTGGGGATGGAACAGTTGTGAGTGAATTATTTAGTACGCAATTAACTATTAGTATCATAAAAGGATATGATAGACCAAATCAAGGCTTACTCCAACATGCACGACACATGGACCCTCTCAACACAGGTTACAGTCGTAGTTAAGATTAGCAGCTCTGTGGTGCTAAGTCAGGGGTGTATGGTGCATGGCCAGCTTTCAGTATAAGGGACACATTTGGTGTACAAAAGAGCATGGTGTTATGTCCATAGCACGTGATGTATATGGTGCTTGATGCAAGTATGGTGTTATGTACACGGCACATATGATGTGTAGGGCTGTGGCACATGTTTTATGCAAGTGAGGTGTACATTATATTAGGTGTTATGTACTTGGCACATGATGTGTAGGGTATGCTTGGTCCCTTTTTAGGATGGCTTTTGCCAGAAAAGGGCCATTTCCTTACCTTGTTGGAGCAACGCGTACCACGAAGCGCAGAGGGTGGTCATGACCAACATGGCCGAAAACACAAGGTGCCTCCAGGACCATATCCCTGCTCTGCTGCTACTGGGCACCAGCTTTGGGGGGTGTTCCCTTTCAGATGTCATGTAATAGCTATGGTACAGTCTTTTTACAAGGTGAATGCTCTCACAGGAGGTAGTGATGAGGAGGGCTCAAAGCAGGTGTACCCAAGACAAGGGAAAAATGAAGTGTGAGATCTCTGCACTTGGCTATCATGAGAATACCTGAAGCAGCAATCAGGGTAAACCAAAAGTATAGGTTCTGCCTAGACAGAACAACAGAAAACCATTGACGTACCCCTGTGCCCTTTATTAATCAAATGGCATTGCTCAGGAAAAAAAATCACCAGCTCCTTGCTAGTAGAACTTCATTAAGGACAGCCTATTGTTTGTTCCTAGAAAGCATTCCACCCATTTTTCATACCTATACCAGTGCTGATTCCTGCATGAGAAGTTTTAGAGCAAATGCAAATTAGCCTGCAGGGACTTCAGACAGGGAAAAGCTAACTTTCTGAAAGTTACTTTTCCTCAATATTTATTTGAAGTCCGGCTTCACAATTGAATTGAATTCTCGATAAATATTCAAAAGAGTTGTTTAATAACTTTTCTAGCTAATCCCGTTCCCGAGCAACAGTTTTAGGATTCTTAATCTGTACTCTGGTTTTAAACAAAGGCCTGCCACAGTGAAAAATAGCTCTGGATGCTAGTCGCTGAAAGGGCATGCTAACATTACATTTCTACATGTCCTGCTTTTAAATACATGCCATGCTCCCTGCCCTGTGGATTAAAATACCTTTATAGGGGTGATTTCTTAACATCTAAAAGGAGGTTTTGATTTGTTCAAAGGGTTTATTTTAACAGGTTGAATGGCAGTGTTTAAACTGCCACAGTCTAAAGACTACAGCAGTAGGCCTGAAACTATCCTTGCACTGCCACTGCAGTGGATAGCACAATTGGGTACAAGAGATGCTGCAGTTCACTAGTGATATTTAACTTGCAGGCCCTGGGTAACTCTTTTTCCATATGCTAGGAACTTCTAACACAAACATTATAAGGTCCTGAAAAAGAAAAACATGAGTGTAAGCACATGAACACCAATGGCTCCTGCAAAAAATCAGAATGTAGAAAAATACACTAATTTAAAAGAGACAAAATCTCTCAGGACCAGGCAGTCCCCAATTGAGATTGATGGTCTCAAGATTTAATCCCCTGTAAGAGCTACCCTCTGATGTGCGAATCCATCAGCAAACCTTTAATTTCCAAATAACTTGAAGGGCATTTGTTTAAAAATATTTGCAAATTCTTTCTTATCATTCAAAGTCTAGGTTATGTGTGGGCTCTATTGTATTTGAATGGTATACCGTTGTTTCCTGACCACATGTGATTGTTTCAGATTCTGAGACAGTAGGATGAGTACAAGTTATTACTTGCAATAGAACCCCACACTCTGAGGCCCAGAAACTATTTGGATTAGAAAGTAACGATTACACTGAATTAGCTCTTTCTGAGACTCAACAAACCTTACCCTGGAACCTTCAGTTTTCAAAAGAAACTGTACCCTTGGCCCTTCTCTGGTAGTACTCCAGACATTTTCTCCATAAAACCATGTGTTACTCCTGCTGTAGTTTTAAAAAAACCCTCTAAATGTCATGTATTCTAACAATAATTCCAAGTGTGAGCTGACCTTCAATCAATCACTTGTCAACTGTCTTTACCACTCCCCTTTACCATTGTTAGACTATTTCTGTCAATTCAATTCAATACCTGTATTTGGTCACTTTTTGTTTAAACTTCTGTTTATTAGATAGCAACAGTTTATTATTTAATACATCACCACATTCTTTTATACATGGCAATAGTTCTAGGCATTGCAGTGACTGTTACCACATTTATGACCAATTTTCTTAGAAAGCTGTACAATACTCACTCCACCCGGGGCCCAATTTACTCTTTGCTCTCATGCAGCGTGGACACTACCGGCACAAGCACAGGGCGACACATGGACTTCCCCTGTGAACATTCCATTTACTCCAGACTCTTTCCCACTTCTGAAAACAATCTCTACTCTCATAGATTGCCCTCTCTGCCACCATGCACCAGCCCATGTCTCTTCCAGTCCCTGAGAGTTGGTGTGGATTCAGGCTCACACAAATGAACTGTGTTGCGCTTAGCAGTCATCATGCCCAAGGTCACCCAAGTCTGGTCCGCGTGCACCAGGACAATAGCCTTCCACACATTAAGGAGGTACCACTTAGCTGAAAGCGACAGGTTCTCACCACAAACCTCACTCATGCACGACTCCACCGAGTCCCAATAGGTCTGGATCCTCGGGCATTCCCAGATAATATGATAAAAAGTACCTTCCTGACCACAGTGTCTGCAACACATCTGGTTCGACCGCTTGCCCTTTTCTACCAACGTGTTACAAGACGAGTAAACCCTGTGAAGTATTTTGAGATGCACCAGTCTGAAACGTGTCTTAATGGCCACCACCCTGGGCGATCCCAAGGCCTCCTGCCAGCCGTCTTCATGCATATCAACTAGGTCCGCTTCCCAGCGTTCTCGCAGTCGCAAAAGTGTATCAGGGAAGTAGTAAATGAGTTTTTCGTATGTGAGAGGAGATTGCCCTGTTAGTAATGTGGTCCTCCAACAATCTATTCTCTAGTGATGACGACTCTGGGAAGTCCTCGCCTCGGGGTAGCTCAGCCTGGAGAGCATGTCGAATTTGCAGATAGAGGAAGGTCTCAGCAGGAGCTAAGTTATAGGTCCTCTGCAAATCTCGCTCATCACAGTCTGGAAGGAGGAGTGGTGTTTGCCTATAGATGACAAACACCACTGATTTGGACAAATTGATTGTATATCAAGAGTATCGACCAACATTGATGAAGATGTTCAGTGGTCTGACAATAGAGGACTGCGGAGTGGCCACGTAGAGGAGGATATATTCAACATATAGCGATATTCTGCCCTCCCAGTCCTCTGTCCAGTTTATACTGCAGATCAATGGGTCTCTTCCGACCCATACCACCAAGGATTCAAGAATTATGGCGAAAATAAGGGGAGTTAGGGGGCAGCCCTGCCAGGGTCCTCTCTTGAGGGGGAAAACTCGGGACACCCTCTCATTTACCACCACCTACGCCAAAGTTTCAGCATAGAGCAGTTGCACCCAGGACAGAAAGCCAGGACCAAAACCCATATGTTTTAGTACAACAAAGACATATGGCCACACCACTGTATCAAATGCCATGTGTGCATCGAGAGAGAGAATCACTGCATCCTCACGGATTCTATGTATTTGTCCCAAGACTCCGTGAAGCTGTTGCAAGTTAAGAGTTGTGTTGTCACCCAGCTTGAATCCCGATTGGTCTGGGTGGACCAGTTTCAAAATGATTGGAATAAGGCGAAGTGCCAAAAGTTTGCCAAGAATCTTCGCCTCAGCATTTAATAATGAGATAGGCCGATAGGAGGCACATCGCCCCACTGGTCTGCCCTCTTTGTGTATTACCACTACAGAGACAAGCCTCTGATCCTCACGGAGTGCGATCTTAGGGCGGCTATCTTCGAACATCTTCAATAAGTAGGAAGCTGCGGTGGGTGTTATGCGTTTATATAATTGTATAGGTAGGCCATTAGGCCCCAGTGCCTTGCCTGAGTTTGTGGCTCGAATTGCTTGGTTACCCTCATCCTCCGTGAGGTCGATTTCCAAGAGTGTCACTTCCTCAGGTGAAAGAGTCTGGAGCGGCCGATCTGCCAAAAAGTTTCGGGACTCCTGCTCTGTGGCCGTGTCTCCATAAGCATATAGGCGTAAGTAGTAGGTTGCGAATGTATCCATGATCGCCTGAGGATCGCGCAAACGCTCCCTGTCGTCCGAACATATTGCTGCCATCCACCGGTTTGCCCTTCCATGCTTATCCAGCCATGCAAACAGTTTCCCTGCTTTGTCCCCCCATTCATACACCTGGCCCAAGCCGCCTCAGTCACTTAACTTTGTATTCTTCTGCTTGAGGTTTTAGTGTTGTTTCTCCATTCTCATTACCCTTCAGCTGAGCTTCCTGGTCTAAAATATCTTGTTCGAGGGCCTCTATCGCAGCTCGCTTGTCGCGTTTGATCCCCACCATCAAAGAAAGTGCACGACTCCCTAATCACTGTTTTATAGACCTCCCAGAGTGTCTCCGAAGAGGTAACCAAGTGCGCCTTTTCTCTGAAGTACAGGGTTGTGACTTTTATGAGACCTTCCCTTACACCTGGGACTTTAAGATACCAGAGAGTTATGGCGATTACCCTCTTGGTACATGGAATGCCTATTCTGTATCTCAGTCATACGGGGAGTGATCAGAGATTTTCCTCACCAAGTGCAGCACATCATGAAAATTTGAAAGGTGAGAAGCCAATGATATAATAAAATCAATACGGGAAAGGCTTCCATGTGACCTTGAATGAAGTATACTGTTGTGTGGTGGGGTCAAAGGCTCTCAAGATATCAAGAATGCCCAGTGCAACGAGAAAATCTGCCTGCTGGATGATTGTGGGCAGATGGTCTTTTATTACATAGTACCATATTAATATTCCCCCTCCCAATCAGGAGCCCTGCAATGGGCAATTGAAGCATAAGGGCATAAGGAAGGTTAGCACCATGCAGAGCCGTGGGCCATAGACAGATAGAGTAATAATTGTCTCCCGTTCCCATGTACCAGAAAGGACTGCGTATCTACCTAGATTGTCCGACCAAGACTTGTTGACAGCGAGGGGGAACTGTTTTTTGAGTGGCACACCATGCCCATGTAGTCGGAGGTGTGGCCAGCATGAACCATAATTTTGTACCCCCAGCGATCAAGGGTCCTGAAGGCATTGCCCATGAGGTGAGTTTCCTGCACTAGGATTACGTCAGGGGAGTATTGTTTGATATATTGGAGTACTACTCCATGTTTAATCTTGTCCCCCAAACTGTTCACATTCCAACACAGTAGGCTGAGCTCCGGGATGGACGTGCCTTCCATAGTGGTCATTCGCAACCATGCAGTGTCTCTCCCGGGCACACACGGTTCGACCTCCCTGGAATGCCAGGCCGGATTCGTCCAGTTTTAGCTAGCCATGTCAATTGAGTCAGAGCAGTGTATGAAAACTGCCATTCTCGAGTCAAAGTGAATGAAAAGAAAGAACCCATTAAACAACACCCTACCCCCTCTTGCCCACCCCATTGGTTACCAGTGGGAACCCTAATAGAAATAACAATAGAAATACCCGCTTCCCTGCATGATGGACCCAAAACTGCCCGCCCGCTAACTCTGCAGAGCTCCTGTAGCCCCAGCCCAACATATTAAACTCTGGTGACCGCGGACCTCCCTACGAACAGGCCCCCCCATCCCCATAGTGAAAAAAAACTGTTTAACCATTAGACCAGGTAGGATAATAATGCGATCTTGGTAGTTAAACAAGGTTAATGCCCACAATGTAGTATCTACTGCAGAGTAAGGGGCGTCCCGACAGTCAGAGCAATTAAGAGATCTCTCGCCCAGGTTCCTGGGTATTCAAAGCATCCCATCCCCAGGCCATAGTACAGTTACATTGCTGTCCGCCACCGCCATCAAAGAGGAGTACACCCCCTATATGTTTGTGATCCAGTCAGACAGTCGGTACTCCTGTTGTTGAACCGCAGCCTAATCTACTAGTGAGCTTCCTCCTGTGGATTGTCCTCCAGATGCCACTGATCTCCTCGGTCTCCCTTCCGCGCCCCATGCCCGGGGCCTCCAACTGTTCGCCATCCCTCAAGTCATTCCCAGTCTTCCTCCGGTGTTAAGAAGAACCATGCCTTACCCTCGGATTCAATTCGCAGCCTAGCTAGGAGCAGCATTGAGAAATTTACTTCTTTCTCCCTCAGGGCCTTTTTCACCTCTACAAAGCTATGTCTCTGCCTCTGCACCTTCAATGTGAAATCCAGGAAAAAGGTTATGGGTGCATTATCATTCACCATTGGTGGATCTGTGCGAGCTGTCTGGAGCAAGACGTTCCGGACCCAGAAATTAAAGAGATGGGCAAGGATGGGTCTTAGTGGAGCGCAGACGCCCAACCGGCACTCGGTAGGCCCTTTCTACAGAAAAATACTTGGAGAGGCCGCTGGGCTGGAGATGCTAGAGAATAAGGTCCTCCACAAATAGATCTGTGGGTGGTTCTTCTGCTTGTTCAGGGGCTCTCTGAAAGCGGACATTACACCTGGATTTGCCCTCATAATCCTCAAGCCTCTAGTCCAGAATCTTGTTAGAGGCCTGCAGCTCACCAACTTGGACCTTGAGAACCTTTGTGTGCTGAAGCAGCGTCACTGCTGAATCCTTCACCTCCTTGACTCTTTCCCCCATGTTGCAGGGATCTGCCTGCATTAGTGAGACCTCTGTTGTAACCGAGTCCATGTGCAATTCCAGCCAGTGTATGTCCACCATAATGTCATGAAGAGACAGAGTGACACCTCCAGATGCTTGCGAGGTTGTCGGAGAGGTTTGATCCTGGGAGCCCTCCTGAGTCTCAGGACCTCTGGGAGCGAAATCTGTCAAGTTTGGGCTGGTGGGATCCTCGCATATTCTTTCCGCCTGTCATTCTGTTGGTGCAGATGAAGTAGAACTGGTGTGGGACTGATGGGACACTGGGATACTCGCAGCTGCCTGCCAGTTAACACATGCATTCACCGCAAGTGGCCCGTCTGGTTTCTCACTGCGTTTCTCCCTTTCCACCAGTATCTGCAAGACCACAACACTTTAGTTGAGTTGCAGAACGTCCCTTCAGGACGCAGGGCCCGTGCAGTGAGCAGGGCCTGTTGCCTGGAGGAGCAGAGGCGGAGAGAGGGAAAAGTTCCAGCCCCCGCACCCCAGCAGTCAATGGGGTGTCACTGGGGATTTTAGGAGTAGAATATTAGGGTTAAGGGAATATTAAGTTAACTTTTTTAATAAATTGATTATATTGTATTTCGAGTTTGGTGGTTGAGACTAAATGGGAATATTCATTTTGGCCTGCAGAGTGTAATTGGGGTTGGGTATGGTGTTGTAAAAGTAAGTAAGAGTTGATGTTTCTGTGGGTCCTAAAAGATATCCAAGGGAAACCCTAATATTCTACTGTTGAGTAGTACCCTGTTCCCTTGGCTGGTGGGGCCACTTCTCTTTTTTTGTACACTGGAGATTTCAGGGCTATAGAGCACAATCAAGGGATTCTCACGTAACTTTAGAGTGTCCAGTATAGTGTCTCACCCAAGCAGATTCTGGCAGGGCCTAGAATGGCTACTCTCTTCTCACCATCATCAAGGCCTCTGCTTAGAGTGGCCTATGTTGCTGTTTGCTCCTGTAGTTTGCCTCTAAGTGCCCTCAGCATAGCTCTGATCCCTTCCTCCACCTCTTTCCCCCAGGACCGCTGCATATTTCAATCGGCCCGCCACCGTGAGGGAGACCCACACCGGCGGTCTCCTCAGGCTGTCTCAGACCGCTCCGGCTCTCACCTCCTTCGCTGGTTAACCCGCACGGACACCCCTTCACTGCTGCAGTGTGATTCTGGGCCGCAGCCGCTGATGGGGCGGTGGGGGTGGCAGGCGACTTCAGGCCCAGCTGAGTGAAGCGGCACACCGCAGGCACGGCAGACTAACTCATGGGCAGTATTTCCCAACAGTGCCTGCCTCCTGAAGCAATCTGTGCACCTGAGCCTGGGGCTCCGCCTCACCACACAGGCCCCACTGTATTTCGATGTCAGGACATGTGGTTATGGTATCCCCATATGCCCGCCAACCCTACGGTGGTCTGGGTTGCGGCTAGGGGCCGGATTAAGCAGCTTAATGTAGGGGATGAGGTGGAAGGACTATGGAGCCGCTCTAGGAAGCTGTCATCTTCATTGAATGTAGGCTACGCCCACCCTATTTGGTTACTTTTTGAACCATAATATACAAGAACTAAAACAATTAGTAATAAAATATACAATACAATCAATATAAAATACATGTTAAAATGGGTAAAACCCAATTAATCTTTCCGCAGGTTCCTAATGTTCATTATAATTCTTAAAAGCAGGTTACACTCAAAATTGTAAACTCATTGGAAAAATCTAAAAAATATAAGTGCAGGATGTACTTGAGAAAATCCTTTGCCCTTTAAAAGTGGTTTAATAAAAGGTCTTCTATGTTCAGTATATAATTTACAGAGCATCACAAAGTGTAGTGTGTCCTGCAGAGACAGATTGTTGCAGCTCCAGGGACCTATAGACCCAGGGTCAAAACATTGTTTGGGAAAAGCTCACTACAGATGCAAAAGATTTAGTCTAAAACTAGTGACAGAAAAAGATCTCTATTCTTTTTAACAAGGGCAAGGTAAGGCTCCATTGTCGGAGTTCTTTTCAGTAATGTGTATCTCCAGACCGAAGGTTTCACCAGTTCAGTCTCTCCTCGATACATAGATATCCCTGTTAAAATGTTATCCTTTACCCACTTTCTTTCGGAGTTACAAATGTTACCAGGATTGTTAAAAAGCTCCTCCCTCCACAATAACAAAATGGAATCCTTATGTAGTTAATCCGTGGGATTTAAAAAACACATTCAAGTGAAAGGCAATCTTTTAAAATCAACCTGTTCATGCTGAGTTCTTCCTTCGTCCAGTCGAATCCAACCCACCAGAGGACTGAGGGCTAAGAGATCACTCACGTAGCCCACGCTCAGCTCTTCATGGACACAGAGAAGAGGTGCTTTGGGGAATACATAGTAATTGCATCAAGAGTTTGTTTTTGGTAGTCTGAAAGCAGTTAACTTCCACATTGCCCCCGATTTCACTTCCATATGAGACCTTGGAGATGCATTTAGCGTGGTAGATCATCACCAAGGTCTTAATGGGTTTGCTACCAGTCATGAAGCAAAGCTAAAAACTATGGCAACTGATCTGGCAAACGCCTCGTTCTTAGCTGCCAGTAGAGGTTTCTAGTTTGTATAGGAGTCAAACAATACTCCTAAGTATGGAAATGCCTTATCCTTAAACATTTTGTGGTTACAAATACTAAAGGTTTGCATCTTGGTCGAGCTGGGGCCCACCACCATCACATAGGACTTTGTAAGATTGATTGCCACGGCTAACTTGTCCATAAAGGCTACAATTGGTTTGAAAACCCCTAGCTTTTCTTGTCATCAGGACTGCGTTGTTTGCATAGAGTAATATCGGAAACTAACGGGATCCCAAATGTGGGCAGTCGGCCCATACAGTCAGCAAAGCCTGTTCAAGGCCATTAATGTAAAGAGAATATAAGAAAGGAGCTAATATGCACCCTTGGTGCACCCCTTTACCAACTTTGAAAGTATCTGTGTTAGCTGTCTGGCTGAAGTACCTAACAAATGGCCTGAGCAGTCAGGGGCTTGCCTTGCAACGCTCCACCCTAAAAAGGCGTGAGTAAAGTCATGGACTAGTGGTCTACGGTATTTAAGGGGGAAAATCCCCGGATAAAATGGTTGAGCCGATTGGATTGATCACGGTGCCGTTTGGTTCATCAAGCAGGTGGGCAGCTTAGGTTACTCATCCCTGCCTGCCCTTGGATCACCCATCGGTTATGCTCAGAGGTGATAGCCTAATGGCTAGAACGGTCGACCTCAAAGCTGGGGAGCCAGTTTGAGTCTCGGTAGGGATGCTCAACAACCTGTGATTCTGGGCAAATCACTTAATCTCCCCGCCCCTAACAAAAAATAAAAAATAAATAATAAATGTGTCTATCTGTAACACAACTGGCACTCATGCCAAGTGCTCTGATACCTTTGGGTCAAGTTTGCGCTATATAAAACTCTGGGGGGTAAAAACCTGATGCTGTGGTTTGAGCGTGGAGGTCCTGTAAAAAGTAAACAATATTTGGATCCACCCACATCCCTAAAAGGATAACCCACAGTGAATCCCTGTTGACCTTATCGAAAGCAGATGTAAGGTCCATAAAGGCCAGATGGAGAGATTCAGGGCCGGCAACAGTGTGTTTATTAACCACCAAGTCCATGTTCAGTCACTGGTCAGAAGTAGACATTTCTTGCCTAAACCCATATTGCAGGTTTGAGATGATATTATTCTCCCCTACCCAACTTGATAATCTTACCATCAGAACCTGCCCCAAGACCTTTTATGATAAGGGATATAGGTCTATAGTATTGTGAGTTTTCCTTATCCCTCTTTTTGACAACTGGAACTATGAATGAGGTGGACCAAGAAAGGGGGGGGCCCCTCCCTGACTGCCGGGGGCCCTCCCTGACTGCCGCATTTTAAATCTGGGTCAGTACTGGGCCACGGACTGTGACATCAATAAGATACAAGGCTGAGCAGTCATACCATCCGGCTCCGGGGCCTTATTGCTTGTAAGCCCTAGGATACCCTGAGTAACTTCCTCTAAGTTGAAAACCAGGTTTGACCTCTCTTTAGTAAGTGTCTCAGGCACACACGCCTCCACTTGGGGCAAGTAATTATATAGTTATTCAAAATGGGAAATCCACAAACTTAGCGGCAATATGATTATATATAGCAGCGTAGTTGGCTTGAGTGAAACCTAATTGATTGATGATAAACCAGAAGGTCAAACTGCTCTTCCACGTTCTTGACTGTGTGAGATTGACCCACTCTTGTCTTTACGCCTTTTCAGCTCCATCTTGTAAATCAAGATGGAGTTAAAAACAAGCTCTCTATCTCTGGGGCTGGTTTTTAGTCTGCTCTTTAGGGTCCGCGGGGCCTTTGAGCACCCAGAGTCAAGCCAACTAGGGGGAGAGGAAGTTAGGTTAGTGGCTGGGCGGAGTAAGAGCGATGTTACCTTGTTGGAGATGTTCCCAAAAGCTCCTAGGATCGCTTGATCACTAGTGGACTAATCTAAACAGTTGGCAAAATCCTGCATGCAGCTATTAAACCGGGTCGGAATGAAGCGTTTGGGCTCCACCATTGCCCACCTTAAGCGCCTACCCTGTTCAGTTGGACCTAAGGCACCTGCAAACTCAATTGCTCTTAATAAAATAGGCTTCCTACACAGCAGAGTGGGGGAAACAGGATTGTGATCACTGTAAACACTATGTGATGTTAAAACTGGATGTCAATAAAGGAGTTGAGACAAAAATAAAATCTCTAAAGGTGGAACATCTCCTGCCTGTGAAAGTGGGAAGAATTTGCGAGGCTGCAGAGTTAACCATTTTATGCAGGGAGAACACTAAGTTCTTGGTGGGCAGGATGTTAATTAACTCTGTACCTTCTCTTGAATGTTTCATGTGTAAACCATTCTGAATCCTGTAGAAACATTTGTACTCGTATCAACAAGAGGGTTCTCACATTAATGTATATTAAAATCACCAGCAATAATTAAATTAGGCGAGCCATCCTGGCAGAAATTTGGCAGCATTATCCTTAAAACTTGTAACACTGAACCAGAGGAAAGATCAAAAACACGTGAATTCACTACCAATAGGAGATAAATCATTAGGCCCCCTTTAGCCCTGCCAGAGCATGATTCGACAGCCGGGACAAAATAAGCTTTGTATCCCTCCTTAATAAAACAATACAATGATTCTTGTTGGCATATCCCATTAAAATTTCAAATATGTAAGTGCCAGTTCGTATCACTACATTTGGAGGCAAGTCTAGCTATATTACAACTTACATATACTTGAGGTTACTTTGTGAGGCCTCCTAGAAAATGGACTGAAGGGCTATCAATAGAGAGAGTACCAGGAGTGTGTGACAAAGCATGGGATTCCAGTCAATCAAGCAGCTCAAGTTGTACCCATCCTTAAAAATCTTAAGATTTCCGCCACTGAGCTGTCCAATTACCGCCCCATTTCTTTGCTCCCCCTTCAAAGCAAACTTATTGAAAAACACATAAACAAACATTTGTCCGATTTTATTGAAACCTCTTGATGCCACCCAGTCAGGTTTCCGGGCCGAACACAGCACCGAGTCTGCCTTAATTGAGGTAGCGGACAATATCAGAATGGCCCTGGATAATGGTCAGGCAGCACTGCTGGTGCTGCTTGACCTATCGCGGTGTTTGACACCATCTCGCACCATATCCTACTGGAGAGACTTCAGGGCATTGGAGGACAGGGGGTTGCAACTAAAATGGTTGAATGACTTCCTTACTGACAGAACCCAGACAGTTACATTCGGAACTTTTAGATCGAACACCACCAAAGTTACAAAGGGGGTACCGCAGGGCTCATGTCTGAGCCCCACTCTATTTAACATTTATGTTACCCCCTTGGCCAAATTTATGAGGAACATAGGGTTCAGTCCCATCTCCTACGGGGACGACACCCAACTCCTCCTTACCTTCGATAAATCTAACCCCAATATACAAATCACCTTTTCTGAGAGCATGAAGACCATTGCCGCCTGGATGAGGACCAATTTCCTCCAACTGAATGCCGAGAAATCGGAGATCATGCTGTTTGGAGGAGCAGCCATAAACTGGACTCCCAGGTGGTGGCCCGAGGCGTTGGGCGTGGCTCCCACTCCCAATGAAGTAGCCAAGAATCTAGGATTAAGAATCAACCAAATCTCACATTCGATGCCCAAGCCACAACAATTGCTGGCACCTGCTACCATTCAATCACGGAAAGAAGCAGCACAGACAGTGATTGAAGAGCGGAACAGTGAGGACATGGATGACGACGCGGGAGACTACCCGGTCCACTATGTATTCACAGTTGATCAGCCGCAACGGAAGAGACGACGACTTCCACTGTGCAGAATCAAGATCCACCACCAGAATGTGAGAGCCACTATTGACACTGGGGCCTCGATTGTACTAGAGGCTGCCAATGTATATAATCAACTAAGCCAACGCCCACCACTACGCGAGGCAAGGATCAGGGTATTTGCATATGGACAGAAGACACCAATCCCTCTCCTGGGATGTTTCAAGACTGAGCTGCGACACCAGGACCTCAAGACCCCCAGCACAGTGTACGTGACCAAGAAAGGAAGCGGTATGCTGATAAGTGGACAATCAGCAGAAGAGCTGAGTCCAATATCATTCGCCATGGCGGTACAAGATGAGGAACTAGAGGCCATCATGGAGGAGTTCGAAGACATCTTCAAACGTAATGGATGCCTGAAAGGGAAAGAAGTCTCTCTCCACATTGACCCGTCAGTCCAGCTGGTGGCGCTGAGGCACAGGCGCATTGTGTTCCACCTGCGAAAGAAGGTTGAAGAAGAGCTGGAGGTACTGGAGAAGCAAGGGATTATCGAAAAGGTCAGTGGGCCCACCCCGTGGGTGTCCCCGATCGTAGTGGTACGGAAACCGATACAGCCGGGGCAAGTCCGCATCTGCGTTGACATGCGCCTCCCAAACGCCGCGGTGAAAAGGGAACGTAACCTAACCCCCACCATATACGACATCTTGTGAGAACTGAACGGCGCAAGGTGGTTTTCGAAGATGGACCTCCGGTCCGGCTATCACCAACTGCCACTACACCCGGACTCCCGATACATCACCACCTTCTCTACGCACGTCGGTCTCAGGAGATACCGATGCCTCAATTTCGGGACCTCGAGTGCCAAAGAGGTTTTCCAAAACACCATCCGTGAAGTCCTCAGCGGGATACCAGGGGTCTTAAACGTAAGCGATGACCTACTCATATACGCATCGTCGATAGAAGATCACCATCGTAGACTTCGTGGGGTTCTCCAGAGGATCAGAAAATCCGGATTGATCGTACACAGAGAAAAGTGCCAGTTTTTAAAGAACAAGATCAGTTTCTTTGGCTACACGTTCTCGGACCAAGGAGTGGCCCCAGACCCCTACAAGGTGCGAGACGTACAAGAAGCCCCTGCACCCTCCAACATCTCAGAAATAAGAAGTTTCCTAGGAATGGTGAACTTTTGCGGGCGTTTTGTCCCATATTAGTCCAACCTCACAAAGCCCCTCAGGGAACTGACGAAATCCTCCACCGCATGGCAGTGGGGCCCCGAACATGAACAAGCCTTCAAGGATATTAAAGCAGCCCTGTCGGCAGACACGACACTGTCATACTTCGACCCGACCCGATCCACCAACGTTGCTGTGGACGCCAGCCCATATAGGTTCAGAGCCGTGCTCGCACGGTTGCAAGGAATTGGAGAGTGGGCCTCGATCGCATATGCGAGCCGCTCCCTGACAGACACAGAAGCGAGATACTCGCAAATAGAATGAGAAGCAATCGCCATCCACTGGGCCTGTCGGCACTTCAATGTCTACGTGAACGGCCATCCATTCACAGTGTTCACAGACCACAAACCCCTCATCCCCCTGTTTCAAGTGTCAGCATCCAAACCTCCACCGAGGATTGAAAAATGGATCCTTCAACTGCAGGGGTATGACTATCGAGTGGAATACAAACCAGGCTTGTCCAATCCAGCGGACTACCTTTCGAGGCATCCCAGGGCGGCCACCAAAGCGGAAGAAGAGGATGCCGAAGACACTAAAGAATATATCCGACTTGTATCGGAAAGATCCCGACCACTTCCCATGAGTCTCGAGACCACTGTAGAAGCCACCCGGAGTGATGAATGCCTGCAACTGGCCATAATTGCAGTCCAATCGAATGACTGGCGCCCTGTTCAGTCCACCATGACCAGACGGACACCGCAAGCAAAGACCGCCCTGGAGTCAATTGTGCGGGTCAGGGATGAACTTTCGGTCGACAGTAGTGGTTGTCTGCTCCGAGGCCCTCGACTGTGGATCCCATTAAGTCTGGCTCAACAAGCAGTAGACCTCGCACACCGGGAACATCAAGGCATGGTAAAGACCAAGAGTCGTCTGAGAGCCAAGGTGTGGTTCCCAGGGATAGACCCACTGGTTGAACAAACAGTCAGAACATGCTCATGGTGCCAAGCATCGGTCCAACCGGATCTCCCTCACTCCGTCATCACTGAAGAAAACCCCCAACAGCCATGGGAGTGCGTGAGTGTGGATTTTGGACACCTCCCGGATGGACACTATGCACTAGTGATCATCGATGACTACACAAATTACCCCAAAGTCGAGATTGTGGGAAGTCAGACAGCCACGGAGGTCGTTACAAAATTTGAGAAGACCATTGCTCCCCACGGAATATTCAAAGTGGTGAAGATAGACAACGGTCCACCCTTCCATGGACAAGAGTTTGCAGACTATCTCAAGGCCTAGGGGATTCAGCACCGGAAAGTGACCCCGCGCTGGCCTCAAGCAAATGGGGAAGTAGAGAGGTTCATGCTTACTCTCAACAAACTAATACGCATCGCGCATGCCGATGGATCGCCGCTCGAGAGGGCCATATACAATTTCCTGAGAGAATACTGTTTGATGCCCCATCTCACGACCGAGGCAGCTCCATGGCCGGCAAGCATGGGCCGAGTAGTGCGAGACACCATCCCGCATCACCCAAACTGTGCCCTGTCTCAGATTGACGCTGGAAAGGTCCTAGCCAACAGGACCAGCTCCAATGACCAGGCCAACGCTGACCGACGAGCCCGGATGTCAGTCATTCAAGTAAGGGACAGAGTCTGTCAAGGACGGGTACATTGGGAGCAAGTTCCGGCTTCCATTCGAACATAGGCCCTGGACAGTTATCCGCCGAACTGGCACTATGATAACAGCCAGGAGAGGAACCGAGGAAATCACACGCAACATCTTTCTTCAAAAAGGTGCACGCCGGAACTCCGGACCAGCAATTGTCAGACAACCTGGACGCCAGACCACGTCACCCGCCAGTGGAGGAAGGCCCAGATGGTGATCAAGGGACGACCCCCACTGAAGATGTAAACCGATCCGACCAGGGCACCCCTTCCCTGCCGGGAACACCAGTTGGAGGTCTGCCAAGTTCCCCTGTGAGAGCCCCTGAGAGCGAAGTCTCTCAGGGAATTACCCCGCCATTGCCATCATCATGGGGAGAGCACTCCAGAAATGGCTGAGAAGAAACCCGGCTCCATCCTCCCGACTGGCCGACTTCATGGTGTGACGGACCTGGGACTGGAATTTTAGTGACTGGTAACAGATCTACTTGATCAACGTTTGTTTGTTGTTTAATAAAGATTGGAAGGAATGTAGTGTTATCCGACGCGGGATAGCGGTGCAGTCTACCCGCGTCAGAGGTGTTACGTTAGCGTTGGCGCGTGTCGTCACACGCCAGCTGTAAATAAAGGTGCGTGGCCCGGGTAAAGCAGTCAGGACCACGCAGAGGACACAACTAGTTGCCTAATGTCCTTTGTGCGGCGGCGGCGCTAATGATATGCGTGCACTTGGTCCTTAGAGCTTCACAGGGGGAAGACTTAAAAATAGCCATTTTAGGATCTTGCACATTGTTTCCGAAGCATTGTTCCAGGGGATGAAGTAAACCCTTAATCAGTGTGCTTAGTTTGACTGCAAGATTATCCATGGAGTCTTTGGTTGCACTATTAATGACCGATTCTCTCAAGGTTGCAGAGACCATAGTGGGTGGATTTCCAGGATGAGGACCTTTTGCTGCAGGCAATTCCCTTTAGCGTGCTGGCATGCAAGGGTCTGGCGCTAAATCTGCCCCTGAACAATCCCGGGAGAGGCTCCCGCTTATATGGCGGCTGTCCCATCATCTGCACGAGTTTCAATAGGGCGTCTTTCCACTACACCACTCGAAGGAGGAATGCTGACGATGGGAGCAGTCCCTGACCCAGTGGTGTTAACTGCTAGAAGAGAACCGGGATCGGAAATACTTGGGACCTAAAAGGGATGAGAAAAATCCGACCTCCCCTGAGATGCAAGTACTTCCTCCACATTAGAGATGTCATTCTTCAGAACACCCACAAAGAAATTATGGATAACTAGACTTACCTTACTGGGATTTAAATATCCACGGGTCTTTTTGGCAAGCTGTGTCGCCTCCGATGGTGGCCTTGTGTTTTCCCAACCTGTACTTGATGGATTGTACAGTCCTAAGGGGTTAAGAAGCAAATGTTAGAGAATTGACCCAGTCTGGCGCTGTGGGTTTGTTATGGTGCTTGAAATGCGTTTTCAGCTGATGCGAGGTGGCGCCTCCTGGTGCAGAGCAAACTGGGGCTAGAAGCCCTACCCAGAAAAGCAAGTGCGTCCCGCGCTGCAGGTTTATGATGGCCGTAAAAATCGCAATATCAGCTGGTGCGAGGTGGTGCCTTCTGACGCGGTGCGAACTGGGTCAAGTAGTCCCTCAAGTGACCCCCCCCCGCCCCTGCGAAGCAAGTGCGTCTATTTTCTGTTCTTCCAGTTTCCCTTTATTTTTATTTCTATATTGATCTCTAACTGCTGCTGGTTAGGCAACCTACATTTTGTGAATTTGTGTAAGGGCATGTTCATTTTTTATGATTTGTATATCCTGTTGCCTGTATAATTTGATACGAAACTGACAGAAGCATTCAAGTTACAATCATACATGTTGATTTATTGTCACTTTCATGACCCTTGGACATTGATTTAGTGACTTTAACTCGGAGAATAAACTAAAAAATATGTTGTGAATTTTATACTCCTAAATCATCAGCACTTAATCGAAAGCACGCTTCTCTATTTTTTCTGTAGGAATTTCAAGGTGTTGTTTTGAAGTATGTAGTCCTTGTTTCCTTGTAATTATGTCATATTAAACTACAGTTGCTTTGCAAGTATGTAATATGGCCCATTTTATCAGGGAATCATTGATAAACCGTAATTGAGTGACAAATACTTATTTAATTCACTATTGAAAACGTTGGCAAGCATTACGCGCAATGTGATTAAATGTGTACTTAAGTAGAGCAATCACTTGTAATTCGAAAGAGGTAAACCACACTAACCTAAACATGTCTAGTATTTACTTTATTTTAATTAGTCCCTTTTTTTTCTTTCAGCCGTGTGGTTTTACCTTGCTCGGTGGAAGAGGTATGTCATCTATATATTATGATATTTTCGGTATAGAAATCCTAGAAACAAAGTATTTCTTTGGCAGTTTTCATTTGCGGACCTTTTCCATTGCCTGCACATGTACTTTTCACTTGCACTGCTACCTCTGTCATCTTTTCATTTTTCACCCATGTGGCGTGCATGTATCCCCTACAGACATGTGTTTATTCTTGGGATGATAATGACTCCTCATTTCTTTGAATTATGTTGTCAGCAAACTCCCTAAGGACATGTATCGGAGGTTTAGGAGGTAGGGCTGCGCCACGAAGCTAATCTTCAGTCTTCTTTAACACTTTGTGTGCGATTTCACTTTTGTGGGCAGGTATATCACAGGTTTGTCGGTTCATCAGCGTGTGCACTGTTATAAATTTGTTATGACCATTTGCTGTTCAATAGTTCAAGACACAGGGCCATTTTATTATATGTACAGTGTTTGCAACTTTAATGTATTTCTGTTCTAGCCCACAACACTAGTATCCAAAAATGTACACTTGGGCCCTGATTACTACTTGAGCGGATCACAATGAAAAATGCCCTAGCTTTCGTAACAGAAAGTTTAAATTCTATTCATGAAGGCGAAGATTAGGCTTTTCTTTATTCAAACAGCAGCCATGTTAACTAACAGTAAACGACAAATGACTTAATTTCCCATGATCCCTGGGAAACTATGAAGTTCTGGAGAAAAACAACTCCATCCAATCAGGAGCCTCCCGCCCCTGTAAGTGCGTTGTCCCTCATCGAGCCTCCTCTTTCTTCCTGCGACAAAGCCGACCGTGGAATATTCTCACTCCTCGACTGTGAACGTTTTCTTTTTTCTTTTAAATTTTCTTTTCTCTTATTGAGAATACCAAATCTGCAACAGCAAGTATTACATGGGAAGGTCATAAATAGAATCATATCCAATAAATGAATGTCAGATTTAATAAAATGGCCATCCAGCGCAATATCAAATTTATCCCCAAGATATAGTGCAAAGAGTTATCTTACCACACAATACAGAATATAAGATTAAGTCCTGAGTCGAGCAAATGCATCTTCAAAGACTATTTACAGAACAGTGATCTTTCCTATCTAAAAATCCTCCTACCACTGATAAGAGGCCTCACATTCCAGCAGGGGTCCCCATATCCTTTATCCCTTTGTTTTCGCTTTTTTCCCCTTCCGCTCGTAAAGTGCCTTCTCTAGTTTAAAAATAGATTAAAAGCTCCTCTCCATTGATGAAATGTGGGAGGCAACAAATCCACCCATGCAGAAGCAACACATAATCTAAAGACTGCCATTGCGATAAAAGTTAGTTTGGCACCCATCCCTTTGGATGCGTCATCAATACCCAGCATCATAACTTGCGGTGACAGGGTGATATTCTTTTTAAGGATTTAATTTAGAAATATTTCAATTTCAGATGTAGGTACATTAAGACAGGGACATGTACAAAACCTAAGAACCAGATCTGCATTTGGGTCTCGGCATTGCGGGCATCTGATACCAGCCATCAGCCTCCCCACCCCCGACTGGCTATCTTTGCTTGGGTAACATAGTTCAAAACTAGTCTTCTAATGTTGGGTTTGCAAATTAAGTGAGCACAAAAATGTGGTCCACATGTCTAAAGATTCCAGAAGGCAGGAGATTTCCACCTTCACTCTTGCCCGCCACTTGCTTTCATGCTTTTCTAAATCATCCGGGATCCCTTCGATGAGACAGCCATATATTTGTGATATTGTGATATCCCCCTCGTCAATATTTCCAATAGAGGCATCGCAGCAAGGCCCGCAATGCCCCCACCCTTTTTCAACAGAAATTCCATGAGCTGTAAATATTTTAAAAAAACACGTGCTCCAATGTTAAACCTAGTTTGGATCCCTGCAAATGATGCAACATGTTCGCCCGAAAGCAGGTCTCCCAGCCTGCCTACACCGGCTTCTTCCCATTTCGAGACTCATCCATCATGAAATAATCCAGGCAGTGGCTGTTCTAAAACAGATGGGTATACCGACTATACCTCCCTACCCCCAGCTTCTTCGTGATCCCCGTCCAATTCCTAAATTCCACCGTCATGATCTTAAATCATGGTCTTTTATAATAACTTTGTTAAAATATTTTAGCAAACAGCAGTCCTCATTAATAATTCAAAAATTGATGGAACATGCCCCTCTTCCGGCTCTGTACCTACCCTATTATCAAAAAGAGGATACAAATATTGCAATACTGACAATAAACAGTATAGTTTAAGATTTGGCAGCGCCCACCACCCCTTTCCCTGGGGAGGCACAAATACCTATTGGATCTCCTAACTTACCCAGAAGATCCGATAAATCTAGCCACAAGCATGGCTATACTTTTAAACCAGGCGTTTCCAAATTCAAGAGGGATTGTGCGAAACAGATACAGTAATTTTGTGGGAAAGATCATTTTATCTAAATTTCACCTTCCCATAATAGAAAGATTATACCATCTTCTGAAGTCCTTTTTAGATTTTTCAATAACTAGGGAGAGGTTCAGTTCAACCACTTTTCCCAAATTGGAGAAATAGTGACCCTTAAATATACGGCCTGATTCACCACTCGACTATCACTGGTGCCTGTAAATCGATTCACAATTATTTGCATCTCATCCTTATTTAATGCATACCCGGAGTAGGCTCCAAAATCTTCACTTATTTTTTCGATTGTATAAAGAGCTTTATCATGGTCTCTTGTAATTATTGCGACATTGTCTGTATAGGCTAGTACCTTAGCTTCCCACCCATGTAAATATATCGGCATCACCTCAATAGGAGCTTCCACGTCACACATTAGGGGGTCTATATATAAAGCAAAAGGCAAGGGGGAAGCCGGACAGCCCTGCTTTGTACCTCATTCAATGTAGAAGGGCTGAGATTCCTGCCCCATAATCTGAAGTCGAGCTACTGGATTAAAATACATTACCCAAATTGCTTGGGTAAAGGGTCCCCCTAATCCATAGGCCTCCAAGACTCTCCACCGATATTCCAATGACACTCTGTCGAACGCCTTCTCGGCGTGCAGTATGACAGCTACCATCGGTTCTTCCAGATAATTCGTAGCATCGAAAAAAGCAATAACATGCCGCACATACTCCTAAATCCCCCTCCCTGTAATAAACCTGTGCTGCCAAATTGATATTAATCTGTGAATAATCTGGCCTAGTCTATTTGCAAACATTTTGGCATAGAGTTTTATGTCACCGTTTAACACATGATTGGCCTATAAGAGCCTAAATCCATAGCTACCTTGCCCTTTTTCAAAAAACAATATTGGCAGTAGCCCATGAGCCTGGAGGGGGCTCTCCATGCCGTACCCTCTAACTCTGGCAAATCAACCAACAATTCAGATGTAAAGGTTTTATAAAATTGTAGTGGAATCGAGTCGGTTCCCACAGCATTTCCGTCTGGCAGGTCCCGAAGTGCTAGCTGGATTTAATCTAGGAAGCATAACATATACTGATCTAAAGCATCAGAACATGGTGCAGCTGAGGCTTTATATAATTTGGCATAGAATGCCCGGAAGGCATCTCTAATCTCTGCTGGAGCTTTCACACTGCAACCATGCCCATCCGTGATTTCACTGATGTAGCCTTTCACATGCTTTTGCCTTGACCTGATCGCAAGCACCCGCCCCACCTGTTCATTATATTCATAACATTCCTGTCTTCTGGCTACATATTTCTCTCCTCTCCTATTAGCCATAAATTCCTTCAGCTGAGACCTAATTATAACTATATGGTTCACAGCAGGGGACACAGCAGGGGACATTTCTCAGCCAGAAGACACAGCATCTGCCAGGTCTGCCTCTACCTCCACTTGTTTTTGATACAGTTCTCTAATCTCGAGCTGAGTGTGCTTCTGTTTCATAATACAGAAGCTTAGGGTTTCCCCTCTTACACAAGCTTTGAATGCATCCCAAACACCACCTGGTGGAGAGCTGCCCTTACTGTCTTTAAAGAATTCAGGAATCCATCTTTTCATATACTTTATATACTCTGAATCGTGCAAAAAGCTCTTAACGAAGGTCCATTTCCTAAATGGCCTCCCCAATCCCTCCAAAACCAGCTCTAAAACAAGAGGGTTATTGTCCGACATGAGCCCAGGATGGAGCTATATCCGTGCTCCCCCCCACCCCCTCAAATGAGGGCGATATTAAAAAGTAATCCAGTCTTGCGAAAGTTTCATGAGGAGCCAAATAATACGTAAACCCAGCATCCGATAGTTCCAAATTAGCCCAAATATCAATTAGCCCAATTTCAGTCAAAAGATATTCGAAGTATCTAAAGGCCTGTGGTTTGCAGACGTCATACTTCCCTGTATTCACCCTTAGCCCCCCTTTAGGCCTGTTTAGATTGAAATCCCCTCATAAGATATACAGGGCTGGCCAGGTGGTCATCTCTGTTGCTAAGAAGTTAAACAATGTGAGATCATCTATAATAGGTGCGCAGAGTGAGCAAAGTGTAAAAGACCCCAAGCTATACTTGCATTGCACCATCACCCATCTCCCATGCTTATCTGAAGCCTTGCATCCGCAGCGGATGGTATTCTCTTTTACGAAGACTGCCACCCCTTTAGTTCTCACCTCCTGAGGCGTACAGCAAAGAACTAACAATCCCAATGTGTCCAACAGGTCTTTATGTGCCCAGGCCACGTGTTTTTTTTTTTTTAAGACAATAAATATCCGCTTAAAAATGTTTTAGGTCCTCTTGAATCCTTCTCCTTTTAGTAATACAGTTTAACCCACAGATGTTTACAGAAACAATACACAAATTAGCCATCCCCCTGATATTGCTCACCACCTACATAGTCAGTCTTCCATACACTCTTGCCCATCCGAGACCTATGACCCAACCACATTATTGATTCATTTACTTACTAGGTATTTAAGTCTCAAAATCATTGATACTTTAGCAGTCCGATCCATATAAATGTTTGCTGTTTCTCAACTACCTTGAAACCCTGACCTGACCAGCCTCTCCCAAAGCCACCCACCCACAACATCCCCCGCCCCACCCACTCCCCCCTTACTTCCTCATCCCATCCATTAGAGGCAGCCAGACCACAAACAGGGTTGGAGTGAAGGCGGCTTCAAAAGGTGTCACTGGTCCTCCCTCCCCTACCACACCCCTCCCACCAGAGGAAACAAGTAAAAAAACAAAAAAATAAGAATTACCAAAATCTTGCTTGATATCACAAGTTATCAGTCCAATGTGTCACCCTCGTACCTAATAGGGCCCTGTGGACAGCTTCTCTTCAAAGCAAACTTTAAGCATACATCCAGCAGTCCCTAGGGAAGTCGGGGATATTATCCAAGCTGGGACACTGGACTTTCTAACAGCTGTATCAACCAATAATTCACTCAGATATCCTCATGCTTGAATCTCTGAAGAAAAAAACCTGATATTGCCCCTTGCCAGGATTTTCAGCCTGGCCGGAGCCAGTAATTGGGCTTTAAACTCTGCATCCAGAAAAGGCTTAATCAACTGGCGGAGCCGCCATCTGTGTTCCACTGTTGTGAGACAGAAATCTGGGTGGACAAAGAAGGAGGAACCCCAATACTTCCTTCTAGCCTCAGGTTGGGCTTTCTCAAATATAGCTTGCCTCAGCAGGAAATTGCTAAAGAAAACCCATATTGCCCTGGGTTTCCTCAGTTCCTCCTTATCCTGGCCCTTGCCATAGTTATGTACATTCATGGGAAATCTGTGCGCCCTCTGTACTTTCTACATCCCAATTTTCCAAGACAGTTCAGGGAATGCATTTTTCAATAAGTCCAACATGGAAGTTCTTATATCCTCTCCCTCTAACCCTTACTCTATTCCAAGGAAGCAGATGTTATTTTGTCTCTGCCGATTTTCAAAATCTTCAAGCTTCCACATCCAAGAGTTGTGCATCCTGGGACTTAACTTGGTCCTTAACCTTAATAATTTCTGCCTTGGCCACCTTCTTTTAAGCAGTTAAACTTTTCACCAATTTCAGTGCGGGATTTGCTAACATTTGTGATAGCCCCCTCCAGCTTTTTCGTTGCTTGTCTTGGTTTTTTACTATCTGCCCGGGTCTCGGCGCGGTGCTCTTTAATTGACTCCAGGATCAAGCCCAGAGAAGGGCTCATGGCTTCTCCTCCCAGCCCTAATTGGTCTAAAGACTGTAGGTTTGCAGAGACATCTGTATAACCCATAATTCTTGTATGTGAATAGTCACATTTTACCTTGTACTTGGTAGGGTTTTTTGGGGGATCCATGGGACCTCTATGCCTTTTACGGGACCTATGGCGTTTCAGTACTGTCTCTGGCACTACTCTGATGCTTAAATCTGTTAAGGTGGTGCTAGATCCATCATCGCTCAGATTAGATTTAGAGGCATCCGAGCCTGAGCCATCTGTCAGAGAAACGTTTTTTTTCCATCAGCTCCTTCTGCCATATTATTTAATGAGCTCCCACCATGCTATCTGATACTCCGTACGGATCCTAGGTCAAGTTTAGCACTTACCTCCTGACTTAAAGCATTGCAACTTCCGGCACTCTCCTACGCCCCCGGCTCAACGGATGTGGACCCCCCGCTCCCGTTGTTAGCCTCTGCGCCTGTTTCTTAGAAAACAGCTCCACTCCACTGCTATTATCAGCCAAACTGGGCTCGATAAAAATCTGGTATTCCCCTTGCACAGCCGGGGGGCCCTGGAGGGTTTGGGGGGTCGAATTAGCCAGTGTATCTTTTATTTGAAAGAATTTTGTCATTACTGGTTGTGGAGTAGCGGAAGAAGCACATGCATTGCCCAGTTCCAAGGTTGCAGCAGACGAGGATAGGGCCTTACAACTTGGGAATATGAAGAGTCTCCTAAATTCTTCTTTCATACTGCCCCCAAGCTATTGGGCAAGTTTTTCACTGTTTGCAAATCAGTGAGTTTACCTGTACCAGCACCATTACCTGGCTGCTCATGGATCTGCTCTGTTCCCTGCCCTCTAACTGCCTGCCCTGCTGACCGTGTTGAAAAACAGTCCTTCTTACGGGGTTGTTTGGGAGCTTTAGGAGCCATTACGATGAGGACTGAAGCAGCCTTGTGGCACCAGTCCCAAACCCAGGAAGACCATCGGTGAGTACCTCTGGCTGGCCGTCCGGCCCACTTACTGGGAGTGTCAACTCTCCAAGAGCAGCCGAAACCTCGGAGCGAAGCCCCTGGAATCCCCGAAGATCCCAAAGCGCCACAGCCAGAGCTGCAGCCATAGAAGAGCTGAAGCCTTCTTCCTGTGTGGATTTCTTGGCTCGGATATCACCACCGTTGCAGTCATTCCTCCTCTGGTGAAAGAGCGGATGAGAGGTGCGGACCGTCGCACACCCTTAAGCAGTCACCAATTTGCCTCTTGACCTATTTAAAAGTTCACTCCTGTTTAGAAGTCAACCCTGGAAGATTATATTCCTGTTTGAAGACTCCGAACCTGTATGTCCGAAAACATCAATGAATACAAAGCAAAGGACCGTGGTTTTCTGCACAAACCAAACCGAACTAAGCAATAAGTCATTACAGAGATCCGGAAATCATTTTTTACTTATGCCCAGATATAGATCCAGTAACCCGACGGATCATGATTCATCAGTGGGCAGGCTAATCCTCGTCTCTGTGTCCTTAATAGAATTGAAACTTTCCGTTACGAAAGCTCGGACATTTTTCATTCTATGTTGGGACACAGAGGTGAGGATTAGGCTAGTTCAAAGCTTATCCATCATCAGAGCCGGAATGGAGGAGACTGGCTTAAAGTAGTACCTCTTGAAGGTTGAATCTGACGACCAGTCTGCTGCATTCAAAATATCCTCCAAGCGAGCTCCTAACAGAAAAGCTTTTGAGGCCATTGCGCCTCGAGTTGAATGCACGCCAAAAACAATGGTATCAAAGCCAGCCTCCAGCATAATCCACCTAACCCATCTCGCTATGGTTGGGATGAGAGTGCCTTAAAGGGTTTCCTCAACACAATCAGCAGCTGCTTCTTCCCTTGAGGCCGCAGCTCTGCCGTCATTACCTCATAGGCATTAATGCACCTCACCACGCACAGTTTGATAACCTCTTGGAAAGCTGGGTAAGAAATCACCCGAAATTGGCACTTTCTACAACGAGTGACATGGAAGGTAACCCCATCAGGAGTGAAGGACCATCCCGTAACATCTCGGGCTTTGACGTCCAACACTCTCCTGCAAGAGATGAGACACAAAAGCATGGCCAACTTGGCCTATAGTTGCTTACGAGAGAGAGACTTACTGCTTGGCCATCCTGACAATAAAATCAATACCTTATTCACATCCTAAAGGATGGAATATCTAAGTTCCAGTGGGAAGTGATCCAGTGAAGCAGTTTCCGGACCAGCTGGTGCTCCCCAGTAGGAAGTCCCGCCACTGTAACGTGGCTTGCCGAGATCGCCAACCGAAAGGTATTGACTGAGCGATAAGCCATCTCTTCAGAGGCAAGGGAGGCTAGGAAGTTGAGAATGTGGACAACGTCTACCCCCACAGGATCCGAACTCCGTTGCGGACACCAACCCATCCTGCAAGACCAGGCGGTATCTCTTAACTGTACAGTCTGCCCAAGTGCGGAAGACGAGGTCCGCTGCACTTCTAGAAAGGCCCAGGACTTGCCATTGAGACTGGTAATCCTCCACGCCATAAGCGGGAGACAGTCGCTCATCACCAGAGGATGAGGGTTGCCGACGGATCGTTCAGGAGATGAGGCAATGGGAGTAGACAGATTGGAGAATACCAGGAAAGTTCCATCAGAACTGGAAACCACACTTAACTTGCATACCGGGGTGATCACCACCAGATCCTCCCTCTGTCGGCACACTTAAGTCGTCAACCTCATGATTAACAGGTGAAAGGCATAACCCTGTTCCGTTGCCCAATCTTGGAGGAAGGCATCGGTTGCCACTACTACTGGATCCGGTCCCAAACTGAAGTACTGGGAGGCTGGAGATCCAGGGGTGATGCAAACATGCCGATTGTGATGGGGCGCCAACGTGACTGGAGAGACTGAAACATTGGAGGGATCAATCTCCAAAGGTTCGCATCCTGAAGATGGCGAGATTGCCAGTCCGCCACCTGCTTGGATGAGTCCATTAGATGCTCTGCCATTACCTAGACCTGATGCTCCTAGCAGTACTCCCAGAAGTTCTTGGTGACATCCGCGAGGGTCTTGGAACGTGTGAGCCCCAGATGATTGATGTCGCAGACCTCCACCACATTGTCCATCTTGAGCAGGACACAAGACTGTGCCCAGTCTTTGGCCCAACACCAGACGGCAAAGGAGCCCGCCATCAACTCCGGGCAATTGATGTGGAGTGATCGTTCTGCACCAGACCATCCACCGCAGTTGGTGAACTCTCCACAACGTGATCTACAAACTGAACTGCTGGTGTCCAACTTGATCACAAGGTCTGGTTGAGAGGCAGAAATGGCACGCCTATTCTACACTTTCATATAGGAGAGCCACCAGTTGAGCATCTCCTTGGCCTTGTAGTCGCATGTCAGCCCACGACGTAGGTGGGATGCCTTGAGGCTTTGTAGGGCCTGAAAATTGAGTGGTTCCGGGAAAATGGCCTGGATCAAGGACGTTAAGAGACTTACCACCCTGACGATTTTGCACAAGCAGGTCTGCAGTTTTGTTAGTATCCTCTGCACCTCGTGTCAGATCTTCATCAATTTCAGGGATGGCTGACTCAGTGTGGCCTAAACAGAATGGATCATGAAACACAGTGTCACGGGGTCGAGGTTGACTTGGGGGAAGAGGTACCTTACTTCTCGACGCTTATAGCAAATGAAGTCCTATTTGTTCCTGCACCTGCCTGTGCCTTTAAATTTACGGGGTCCCAACAACCAAGAAGGAGGCAGTCCGCAGACCCTTTTGATGGACACAACCCCGTCCAATTCGGATGCGAAATGGGGTTGACGAATCTAGAAAAGGAAGCAGCGAGCAGTCCTGAAGGTGGAGAGAGACCCGACAGAGTGGAAAGATGCCGGGTAAAAACAGCGCATGGAGTCCAGCTGGGATACCTGTTCCCGCGGAAAGCCAAGAAGCCCTTCCTGAGAAAGAGGAGATGCCAGGAGGCCACCGGTCCCGCGATGCGCCCCACCACGCTCCCAGAGGAGCATGGCTGACTAAGGTACGACTCCGCATGTAAGGGATCACGGTGAGTTGTGGGGGAGCAAAAAAAGTAAGGGGAGGAAGATAGATCTAAAGCTGGAAGCAAGGCCGGTGACTTAACCGGACTTCACTTGGTGGTGGTGCCAGGAACATCCTCTATAGTCCTGGTTTCTTTTCTTTTCAGGTGATACCTCCCTCACCGATACCCTATTCTACTGCCTTCTACCGACTTCCCGGCGGTCACCTGTGGTTTTCTTTTCTTCCTCCGAGGGTCATTATCTCTACCGGTGAACCAAGCAGAACCCCGACCTCCTGAGAGAAGAGTCTACAAACCGAGGCCCAAAAACCCAAGGAAGGAAGGACCAAAAATAAAAGAAAGACTTGTATAGCCCTCACTAATAAAAGGATTCTCAAATAGAGTCATGTATCGTGTTGTCTCTTTCTGAGGTTCTCTCCCTGCCCCCTTACATCCTGGTGACACCCAGAAAGGTGATTGAACGAGAGGGCACAAGACTGGATATTGCTTGGTTGATAACTAACCCCCGTAATTGAAGGAGCTCCACCGCTGTACGCAGTTGGCGAGAGAGGGTCAGAGGGCACTGGTCCATGAAGAACATGTTGTACATGTACATAATCATCTGCATGTCCCCTGCCCTCAGGCGCTCCACCACCGGATACAGAACCTTGGTGAAACACCACGGTGCCGACGACAGGCTGAAAGGAAGCGAGGTGAACTAGAAAGTCTGGTTCCGCCGGTGGAACTGAAGAAACTGGCAATGTAGGGGGAAAATTGGGACCGTGTGATAGGCGTCCTTGAGGTCCAGCTAGACCATCCAATTGTTGGGACAAAGGAGGTCGCAGAGCAGATGGAATCCCTCCATCTTGCAGTGGCGGTGTACTGACCACTCTTTGAACTCTTGAAGGTTTATCACCAGCCGTTGCCTCCGTACTGTTTCTGCACCAGGAACAGATTGCTTAAAAATCCAGAGTGACATGGGATAGAACGTTCAAGAGCTCCTGCACCTCACGTTGGATGAGAACGGCTTCCTGAACTGAGAAGAGGAGTGGACTGGGAGGGGACCGCTGGATGGGGGCCCCATAGAACTCCATGTGAAACCCCTGCTCCATCTGCAGCACCCAGGTGTCGGCTGTCAGAGTCACCTAGTTGTCCATAAACTGCGCCAGCCGGTCCCCCAAGCAAAAGCATGAGATAATTAAAGAACTCATTGCGGGAGGAGACGGATCTACCGCCACGGGGATCACTGCACAGTCCTCTGTGACCTGCTCGCCCCTGATAGGGTAGAATCCTCCAAATGTGAAGAGTCTTGCCACTGTTTTCTCTGGTAAGGATGGCCTCTGCCAGAGGTGGACTGAGAGGAACAGCCAGCTGAGCACCCCCTACCACGGCCGGCCCTGGAGAAAACATGTGCATTAAAGATGGCTCTTCACCTCCTACAGACCCCTTTCTCTACTGAATCAAGATTACCAGATCTAGCTAAGGTTCTTGCAACTCGGATCTCCCTATTGGTGGATCAAATTATATCACCTTACCAAACAGGATTCGTCCTGAATCGCTCCAATTCTGTTAACTTGCGCACACTCTTCGCAGTAATTAATCATGTAACGCCCAAACTTCCAGCTGCAGCTATACTACTAGATGCAGAGAAAGCTTTTGACTCATTTATGCAACCTTGCACAAACTCAGTATCCCTCAAAACTTTCTGAATCTTGTTCGCCTATTATACTCCAATCCCGTTGCCCGGCTTCGCATAAATGGAAGCATTTCGGATACATTTGAATTGTCACGGGGAACCAGACAGGGCTGTCCATTGTCACCACCACTATTTATCATTGCAATGGACCCACTGGTTCACCATCTAGGACCGACACCTGCAACGCGGGCTCCGCTTCCTTCAAGGCCTGTTGTTGGCGTCACTGTATGCTGATGATGTCACATTGTTTGTTGGCGACTCTGAGACTAACCTCCCTCCCCTTCTTCGGAAGGTGGTGCGATTCGGGGTTTTCTCTGGGCTTGTTATCAATTGGAACAAGTCTGAAATATTTCCAGTGACGGACGCTACGGCCCCGTTTGCTCTCGAGTTCCCTTGTTGGTGGAGTGTCAGTCAGTCAGTCAGTCAAAAATTAACTTTATTTGGTTTATCACAACCATAAAGTGTACATATATAAATTACAAATAGTAAAAAAGATAAAATCATTTTCTTAAAATATTTTTAGTTCTAAAAAAGTAAGACATTGTTTTCCTGTCCCCAGTCTTAAGCTAGTTCGACCTTTGAAAGAAGGGTCTCTACTTTCATCATGAATTTTACCCCGCGGCATATCAAAACGTTCGAGCCCGCACCCATCCAGCTGGTGACAGCCTGCCTGCAAGTGCAGATCTGAAGGGCATTTAGAACTGATTTCAGCAAAGTTCTTCTTTCATCTTTTATTGACTCGCATGTACACATTAGATGGCATAAGGTTTCCGTGTGGTACCCACATAGTCTACATCTTGTTTTTTGTTGTGTGTTTTTCCACGAAGGTATCAAATCTTTAGAGAGGTGGTCGCCCAATCTAAAAGCCATGAATTTCGTTTTTAAAAATAGACAGAAGTGTGCCACGAGGTGAGGTTGCGGTTTTAATCTTTTGTATGAACTTAATACGGTCCATGCGTGTCGACGTTTGGCCAAGATCATTTTGTCTTCTACCTGGGATAGAGCCTTTGCATTCAATTTACAATTGTTTTTAAAAGACGCTTCTTCCAGTTGGCTGTTCCAGATTTCCTCTATTTTAAGGGTTTCTAAGGCTATACGCAAGTCATCACCCCAAGAGTTTGGTTCATGTTGATCGTATTGTTTCTTAATTTCCAGCCAACATAGGTTATTTAGTGATCCTGATTTTGCTGATCTAAGCTTCCAGCACCATTTCGCTAAGACTGCTTTCCTTTGGTATGTTTGGTTTTGCAGGCCAAATTCCAATCGTATTTGTGCTGGAGCTGATCCTTTATAAAGATTAAACACTGATTTATATATTTTTGTCTGAAGTTTATTTAAAATATCGGTTTCTTTTCCATGCCATATTTCTAGCCCATAGGACAGAGTTGGTAATACTTGGGCTGTCATTACTTTTAGAAGATGGTCATATGACGGGCTTTGAAGTTTCTTTTGGAGTGTTCTATAAGCGAAACTAAGTGATTGAGCTTTAGCAACGATGTCTCTTTTTTGATGCAATATGGACATATTTTTGCTTAGTGTAACCCCTAAGTATTTATATGATGTTGTCTCCTCGATATGTTTGTTCTTTGTGTACCATTTAAATGATCGTCTGCTTGAACCCGCCAATCTCACCACTTTCGTTTTTTTGATGTTTAATTCCAGTCCTTCGAAGTCAAAGTACTCCGTTATTTTAGTTATGACTCTTTGGAGGCCTATCGGGGTTTGACTTAAAACCACGATGTCATCAGCATATTATAAGAACTGGATGTATTCGTTGGCCAATTTTGGTGGGTGTCCGATCACATTCCGCAGGTGACTTTCTAAATCTGCGCGGTATACATTGAAGAGGCTTGGAGAGAGCACACAGCCCTGTTTTGGGCCGTTTCTTATTTTTAATTCTGCGGATATTCGTCTCCCATCGCCAAGCTTTACTTTTGCCCACGTTCCGCTGTATAAAGCTATTATAATGTCAATTAATTTCTGAGGGAGACCCCATGTTTCTAGTTTTTTCCACAGACGGTCTCTTGGAACTCGGTCGAAGGCGGATTTCAAGTCTATATAGCACGCTAGTAGTCCAGTCTTCTTTTTTACTGCTCCTTCGATTAGCAGCGCCAGTGCTGAGAGATTTGTTGTGCAACCCATGCCTTCCCTGAAACCAGTTTGGAATTTTGGTACTATTTTGTTTATATTTATCCAATCCCGAAGATGAATCCGTATACAAGATGCGAAGAGCTTTGCCTCAACATCAATAAGGGCTATTAACCTGTAGTTCCCAGGTTCCATTGTACACCCGTTTTTGTATATTGGGTGGAAGATATTGCCCTGCCAGGACTGGGGTATCTTTTTTTCCGTGAATAGTTGATTGAATAACGGTGTGAGGTACTTTGCCCAGAAATCGGGGTCGTATTTGAATAGAGCATTTGGGAGCCCATTAAGGCCTGCGGCTCCTTCCGCGTTCAGTTTTTTATCATGGCGGTTGTTTGTTTTACTGTTGTCAGCAAGGTTAGGTCTTCTAATTCACCATTGAAAGAATCTTCATACTGATCATCTTTTCCGTGTCTGGTTACTACGTCAGTCTGATCTGTTCCTTTTATTATGTATTTATTTATTTCTTTGTGGGGTTGATACCTGTGTGTGTTATACAGGCTTTCCATGTAATGTAGCCATGTGGTTGCACTAATTCCGATGTTTTGCTGTCCGCCCGTTCCTTTTGATAATTTATTTATTATACTCCAGAATTCACTGCTACTTGGTAGTTTGCCCGTCCGTAGTAGATCTTCCCAAATTGTCTCCGTGTACAGTCTTTTCGCTTTTCTGCATTCCTCTTTATATTCTTTTCTCATTTTCGGTATTTAATTGTTTTCTACTTCAATTCCCAACCTGTTGTCTACAGTCTTTATTCTTAGTTTTTTCGCGATTTCCCTTTCTTTATCTCTTAACTTAGCAGTATACCATGGGTCTTTGTTAGAATCTTGTCCATATTTTGCTGTAGTTTTTACCGGAAATTTTCCTAGCACAAGCTTGTGTAAGTTCTCCCATCTTCTTTCTAATGATTGGTTTCCAAAGACCTCCGTGTTTTTTACATGTTCGAACACCCAATCCATTATATCGTTAATTATGGGGCCTCTCCATTTGAGTTTCTTCAGGTTGTATATTTCCGGAATAAAAGCTAATGACGCGGTCTTCATTTTATCTTCAGTGTTTATGATTAAATATGATCTCTTGTGGGAAGTGATCGCTTTCAGGTCCTGTTATTATTTCAAAATGACCGACCATCTTTATTAGATCTTTACTAATTAATGTGGAATCTAATATAGAATTTTTCTTTCCACTCGAGAAGGTGATTTTTGCAGGTTGATCTCCCTTCATATTTCCATTTAGGATCGTTAATCCTAATAATTCCAGCTCGTTCCATATTTTTTGGATATTGCTTTTGTCACCCATGGCTCTATTTAAATTGCAATTAAAATCGCCTGAGATGAGCATCCCATGGAATTGGTGGGCTTTTTGTAAAGTTTTTATCAGATTTAGTAACGTTAATAGTTTTTTTATTTTTGTAGCCTTTTCTGGATGAATGTATATATTTATGATCAATAACTTCCAACCTACTCTGTCTTTACATGCTTTGTTCTCTAGTTTGATGACTTGTATCCAATTCACCCCTAGATCGTTTGTTATAAAAATGGATAATCCTCCCCTTGGGTGCCCGTACTTTGCGATTTTCTCCACCAATACGTGGTGTTCCTCATATCCCATGATTTGTCTCGGAATTTCGTTCCATGCTTCCTGAAGAAGTATTATTTCGAATTTACTCAGAAAGGCTATTGTCTCTTGATCTTGAATCATTTCTTTAAAACCATGAACGTTCCAAGAGCAGATTTTTATTGTCCTCTCTGGTTTCTCGCATACCTTGATGTTTTGCTTTTGATTATTTCGGACTAGATTACTTCCATCAGGATCGATGCGAGTTTAGAGCTAGTGCTATCCAAGACCAATCTTCGTCTTCTTTCGACCCATGGTTCTCTTGTCTTCTTTTTGTACTGTTCGATGATGTTGCATGATTGTTTTGTTTCTTGCCCCCATTAAGATTGAGTACGTTTTTTCAGTTGAATTCTTAAATTGGCAGGCCGTACTGTTTAATAAATGGAATGGATACTTTATAGTCATTGGGAGCTCTAATGTTATTCCCCATCGTGCAAAGTTTGTTCTTGTTGAAAAAATGAGCTCTACTATTTCTTTTGATGCCCAAGTAGTGCTGCTTATTTTGTTGGTGGAGTGATGAACCCCCTAAATATCTAGGAATTTATCTACATCGCAATGCGGCAGACGTGATCAGACTTAATTATAGCCCTGCAGTTGAGCGCTTATCGACGCAAATTGATAGATGGATCAAACTTCCCCCATCTATGGCCGGGAGAGTTGCCATTATTAAGATGGTGGTCCTCCCACGGTTTTAAATATTCTCATCCCTCTCACTACAAAATTCTTCGATATATTGAGGGGCATGTTTGTTAGATTCATATGGAGAGGGGGGCAGACTTTAACAATGCCATATCAACGCGGTGGATTTGGAGTCCCTGACTTTTCTCTATATTTTCTAATAGCGCAGGCACACTACGCCTTTTACTGGTACCACCAGGATGCACAACTGCAATATTTGAAGCTTGAATGGACCCAGGCTCAACCCCAAACACACTGTGCGCTTATTCCGCACGGAATTCCCAGAACACCGTCTGACATACAGACACTCCAATCCAGACTCTTGGCCTGGACACAACATTGCAGATCCCTTCGGAGTGACCTCCTATACTCCTCACAAATACCACTACAATATAACCCATGGCTCTCTCCAACTATGGAGACCCTGACTAAGAGAAGGCTGGCCCGTTGTGGGCTCCATACGCTAGGACAGCTTTTCCGGAGAGCTCAGGCACCATCTGTCCAGGACCTCACAGGAGAGCGGAATGTGTCCTACATGGACCGATTTCTGCTGCACAGAACACACACTTTAATAGCTACGCTACGAACATCTACTGGAGAGCCAGCAGACTGCCCCCCTCACACACTTTCACTTGTTATTACCTACCGCCTCCTGTGCCCATTTGGTTTCTCGACTATCATCTGGCTCTTAATCTTAGACTTAAGTGGGCATGGGGCACGATCTGCTTGGGATAAAGATCTAGGTCACCCCCTATCTGATAAAACATGGACCTACTGCTGTGAATAGATCCAATATGTCTCCTTCAACCATTGCCATACATTTAAATACATACACAGAGCATACATCACACCTAAACTATTGGCAAAAATGGACCTCACAAAACCCCTCTCCTGTCCTAGATGTGCGGCGGAGGCTGCAGACTTCTCCTATATGGCATGGAATTGCGCGCCAGTGTGGGTGTATTTGAACAAAGTCTTGCGCTGCCTTGCCGCGTTGTTGAAGCCAATCTAACCCCCTCCCCATTAATGGCACTGCTGGGCTATGTGAAGCCGCTCCAACCTGGTGTGCGCCGCTTTTCAGCCATTGCCCTACTTCTAGCCAAACGACCGCTCTCTAGACACTGGTGCAGTCCTGGGATCCTGGCGGTTAAGGCCTGGATGAAGGACCCAATATACGTTGACACTACCAGTGATATATATGCCTCCATGCATCCACCTTCTTCCAGGCCCAAAAACATTTGGCAGCCACTCCGATCTTACCTGCTTCTCCATCCTGAGGAGACTGAATGAATGTTGAATCAGTGTGGTACATAGAGCGTCCCCAAATGGATATATGAAGTTGATAATGAAATTTTGCCTATATTAATAATGATCTATCTGTATTGAATAACGTGTGCTCATACCAGTGCTATCAAGGATCCCTGGACAATTTATCCCTGTATGTTTGTTTGTTTGGACTCAACATGTTATTTACATTTTTCTGTTTGAAAATGCAATAAACACAATAAAAATAAAAATAAAAGATGGAATTTTACTGTTGACTGGGCCTTGTCCAGGGAGTTGAATGTCGACACAAACGTGCTGAGCTCTTTGACAAATGGGTCACCAATGGGTCTGCCCTGAGCCACCTGATCTGCCTTAGACGTGGCTAGTTCACCTAATTTGGGGTCCAGTTTGATACCCAATGACCTGTGCCTTTCAGTAGAAATGGTTCAATTGGCATTGTTGCGAAATATAATTGCTCTCTGTGCCCAATTGGAGTGGACCTCAGGTGGAATTTGGTCCCCCGACGCCTTAGTGTCCTCTCCCATATCAAAGATTTTAACCAACGGACCCGTGATATTCAATAGCTTACTTTGGCACGACCACAAAGAGCAGTCAGTGCCGTTCTTGGGGTCCTTATGGTACTTCGTTAAAAAGGTCGTCATAAGTGCATCAATCTCGGGTGTGACCGCCACCTCTCCCTCCAAAGTAGGGCGGGACACTCTGCCCTAAGCCGGGAACTGACCTCCTGGTCCAGTGGCTTACGCAGCCTACCAGCCACATAATTGGCCACTTTATGGCAGGGGACCCCCCCCAAGGAGTGGGAGTTTAAGAGCTCCTCAGGCTCTAGAAGGTCTGACTGCGCATCTCGTGGGACCCTTGCTGCAGGGCGGGAATCAGGGTGTAAAGAATGGAATGGACGCCAGGACCGGTCATGGTATGATTCGCCATATGACCCAGCAAGCAACTCATCTAAGGGCTGTGGAGCGGCTATTGGATCCATCTCGTCCACTGGTGTAAGATCAGCGTCATTCAGTGGGTGAGGGACCTGAGCCCCCAGATACGCCTTCTTAAGCCTTTCAAAGACTTCTAAATCCACCCCCTGGGATGGGGACGCTTATGTGGGTTCTCGGGGAGAAGGTCATGGGCCTGCTATGGAGGTTTTCGGGGCAAAGGGCCCAGAAATTCATCCCTCTGTGCAAGGGTTTGAAGGCATCGCTGTGCCAGGTCCAGCAGTTTCTTCTCCAGAGTAGTCATTGGTTCCAAGACGCTCTGACAGTGGAGGGGTCCACTCCGTCACAAAAGCCATCCATGACCGGGAAATACTGCACATCCTCCTCCTCCTCCTCTTAGTAGTCTCCAAATTCCTCAATGGCGTATATATAACAGTGCGCTAGCCGGCTGTAGGAGGTAGAAATAGGGAAGGGTGGCCGCTCACCAGGTAAGAGGGAGCAATAAAACTGGGAAATACCCAGAAGTCAACACAAGACCTGTGAAGGTGTCTATGCACAGGTAGGTACTGCTTCTGAGAGGGAAGTGTTAATGGCTAGTACCCAGCCTGGGTAGAGAAACCCAGCACAGTCAAAACCGAGCTAAACTGGTTGCAGGGACCAAGGCAGACCCAACGCACTCAGTTCATACGAGCTAAAGCAATTAAGGCAGTTAGATCAGCTTGGCCACTTATGCTAAAAGGCCAGTTTTGTTCCCTGCAACCTTACCACAAAGGGTTTTCTGCTCCAGGCCGGTCGGGGCTCTACATTACATTTGCCGGAACCACCGCCAAACTCCAGAAGAGACTCCAGCGGATCCAGAACGCCTCAGCTCGACTCATCCTGGACATCCCCCGTCGCAGCCACATCTCCGGACACCTGAAAGACCTGCACTGGCTCCCGGTCAACAAGAGAATCACCTTCCACCTCCTCACCCACGCACACAAAGCCCTGCACAACCAAGGCCCAGGATACCTCAACAGCCGCCTCAACGTCTACGCTCCCAATCGCCAGCTTCGATCGACCGGCCACGCCCTCGCCGCCGTCCCCCGCATCCGAAGAGCCACCACAGGGGGAAGGTCCTTCTCCTACATCGCCGCCAAGACCTGGAACTCCCTCCCAACCCACCTCCGCCTGACCCAGGACCACCTCGCCTTCAGGAAGCAGCTCAAGACCTGGCTGTTCGAGCAGTAGCGGACCCCCTCTCCCCCAGCACCTTGAGACCCTCCGGGTGAGTAGCGCGCTATACAAATGCTTTGATTGATTGACCAACAACGTGGGTGGACGCGCTCAGCTCAAATCCGTAACTGACGCAAACTCTGCTCCACGAAACAATCTAGTCTAACCCGTGGCGTGGGATGTGTGCACTCTAGTGGCTGACAGACTGCCACACTCTCCATCCCGGGCTTTCCTGATGGACTATAGAAACGTCAGGGTTTGGCTGCGAAGGAGCGTCAAAGTGTTCCTGCAGCCACGGAAACAAATCAGAAGCTTCACACCTGCAATAAAATCAATAACGCTTAACAAGAGACCAAGGCAATAAGGGAAAAATATGGGACTAGCGTCCCCGCACTCTTTTTAACATGGCTGCAGCAGCGAAGAAAGAGGAGGTTTGATGAGGGACAACGCTAGTCACAGGGGCTGGAAGTGCCTGAATGGGTGGACTTGTTTTTCTCCTGAACTTTATGGTGTCCCAGGGATCATGGGAAATTAAGTGCTTAGCCATTTACTGTTGGTTAACATGGCTGCTGTTTGAAAAATAGAGAAGAAAAAAATGCCTAATCCTTGCCTCAGTGTCCTGACATTGAATTCCCCTGTGAAATTTCACTCCACTTAATCATAAATTGGTTGGAATAGTTCACCGAATTTAACAGCCAGAAAGTCTGGACGAACAGTTGCGTAAGGAAAGAAGACCAATTCCCTGGACCTCCCCAACCCTATGACAAGCCACTGGGGAGATTGTAATGCTTCCCCTTGCCAGCCAGCATTCACCCCTTTTCTGGCCTACATTCTCGTACCCCCTAATACCCACTTTGCAAACCCCTCACCTTGTACTAGCCCCTGTGTAAAGATGTATCATCTCAGTGAGTTGAAGGAAAAGGACTTTATTGGTATAAGTACTCTAACTCAGCTTGTGGGAATGAACTGTCCTGACAAACAGCTTTCTTCAACTGACCACATACTCAACTCCAAGGTTCTAATATGACATATGACTTCTCAAATATATTGACAGGGTGGTACAATGCATGAGAGGCTATTGACCACATAGCTTCAAAGTATACTGTATACACCACAAGACTTCCCCCTCCTGATACAATAAAAACAAGTAAAAAAGTAATGGTACTAAGAGAATAGAAAATAGAAATAATTTTTCCTGAGATAAAGTGTACCTCAATTTTGTCATTGGAACCTACACCTTAAATATACGCATATATTCTTCATGCAATTACAAAGAGTTGAACATAAGATATAAACAAAAACGACTATAAAATATAATAGTGGCACCCTATAGGGATGCATGAAATAAAAAACATAATTCATATTAATTGATCACATATAAAATCATGCAATTTATCAAGTTTCTTCACCACTCGTCCAAATCTACTCCTTTTTATTAGGGATTGTGGACACACACTTATGTCACTGTTGTGAATCATTTCTAGTTCACTTGTCCCAACTTCTCCTCCTTCCACATCACTGTTGGACACCTACTCATTACTTAATTCACATTCTCCATTACTAGGAATCTCCTCTGAACTGCTACTACTTTACCCTGCAGGATGTGGTGTAGTAACTCCTATTTCCTGAAACTTTTCAGAACTACTGCCCCCGTCACCACTAGGCTGTATCGTAGTTTCACCTGTTGCTTCACAATCTACTACGCCCTTCGTATGTAGATCCATCAATTCACCACTTTTCATCAAACAATCATACTTCCTCCTTTCCTGCCCAGAAGTACACAGCCTTTCCACTCTTCACACAAGGAAATAGAAGAGAGATGCCAAACTTTCCCATCATTTAACTTGGCAGAATTGCAGTATACTTCAACAATGAAAGGTTTGGAAAAACGACTTTGGTCTTTTTTTATCATACATTTCCTTTTCACCCTATCTCTATCCCCAACCTTAATGGACACAGGTTTGGAACCACATAGATGAGCGAAACTGTTGAAAAAGGATCACACTTCTGTGACGTTTGGGGGAACAGCAAGTTGACTTATTAGATTGGGAGGCAATTCAACCTCTTAAACAAGGCTCATCAATTCATTCCTTTTTGAGAAACTTCTAAGCTGCACATGACGCTTAGCAACTAAGAAATAATAAAAGACTTGAGGAAGTTACGTTCAATTAACGAAACACGTGTAGGCTGCCTGTTGTATTTTCTCTTGGATATACGTACAGAAGAAACACTAACAACGAGTTTTGTAACATGTATCACTAATATGAGACTGTACAGACAATAATTGTGCAAAACATGTTATTAAAACAGCAAAGATATCTCACGTTTTGGATGCTCTCTTTATACAGTTAAATATTGGATGTTTATTTGAACCATTGAAAGTCGTGACTCCCTAAGAAGGTCAGGACTGGGAACGATCTCCCTTAGAAGCACTTGCTTCTATGTAAAACGAATATTTGAGTACTGAGGTACAATAACTTTCTAACTAGCTTCTTACAACTGATCTTTTGGGATTTCAGTTGAAGTCTACATCTGTGGTAGTGGGATGTCACTGTTAACTCGAGGGGCACCATCACCATACAGAAAATAATTTGTACTGCTACAACTAGTTACAATATAAACCACATTTTAGTATTGGAAGGACGACAGTCTGAACCACCACTACCTTTGCTGTACTATTGTGAAATTTTCCCACAAAGGACCAGCAGCATCAATGCCTGTTCTTTCCCATGGCATACTAGGGCTGATAACGGGATGTATATGTGTCCTAAATGTAGTGTGAGTTTTATCAGAATGTTCGCAGGACATACAATTCCTTATTTTCCTCTCAATTTGTAAGTCCAAACCAGGCCACCAAAAAGGGTTCTTGACCCTACTTTTTATTTTGCCACGCCCACATGTCCTTCATGTCATATGTATAAAATATTGGATCTATGACTAACTGGAGGGATTACTCTACCATTTCTCATAATCAAACCCCCTTCAAAAGTCAATTCATGTCTCAATTCTCTAAAAGTAACAGCCATCCTCATTTCTATTATACATCTCTTGATGGATTGTATCCTCATTCTGTGCTGGTAACCATTAATTCTCAGAAATACTTGGTACTTCCTCAAGGATGTTTGGTACACAAAACTTATTTTGTTCTGTTATGTCTTCTTCTTGTAACGGTAAAGGCATTGCCACTTAAGATGTCAGCCACTACGTTTTTTCACTCCTGGTACCTCATATAGTTGTAGTCTAATAGCCTTAATTAAATGCATGCAAGTCTTGGCGAAGCACTGTACAATCCTTTAGTTGTTAACACTTTAGTAAATGGTTTAATTACTGCGCAAAGGAATTCTATAACTCCAAGTGTACTGTCTGAATTGTTCCATGGCCCAGATGCAAGGTAATGCTTCTAGTTCAATGACAACATTTTTCTGTTCTGTGGGGGTGATTGAACGAGAAGCAAATGAAATGGTTCTATAAATCAAATTCATCTCTTTGTGACAAAACAGCTCCAATTCCTTTACCACTGGCGTCAGTGGTGACTATGCTATGCAAGTAAGGATCAAACCCTTGTAAGGGTGGAGCATTGCAAATGTCTAATTTGATAGTTAAATACGTTCTCACACTCCCCAAACCATTCAAATGTACTTCTAATTTTAAATAGCTGTCTTAACACACAAGTTTTATTAGAGAAGTCTTTCAAAAAATGTGCGTAAGATTCTACTAAACCCATGAATGCTCTAACATCATCCTCATTAGTTGGAGAGGGCGCCTCTTTGATAGCCTCCAGCAACTCATTCCTGGGTTTGATGCCTTCATCTGTAATTTCATGCCCCAAATATTTTACACTTTCTTTTGCAAACTTACACTTACTGATCTCCGCAGTCAAACTATTCTTTTTCAAAATTGTCATTACCTGTTTGAGTTTATGATCATGTTCTTCTCTCGTACTCCCCATCACCAAAATATCATCTTAGAATATTAATAAATCATTAACATCCTTAAAAGTTATGTGCATGAATCTCTGAAACATAGCTGCCGGCAAGGCTAACCCAAAAGGTACTCTTTTAAATCTATAACATCCAAATGGGGTTACGAATGTGGTGAGGCTTTTACTTTCTGGATGTAATGGGACCTGGTAGTACGCAGCACTGAGATCTGTAGTAGTAAACCATTTCTTGCCTTTCGTACGTGAAAGCATCTCACTGTTTTTAGTTAGGGGAAATTTGGTCAATTAAAGATTTTGTTCAATTCTCTAAGATCGATGCACAATCTTAACTCTTTCCATTAGATTTCTTGGCCTTCCCAACTGCTCCAACCCACTCAGCTACCTTTACCTGTTCAATTATGCCTTCATCCTGAAGCTTCTGCAGTTTTTTCTCAACCTCATCTTTTATAGAAAAAGGAATATTCCTAAACTTGTGAATGCAAGGTTCCACCCTGGATTTTAGCAGAATTTTGTGCTGAAACCCTTTACGATTTCCTATTTTCCCAGAGAACATTCTTGAATTTTTGTTAATGGGCCCAGAACATCCAATAATTTGTCCTGACCGAAGTGCAAGGAGATCTATCCCCTGACAAATTTGGTGATAAAAATGGCCTTTATGCAATCTATCTCTATGATTAAAGCTAGCCTACCTTTGAGGGAAGGTGTTGAGCACTCGACCTTGTGTCGCACTCTGACTTCCTTGTACATGGGTTTTCGAATAAGTGTGTTCATGTACTGAGCTACTGTGGCCACCCGGTCCATTCTGAAGACCCTGGGTGGAAAATATTCTCTGTGTCCAACATAACCTTAGGCCCTTTAGCCCTGACAACTCCCTCACTGGGGTTGGCACACCCTAGATTTATATGTGCCCCTCCTCCAGTCACCATGGTCTGTTAGCCCCCGGTTTGTCACAAAAATCCTCATACGAATCAGGATTCTCTGAATTTTCCCTATCATTGTGTTCTCTCAAATGGGTTAAATCTCTATCCTCTCCAGGGGTATTCTTAGGATGACTACTGTCCTTAACATCTTCCACAATGATAGCTCGCCTTTTAAAAATGGCTTACCTTGATGTATCAAAAGCACTTAGAGAAGGGGAGGAGTTGTCCCTGTTGGCCTTAACATTACCAGCTGTTTTTTGCCCCCCTGAGATTCCACAGCTCGAGTGTGCCTTGTGCCTTTCTCTATATTTTGTGTTCTACTGCTTGGAGCTGAATTTGCCTGAACCAGGGTTCTAAAGTGGCCGACCTTTCTTTCTGTGAAAATGTATCAATAGCATCCACAAACTCCTTAGTGAGTGGGAGGAAGTATTAAACATCATTTACCTTCCGCAAGAACTCTTCCGTCCTAACACGTATCTTTCTACAGATGAAGTAAACCTAGTAAAGCATCGGTGGCTCCTATTCACATTTAAAGGGGGTTCTCCTAGTGTCCTTCTAAGGAGCAGTGCTCATGTAGTATCTGGTTCACCCCTCCAAATCTGCATTTCCCCAGGGATGTAAAGGGCCCTTTAATAATGGTGAGGTTGTGGACACCCATAAATATCCCCTCAACAGGATGTGTAGTGCAAGGAGAGTAATATTCTTTCTCCTCCATAGTTCTAAGCCACCCTGGAGGTTAAGATGTATTATTTGTGTGTTAACCTGCCAGTCACACTCCCTCTCCAGTATCTCATTGTTCTCGTTCTGCTCGAGCAGAAGTATAGACTAACTAAACATAGTGGAGATTGTCATCTGTGCCAGAGCATCTGCTGGCCCCCTGGGTGTTGTGGGCCGCTACCGTGCCCTCGTTTTGCAGAGCTGCATCCAATTCACAATGAGGCTCTGCATAGCGAGCATTTCTCTGCGGAGCTCCTAGCTTGGCCCCTGTTATTTAGCAGAAGAGGTTTAAGACACTTAACTGCCCCATGCATCCACCAGAAATGTGTCTGGCACAAATGAAAACTCAGAGGGACCTGCAAGAAATGGTTAGTCAGCTCCAGTGTAACCCCATATTATCCAATAACTCATCCTTTCACAGCTTTCTTGTATTTATATAGACTGACAGGATATAAATGACTCTGTGGCTATTTCAAGTATTCATAGTAATGGAAGACCTTTTATTGATCTAGGTAATGTTTATTATTGGACTTATGAGCAAATAAATGAAGAAAGTTAATGCATAATCTGAGCCTTCGGCCCTGACAAAGATTTAGGATTGACAGATTCATCACAGATTATTCCCAGACACTGGGAAAGAGGAGAGTTGGAATGTTGGAGTATCGAATGAATGAATATATAGTAGCACCTACAAACACTTCCCTTAAAGGAGCACTGAGAGAAATTGAAAATGGCAAAATGAATATAATCTCCACTGGAATACACTCCCAATCCATAGCACAACCCTGACTTTTGGCTATTACCACTGAACAGGAGGTTTTGGTGCATGAACTGTATAATTTGACCATACAAACAAGAAAGGATTATGAGAAAATAGAAATCCTCTCTGATTTTAACTTGACCATAAGGTGTTGTTTTCTCCCCATAAAAAGCAACAAACTCTGCGTAGAGGTAAACAAAAAACACTCCCACTAATAGACCGGATATTTAGATCATCAATACATATTGCAATTCAGTCTGTCCTAGAAAAGATCTTAAATCTACTAGAGAAGTTTGCTAAAGACTGGGATTATAATATTAACATAACGTGTATTTGTAAAGCGCACATTCACCTAAAAGGGTATCTTGGTGCTGAATAACAGATGTTTATTGACTTGATCACGCTGATCTTATAGACACCAGGGTGGCACATTTATTAACTTTTGCTGCAATGCAGTGCAGCAACCAAAGTTGTTCTGCAGCATTGCACTGAATGGTTGAGAAAAAACAGTGTCTTATCTACTAAGGTGTGGCACATTTTTTCTCCCCCTGTGCTGGCTCCAAGGGAGAAAGCGGAACTTGAATATTCCAAAGGAAAAAGGTGTCAAGAGAATAAAAAAGGCTTCAAACAATCTAATTTGAGGACTGTAATTTAAGATCTGATAGAGACATCTAGCCACAGATTCCTTACCTTTGAATTTCCCAGGCGTCACATTGGATACAGAAGATTTTTCTTTGAGCAATACTCCTGCGCACCGGTAGATGGCGTCCATTGCCTCCATGTGACATCGTCAGTGTCGTCCGCACCATTGTGGTGTCTGCGTAACCTATATAGACACCACCTCGGCACGCTGATGTCCGTTCTTTTCTTTCCGCGTCAGCCAGCACAGATCCGTGAAGAGAGCTACCCTTTGTCGCTTTTTAACAGGCTAATTTCCCTTTTTGTTGCCCTTTTTCGATGTGTAGGTTTTTTCCTCATGTCAAAGAAGACTTCTGGTATCAAGCTGTGCGGCACTTGTTCCATGCCATGTCGGTCACAGACCCACACCTGGTTTGTCTCTGGTGCCTGGAGCGCGACCACAGATCGAAGTCATACTCCAACTGCTGGATCATGGCTCTGGAAGCTTTTAGAGAGCGTCCCTAAAGCTGCTGTGGCCTGGCACTCAGCACTGCATTGTTCGCCCTGGAGGTCTCATTTTCGGCTGAGAGGAAGGACCAGGCACCGCTACGGGAGTCCTAAGTCTTTGTCCTCCCACTCGAAGTCATGGAGCTGGTCAGGTAAGAAGCACAGAGACCCAAGAAGCAAAGCCTGCTTTGGCTTCTCCCAATCGATCGTCCGACTTGATGGAGGAGTCTTGGCGATCTAGGCTCCGTTTCTTGGAACCTGCGCCTGAGTTGGCTCTGCACTTCCCAGCCTTTCTGGGAGCTGGAATGAACCCTGCTCAGCTCAAGGAAATTTATGATGCCACGTTCCTCATATTTGGGTGACCTGGCCCTTTGGGCCCCAGAGGATGAGAGGGCTTCATCGGGTTCGGGTCTAGCCCCTGTGCCGCTGATCCCTCTTGCATCTGGCGATAAATCCAGACCAATGCTGGTCGTACCACTCTGACCTTCCCTGGCGCTGGTCTCGACGCTGAGACTCCGACACCATTGGTGCTCACTGGTAGAGCTAGTCCCATTCTTCTTCCCTAAGACCTGGAGCCGACTTGGCGGCGTACCAGTGCCAATAGAAGCCTTAGGTGCTAGGTAGTTTTCTCAGCCCTATTCTGAAGGACTAGGTATGGGGGAAGATTGGGAGGGGTCGGTGGAACATTTACAAGACCCAGCCTTATCAAGAAAAGGACTGGTATGAAAACTTGGGTGAGGCCAGCAGATTGGATAGCTCTCCAGTTTCTGCCCTGCTTTCTCTCCCTACCCTGGCAATGGAGGAGGGAGCATCATACGTTATGATGGTGTGAAGGACAGCTGAGGTCCTGAGCTTTCAGCTCCCTTCCGTGGCAGTCAAGACGAACATCCGCGTTCCCTTCCGCACCTCCGGATAGGGAATCCAAAAAGATGGGTAAGAAACTTTTTTTCTTCCGCCAGCGATCAGTGAACAGCCCATGTTTATTGGGCTGTTATTCCCACACTTTGTGGGAAACAGTTACGCAAGTGCTGCCACAGGTCCCCGACGAGGCCTAGGCCATCCTCTCCAAAGCAGTATCAGACAGGAGAGATGTGGCAAAGTTTGCCATTTGTTGTGGTCTCTATGCGACCATTCGCTGGACAGATCGATTTAATCAATGGTGGCTTTTTGACGCCACGCTTGGATTGACGATTTCTGGCTTTTGAGGGTGTCCAGGCCTCACTTCGGAGACCCGTCAGACATGGCGGTGGAGCATTAAGGACTCACGGTCTACGGCCAAGTTTTGGGCCTCTGTGACCACTCATCCCCAGTCTGCCTTTCGCCCCTTCTGTGGCTACGGAAGGGGCTTGCAAACGTGGCAGTCATATCCCAGCCACAAGACGGCGCAACTTTCAACAACCGCTACGAGACAGTGGGCATGGCTGGTTCTGACCTCGTGGAATGGGTTTAGATCTGGCATCCGTGGCGTGGTTTCCCCTGACGTTTTGCCTCTGCCTCCTGTATTTCTGACTGTGTGCTGGACTTCGTTTTTGCTGGTTTAGGTGCTCTGAGCACTTCGCCACTGCTAATCAGTGCCAAAGTGCAAGTGCTCTGTGTGTAAATTGTAATACTGATTGGTTCTCCAAGATTTGCATATTGATTTACTGGTAAGTCCCTAGTAGAGTGCACTGTGTGTATCCAAGGCCTGTAACTTAAAGGCTACCAGTGGGCCTGCAGCACTGGTTGTTTCCCCGACACAAGTAGCCTTTCAAATAGGGGTTGGCGGAATTTGCGTAGTCTCGTTACGCAAAGCTCCGCGTAATGGTAAAAAATCTCAGCGAGCCCGCAAAAGTTCAGCGAACATGTGAAATTGCTTGTTCTGCCCATTCGCGATGCTTTCTTCTTGTTCGCGAACGCTGTTTGCGTGCTTGGGGAGATATCTTGCAAACACGCATTTTGAAAGCACGAACAAGCAAAAAATTCCGCGAAGCCGTGGATCGCAGAATTTTGGGCAATTCAGCGTTCTCTGCGGAATGTGAAATTACCCAAATTCGCAAATTATGCGAGCGGAATGGAATTTACCGTCCAGGCCTACTTTCAAATGTATCTCAGACCTGCCACTGCAGTGTTTGTGCACACAGTTTTACCTGCCATGTCGAACTGGCAAGGGCACCTGCTTGCCAGGCCGTAACCTTCCCTATATTTGCATGTAAGTAACCCCTAAGGTAGGCCCAATGTGCCCCCTTGGGCAGGGTGCAGTGTATTTTAAAGGTAGGACATGTACTGGTGTGATTTACTTGTCCTGATATCGAAATACCGTCTGTTTTGTTTTTTACTATTGCGAAGACTAGCTCTTCCATAGGCTATCATTGGAGTTGCACTGTACTGTTTTACATGTGTAACTTTCATTTGGGAACAGCTAGAGGTTTGGAGTTTAGGCTCTCTTAACTCAGGATTTAATAACACCTTTTAGTAGTGGTGGTTTTTAAATTGTGTGTTTGAAAATGCCGCTTTTAGAAAGTGGGCATTTTCTTCTGTTTAACCATCCTGTGTGCCTCTGCCTGTTTGTGTAGTCACAGTCTCACAGCATCACCCGCCCTGCGTCGCAGTATGGAACTGATGCATCACCTTCTCTGCGCATAAAGAACCGATGCATCACCTTCCCTGCTGCTGTTTTTCCATGTGATTTTGACGCATCCCAGTTACTTTGTGCTAAAAATGATGCATCCATAGTTTCCTATGGATAGAACTGTTTTTTTTCCTTCTGAAAGTCATATTTTGATATCTGTATGTTGGATTTTTGTTGTTTTGTTCTTGTTTGGTGTAGAGAAAGATACTGTATTCTAAACGTGTGTGGTGTCCACTTGTGGTGTTTTCACTGTGTTACTGTGGGTTATATGCAAATTCTTTACAGATTGGCTCTGTAGTCTATAGATTGGCTGTGAAGACTAGCCCGACTGCTCTGTGCAACTGTCCACATTTGGGTAGGGTGCATATCATTGCCATCTAAAGACACCCCATTTCTAACAGGTGTTCAGAGGTTGTGTCAATCCACCCAGCCTTTTGCAATCTCAGTACGGCCCTTCAAGATCATGGGTAGCAAGTTGGTGGCAGGATCAACCATCACCTTCACCACTGGCAGAACATATCCTTGGACATGTGAGTCCTCCAGATAGGCCGAAGGGGCTACTCCCTCCCCTTCGAGATTACCTCTCCCTCCATGCCTCAAATTTACGAGCGGCTGATGGAGGTTCACCTGACTTTGCTTCAGGAGGAAATTATGATTCTCTTGGCCAAAAGAGAGATAAAGAGGGTTCCAACGCCAGACGTAGCCTGTGGTTGTTATTCCCACTACTTTCTTGTCCCAAAGATGGAAAAGGGCCTGCGCCCTATCCTAGATCTCCAAGCCCTCAACTACTTCCTCAAAAAGGAAAAGTTCAAGTTGCTCACTCTAGCTCAGGTTTTGTCTGTCCTGGACCCAGGTGACTGGATGGTAGCGTTGGACTTGCAGGACGCCTATTTTCACATTCCCGTCCTGCCTGCTATTCAGCGCTAGTCCATTGTGATACCTTAGTATTGTATATGACTAATCTGCCTGTTCTGGTGCATGGATTTGTGTGCTTACACTAATTCCCACTTGATTTAGGACAAAGAGAACATCTGCCTTTGTATTCTCCATACATTTGAAAAATGGCATGTTCTACTTTAATATGACTTCATGAAGATAATTGCATTTTTTTTAAATAGTGTATTTTGCTATTAGAATGTATTAAAACAATTAGATATTTTTTTGTATTTGTGTGTTGTGTATGCTTCAGAGTTGTTCTACTGTACATAAGGTTTTTAATTATGTATCATCCAATGTTTAGTATCAGGTTGGGCAACTGTATTCTGTGGCAGAAGCAAGTAAAAATGAAACTGGAGGAGGTGAAGGAATTGAGGTCTTAAAGAACGAGCCATATGAAAAAGATGGAGAAAAGGGACAGTATACGCACAAGATATATCATTTGAAAAGGTAAGTCTTTTTTTCAAATAATTTCTATTTAGAGTATTTTTTAATAGTAAACAGAATTTCATGCCTGCATTACAATACAATATTTTAAGGTTATCTGCATTTATGAACTTTCAAACATTTCCCATTATTACAGACCTTCTGTGTAAGAAGGTTATTGCAGTGTCTTATCATGGTACTCTCTGCCCATTAACATGTTCCTACCCTCTTAGCACGAAACTTGGGGGTCATGATCGATCCGGCCCTTGCTATGGGTCAGCAAGTCAACAGGACCCTCTCCACTTGCTGGGGCATTATTAAGATCTTGCGGAAGATTAAGCACTATCTGTCCGTACAAGCCCGGAAGCAAATTGTGGTTGCATTGATAGCCTCTCGGCTTGATTATTGCAATGCCCTATATGCTGGAGTAAATAAATGCTTGTTACAAAGACTTCAAACTGTGCAAAATGCCGCGGCGAAGTTTGTACTGGACTTGCCTAGGAGGTCATCAGCAACTCTCGCCAGGAAATCCTTGCACTGGCTTCCAATCGATGCCAGGATTTCTTTTAAAGTTCTCTGTTTGGTTTACGGAGACTTTAACAGAAAAGAGACAGGAGGAGTAAAAGATCTCTTGATTCTCTATGCCCCCCTAGAAACCTCCGCTCTTCAAAGAAGTTTCTTCTATCAGTCCCCCGAGTTCGAAGAGCCAAGTGGGGAGGTAGAGCCTTTTCCAGCCTTGCTCCTAGATGGTGGAATACTGTTCCCCATGAAATTAGGACTCTGCCTTCGATGCAAACTTTTAGAAATGCCCTGAAGACATGGCTTTTTGCCAAAGCTTACCCTTAGTTCTCTGGTTTTGCCTTTTATGATTTTTTATAGGCGCCTTGACGCCTCCGGGCAAAGTCACGCGTTATAAGTTTTATTTTCATTTCATTTCATTTCATAAGTGCTTGAAATGCAGAGTAAAAAGCCCTTGTCATACGTTTCTCACCTACGACCCCTGTAAACACTCTTCCAATAGTACCTCATTTTTTATGCCACTCTTTCTTTCTTAAAGTCTAGGTAGTCTAAGCATACCTATTATGCCTTCTTTGTCTGAGAGTTATTTTTATGTACTTTTGCCTGTTTTCACATGAGGCTCTTTTCTTGTCTGGAGCCTTGCTAGGTGGATGGCAGGGGGATTCAGTAAGCCCATCAGTAGGGTCTCAAAGTTAATAAATTCATTTAGTTCTTAGGATATCAATTTAAGGTCAAACCCATGTATATTTATTCTCTGTGTAAATATCTTCAAGGGTTTCTGGCAAAGCATTGCCCCACGTCACTTCACACATGTTCTCTATCTCTGTTGATCCATCATCATCACCAGAGTCAGATATATTAATAAAATATCAAGGAGCCTTCATTTGGAGCCATTAAACGTGTAGGCCGATCATGCTGATCAGTTCCTTTCTTTTCCTGGATGTTTATATTATTTTGTAAGTACTCTGTCTTGGCCTCTTATCTAAATCTTTTACTTTCCAGGTCCCGGATTTATTCACAAACAAAACAATCATAATATTTGACTATGGTGCAAATGCTATGTAAGACTTCACAAAACACAAGAATAGGGTGCCAGTGCTGATGCAACTAATTTAAATAAACAGTGGACCAAACAGAACTCGAAAAATGAATTCAAGAACGGGAATTGCTACTTAATAGCTTTTTATTTTCATATTTTAGAAAAACAGACTTATATTTTTTAAATCATCAAAAGGAACGTATTCAAAAAGGACACATAAAGATAGGAGAACTAGGTACTAATCATAAATCATTTGCTACTACAGGCATATCTCAGGCATTCAAAACACTTTCAAACCAAGTGGGGAGAGGACTACAAAAACATATATTACAATCTTAAAAAAATATATTTATACAATCTTTACTTCAAGGAAAGCATGAAGCCACAATCTGCGGTCACAATTTTGCAATGATAACAAACAAAAAGAATTTTTTCAGGTGTACATTCTTATCAGATAAATTCAATCTTCAAACAGATGGTTATTAGTAATGTACAAGCGGCGTAAGGAAATTAATTAAATAACCAAGCCGCTCTCGCAGACGTTATGTGGCAGAAAGCCTACGCGTTTCGAATCCCAATTATTCCCTTAGGATTCTCTTCAGGGCCTCATATAGTATCTAAACAGGGGAAAAGAAAAAATAAAACAAGGAAAATAGTAAATCAAAAGTACTGAATGGAAACCAGAAAAACAGGTCAGGACACACTTATACTCATAACATATTTCTAGACCAAACATCAAGGAACCTGACTGGAGGTGCCCAAACACATACTCCGCAGCTTACCGCTAAGCGAAATCGCCAGGTTGGTGGAGAAGCATGGAGCCGTGGAAACAATGATCTAAATCAGAAAGATGGAAGAACATGTCTCAGATAAGTTTGTAAATGAGTTAGGTGCAACTTGAGAACCACAGAACGTAGTTACTACTTGCCGTCTCAAAGAGTTATGCTGTTATTATTATTTAATTGGAAAGCCAGGGCGGCGGCATGCCGGTGGAGACAACCGAAGTGGAGATGTCTGCCTATTTGGAAAGAGGATTAAGATCTTATTAAGCCAGGCCTATATTTTCGTTTGGACGAGGAGCCACAATTCAAAACTGGGCACAGTGGTTGAAATTTGAAAAACTGCACACGGGTTTTCATTAACAGTGTCAATCTGCGGACCCAAAGAGGTGTATAGCACTGAGCTACAAAAGTCAACATCGGCACCGAAACTTAGCCGCGGAACTGTCTCTTACCTAAATTGCGGTAAAACCGCTACTTGCAGGAGTGGAGGGTTTCGGTTCGACAAAAATAATCTTGAGTTCACTTTTATTTAATTCGTAGACGACAGCGGCAGGTCAGTGTGCATGCGTCCTCTGAGTTCCTGGAATAGGATACAGAAGTATTTAAAAGCATGGAAGTATATGTACCGGCGCGTCTCATGGCTTATGTTGCCTTTTCATCAGTTAAAACTCACCGTCCTATATACGGACTTTTAGTTTACTGGAGCTGTTAGGGCAACTGGCAGCGCCATGTTGGTGGCTAAAACAGTAAGAGGTGCATATTAGTATGTACACTAATATTTACGTTTCGAAGTTGGTTACAAAACAGCTGGAGCTCAACACTTACTTTGATATCTTAGAAAGGAGCGTAGATCCACTCGCGTCTTGGTCGGCACTACCTCTGGGCGCATGCGTATAGCAGGCCCGGGCGAGACACTGTCAGGTTTTTAAAGAGGCGCGACGGAAGCAAGACCTCCTCCTCCTTAAAGAGATACAGCGCTTTAGGTCAGAACTTGGACCGGAGCGGAGGAAGGCACTAGCAGCCGGGTGTTCTAAGAAACTGCGGAACTATGGTGGCTCATGGGCAGATCTTCATATGCGAGATAAACCAAAGGCATAAAATCTTTGATTTCATTACACGCAAGGGTGGCTCATGGTTCCTGAGTGGGGAAAGCAGGAAAGTAAGTATGCAAAAAGACACACATAGATTGGGATGGCACAACCCGATGGCTATATTACTGAAGGCATGTTAACCTTGGTGGTATGTAACAGTGCACAAACTTCATATTTACAATTTGAAGATTTCACTCAATTCATTAAGGCCAGATGTTGCCGTATCAAATTTTACAATTAGGAAAGCTTCTCTTTTGGAAAGTTGTAAATTCAGATCACCTCCACGTGCGTCCTTTTCGATTCGCGATATCACGGTCCATCTAAGATCGCTAATTTTGTGTTGCATTCTTATCCAATGTTGTACCAATGGAGCATTTTCAACTTTTTTATTGAGTCTGGACTTATGTTGAGAGATGCGTTGCCGCACTTCTTGATTGGTTTTACCTATATACAGTCGTTGGCAGGGGCATATAATTCCATAGACTACAAACTTAGTCTTGCAGTTACTGAAAGCATTGTGTTTCCAGTAAATCCCATTATGCTGAAATAGGGAACCTTCAAGCGTGGATTCACAACAAAGACAGGTTCCGCATTTGTGGTGTCCAGTTATAGGAGGCAGTCTCATCATTTGACGTAATGTGGGCGGTTTTGAGGCAGGCATTGCCGCCCGGATAATGTGGTTGGCAATATTGTTTTCCTTCTTAAAGGCAAACAAAGGTAGGTCATTAAGGCTCTCATCTAGGTTCTTAACTAGGTGCCAATTTTGTCCAATGATCCGTTTTAGCTGGTTTGCATTGGGGCAAAAAGTCGTGACACATACCTGTCGCTTTACATTAGGTTTGTCTTTTCGTTCCAGTAATGTTTCTCGTGGAGTCCACTGGGCTCTCTTCATACAATTCTTTACTAGTTTTTTGGGGTAGCCCCTATCGCACAACTTTGCTATCAAATTGTCAGAATGATGATGGAAATCTTCCTTAAACGTGCAGTTCCGGCGGACTCGCAGGAACTGCCCGTAAGGGAGATTTTCTTTGAGGCTTCTAGGATGATTGCTGTCAAACATTAAAGATTTGTTTCGGTCAGTTGGTTTAACAAACAATGTTTGCCAGTTTACCTTCTTTTGGGAAAACCTCAACATCAAGAAATGAGATTCTACTGGTGGACTGGGTTAAGCTGAATTTTATATCAGCAGTCCTGGAATTTAGCCATTGATGGAAACGGGACAAGGTGTCACTGTCTCCTGTCCATATCATGAACACATCATCAATAAATGGGAGCCAAGCTCCGATATATTGATGGAAAGGGTTGTTAGAGTGTATATAGGCATCCTCATACATAGACATGAAGAGCACTGCCAGCTCCGGCGCAAAGGGGCAGCCCATGGCTACCCCTTTAATTTGGTAATAAAGTTCTCCATTGAAACAAAAGTAGTTTCTCTTTAGTGCAAACGATGCAAGCTCTACTAGAAATTTGGTTGGTACTCGCACTGGGTGGGATCTTAGATCTAGGAAGTGCGACAGGACCGCAACCGCTTCATCCTGAGGGATCTGTGTGTACAGGGATGTCACGTCTAAAGTGACCAGAATATCCCTGTGTTCACGGTAGTTGATATTTACCAATTTGTTGATGAAATCCGTGGTGTCTTGTAGGTAGGATCTCACCTGACACATAAATTCCTTTAGGAAACAATCCACGTATTTGGCAATTGGCTCAAGCAGGGAGCCACATCCTGCCACGATGGGCCTGCCTGGCGGATGGTATTGATCTTTATGGATTTTAGGTAAAACGTAGAACATCGGGGTTTTTGGGTGTTTGATCTTTAAATATTCCAGCTCTTTAGGGCCGACAAATCCTTGGTCAAATCCTTCCTGTATTATATTAAACAGTTTGTTTTGAAGGTCTGTAGTAGGGTCTCTACCTATCTTGCGGTAGCAACTGGGATCGTCTAGTTGCCTCATTACTTCGGTAGTGTAGTTGTCGATGTCCCATACTACTATGGCACCGCCTTTATCGGCCTGTTTTACTATTACAGAAGTGTAATTTTTTAAGTTGTTTAATGCAGTCATCTGCTTTTTGGTGGTATTAAATTTCACAAATTTTCTTTGTTTTTCCATGGCTGAGATGGCAGAAAGGACGCTTTTTTCAAAAGTAACAAGTTCTTTCGGAATTTTATTCGCAGGGGGGCAGAATGTGGATCTATTTCTTAAACCAGTCACTTCCGCCGGTTTTTGAATGGGATTGTCACTAAAAAATAGAGTAAGCCGCAGTTTTCTGCAGAATTCAATAAACTCGGACTTCATTTTAACAAAGTCGGTTCTTTTGGAACGTACAAAGGATAAACCCTTTGCCAGGATGCTTTCTTCTTCTTGTGTGAGTACCTTCTAAGAGAGGTTAAAGATGGGCGACGTTTTTAATTTTTGTAATGCTGGCGTCGTGTTTTCATTTCCCATGGGATTGTATATCTCGCCCTGCCTCTGGGGCGCGTCTGGCCTCTCCCTAAAAAATGAGGATTAGATGATTGAACCTGTTGTTGTTGATTAGTGTTCCAATTCTTATTCCTGTTAGGGCGGTTGTAATTAACACTGGTGTCACTATCTGTCCCTGACGAAGACGTATCTGAGAAAGAAATAAACTGTTTTCTGGACCTTCCTTGATTGTCAGGGAGGAAGCGTCGTGATTCTGCTTTCGAGTAGAAGTCTACCTGAAGGTATGGATATATATTATCCAATGAACAACTTTTTTTATCTTTCTCAAATTGGATACTTTTCTGTGTTATAGTGTAGTCTTTAAATTCTTGTATCTCTTTCGCTACCTTCTCTAGCAATGCTTAACAGCTCTAAGTAAACCAAAAGTCCGTATATAGGACGGTGAGTTTTAACTGATGAAAAGGCAACATAAGCCATGAGACGCGCCGGTACATATACTTCCATGCTTTTAAATACTTCTGTATCCTATTCCAGGAACTCAGAGGACGCATGCACACTGACCTGCCGCTGTCGTCTACGAATTAAATAAAAGTGAACTCAAGATTATTTTTGTCGAACCGAAACCCTCCACTCCTGCAAGTAGCGGTTTTACCGCAATTTAGGTAAGATACAGTTCCGCGGCTAAGTTTCGGTCCCGATGTTGACTTTTGTAGCTCAGTGCTATACACCTCTTTGGGTCCGCAGATTGACACTGTTAATGAAAACCTGTGTGCAGTTTTTCAAATTTCAACCACTGTGCCCAGTTTTGAATTGTGGCTCCTCGTCCAAACGAAAATATAGGCCTGGCTTAATAAGATCTTAATCCTCTTTCCAAATAGGCAGACATCTCCACTTCGGTTGTCTCCACCGGCACGCCGCCGCCCTGGCTTTCCAATTAAATAATAATACCAGCATACCTCTTTGAGAAGGCAAGTAGTAACTACGTTCTGTGGTTCTCAAGTTGCACCTAACTCATTTACAAACTTATCTGAGACATGTTCTTCCAGCTTTCTGATTTAGATCATTGTTTCCACGGCTCCATGCTTCTCCACCAACCTGGCGATTTCGCTTAGCGGTAAGCTGCGGAGTATGTGTTTTGGCACCTCCAGTCAGGTTCCTTGATGTTTGGTCTAGAAATATGTTATGAGTATAAGTGTGTCCTGACCTGTTTTTCTGGTTTCCATTCAGTACTTTTGATTTACTATTTTCCTTGTTTTATTTTTTCTTTTCCCCTGTTTAGATACTATATGAGGCCCTGAAGAGAATCCTAAGGGAATAATTGGGATTCGAAACGCGTAGGCTTTCTGCCACATAACGTCTGCGAGAGCGGCTTGGTTATTTAATTAATTTTCTTACGCCGCTTGTACATTACTAATAACCATCTGTTTGAAGATTGAATTTATCTGATAAGAATGTACACCTGAAAAAATTCTTTTTGTTTGTTATCATTGCAAAATTGTGACCGCAGATTGTGGCTTCATGCTTCCCTTGAAGTAAAGATTGTATATATATATTTTTTTAAGATTGTAATACATGTTTTTGTAGTCCTCTCCCCGCTTGGTTTGAAAGTGTTTTGAATGCCTGAGATATGCCTGTAGTAGCGAATGATTTATGATTAGTACCTAGTTCTCCTATCTTTATGTGTCCTTTTTGAATACGTTCCTTTTGATGATTTAAAAAATATAAGTCTGTTTTTCTAAAATATGAAAATAAAAAGCTATTAAGTAGCAATTCCCGTTCTTGAATTCATTTTTCGAGTTCTGTTTGGTCCACTGTTTATTTAAATTAGTTGCATCAGCACTGGCACCCTATTCTTGTTTTTTGATAGTCTGGCTCAGCCTTGCTGATTGGAGCCCACCCGTAGTTGTTTTCTCGCATGTAAGACTTCACAACACACTTCCTGCACAATATATTCATGTTTCCTATATTTATGTCTTGGATTTCTACTCTGTCGGAGTGTTTGATTTTTTGGGGGATTTGATGCTCTCCAGTGGTTCTTAACCTATGGTTGGGGACCCCTGGAGGTCCTCGAATCCTTCCCAGGGGTCTGCATCTGCTTAGAAAATTAAATATTATTAACAGATTATTAAGGTTTATATAAAAATGTCATATTTAATATTTTGAAACATTCTGTTAATATGACAGATTTAAAAAATGGAGGGTAAATATTAATTTAGCATCCTCTGATTGATTTGTGAGAGCAGTATAAGTGCATCAAACAGAATATAATGCGGGCGATGAGTGACCTCATTTGAATTTAGAAAAGCCTTCCCATTATGATTACAGTTTTGATTGTTTTATATTTGTGAATTAAATAAAATATTTAATCATTTGTGTACCTGTTTGATGAATGCTTGTGTCCGTATTCTTTAGCTGGAATCTCAATTTTCCTATAAGGACTAAGTGGGGGGTCCTCTGATTCCAAAAATGATTCAGTGGTGGTCCATGTGGTCCCAGTAATGATTATACCTTTGCAGGTTTCGGCACAACCACTTGTGCAGATCTTGGATTCTGAACTGGAAGTAGAGATCAGTGACCAGGAACAGCCAAATAGAGCCTACAGTCTGACTCAACCTGGTGTGCAGTATATCCCAGATTATGAGCCCACTGGGAAAGAATATGACTATCTCCAGCTCTAGAGGTGCCTGCAACAATCATGCACAATATGAGGAATGTCATGGGACCTATAAACTACCTTGAGTACGTAGACTGCACTGTCAGGATCCACCCATGATGCATGTGCAAGTAGCTTTCTGATAGACTTTATCTAGCTGCAGGTTCCTTTCCTTAGAATTTTTCTCAAGTGTCAGGCTGGATTTGGATATTTAGTGAGCAGTGCTCCTGCGCACTGGTAGGTAGCATTGTTCGGCTCAGCATGGCCTCGTCTGGGCCAGAAGTGAGCTTCACTGTGGCCTTATAGGCACCACCTCAGAACGCTGATGACGGTGCTTTTCTTTCCCCGATAGTCAGGGCAGATCAGGAGAGCGCTACCCCCAGTTACTTTTTGTCGATTTTCTTTTTCTTTTTTCTTTTTATCTCCTGTTGTGGCAGGGATGTCCATGAGGAAGGCTGACTTCAAGCCCTGCGGAAGCTGTCATTGGCAGATGTCTGTGACGAACCAGGACCTCATCTGTCTCTGGTTCCTAGAGCGTATTCACGGACGATTATTGCGCCAGGCACACCAAAGCTGTGAGGGAGCGATCCCTCAAGCTCCTTGCCGCTCAATGTGCGACTCTGCAATAGTCTTGATCCTGGTCGAGAGGAAGGTCCGGGATCTGTTGTGGAGCCATGGATCTTCATCAAAGTCGTCCGGGTGTTCGGGTAAGTCCTACAAAAAGCAGAAGAGTAAGGCTTTGAAGAGATTTTTGACTTCATCCCATCCGTGAAAGTCATCTGATGAGGAAGCGTCGTCACTCGAGGCCTGGCTCCACGTTTGATTCTTCGCCTGGCCCGTCTCCGCACCTCCCTGAGTTAGCGAGAGGGACCCCCGCCCAGCTCCAAGAGTTCTATGAGGCCATGTACCTCATATTTGGCCTGCCAGTTCCTGCTTGCGCACCTTTGGGCCCCGCGGGTTTGGGAGGTGCCCCTGCAGGTTCACCACCAGCAGGTCTACCCTCTGTGCCAGTCAGGCCCCTTGGATCCACAGATAGGTCTGGACCAGTACCCGTCTTACTGCCTCGACCTTCCTGACGCCAACCCCATTCTCAACCCTAACATGAAGCGGAGGGGCATCGTCTGATGCTGACTCCAGTACCGACTGGAGCCTCCAAGCTGGAGCCTGAGCCTTATTCTTCTGGGCTAGGACTTGGGTAAGGTTGGGAGGGTCCACTGGATCCTTAAGAATACCAGCCCCATCATCTTAACATGGACTGGTGTGAGGAAGTGGCAGATACCAGCCGACGGGACACCTTTCCAGATACTGGCTTGGGGTCTCCTCCTACCAAGGCAATGGAGCAGGGTGCCTCATTTCTATGATGTTGAGTTGGGCTGCTAAAGTCCTCGACCTTCAGTTGTCCGCTGTGGCTGGTAAAACGGATGTGCTGCAAATAGGAGTCACCCCTTCAGAACCGCTCCTCCAATTTAATGAAGCCCTTATGGACGTCCTGCTCAGGGCGTGGTCCAAGCCCTGAATAGGGCCTGCTGTGGACAGGAGAATTGCCCGCTGCCATCGCCCTGCCCTGGGGGACCCTTCCTCACCTAACACCCTACCCCAGAGAGCTTGGTGGTCCAGACTGCCGAATCTGTGGCTAGATGTCTCTATCAGATGAAGAAGTTACTTATCTTCTGTAATGCCTTATCTTGTAGAGACTCCAACTATCCAGATTCCTTACTGACCAACCCATTTACCCAGCTTCACGAACAAATTCCTAGGGTGAAAGCTGTTTCCCTTTCGGGGCACTAGTTTTCCACACCAGTGCTCAGTCTTCGTGGTACTCCTCTCCTGGCGTGGAAAGTCACAAAAAGAAAAATTTGCTAGGGTGGCGCCTATATAGGCACCACGCATGTCACTTCTGGCACGGATGACGCCGATGATGCCATGCAGAGCTGAACGATGCCACCTGCTTGCGTTCATGAAAAATATCCGGATTCAGTGTTACCCCTAGGGAAAATTCTGTGGTAAGTAATCTGCTTCTAGATAGGTTTCTACCAGGTAAGGCTTTACTGAAGGTAAGTAACTTGTTCTTTCTTGACACTCTGCAACAGATGATGAACAGCTTGCATAAACTGATTCTGCCATCACAACCACTGCCTTGCTGTGTGGTTCTTCATCAGGTACCTGTGCCTATGCCTCGACAGCCACCATTTTCACCGACAGTGGCAATTCCTCCTCTGTTGCCTTTTGTGCTGTGGCAACCTCACCCATGATCACTGTCCAACACCGCCCATGCCTCTTGACATAGGAGATAAGCAAGTTAAGCACAGTGATCGAGAAGACGAGGAAAAGGAAGAAGAATCCGTGCATGCTGATGCTCTAGATGGCGAAGAAGTACAACACAGGGAGGTGGAATACAGAGACTTTTCTAGAGAGACAACACCCATCTCAACCAGATTGACGGCTGGATGATATTGCTTTCTTCAATGCCCTACTAGTGGGAATGGTTAAGGAAGTTGGCCTATTGCTGATCGCAATAGGTAATACCTTCTTCATCAATGACCTCAGAGAGCCAATAAAGTCAATCCCAATACTGGATTTTATCTTGAAAGAGGGCCTACACTTAGAGCACTCGCTAGAGCCCAAGGTGTGTTTCCACAGCTGGAGCGAAAAGATAGGGTGTCTTAATTGGCTCCTGTGTGCATTACTGGTTATCCTAGGCTTGATCCTTTTGTACTGCGGTGAATCAAATGAGGTCCAAAATCTCAGAAATACAGCTTCTACACTCCCTGACAGAGTTGGGAAACCTATTGGCAACCTTGTATGAAAGTTCTCCATGGAGGGAACATTCATTAAAGCAGCCAATGCTTTAGCTATTTTGAGGCAATACAACCACCAGATACATAACTACATTTCTCCTCTGGTTGACCTCATCCTCGAGACAAGATGAAACAATGCAAAGACCATTGTTAATGAAGGGTTGAACTGCTGATGTAGAAATCATTGTTGTGGCCATGGATGTCACTAACACAGGCTTCTGCCAGTTGGCAGGAGATGCAGCAGACAGACTGGGTTAAATTCTACATCATTCCATCCTGAAGTGCAAGCCAAGATGCTTGACATGCCCTTTGATGGGTAGTTTTTGTTAAGAAAGCATGTGAAAGATGTCCTACAGTCAGTAAAGACAGACCGAGATACTGCTGGTTCTCTAAGACCCTTCCATCACAACTCTTTCTTCCTTACTTGGCTTCAGAAGATCACAAGGATATACAGATGCCTGTGGTTAATATGGCAGACAATGCATTCCCTTCAGACATTCCAAAGCATGATGAGGGTTGCACCTCTTTTGACTATGCTTATCAGATCATTGATCATGATACAAGAAAAAGGTGGCAGCCCACTCTCGCTCTCAGTGAAATACAAAGTATACCATGCTTTCTATTCTTGTGCTGCCTCTATCGCCACTCGCAATCAGACCCCAGTAAGGAGCAATGCGGGGGTGGGGGTGGGGGTGGGGGGGAGGGGTGGGGAGAATCTCACATTTTGCATCCAAATGGATGAAATCGGGCCACAAGCTGGAATTCCTCTAATTACCTTGTCGTTCTCAAGTGAAGTACATCACATGAGGTCCTTGTCCTCCTGAAAGGAGCAATCTAAAAGGTTCTCAAGGCTTAGAGGAACCAGAGTATGTACACCAGATGTTTAGTGGAAAAGAAACTGGGAGGATGGAGACTCATTCTGGACCTTCAGGAACTCCAGTTCTTTTGGATGGTAACTGTTCAAGAAGCTCTTCTATCCTGCCAGGAACAGGAGTTCCTCACCTTCCTGTATCTACAGGATAAATACTTTGATATCTCTATTTACTAATACTAAGATATGTGGTGATAGGGCAGCTCTGTCAGTTGAAAGCACCACATTTCTGCCTAAAATCTGCCCTTCCTCTCCCGATCCCAGAATTTCACAAACTGTCTATGCCTATGGCAGCCTTCCGTTGGAGACTGAGTCTCCAGGTATTTCCTTACCTGGGAGATCCGCTGGTCGAAGCACAGTCAGCAGAAGAAGCCCATATCTCCACAAAAGCGTGCCTTGACCTATTTCATCTCCTGGACCTGATGCTCAACTTAGAGAACTCTACTTGTCCCATCAAAAGACTACAGTTTCTGGGACTAGTCCTGGGCACGCAACATTGAAAGGTGTATCCATCAACAAAACAAAGCTACTGACGGTGACTGAAACCTTCTGCAAGCACCCAACAGTCACTGCCATGACTTCTAAATCAATACCTGACCTAAAGTCAGCATGCCCCCATTTGTGTGGCTTTCTATAGGCTATGGGTGAGGCAGTTACAGCAAGACCTAGATCACAATGGCGACAGACAACAGGATCTAGAATGACTCTGTGGTGGTTTTCAGAAGTATGTTGGAAGTCTGTTATGTCCCTAAGGCTTCAGATTAGGAGGCTAGCCAACTAGCCCTTGCAGTCACTTTGGGTTCTGGGTTCAAGAGATGCAGGTCCAGTCCTTCACACCTAGTCAAGAGGGCAGCAGGTGAGCACAGCAGGGCAGCAGTTCCTTCAGAGCAGCAGTCCAGCAGAGTGCCAGTCCTTCTTCCTGGCAGAGTATCCACAAGTCCAGAAATGTACTGAAGAGTTGGTATCTGAGGTCCCCTTTTTGTTCCCCATTGCCCTTATTCTGGAATGTGGCAGGGGCTTCTAGGCATTGTCTTTGAAGTGCATGGGACTCCCTATCTTCCCTGCCCTGGCTCCAAGCAGGCAGAAGTGACAATGCAGGGCAGTTGGGCTCTTTTGGGTGGAGGCAGGACACAGCCTATTCAGGTGTAATTGAGGCTGGGACCAGCTCCTCCCTCCCATACTGCCAATGGTGGCCCAACCAGTCACACCTAAGCTCCTATTATATGTTGCTGTCTGGGAGGAATATGCAGAGCCCATCTGCCAACTACACCCAGCTATGTTACCAGAGACAGGATACAGACACCAAATGGCTAAGGCAGGAAAATACAAACGATTTAAAAGTACTAGAAACACAATTGCCATTACTGACTTTAATTCAACTACACAATAATTTGTTCGTAGTCCCTCAATTAGTGGGATCCCCATTTATTTACATCATATTTTGTTGAAAACATTTTGTTATTATCTAGAAACGTCATAAATAGAGGAATGATTTTTCGTAATTTGGGTCAATTTACATTCATTTTGTAACCCATATCAAATTACGAACGACATTACATTACCACAACATTGACTTGTTATATATAAGATAACATCAAAAAATACAAAAAACATAAATCCAACAATGTCCTAGTTCTTTATTTTGACAGGCAAAGAGGTTCTGTATGAAATATTTTATCAAACCCCCAATTATTTGGCTTAGAACCTGTCAGTCTGAGCTACTTTTCTGATCTATGGTCTTGGTCAAGGATCAATGCAGTGATTGAACTATCACCCTAAGATTCCCTGCACACATCTAATTCCTTTTGTAAGCCACTCCATGGCTGGCTATTGCTGTTGACACATTTCGAACCAAGCTTCAGCTCAGGGTTCTCCTCAGGAAATAGAACAGATGGACAACAATGCTCAGTTTCTTGTGTATCGCCTATTCAACAATCTTCTTATGCAATTCTGGAGAGCAGTTTGATGCAAATGCAGCAGGTAGCTGCTCATATTTCGGGGATGTAACTAATTTATTTTCCTATTTTTCCTTCGTGTGTGTGTGTGTGTGTGTGTGTATATATACATATATATTGTTATTGTTATCGTTATTTTGGATTTGTATCGCGCCCAATCACCTACAGGTCTCTAGGCGCACGGAAATCGGTGGTAAGAACAATAACTTGGCAATCACAGAATAAAAGGCATCCACTGGCCTATATAGCACTCATGATTCTTCTGAACAGCAGTGTTTTTAGCACCTTTCTAAACCGTAGGAGGTTCCCTTCCCTGCGCAGCGTCTCAGGTAGCGTGTTCCATAACTGGGGGACTGACACAGAGAAGGCTCTCCCTCCCTTGGTTACAAGTTTGTACCGGGGACAGACCAATAACTGAGAATCTGAGGATCTAAGAATTCTCATTGGACTGTACACCACCAAGCGATCTTTAATGTAGGCGGGTGCCAGACCGTAGATTGCCTTGTGAGCTGTGCACAGATTCTTAAATTCCACTCGCTCTTTGATAGGGAGCCAGTGCAGGCTCTGTAACAGGGGAGATGCTTTAGTTCGTCTTGGGAGCCTGAAAATAAGTCTTGCAGCGTCGTTCATGACGACCTGTAGCCTATTGGTCAGGGTTTTCGGCAGGCCGAGATAGAGAGCATTACCGTAATCTATCCTTGAGATAACAGTGGCTGCTACGATTGAACGCATCATGGATTGAGAAAGGACGGGGGCTAGCTTCCGTAGCTGTCGGATGATATTAGTGCAGCTTCCCACCACAGAAGAGATCTGACTGGCCATTGATAGATCACAGTCCAGTTTGATCCCCAAGCTCTTTACATTCAAGCTAGGTTTTGGAGCCGGGCCTAACTCCGCAGGCCAGTAAAGGTCACACCATGGTGAGGTGGTAGATGGAATCACCAATACCTCGGTCTTATCTGGATTGATTTTCAAAAGATTTTCCGTCATCCATTGTACAGTGTACCTCAAGATATTCTGGGCTTGGAGTTGTGCGGCGCTTGTGTTATCGACACCCAGCAACAGCTGCGTGTCGTCCGCATAATTAAATACTCTACAGCCCATGCTTGCCAAGGAAGCAATCAGAGGTTGCAGGTAGAGATTGAATAGAAGTGGGGACAGGGCCGAGCCCTGAGGCACCCCACATTCTAAAGTCCCCACCTCGGATGTTTCGTCCCCCAGTTGTATCCTTTGGGTCCTTCCCAAGAGGAAGGATTGCAACCATCTGAAGGCCAGGCCTTTGATCCCGAAGTCACTCAATCTATCCAGAAGCAGGGCATGGCTGACGGTATCGAACGCCGCTGAAAGATCTAACAAAATCAGGGCGCTCGGTTTCTTACAGTCAGCCATGCCTCTCAATTCATCCAGCACCGAGAGCATCACCAGCTCGGTGCTGTGATGAGCTCGGAACCCTGCCTGTCGTTCATGAAGTAGATGGTGAGACTCTGGGTACATGGACAAGGATTTTAATACATGCTGTTCCAGTATTTTTGAGAGGAATGGCAACTGAGAGATAGGCCTGTAGTTCTTTAGCACTGCGGGGTCTGCGCCCGATTTCTTCAGTAGAGGTTTTACACGTGCTTCCTTAAGTTCAGCTGGTAGATACCCTGTTTCCAAGGATCTGTTGAGGAGGGAGATGATACATTCCTCCAGTAGGGGGCGAGCTACCCGAAAGACACTGGGTGGACACGGGTCTGCTGGGGAGCCGGATTTGATTCTACCCATCAACTGCTCCAGACTCAATATATCAATCTCTGGAAACAGTGCGATAGTACAGTCAGCCGGTTTATGAGGGGCTATAGGTATAGCCATCCCATTTGCCATGCCACTCTTTATTTCCTGGATAATGGTTCTCACTTTCTCCAAGAAGTATCCCTGGAAGATGTTGCAGTTTATGGGAGACTGGGAGCTTTCAGGTTTTTTGCTCAGCCCCGCCAAAATCTTAAAGGTCTCTTTCTGGACATTAGCTGCCTTACTTAGGCGGGACTCATAATATTCTGCTTTAGCTAGAGCAATAGACTTTTTATATAGGTGAAGAGAGTTTCGGTAGAGGTTCCTAGCTGTGTCCTGCTTGGTTTTTCTCCATCCTCTTTCCAACGCTCTAAGCTTCCTTTTATGGTCCCTCAATGATGGCGTAAACCATGGAGCCCCTTTACCAGGTCCCTTTATTAGCTGTGTTCTTATTGGTGCTATCTGATCAATAGCCTGAGTCAGGCTCCGCGTCAAATCCGCGTATTCCCGGTCCAGACTACGTCCCGGGCCCAAAGACTGATCCATTGGCGAGAGCACCTTGGTCAGGGTTATCAAATCAACCTCTGCCCATTTACGGGTTCTCCTAACTTCCGGCGATAAGTTATTTATGTGGCCATTAATGCGTACCTCGCAGGATACTAAATGATGGTCAGACCATATGCATGGGGGAACGTCTTTATGGGCCGCATTTGGGTCTGTGGTCCACACGAGGTCAAGAACATGACCTTTGATGTGTGTGGGAACCTCCACAAGTTGTTTGAAGCTTAGAGCTGACATCATGGTGTCCAATTGGCGCATAGGCAGGTCCCAATGGGACTTATCCCAATGTAGATTAAAGTCCCCTGTTACTAAGATTTTCGTATATCGGGTACATAAGTCCGACATAATGGGACCAAAAAGATCATAGAAAAGTGGGGTTGAGTTAGGTGGGCGATAAACTGATAGCACCACCCAGCACCACCCAGCAAAAGTTATTCAAGGTGACCTTTACCCCAAGTAAATCAGCTAGATCGACTGTCCCTGATAGCAGTCTTTCCACAAGCAGAGCCTTTTTAAAAAGGACCGCTACCCCTCCCCCCCGTTCACCTCTTGGGCGGTTATGCCATATAGCATCATAGCCGCTAGGGAGAGCGGCAATGATGTTAGGCATCGAGTTCTCGCCCATCCAAGTCTCTGAAAGGGTCAATATATCTATATCGTTGTCCTGAAGCAGATTGTAAACTTCCACATGGTGGCAGTGGAGCGAGCGGGTATTTAGGCTAGCTATTTTCAGTGTAGAGCACAGCCCTGAGGGGGTCCCATTATGGGGGAGAGATATTGCGTACTTCCTAAGTTTCATCAGGGTTACATGATCCAGGCGTAGCTCACCTTTATCCAAATTACGCAACTCCTCCGAGGAGTAGGTACGCCGTTGGCCAGAAGTCCCCGCCCCCGGGCCCGTCCGTGCGCGGACGGGCGCAGACGGGCTGGACTCTGGCGTGACTCCGGCGATGCTCTGGCGAGCCCGCCACGCGTCAGCATGACTGGCTTAAGTACCGGTCTAGCGTCCTTGTGACGACTAGACCGCTCCAATCCTTAGCCCTCCCTCAAGATATCCGCCGTTCTGACGGTGTGGTGCAATTTCAAAGGGGAAAGGGACCCGCTCCAAACGCGGTGATCTCACAATATTATGTGCAGGTATGCGGCAGGTGAATAATGAATTAAAAGCAAGGTACAATGTAAAAATCAATTCCGAACCAAAAAGACAAAACGGGAGTTTTAAAACAAGCTGTGAAGCTCCTGGTGAGCGCGCTACGCTCTACGATAGAACAGAGCCTCTCTATGTTGCCAAATAGTCAAATGGCAGTTTCCAAGTGTTCGGCCGCCTAATTTACCTGGCTTAAGTACCGGTCTAGCGTCCTTGTGACGACTAGACCGCTCCAATCCTTAGCCCTCACTCAAGATGTCTGCCGTTCTGACGGTGTGGTGCAATTTCAAAGGGGAAAGGGACCCGCTCCAAACGCGGTGATCTCACAATATTATGTTCAGGTATGCGGCAGGTGAATAATGAATTAAAAGCAAGGTACAATGTAAAAATCAATTCCGAACCAAAAAGACAAAACGGGAGTTTTAAAACAAGCTGTGAAGCTCCTGGTGAGCGCGCTACGCTCTACGATAGAACAGAGCCTCTCTATGTTGCCAAATAGCCAAATGGCAGTTTCCAAGTGTTTCCAAATATATTACCTACTGGCGGTCGCCAGTAGGTAGTTATAGTTAGGATTGTTTTCCATAGGGAAATCGCAACATTCTATTGGGAATAACTTTGGCGCCAGTTGAGGAATCTGCCTGAATTTTTCCTCAACTTTGCCTCGCGGCTCTCCGCTCCTTCCCTGAATGTTTGGGGGGGATTCGTCAATCGGGGGCCGAGATAAAAGGGGGTCCCAAAACGTGTTTTCCCCATGTTAATTTCCATAGGGCGGTCAAACTCACTTTTAGCTCGAACGGCTGAATGGATTTCCACCAAACTTGGCAAAATTGTAGGGACTGGTAGCCCGATGTGCCTTTGCTATGTCTCAAGATATGTGCTCCAGTGATTTTTACGAAAATTAACTTTGAAAAAATATATATTCGGCTACATTGGGCTATATATATGTTAGAGCCCAAATGTAGCCCAATGTAGCCCAATGTAGCCCAATGTAGTCCAATGTAGCCCAATGTAGCCCAAAGATGGCCACCAGAGACAAAAAAAACAAATGTAGCCCAAATATCAGCCAGATGTAGCCCAACTATAGCCCAATGACAGAATGTCCCAGAGTGTTCTAAAGAACAACTAGAGCGCTAACAGTCTTACTTATGACAAAAGTATGGCACACCTGAAGTCATCTTGGTTGGAATAAAGTGTTAACACTTAAAACATTTAATTTGCAAAGGAACAAAAAAAACATCAATTTAGACATTTGTTTACCCATTTATTCTTCCATCAACCTTTAGATATACATATATAAAAAATATTTATTTTTCAGAAAGATGAACATTCACTGGATGATGTCATCAGTGATGTCATTTGAGATGTCATGAGTGATGTCACTGACCATGTCATAAGTGATGTAATATGTGACGTCATCAGCAGTGCATTGCACGCGCAAGTTATAGTGAGTCCAACTAACTATAACGTGTATATAATATTTATGGTCTGGACCCGGATCAATGTGTAAATTCAGTGTGCTTCTGTCTGTCTCACCATGTAATTGGGCAGGGTTTCATTGAAAATACGTCTGTTGTGTGCCCTTAACTGGTCCTGTGCACATACTTGTCTCATGATATCCATTTTGGGCCTCTCTTCCTTCAGTTCCTCTGTTATTAATGCCCTTTTGCACCTCCACACTTCCACCCGTGCCTTGATGTTCCATTGCCCTTCCTCTGAGTCCTCCCCACCCCCTTTCAGTACCAGTTAACTAATTCTATACCATCACTGTCCTGTTTCCTCGCAGTATAACGATTATCTTTTGAGTTGAGTCGCCCCTTCTCTTAATGGCTTCTTATCACATATAAGTTTTCAATGTGTTTTGAAGTTGAGCGTTTCTTCTTTTTTTCAGTATTTCCCCATGTGTTCTAGCTGAACTTGAGGTAACATCGAGTGACCACTCTTTGACTTGATCATTTTCGCTGTAGCAGTGTTAATTAATTCTCAGATGCACAAAAAGCTGCTATGGTAATAGTGTGTGTGCACAGTTATTGTAAAGGTTTATCAAGTATTGAGCTAATCCATCCTACGAGACTCTGTGGATTAAAAGCATCCTTAATTCGTGTGAGTCAAGCCATGTTACACAAACTCCTACGAGTCATCCTCCATTGTTATGTTTGGAGCTCTTAACTTTTCTCTCTGATGGGCAGCTTTCTTCATACTGTCTTCTCTTTCTTATTACTAGAACATGCCTCCCTCATGGCTGACATATTTGTAACCAAATCTTTCTCCTCAATCTACATCTTCTTAAATTTTTTTTTCTAATTTGTCTTTTTTACAGCTTCTATGCGGGAACTTTAATATTTCAGAAGTAGGTGCCTGACTAAAATGATCTCTTCATTTATTAGTTCAATTGCGATTTCTTTGTTTCAGTCAGTTGATCCAACTTGAAAATGGCAGCCCTCTTCCTCTTGTATTAGCTGTTTCTTTATGAGACTGCTTTGTTCTATCTGGGACCATGCTGCCTGTATTGTTTGTCGTTTTTACCTGTAACTTGTCCTCTTGTAGCAAATCTGACTTTTCTACCTGGTCATTAACTCTAATGCGGTGTACCAGTGTCCTACAGAACCTGAGGGGTTTATGTTGTATAACAGCTGGCTCTATAGAAAAACATAAAATTTCTTTAACTCTAGGTTATTTTTCTCCTGATTAACTTGGGATATGCCAATGAATGGTGTGACACATATATTAATAAACAAAGTAATAAGCAACACTCACACAAGATTTTCTTTCTCGGTATATTAATGTTTTTATATCGTAGAAAAACACTAGTGCAATACACAGAACACAAAAAATCGCTATTGGGGGTCCATTTAGAACTCTTTAGTATGCTTAAACATACGTCCTGAATTCTTGACTGTAGATATGTGAGCTATTGGTACGGAACACCTATTCGTGTGCATGAAAGGTATCTAGCATCATGAAGCCCTGCCCAGCTATCGATTCCAGCTTTGCTCCGCAGGTGGATTTTGAGAACCAAAATTGTGACTTAGTTAAAAACTAAACCTTGAACTGTAGCAAGACAGCAAATCATTCCCAGTGGCGAGGCAACCTCAGCGGATTTAGAATGTGGGTTTGTCCCACTTGGAGTTTTTGGTGCCAAGACAAACCACTTCAGCGAGCCAATTGTGTTTCTGCCTTGCTTTGAGGCTTTTTTGAGTTCCAGAAAGTACACTGAATCATAGATAACGTATTTGACTGGTGTGGCTCTCTCAGAATACCTAACCATTCCCCCGTCCCGGTCAGCCTGAAATTGTGCATGGGTCCTGGTCACCTATGAACTGATTCTTGTCACTGACACTTTTGATTTTTCTAGGCTCCTCTTTTGTCTAAAAATGTTAAAGATCCATAACACTGGTTTCCCTTATTCTCGGTTTTGCTTGTTTCGGTGTCTGTTTGCGTATTAAATTATTTTCTATTGTTCCAAATTATTTTGGGAACTTGTTTTCTACACTTCAAAATTGTTGATACTATGTGAAATAAGCTAACAGTCATTTCTCTGGAGAAATTGCTTGCTGCTTATGCCACAGCTCCTCGGGGTTGAGAAGAGTCTTAAAACTGTGATGAAACCTAACCAGGGTGTGATTATTAAATTGTCATGGGTACCCCTTTCCGAAATTCATAGCACACTTTCTGATATTGGTGTTCAGTGTGTGGCATAAAGAGCTTTGTCCAGCACTTAACATTCAGATTTGACACTTAAGAGTTAAAAATCCACTGTCAGATTAAAAGGCAAGAATTTAAGTATTTTCTAATCATTGTTTGATCAAAAAGAAGTATTTGTGAACTATTTGTGGTCGTACAAGACTTATGTGTACTTAATAGAGATAACTACGAGCATGCCATTTTATCTTTTTCGATTACCTTCCTGTTTTGTTTTAATAAATAAAACCAAAAAGGCTGAAAATGTATTCCTTTTTATATTTGTTTCACAGTAAAGTCCCTGGGTTTGTAAAGCTGTTTGCTCCAGAGGGTTCCTTAGTATTTCATGAAAAAGCATGGAATGCATACCCTTTCTGTCGGACAAGTAAGCTATTTTTATTAGATTTTTTATAAATTCGTGTACCATGCTGTCTCTGTGTGAAAATGTTGCAGTGCTTCCAGAAAATGCCAGTGAAAAAGAACTATGCATAACTTTAAAACCTCAATTAGTTGACTTCTGAAATTCTCTCTAGGTTCCAGCTGAACAAAATAGAGCTAAACGGGATCCAAAATGGAAATGCAAGACAAAACTATTTATTGAAGTTGACCATATCAAGCAGAAGCTAGTTTTATATAGAAATAGACAAGGACTAGCCTGTAGTGGCTAGGAAAACAGAAAGCCGATGAACGACCAAAAGAAGCAGAGCTAATCAGTCTGGATTCTAACGGAAAGTTCCGGATGCTTCAATTCATGCAATCACTCATCATTCAGTTGATGCACTCTGCCACTCATGATTGTACCATCCTGTGATGATGCATGTATGCTTCTGTTCGTTGACTCATTCTTGCATTTGCACTTTGCTTTTCCAAAATACTGTACACACAGTCTCACTAATCAATGAAGAGGTATTATCTGCCAGACCTATTCGCTTTTCGATTTGTGAGAATTATCATTATTATTGATATACTATTATTATTATTACTGATTTGTGAGAATTTGTTCAGGTGTTTCTGCTAGTGTCACTGCTAGCCTTAGTGTTGCCCGTACTGTGTGGGTATTGTTTTTAATAAGTCACTGCTTGTCTGTGAGTTGTTACATTGCTTTCAATAGTGTGTGACTAGTAGTCTGTGAGGGATGTGAGACTACTACTAAGTGAATGGTGTGAGTGTCCTCAATAGTGTTAGACTCCTATACTGAGAGTGAGTTAGAGACTACTACAATGATATCAGTGTCTTTGGGAGTATGTGACTGCTATTTAGGAGTGCAGGCGTGCATTTCATAGTGCAAGATTGCCGGTATGTGTATTGTGGTACAATGATACAGAACAGTTTCAAATGGATGCAATCTGATATACTGTGAAATATCCTTAGCCTCAGAAAAGCCACGTACTCCAAAAGTAACTTACAGCAGCGTTGGCAGGAGATGGAATCTGATAAAGATGGAATGTGCATCCGAAGCACCCCTCTCACATCAAGGTCTAAACACAAGGACCGCACTAAATGTATTTTAAAGTAAAGACAAAAAACACTGGCACTGAAGGGAACTAGCTTGTGTGTGGACTTGATCCTTGTAAGAGCAAAATGCAGTCACCCAAAGTTAAGTTAACCAGTGCCTTAAGTAGGCTGATATACTGTCCCATGCTATATGCTCTAATGGGCAGAAGCAAATGTGAATGAATCAGCAGACCAATGGATGAAGTGAGATGGCTGAAAGTCCCTATATTTAAGTATATTATACATATTTTAGTAAAGTCATATGGTCTTGGCTAACACTAGACGTTAAAAATTTGCAGCAGTCTGTCAGAAGACATAGCCTGATGTTTGCACTCTCTCTTTGAAGTGCAGCAATGTGACAATATAAATACAGAATTTAAAGCCATCTTTATTTATTGCTTGGACTTTCATGACCCACCAAAAATCGGCTCTTGACCCACAGATTAGAAAAGACTGCACCAGCAACACCATGGCTGATGTTGGTAAGCGGGCAAAGTATACAAAAAGTGATGGATGGATTGCTTGAATTAATCCCAGCCACTGGTAATTACTCAGGCCGCATTCCTATTCATCGTCACACACCATGCCACCTCAGTGTGGACCCAGCATTATGCAAAGTTTTTCTTGATGCTGCTCCAAATGGAACACTCCAGCTCAAACACTCAAGCCAGGTTCTCCATGAATCGAACACAAGCAACCCAGGACCGGTTTCCCCCTAGTCATGGGCTTATCAATCGGGTACAGCTTGGTTCCTATGACATTGTGCACGGGAACCCCATCTGGGCTTACTTATCTCACTTAGGGCGATACACTAAAGTATACTAAAAAGTGATGGATGTAATGCTTGAATTAATCTCAGCTACTGGTAATTACTCAGGCTGCATCCCAATCCATCGTTATTTTGCACAGCATAGCACCAGTTAGAGGTTATTCTGAAAATGTTTCCATGTTCCACCTGAAACTAGATTCTGCAGGGCGAGTTTCCACTTGAAAAAGTGTTACCAAGGATTGCCTACTCTTTGATATAATCCTTGTTTTATCTCTTATAAGTTTTAACTGAAATGGCATGCATTGACGTTCTTACACAAACTATTGGAAGTATGTATATCTGAGGCATCAAAGCAGAAGTGAATCCACCAAGTTTAAAGTATTTGTTTAGCTGTTGCGAAGGTAAATAAAATCAGTAATGATATGTGCTTCTTGCTTCAGATGCGCATCCTTTCTACAGACTGAAGCAATGCTCTTCTTGCTTACCAAAGAATCGATCTGCTGACCACACCTGTGTTAGTTTGGCTTTGTACGTGAGGAGGAGTAGAACAGAGTAGTTTTTCTGGACAACTGGGCCCAAATATAACCTCAACATCATCTCCTACGCCGGCGACACCCAGCTGATCCTCTCCCTCACCAACGACCCCGCCACCACCAGAGCCAACCTACACGAAGTGATGAAAGATGTAGCCGAGTGGATGAAGAACAGCCACCTGAAACTGAACTCAGATAAGACGGAAGTCCTCATCCTGGGATCATCGCCCTCCGCCTGGGACGACTCCTGGTGGCCCCCTGCCCTGGGCACCGCACCCAAACCAACGGACCACGCACGCAACCTGGGCTTCATCCTGGACTCCTCCCTCTCGATGACCAGACAAGTCAACGCCGTCTCGTCCTCGTGCTTCAACATCCTACGCATGCTCCGGAAGATCTTCCGGTGGATCCCCACCGAAACCAGGAAGACGGTCACCCAGGCCCTCGTCACCACCCGACTGGACTACGGCAACTCCCTCTACGCCGGAACCACTGCAAAACTCCAGAAAAGACTCCAGCAGATCCAGAACGCCTCCGCACGACTCATCCTGGACATCCCCAGACACAGCCACATCTCCGGACACCTGAGAGACCTGCACTGGCTCCCCGTCAACAAGAGAATCACGTTCCGACTCCTCGCCCACGCACACAAAGCTCTACTCAACCAAGGCCCAAGATACCTCAACGACCGCCTCAACTTCTACGCTCCCACCCGCCAGCTTCGATCGACCAGCCATGCCCTCGCCGCCGTCCCCCGCATCCGAAGAGCCACTACGGGAGGAAGATCCTTCTCCTACCTGGCCGCCAAGTCGTGGAACTCCCTCCCCACCCACCTCCGCCTGACCCAAGACCACCTCGCCTTCAGGAAGCAACTCAAGACCTGGCTGTTCGAGCAGTAGCGGACCCCCCCCCCACTCCCCAAGCACCTTGAGACCCTCCGGGTGAGTAGCGCGCTATTCAAATGCATTGATTGATTGATTGATTGCAGGAGACCCCATCACTTTTCTTGATGCCACAGGTTGGTAGGGCACCAGACCTTGCTTCTCCCAGGCAGCATGGACGCAGGCCTCAGCAGGGAGTATTCTAGTAAGGGTCAAGGTTATTGATAGAGGCACGTAGTTTGGCATTGCAAATACAGTGCCTCTGCATGTCCGGTGCCACGCCCCTCTTCCTCGCGTACTAGAGCACTTGTCACAGCCTTAACAATTCATAAGCATGAAATCGTCCTTTGAATGTCATGTTATGGTGTAAATGAGGGGCAGCATTTCCCGGGCACGCCTATTACTGAGAGATTTAAAGCTAGTGTAGATCCTGCGCAGTACATGTTTGCTCTTAGAAGAGCAACCCCTCGCCCTTCAACTAAAAGCAAAACCAAGATATGGGTACGCTATTGCACAACTGATCTACCCACGTGTAAGTTAAAAAACAACATACGCATCACGATCAGCACACTATCATGTAGTGAAAAGCCACACCAATTTCATTGTTATCATTTGTTGTAATCAACTCTCTGATAAGTAATATATTTTGTAAAATTTGATTTACATATTGTTTTTATAATTTTCTACATAATCTACATCAATAATATTTTTAAAAACTAAACAAATCTATGGTATTATCGGTAGCATTGGCAATCTCTGATTTATTTGTATGATAATGTAACGTCGATAAGGGAAACTCGTTAAACATGCATTTACAACAGGTAATAGAGTGGTCCATCATTGTACAACTCAAATGACTAAATATAAGTGTTTTTCATTGAGTCCATTCTATTCGAGCATGTTGTCACATGCGCTGGAACTTGCATTCCTAAATTATTAATTTGTAGTAGATCACACAGTGTCATGCAAAGTGTTTTAATACTTACAATTTACAAGCAACAAATAATTTTTACCTGTACCATTTAACATTATACTAAACACATTTTCTTCTTCCCCTTTGCTTGATCTTCATATCGAAGTTGTAACGGTAAGTAGACAATTTAAAGAATTTACTGTTTTATTTAGTTGTATTCCATTTATATTTGTATGCCCAATCTTTATTACTTGGTGTTGACCTTGTTTTTCCAGGATTCAATACTGTTGCATGTTTACGCATAATTCTACTCTAGCTCCATATTTATCCAGTGTGTTTTAATTTTTTTGTTTTAACCTAGTAGCACCACACAACTAATGTCTACATGTTTAATCTGTTAGTTCCCTGTAACCAGTCTTTTTCGGCAGAGCCGCATGTAGAATGTGGTATGGTTGAGGATAGTGAAAAATAAGCAAGCTGACATTGGTTGTGAAAAAAACATACAACTGTTTCCACCCCTCCCCTTACAGCACCCGTGCGTGCACTGAGGCCTTGCTCTTAAAAACTTCCTCCTCGACACTGGTTTGTGTTTCTTGCTCCCGTAGCAACTGCCCACTGTTAATCCTGATCTCACTACCCTCCTCTTTCCTATATTTACTGCAGTGCGTCACTTTTCACTGTCCTCCTCGCCCAAATCTATCCATTTGGCATGTCTTAACACTTCCTCACCACTCTGGAGTCTCTCAAAACCTCACAGCCTTCCCCGATATCACAGTTGTTCTGTACCCCACTGTCTCTGGATTCCCTCTCCTCCGCCCTACTGCTTCCCCCTCGGTCCCTTTCCTGCTTTCTCTCAGAGACCTGTGTCTTTGTGCTGTCACCCCCAGCATATCCACTTCTCTGCTCCCACTATGATCATTTTGCAGAATCTCCTCACTTTCTCCCTTGTCCGAAGATCCCACTGCCCGCTCTTTGCCTGTATCTGGAATGTCTTCCAGCCATGCTATCTCATGTGGCCTAGATTTGCACCCAGGGAGATGGGATACAAAGGACATAGTGATCACCGAAGTGAAGTAAAACGAACAAGCAAAAGGTGCATTAGCATGGGAGTGAGTCTGCGGGCTAGCTTTCCTTTGGGGTTCATAGCATTTTTCAGTGATGTGCATCGATTACTGTGCCAATTCCTACCATACCTTTCTTATAACTTTTTCTCCATACTTTCTTGATGTAAGTTTTTATACTGCGTTCCATTCTTTATTTCATGTTCCTATTGGATATTTCTTGGTATCCTCTGAATATTTTGAAGTTCTAGACCAAATAATCTAGGACAATCATCTTTTTTTGTATGTTTTTTTTCTGATTTTTTTTATTGTTTCCAATACAAACAATAAAGAGTAACTACAATTTTGAACATTACTTGGGGTTTACAATTGTGGTGCATGACATGCTTCGCATCAATCCACATTCAAACACACGGAGGCAGACAAACATTAGTTGTTCTATGCACCATCACTAATTGCCATCCCTCGGTGCCCCCCTCCAACCACACCTCTCCCCTCGAGCGAGCTCGGACTTTGTTGCATTTTGTAGGCATTTCATGTACCAGTTTATTGTGATTTCAGTTTAGGATACCATGAGGAAAGGAAACAAATAGTTTGCCTTCTGTTATATTATGTTGCACAGATTAGTAGAGCACCCGGTCCCCGGGAGGGTAAGCTGGTGCTGAGAATTCGTGAGTCTTGCAAACCTAAGGCCTTGTGGGACTCCTTGAAATGCCAGGTATTCAGCTTCTAACGGAATTCAGGAAGGAGGAGGAGGCTGTTATGTCTAGTGACAGGTCATTCCACGCTTTAGGAGCACTGTGGTAGAAGGCTTGGTCACCGGATCTGGTTTTCCGCGTGCATGAGATGTGTACAAGTAAGACTACAGACAAGTGGAGACGTCTGGAAAGTTTGTGAAAGCAGATGCTATTGTTGAGGTATGCTGGGCCAGTGTTATGCAATGCCTTCAAAGTGTGCGTGAGGAGTTTGACTTGTTCTCATTAGTGTATGGGGAGGCAGTGATGCTCCTTCATGTGTGGTGTGATGTGAGTGTGGTGAGGGAGATTGAGAGTGAGTCTAGTTGTTGAGCTCTGAATGATCTGTAGACCTCCAGTGAGCTTTCTGTTTATCCCCACTGAGAAGTTGTTCCCTCTGTCCAGCTTGCTTGTGTCATGGCTGTGTGTGACTTTTTTACGGCAGACATTTGAAAATTTTCCTCTGCATCTTCAGGGAATGAAAGAATGAGGCAGTGGTGGCGCTGACTTGGACGGTCATGTCGGGTTTGTTGTTGATGACGATTCCCAGGTTCTTGGCGTGAGTGATGGGGTTGGGTGTCTGTCCAAGCTTTGTGGGCCACAAGGTTGTGTCCCTTGATGAAGTGTTTTCCCCGAAGATTACGATTTGGGTCTTGTCTTTGTTTAGCTTCAGACTGATGGTCTTCATCCAGTGGGCAGTTTCAGTAATGCATGTGTTGAACTTGATCCGGGTACTGCGTGCTTGTTCTGTGATGGAGAGAACGAGTTGCATGTCATCATCAGAGGAGAGGACGTTGTCATCATGAGAGTAGATGGTGCTGTCTAGAGGGTTAATGTATCTGTAAAAGAGGGTTTGGCTCAGGGAGGTTACCTGCATTGCTCTGTAGATGAGGTTGCAGGCATCCAATGTGTATGGTGCCAGGCTGACTGACTGGCTCCTTCCAGTCAGGAAGGAGCAGATCCATTGGAGTGCATGCCATTGGGTTCCGGTGTCCTAGATGAGAATGTTGTAGGAAACCTGCATCAAATGCTGCAGAGGGGTCCAGGAGGATATGGGTTGCTGTGTATCCACCATCCAGGGTCATGCGGATGTCATCTGTGATGATGATGAGGGCAGTTTCCGTTCTGTGGTTGGGTATGAAACCAGCATGAGTGGTGTAGAGGAGTTGGTGGTCGTTGAGGTATTTGGTTGTTGATTTTCTCTGAGACCTTGACTGGGAATGGTAGTAGGGAGATCGTTCTATAGTTGGTTTGTGTTAAATGGTCCGTGGAGGGTTTTTTCATCAATGGGAGGACAGCTATGTGTTTCTAAGAATCTGGGAAGTTTGCGGAAGAGATGAAGGCATGCAGAATGTGTTGGAGTCTGCGTGGGAGGGGCAAGTGCCCGATGGGGCCTCTGAGTGTATGGACTTCATGGTGGCGGCAGTTTCTTCTAGGGTGATGATGGACCATGTGATTAGCAACAGCGTTTTTTTATAAGATCGGGAGGCATTTTGCAAGGTCTGTCTAGTACGGTTGTGGGTTGAAGATGCTGTAAATGGCAGTGATTTTGTTAAAGAATTGAAAATGATTGTTACAGTGGTCCTGTGAGGGAGTGATTAGGTTGCAGGCGGCTGCTGGTGAAGTGAAATCCTTCACAATGGCGAAGACTTCTTTGCTTCTGTTTGTGCTAGCATTGATGCGGTCCTCCACAGCAGCACATTTATTGGTCCAGATCATGTGGAAGTAGCTTCTCAGGGCGGATTTGAACTTGCTCCTGTCTTCATGGTCCTGGCTCATTCTGCATATGCGCTCCAGTTGTTTGTAGTGATGTTTCATCAGCCTGGGTTTCTCCATGTACCAACAGGTCTGGGGTCGGGACCTTGTTTTATTGCTTGGTTTGAGGTGGCCAGGGAGTCGGCGCAGGGGTGATTCAATTGTTGACATTCTTGATGGCTTTGGGGGGCTCTTTGCTGTGTTCAGGTTGGTGGGTGCTCAGAGTAGTGTTTTAGTCTTTGTCAGCCAGACATCTGTTAATTGCCTTATTTCCTGATTTGCACCCTCTCCACTAGCTGGTAGCCATAAATGGGTAATTGCCTACAATTACTTTTCATACTAGTGGAGAGAGCAATAACTCTTTGTCACTAACCATAACCTATGTACTTGGGAACCAGCAGTTAAACCACTGAACAATCATGATACTTGCTTTATTAGTTTTTAAATACAATGCAGTACTTTTATTTTCCCAAATGATTTGTTTGTTAGGAAGAAAGATTGGCTATTGAATGAAAACTAAATCTATTTTTCTTTTCCTTTAAACAGAATGAATATATGAAAGATGACTTTTTTATAAAAATCGAGACATGGCATAAACCTGACATGGGCACTACAGAAAATGTAAGTCGTTTTTTGTGTTTTATAAAAACAAATTTTGAATGTACTGAGTGCTATATACCCACATATGTAGGAAATGACTGTGAAATGAGGTATCCTTTCTCACTTTCTCAATTCATCCAATACAAAGAAGAATTTGTACCAAAGGACAACTTTGTAGACCAAAAATGTGTGCATTTTTCTGCAATTCTGCTTCGACAGTCCCCACCCATCCTTCACATTAGTTCTAAGCATTTTAAAGGAGTGAGAGATTAAAGGAGTGAGGCATGCTTATACATTACTAGCACAGGTCCAGTTTTTCAAGCTCTACTATTTAATAAACTGTAACTTGGAGTGTTTTGGGTACTATTTCCTTAGGTAGCACTAACTAGTTCAGCGTGTACTTTGTAATAGTCTCTGAGACACTCAAGTTAATTTTGAAGAAGAGGATAGCATGATAGTTTGCTGGAATGTCAATGATGTTTTTTAATCTGTATTTATTTTTTCTAAAACTTGACTTGAAACAAAAGACTGTACATGAATCAAAAATACAGTCATATATTGTATCCGGCACATCACATAATATACGTTTGTGAGCTGTGGAATCTAATGTAGAAGACACAACATAGGGTTACTCCCATAAACCCAAATAGAAGTCTTGGGTATACACAATATCTGGTACACTGGCTCCTTATGTATCATTTATAAGTGTTATCTAAGTTTTAATGACACACACCAGAAGTAGGTCCAAGTACGCATTTGATCTAAATTCAACATACAATAGGGATACCAAATTTTCCAGTTAACTAGTTAAAAATTAAATAGACATATCCTATGTATATGTAGAAACACAGCGCAGATGGCATAACAGAGAGATGTGAGTGCAAAATTGCTGCAAGCCCAACTAGCAATTACAAAATGTCCTCCACTACAATATTTCTAAAGCTGAGTGTGATGCACTATATGGACTAAAAAGCTATTGGCATAATGTTCAAACCTAGTGACAAAGGTGGGGTGATTGTCATTCGGGATACATCTCAGTATGAACATGAAATCATTTGCCAACTTTCTGTTATAAAATACGGCATTAAATTGCCGAACAATCCCTGAAAGACTGACCGATCTATTACCTGCTGTGGTGCTAAACAACTTTCTAAAAGTGCCATTTTCAAAATTGTAATTTAAAATCCATCTTTACTATTAAAGAGTTTTTTTATTTAAATGTCATAGAAACCAAGCATGACCTACCCATCTGTCCCCAATCAAAAGTTAGCACACATTACATATAATATGGCAACCCAATGTTATCCTATTGGATAGGTAGGTCTCACTGTAGTAAACAACGATTTTAAGAGATTTTCATCATCAGGACATATAAAACTTAAAAGTATATGTGCAACCTTTTAATTACAATGCACCCTGGTCATGGGCTACCTAGGGACTACCTCAAGGGTGACTTATAGGTAATAAAGGGGAGTATAAGGCTTGGCAAGTGGATTATATTGCCAAATCGAATTGGCAATTTAAAACTTCAGTCCGGCTTGAATTCGAGCCAGCACCCTATTTCACTGAAGGGAGGAACATAAATAGAGGGGATCTGAGAATCCCTATACTGCACACACAACTAGAAAGCACTAGAGATTGAGCCTTCCCTCACTCTCCCACAAAGACTTTCAAACTCACTAAACAAGATGGACTGCACAAATACCCTACACCAGTGGCAGAACAAACGGGGGGAAGAAAAAGAAAGGAAAGGAACCTTACTGGGAAACCCACAGGGTTGTTAAAATTGCCCTCACCCACTGAATAGTGGCATGCTCCATCATAGGGCCGCTGAAAAACCCTGGCGCAGGGCAACGCTCAGGGTGAAGTGTGTGACTTTTTTTAACGTGTTTTTTTTTATCACAGGGCTCCCTATTGCAGAAAGAAAGATAGTTAAAACTGTCTCAGTGGGTAACCCTGTATATTTTATTCTGCCCCACCCCCGAAAGGATTAAAAATTTATTATAAGCAGTTATATGGGAGAAACATCTCCATTACCCTGTCTGCATGTACCGACGTGTTTTAGCCTTTACCAAACTCCCAACTGTGTCACTGGACTTTTTCAGGATACTGATCCCTTATAATTTGTACGGATCCTTCCTAGTTATTGAGTCTATGGTAGGGATAGGTATGTGGCAATACTTGCCCTTCATAGGCACACTTTGAAGTCATACCTGATGGTAGTCGAAACCCAGGGTTAGAGAAGGGACATCGTCGTATAGTCACACTTTCATCAAGTTGCGGCGTTTCCAATTCGGCCACCCTGCTCCTGAGGGACTATATTCTGATGTCGGTGATAGTGACTCAAAGGCTGCTGGCTATCATCACCTCCTGCATCCTTTTGGTAAAACAAGCCAGTTGGCATTTGCAGGCTCTGCAGTGAGATTTGAAGACTCAGCTGGCACAGCATCAGGGAAATCTCTGCAACCTGGTTCAAATATCAGAGGGAACTACAAACAGCCTGCAGTGGTGGCTCACAGACCAGGATTGGGACAATGGCAGACATCCCTCTCCTCCCCACCCATAGCTCACAGAGGTGACAGATGTGTCACTCTTGAGCTGGGGCAGTCATCTGGAGGAGATCAGAGGACTATGGTCTCCAGCTGAGTCCAGGCTTCACTGCTGGAGCTCTGGGTGATCCAGTTGGCTTTGAAAGCCTTTCTTCTTTTGATCAAGAGAAGGCTAGTGCAGGTGTTCACCGACAAAACAACTGCTATGTGAAACTGCAACAAACAGGGTGAAGTGAGCTTGTGGACCCTTTGTCAAGAGGCCCTCCACCTCTTGAAATGGCAGGGACGCTACGGCATTTCCCTGGTGGTTCAACACCTGGTGGGCTTTCTGAATTCCAGTGCAGACAAACTCAGCTGTCGATGCCTAGCAGATCACGGATGGCATCTCCACCTGGAGGTGGTGCAAGGTCTCTTCTCAGATTGGGAAGAGCCCTGGTTAGATATGTTTGCCACTGCTGAGAACACACTCCTGTCAAGAGTTCTCAAGAAGATCAAGAATGACCAGGCCCAAGTCACCCTTGTGATTCCAGATTGGGTGTGGAGAGTTTGGTACACAGAACTCCTGAGCATCTGTCCTCCAATCAGGCTGCCTCTTAGAGCGGATCTTCTGTCGCAGCAACAGGGCAGGATGTTGCATCTGAACCGGTCAACCTTCTGCCTTCATGCATGGAAATTGAGCGTCGACAGTTGACGGCTTTTAGTATTAAATCTGTTTATTAACAAATGAGCCCATTACAGCTTCCCATAAGTCTACGGACATTCAATGCATGAAAATTGGCAACGGAAAACATTGACGACAACAGATATAGAGCCCAGCATGAATATGAAGCCCTCTCTGTAACTGACTATTCTGCATAAACGCACCAATGTTCAAAAGAAAAAACAAGAACCGTAGCCAACCCCCCAACCCCCACCACCCCACCTCCCCCCCCCGCCTATCCACCCACCACCCACATTCCAGGTCCAATACCCCTCACGGTCAACACAACCATTCGCCTTAAAGTGTCTCAACCCTCTACCTGTGATAGGCGCAGCAAACGTAGATATCAGGGACATGTCACTTCCCTAAATTCCGTGGCTAACAAGGACAAAAATGGCTGCCACAATTCCGAATACTTGGCACCATCCCCGCATGAATCAAGGACCGCTTTTCCATACCCAAAACTGACCAGAGGCAGTGCAACCAGCCTTGACACGTAGGCACATGAGAAGTGCGCCAGAAGGATAACGCTTTCTGTATTGCCGAACCCAAGGGAATGGCTATCAATCTACCCCTGCGTGATCTCAATGGATAGGTGAAAGGATTAGGCAAGCCCAGCAGAACATAATCGGGGAACCTCGGGATCTCCGTCTCAAAGTGTGAGTCTATCTCATCGAGGACCAACTTCCAGTACCCCTGGAGCTGAACACAATCCCACAATATATGGACCAACGTACCCCGCTCCCCACACCCACGCCAACAGGATATCTCCCTTGTATGATCCATCTCGTGCAACCTCTCAGGATTGTAGTACCAGTAGGATACGAGCTTAGTGAAAGTATCAGTTAGTCCCATATGGTAAGCGGATTGCCCCGCTCGGTAGTAGATGTCCTCCCATTACTTGCTGCTCAGTGCCCGCCCCAACTCTCTCTCCCAGCGCGCCCTCCCGGTGTTATAGACGTGTGTGTACCGATCTAAAAGCATGTGATACAGATCTGATATGAGCCGTTTGTCTGTTGTACGAGTAATCAGCAAGTATATATATGGTCGGAGGTGCCAGTCCGCCCCCTCCCGGACCTGGCCATTGAGCGCCCAGTGACGCACCTGAAGGTATCTGAGCCGTTCCAATTCCGGTAGGCCATAATCCCGTTTTAGGGTCTCAAAGGGAATTACCCCCTCCCCTGAGTATAAGTGGAACAGATATCTACATCCCGCCGGATGCCATCTAACAAAAGCCTGGGTATCTTGCCCGGGCCTGAAGTCAGGGTTATCTAGCAAAGGCGTGAGAGGAGACGGAAAGGTTATGAAGTCATGTTTCGCATTGGTCTGATCCCATACGTCGAACGGGACCCTCTTAATGTACGATGCGTACAGATTGGGGGGCCGGTGCTGCTTACGAAGAAAAGGAACCTCCTGTAGCGGGAGGCCCGCGATCGCCTGATCCTGAAAGAGCCAGTGTCTTTCGGACTCCCACTTGCTCCACTCCACAAGGGTCCGCAGTTGGGCCGCCTGATAATATAGCATCAAGTCTGGCAGACCCAGACCTCACTTCTCCGGGGGCAACATTGCCAGCCTAAGCCTCATTCTCGGCCGCCTGCCGTTCCAAATGAACTGAGCGAGCTCAGACTGAGTCTGGTGGATCCAGCCATCGGGGGGGCGTAACGGTAGGGCGCCAAATAAATACAGGATATGCGGGAGAATTGTCATTTTTATGGCAGCCACTTTACCCAACCAAGAGAGCGGAAGGTGCTTCCATCTACCCAGCTCCCGCCGGAGTGTCTGGCGAATCCTAGCACAGTTGATATGCACCGTATCCTGCAGTGTAGCCGCTAACTGAATCCCCAGATATGGGACGGCCTCCGACGCCCAGCGGAAGGGAAAGTGCTCCTGCAGATAGGCCCGACTGTGTTCTTCTAACCAGAGGTCCTGAGCCACCGACTTTGTCATGTTAACTTTAAAGCCCGCCGCACCTGCAAACGTATCTAGGATATCAACACAGGCCCGCAACGATTCGCTTGGGGAGGCCAGGGAGAGAAGGACATCGTCCACGTATAAGCTGATTGTATGCAGATATGCACCAAACTTTATCCCTCTCACTCTCGGGTCCAATCTCATTGCCTGCGCCAGCGGCTCCATGTAAAGAGCGAAGAGTAGGGGCGACAACGGGCACCCCTGCCGCGTCCCCCGTTCTATGGGAAAACGGGGCGAAGAGCATCCGTTGACTCGCACTGTCGCCGTGGGAAATGTGTAACAATTCAAGACCCAAGTTCGAAATTTCTCCCCCATCCCTGCCTTCACCAAGACCCGTTCCAAATACGGCCAAAGGACTCGATCTAACGCTTTTTCCGCGTCGATCGCAAGCATCATATATTCACCTGATGTCCGCATGGCCTTTTCTATCAGGTGCAGTGCCCTCTTTGTTGTTGTCGGCGGTTTGTCGCTCTGGAATGAACCCCGCCTGGTCCGGCTCAATCAACCCCTGCATGAGCGGTGCAAGCCGAGCCGCCAAGATGCTAGTATAGATTTTCAGTTTAACATTAAGAAGGGATATTGGGCAGTAGGCCTTGCACTGCGAGCGATCTTTCCCCGGCTTAGGGATAACTGATATAGTCGCTTTCAGGAGATCCCTCGGGATTGCGCCTGGATCTGCGAATGAGTTAAAGATGGCGGTTAGCAATGGTGCAACTTGAGGGCAGAATCCATACTAATATTATAAAGAGAGAGCCCAAACCTTTGAGGCGGGTAATCTCAGTAACCACAGCACCAATCACAACACCCAATACAGCGTTGGAAAGGGGAGTTGCAGCAGAAGGACATAGGCTATGCAGACGGCCACAATATACATTTTTTTTTTTTTTTTTTGAAAACTTTATTTTTGTTGCAGATTTATGTCACATACAATAGAACAAAGATGCCGACAGTGCTATCCGTAATCATTACAGGCTTCAAACCAATGGTTGAATATCACACAGCCCATCAGCCCACATCCCGAAGGCTGGGCGGCAGTCGGTGGTAACACGCCATAGCAAATGGAGAACACAACAATGCATCTGTACGGCAGAATAATCTGTTCCGCTTTTGTCTTCTACCACATTCAGATTAACCCCCAACTCCCCGATGGAACCCCCCCCCCCCCCAAAACCTGGCATCTAACGGGAAGTAACCCAAGCGTGTACAGTTCGTTCACCTCAGTGTGACCCGCCTAGGGGCCGAAGAGACAGCAACAATTAACCAAAGGAATAAGAAGAACTCTCTCCTGGGACAAAACACAATATCAGCAGGAGTAAGCATATACGTGCGTGCTGGGCCAGGCCCCACTCCAAATCAGTACCCACCCTCCCCCTCCCCCCCACCCTCACTCTCTGATCCCGAGCCCTCAGGGGTAAACAACTCCGCACTCGTGCCCTCCGAGTCCTCAGCAGTAGCCCCTACCACCCGCATCATTCTCCACGCAAGCAGGTCATCCGGTAGCCTCTCATCCCTACGCACCTGTTGCATGAAAGTTTCCTCCGCTAGGGTCCACTCTCCCACATCTCTAAGCCACTGCGACACCTCCGGAGCCCTCCGCCCCATCCACGTAATCGCTACCCTCCTCCTTGCCAGCACCAGCAGCAGTTGTAACATCTTATAGGACAGGTTACGTTTCTTGGGTTTGGGGACCAAGGCTAACAAACAATGTAAGGGAGTCAGCTCCAGCCGGAGACCGGTAATCGTGCGTATGCGCTCCACTACCGACCGCCAGAACGCCTTGACCAACGGGCAGTCCCAGGCCAGATGGAGAAAGGCCGCTCCCGCCGCCCCACATCTAGGACAAGCGTCACTTTTTTCCCCGGAAATACGGTTCAGGGTAACCGGCGTCACATATGTGCGGTGCATAAAGTTAAAGTGAATCAATTTAAACCTCGCGTTACACGACACCTTTCGTGTGAGGGCGCCTATGCGTTTGCGCTGTCCCGGTTCCAAGTCCAGTCCCAGGTCAGATTCCCACGCCGTTCAGGCCGGAGGGATCGGCTGAGTGGAGTCCTGCCTCATAGCCGAGTACAATAAAGTTATCAACCTCCTACCCCTACCACAGGAGAGAATAACATTGAGGGTATGGGACATCGGGGGTGCCTCAGGAAATTGAGGCCAGGTTTCCCGCGCCATGTCGCGAAGGCCCCTATATTGTAGGTATTGGCCCCCGCTGAGCCCGAACGTCTCCGTGGCCCGCTCAATAGACAGAAACGTGTCATCCGGGTAAAGGTCAGCCAGCAGCTCACAACCGCCAGCTCTCCACTCCTGAAACGGCATATGTTCCTCCATGGCCACCACCGGGGCCAGAATCCATAACGGCAGTTCCCTATGGAATGGGGCCCTATGCAGGATTTTCTCCACGAAGCGCTGCCAGACAGCCGCCGTGTGTCGCACTATGAATGGCAGTGCCTCATCCGCACCTCTCCCGCGCAGTAGAGCCAATTGTACCGCCCTCTCGTCCGCTCTACCCGCCAGGAGCCGTAGTTCCCAGTTGTCCGAGTCCGCGAACCATCTGGCAGCCGGCAATAACTGGGCTGCGTAATAATATAAGTCAAACCTTGGCGCCTCCAGTCCCCCTTCATCCCAGCTCCGTACCACCGTGTGCAGGGCAACCCTGCTACGCTTGCCCGCCCAAAGTAAAGACGTGAGGAGTGTATTAAGGGTGCGAAATATCCGCTGAGGAAGTGGGCACAGAGAGTTTTGCAAGGTGTACAGCACCCTTGGTAACATCACCATTTTGGCCACCGCCAGGCGTCCCATCAAAGAGAGGCAGCGTGTTCCAAAAGGACACAGACTTTTGCAGAGATGTAATCACCCGATCCGCATTCCGGGCCAGTAACTGCTCATCCGACAGTGCCACTTGAACCCCCAAATAGCGGAAGGCCTCCAGTTCCCAGCGCAGTCCCAGGTCCGGCAAGTCCCCAAGTCTGGCCGCGCCGTATCCCGCAAGGGGGAAGATCAGGGACTTGGCAGCGTTAATGCGCAGACCCGAGGCTGATCCGAATCGGTCCAGCAGTCGTAGCAAGACTGGCAGCGACTCCCGCGGAGAGGTTAAATAAAACAGAGCATCGTCTGCATACAAAGAAACCGTGTGCACCGTGTTCCCTACTTTGATCCCCCATTGGGACATCGTGGCCCGGACCTCAACAGCTAGTGGCTCAATCGCCAGGGCGAACAGGAGCGGTGAGAGGGGACACCCTTGACGAGTGCCCCTCCCCAATGCCCAGTCCGTAGAACGTGCGGACCCCAGTTTGACCCGGGCTCGAGGCGCCTGGTACAGAATTTGGACCCACCTGCAAAACACGGGTCCTAGTCCGGCCCGTCGGAGCACCTCAAACAGGTATTCCCAGCTAACAGTGTCGAACGCCTTGGCTAAGTCAACCGATACCAGGACTCGGGGATCCTCCCCGCCGCGCACCTCATGCAGGATGTGGTTCAACCGTCGTAAGTTCATTGCGGTGTTGCGGCCCGGGATGAACCCACACTGGTCCTGGTGCACTAGGTGGGCCATAAGCGGCGCCAAGCGCGCGGCCAACAGTTTGGTCAGGACCTTCACGTCCGTGTTAATCATCGTTATAGGGCGGAAGGCCGCGGGATCACAACCATCACCGCCCGGCTTCAGGAGCATGCAGATTTCCCCTTGGTACATTGTGGGCGGGAGGAATCCGTCATCCAGCGCCCTCAGGAAGACCTGGAGGAGGAGGGGGCCGAGCATGTCCCCAAACGTGTGGTAGAATTCGGATGGGAACCCATCACTCCCCGGAGATCTAGCCCGTGGCAGACCAGCCATTGCCACTTGTAATTCGTGAAGCGTTAGCGTCCCACCCAACTCCTCTGTCTCCTCTCTCGAGAGGGCCTGGAGGGTCAGTCCCTGGAGGTAAGGCTGAAACGAAGCGTCCGTGACCAAGGGATCCGCCCGATACACCTGCTGCAGGTGGGTCTGGAGGACATGGAGGATATTCGACTCCGAATGCACCGTAACCCCATCGGGGCCCCTCAGGGCAACTATACGCGCTGGGGCCGTTTCTCTCCTCAAAATCCAGGCCAACAGTCGGCCGGACTTGTCCCCCTCCCGGTGCAGACGCTGTCTAAATTGACCCAGGGCAAACTTATCTAGGCGGGTAAGTATATCGTGTACGCGTTCCCGGGCCTCGCGCTCCGCTGCCAAGTCTGGTTCCTCAGGGTCCGGCGAGGCTTGGCTGATCAGCAGGGTGTCTTCTGCCGTCTGCAATTCACGCGCCAGTTGTTTCCTGACCCCATAAGTAAGCCCCATACATTCACCCCGTACCACAGCTTTCAGAGCGTCCCATTTCGTCGAGAGGGGTATTCCGTCCCCATTCCAGTTCAGATCAACATAGTTCGTTAGGGCCGTCTGCACCTGTTCCCTACCCACCGGGTCCTGTAAAAGGTCCGTGGGCATTCGCCAAGTGCGGGGGCGACAAGGCCGGTCCACCTCCTGCATGGCGCACTGCACTGGGGAGTGGTCGGACAGGAATCGGGCCAGATGTGTAATTGTCAATGAAAACGACGCATCCATGTTTGCCGCCAGGACCCTGTCAAGTCTGCTATGGGTGTTGTGCGTAGGCGTGTAGCAGGTGTACAGTTTCTGAGAGGGGTGACCCTGGCGCCATATATCCTCTGCCCCCAAATTAAACATCACCTCTCGCAGCCCTGCCGTCATGCGAGGTTTCGTTCCTGCACGGGGAGGGTACCTATCCAGGACCGGGTCTAAAACACAGTTAAAATCCCCAAACCGTAAAAGGGGGCTGTCCAAATCCGACACCAGGACCTCCTGAACCTGTGAATAAAAGGCTGCGTCATCTACATTGGGCGCGTATGAATTGAGTAGTGTAAGATCCCTCCCATTCAACTTCACTTTCAGCAGCAGGTACCTGCCCTCAATGTCTGCCTCCGCATACTGCACTGCAAGGGGGATCCCGGGGGCCACCCAGATCAATACCCCCCGAGCATATGTGGAAAAGGAGGAATGAAACAGCTGCCCCCGCCACTTTTTAGCCAGTTTCTGTGCCCCCTCCTCATTCAGATGTGTTTCTTGTAAACATGCGATAGAGATGCCATGTCTCCGGAGGAAGGACAGAACTCTGTGTCGTTTGGTGCAGGTTCCCAACCCACGCACGTTCCAGGTTAAGAATTTGTATCCCATGATCCCTGTGATCGCCCAGCCGGGCCATGCATTCTACTGTCAACACACCACCTCCTAGGGGTCCGAACGATGATACACATGATGCCTACAACATAGTAATACAAAAACTCCCCCCCCTCCCACCAATCTCCCTGTTGCATAACTTGGAACGAACATATCCCCCCACCCCCACCCACGAGCAGGATGACGGCAACAAACCAACAAGTCACCCCGCCCTTCCCCTGCCGGTGCCAGGACGTACACAGCCACCCCACACACCCCATACTACCCATCACACCCCCACACTACCACACAAACTCCAACCACCCCCAGCCCCCCGTACGACCCCGTGTATACTAAAGATACATCTGGCTCCGCAAAAAGCTTCCCCAAACAAGAAGGACCTAGAGCCCACACCCGCACCCCCAACCCTCGATCATACACCAGCTCCCACACAACGGACGGCTCCCCGCCCCACCCCACAATGCGGAGGCTGGTGGTTCTGGGCACAATAACAGTCAATATACAGCTATACCGCAGTCCCCCTCCAGGTGCTACTCCAGCCAATCAGACACACTGTGCACAGTTCCCATATCACCTCATGAGGGGCCCTTCACACCCGGTGCTTCAGCTCCACCAGTTTCCGGGACCACCAATTCCGAAGGCGTCGTGCCCTGCTCCGAAGTCTGTAGCGTATCCGGGACCAGGACGTCACCCGGCTCCGGCTGGCTCAGGGTCTCCGGCTCGGCCCCCAGGAGCAAAGGTTCCAGGAGCATGCCACCATCCGCCCCAACCGTGATTCTAGGTCCTTCGGTACTCTCCGTCGCAGAGCGGTGTCTCCGTCTACTCCGTTGTCTCCGCCGGGGGCGACTTCCCCACATCTCCTTAGGGCCACCCCGTTCTCCCGGTGGCACGCCATCTCCCCTAACCTCCAGCCATTCCCACACCTCCTCCGGGGATTCAAAGAAGTGCGCCTTGCCCTGTACGAGCACTTTAAGTTTGGCGGGGTAGAGCAGCATGTATTGCAACTGCATCGCTCGGAGCTTCTGCTTGACCCCAAGAAAGGATTTTCTCTGTTCTTGAACCTGGTGCGTGTAGTCTGGGTATATAGAGATTCGTTTGTTCTCGATGGTCAGATCCGGTGTTTCCCTCGCAGCTCGCAGGATGCAGTCACGATCACGGTAGTTCAATATTTTAGCGATCAGCGCTCTTGGGGGATCCCCCGGACGCGGCGGGGGGACTAGTGCCCGGTGCGCCCGCTCGATGACAAATACCTCCGAGAGACCCTGGGGACACAGCTTCGTTCTGATCCATGTTTCCAGGAAGCGTTCGGGGTTACCAGCCTCCATCCGTTCCGGGACCCCTAGGACTCGTATGTTGCTGCGGCGGGCCCTCCCTTCCGCGTCCTCCGCCCTCCGTTCCAGGGCGCTCGTTGTCGCCGTAAGGTGCGTGACCGTCTTTCTGAGGGAGGCCACTTCCCCCTGCAGCTGCTCAATGTTACCCTCGGCATTCGTGACCTTGTCCGCCACCTTCCGGAGGTCCGTTCGCAATAGATTGACGTCTATCGAGACAGTCTCAATCTGCCTCTCCAGCGCTGAGTGGGAGCCCTTTATCGCCTGCAGCAGTTCTGCGCGGGAGGGTTCACCCGGGTTCTCCGGTTCCTCGTCCTGGCCCGTTTGGCGCGTTATCCTCTGGGACGGCAGTCTCTGCGTGGTGTACTGAGTGATCGTGTTGGGTTGCGTCGTGCGGGGCATCCGGTCCTTGCCCATCTCCAGGGTACTCCCAACGGAGGGCCGGCTCGTCTGGGAGAGAACAGCTGACTGAAGCACACCGTCCCCCAATCAGCAGACCGTGCCGGGGGGAGCCTTATCGCTAGACTCACTACCCCGCAGAGGAAGGCTCGCCCTCCGCCGCCGTCACCCCACAGGCCCAGGACTGTCACAGGGCGTGCAAGGCATATGCAGGGGACTCCGCAGGCCCGGGGACAGACAGGATCTCGTTCAGAACCCCCCTCGATTACAGTCCGCTAGTACCACCGCAGTTCAAGACCGGTAGGACCAGGAGCCCCCACCAGCGGTACCTGCAGGCCACAGCCGGACGGTCACACAGGCACCCCACTCGCGCAGCCGGTCTCTAAAGGCAACAAGCCGATGTCCGGTAACAATAGATGAGCCCACAGGACCAGGGCCCCCAGGGGGCCAGCGGCAGGTCTCACTCCCCCGTATCACTGTATGCAGGCAGGCGGGGGGGCAACAGACGTCGACTCTCTGTCCCTGGTGAAGGGCCCGATGACCAGTCCCCCAGTGTCTGGGCTTTCCGCACCACCACGTTGTGCCCCAGGCTCACCGCCTTCTAACTCGTCCGCAGGGAAGGAGGTCCACGCTCCGCCCCAGGCCCAGGCCCGGCAAGGGTCGCCGGCGTCCGACTCCGTCTCCCGGAGGACAGTCCCCAAGATGGCGGGACTATGGGGGAGGGGCACGGTCACTCCACTCGTGCACCCGCTGTACCCCCGCTTCAATTTGTGCCACACAGTACCTGCGCCGACCTCCCGGAGCGTCCCCACGGCCGAGGTGCCTCCTCACCGGACTCCGGAGCTCGGGTCAGGACCTGTCGGGACCGCCGCTCCCCGCAGCCGCTCACAGGATCTCCGGCCTCCGCCCGCAATTATCGGGGCAAGCGCTCAAGCCAGCAAGGCTCCCTCCAACTCTCCGGTCCACTCCGCCGACCCGGGGCTCCACAGGGTCAGGCTGCTCGCGGGCGCCCAGGCCCAGACCACGGTCTCGCGTAGGCGAGGCGGCCGACACCCGGCCACCAGCACTCGTGTCCGGCGGCGCCAACGCTCTCCTCCGGCCGCAGCTCGGGCAGTCGGGTCCCCCCGCTTTCAGCAGGGCAGTCTGGCCGCGTGTGCAGCAACCGGAGCCCAGACAGGATAATTAGACAGGATTTAGGGGTCCGTCAGACGGGAGCTGGTGAAGCTCACGTCCTGTCGGCCATGCTGCTTGGCCACCACATTTTTGTTTTTTTAATTGTTTTTATTAACTTTTCAAGAAACAGTGATGTTCATCACAATCATACAGTGCAAGACATACAATTGTACCGTAGGACACCATATACATTTAAAAGGTAAAAGAACCGTGCCAGCAAAGTAGTCCCTTGTGAGCGTGTCTGCGTTGTGCTGTGGGCGTGGGGCTGGGGGCGTGACTAACGCTGGGGCCGTGTGGTACGGCCATCACATCATGGGCTGTGAGCGTGTGCTGGGGTGTGACAAACGCTGGGGGCGTGACAAACGCTGGGTGCGTGTGTCCGCCCTTCATGCCATGTGAGTCGTACATACAAGCGCCAATTACATTGCTGCGCAGCATCACGGGGCACACTGGGGGAGTGACACGCTGGGGAGGTGAGAAACGCTGGGGGCGTGTGTCCAGCCTTCATGCCATGTGAATGCAATTGCGCCGCATCAAGGGGCACGCTGGGGGCTTGAGAAACACTGGGGGCGTGTGCTATGTTCCGTCCTTCATGCCATGTGGGTCGTACATTAATCAGAAGATCGTCTGCTGTGGCCGTGTGTTGAGGGCATGATAAACGCGTTCAGCTGGAGGCCTGGTAAGTAACATTACTGCAGCCTCTCCTGTGCGCTGTTACTGACCTCTCATTCAATGAAATTAGACGCGCCTGCTACCATCAACCAGGGCTCTAGCCGGGCTCAGGCGGCGGATCAGTACACCAATTACACGCGCCTGCTACCATCAACCAGGGCTCTAGCCGGGCTCAGGCGGCGGATCAGTACACCAATTACACGCGCCTGATAACATCAACCAGGGCTGCCGCTGGGCCTCAAGCGGGGGAACACGCGCCTGCTAACATCAAACAGGCCTGCATCTGGGCCTCAAGCGGGGGAATGCGCAAATGAGCGTGTCTGCAGGGACTATTACTGTAGCCTCTCCTATTCGCTGTCACTGAACTCTCTCATTAAACGGATTTACCCGCGGCTGATAACTCTCTCATTCAACGACATTACAAACGCCTGCTAACATCAACCAGGGCCGTAGCCGGGCTCAGGCGGCAGATCACTACACCATTTACACGCGCCTGCTAACATAAACCAGGGCTGCAGCTGGCCCTTCTCCGTCCCTATTCTAATGAAACAAAAAATGTTGTCTACCGCGAGATTTTAAAATAAATTGCCCTTGCCAAATACACACATTACACACATTCTATTTCATACCCGGACAACGTCGGGACGGGCTGCTAGTGTTTTATAAAAGATTGCCGTGAAGCCATCAGGCCCCCGGGCTTTTGCCAATTTAAGGCGGGAAATCGCCGTGATTACTTCTTCTGGCTGAAGTTTACTGTCCAGGACATCTGCCTGATCTTTTGACAGGACTGGGAGAGGAATGGACGTCAAAAAAGCCTCACCGTCGGCAGGGTCAAGCTTTGACCCTGTATATAGGGAGGCATAGAAAACGCTGAATGCTGTCGCTATGTCAATGTCCTCAGTAACCCGCCCCCCGCCCTGCGCTGTTATCTCCTGTACCATGTGCCTCTGCAGTGTTTCTCGTAGTGCACGACCCAATAGGCGCCCGCGCCTGTCCCCCCCCAGTGTAATACATATGCCTCACTCTCAGGGCCGCAAATTCCGCCCGATCTTGGTCCAACGCAGCCAACTGCTGTCGCACCAGACGTAACTGCTTCCACACCCTAGGAGCGCCCGTTCTTTGATGCATATGTTCTAGTTCCCGCGTCTTTTGTGTAAGCTCCTCCCTCTTACGTGCCCGCTCTATTTTCCGCCGCCGAGACCGCGATGAATTCGCCTCGCAATACCGCCTTGAGTGCAGCCCAATGTGTCGCCAAGGAGGTGTCTGAAGTGTTACTATATGATAAATAATCCGTAATGGCCCTTATGATTATCTCCACGTTATCCTTGCGATGTAACAGCGTGTCACGCAACTTCCAGCAACGCGTGGCGCGTAGCACCGGAGGGAAGGAGAGCACCACAGACAGCGGCGCATGAGCCGAAAAAGCCGCAACACCTATCTCTACCTCAGTCGCAAGCGCCTAAAGGGAAGTAGAAGACAAAAAAAAGTCGAGCCGCGCATAGGTTTTATGGGCATTAGAATAATACGAATATTCCCTGACTCCCAGATGAAAGTTACGCCAGAGGTCTACCATTCCCCGTTCCGCTAACCTGGCCAATCCTCCCCCAGTTCCTGCCTGAGAGGAGCGTTGCCCTGACCTGTCTAGGAGATTGTCAAATACTAAGTTGAGGTCCCCGCCCACTAAAACATGATTATCGGGAGAGGCAGCCGCCTCGCTAAGTGCCTGATGGAAGAATTTTTCCTGACCCTCATTAGGGGCATACACCGAACAAACTGTGAAGGTGGCCTCCCCAGGAAAATTTATAGGACAGTAACCTCCCACGTATCTCAGCTCCCTTCTGCAATACCTTCCCCCTGAAACGCTGGGCCACTAATATCGCAACTCCGGCCGTTTTAGTGGAGGGCGAGGAAAAAAATTGGGACGGGAAACAGTGCGACTTCAGCCTGTGACAGTCTTTGGACAATATGTGCGTTTCCTGGAGAAGGCAAATATCAGCCCTTGAATGTTCCAAAAAAGAGAAGACCGCCTTCCGCTTTACGGGATTGTTAAGTCCCAGGACATTCAAGGTGAGGATATGCAAATCAGTAGCAGGCATAGCTTAAGCCCGACCCAACACGCTCAATATCCCAAATCTGTGTCATACCAGTGTCCGGTCCAACCGTAAATCGCTGCATGTCTGGCCAGAAAAATAGCCAACGGAGCCGCCTGCTAAGCAATAGGAACCCTGCACCACCACACATCCACGGGCACTCATGGACCTGAAACGCCCCACCCTCCCCAACAATGCTACCCCTACTGAATCCCAATGAAGAAAAAAGAAAAAAAAAACTTTTAAACAGTACACATTGTCCATCATCCGTAGGTGATTAGTAAGATACAGCAACGGGGAATACAAGTCAGTGCCGAGAAGTCCTCACTCCCGCCGACAGTGTGGATTATGTCACACAGAAAAGCACGGCCATTTGATACGGCAACTCGGAGTTCAGCTAGCGCGAGACATCTCCGGACCAGAAGAGACAGCCTCCACTGCAGCACGCTGGCCATCCCCAATCTCAGCCACCGGGGCTTCCGAACACTGCGTCGCCTGCGTTGTTGACGCCATCGCGGCCTACCATCGTCAGGCTCCACCGCGGCCCCATCTGTCTCATCAACCTCAGCCGGTGGATCCAGGCCCAACAAACGACATGCCTCCTTTAAGGACCGGAGCTGGTGGAGTGTATTGTCTTTTTTAAAGATCAAGCGAAAGGGGTGGCCCCAACTGTAGGAGATGTTATGCTGCTGAAGATATGCCGTTACAGGCCTGAAGAACCGGCGTTTCTGCAGGGTGAGTGCGGACAGATCCTGAAACACCGGGGATTGCCCCCTGAAGGACAAAGGGTGTTGCTGTCATGCCTTCTGTAGAATCTCCTCTTTGGTACGGAAGTCTGGAGGGGTAGCTGAGGGAGAACGCGGGGGCCCACTCCATGAACTCGGTCTATCTGGATCTCTGACTCCGTCGGACGCCCCAAGATGTAGTTGTACAAGTCGCTGGTAAAACCAAATAGGTCTCTGGTATCCTCGGACATTGTTACGCCCCGGATACGGGCGTTATGGCGACAGGAGCGGTTTTCTAGGTCTTCCATATGTGTCTGTAAATCCACCTGTACTATCTCTTAGCGCAACGCCTCCATTTCAGAGTCTCGGGTGTCACTCTTGGTCTCTAGATCAGCCACCCGCTCCCCTATGCCATCCACATCCTTGCGCACTTCTTTGATCTCCTCAGCGAACTCCCTCTGCAAGGTGTGAATGTCCTCACGTAAAGTGGTAAAAAGCGATTCCAGGAATGCTTTAGTGATAGGCTCCGTACCTTCTGCCTGCTCTGCCGCTGTGCGGGAGGCACTCGCCGCCATATCCTTAGCTTGCTGATTTGCCTGAGCCTTGGTGAAGAGATCCTTGACAGTCTTGTCCTTCCGACCCCCCATAGTGGACATCGCCGCCCTCTGGCAAGATAGGGAGCGTCAATCAGGCCCGTCACAACTCGGGCCACTCACCAGCCCCAGTCAGCCGCCTCCGAGTGTCCCACAGCCACTCCTTCCTAGTGACCCTCACAGGAACTCACCGGGCAGACGCAGGTGACTGCGCTGATAAGCCCAAAGATCACTCCATCCACACCTTCAGCACGCTGCACCACGCTGCCATCTCACCCTCCGCTGGGTGCCCAGGAAGGAGGAAGCTGCCCTCCACATTCCACTACCAGCACACCCGGGTCTCACAGCCTCCCTCTCAAGTTCGGGTGCACTCCCGGCCTCACCTCCTGCACCCGGCCCTCCAATGCCTCTCGTCTCCTTCGCTCCCTAGTGATCGCACCGGCCCTCTGCCTCTGCTCACGGCCATCTCCTTCAGCCCCCCCGGCACCCGCCTCGAGTCCGGCAGGGCCAGAGAGGTCTCCCTGCACTCCACTCACAGGCTACCCCCGCCGGGGCAACAAGGCAGGGTTCAGCCGGAAGGGTGCGTCCGAGGCCAAAAGCTGTCTCTGGGCCCCTAGCCCAGCAGGGCCGTCCCTCCGCAATCCTTCAGGGCCCCCTGCGTCCCCGCGCCTCCGCCGGACGGCGTCTCCGCTCCCCTCAGGCCACGCATCTGCAGACCGGAGGCCCATTCACAAAATGGCGGCTCACCTCCCGGGCTCCAGGGACTGCTCCAGACACTTGGCCAACACCTGTAGTTCACTTGGCCAGCGGCCTCCGTTGGCGACCCTGTATGCGGCACTACCCGGCGGCCCCCGCCAGCAGCCACAGGACACTGTTCTCAGGGGTCCGCAATCCGCCAGGCGCGGCCGCCAAACCTTCCCAAGATGGCGGGCCGTCCAACTTGCCGACAGCGCAGGGCGAGTGCCTGTCCCAGCGGGACCAAGGGACGCACCACGCTCCACCTCTCCAAAAGTGCTCCGGCGGATCCCCGCAGCTCCCACTGCCTTCCGGTGCCGTCTCACGCTCGGGCACAGGGCCGCTCACCCCCACCAGCTCGCCGCCCGCGCTGCCTCACAGCTCACTCCGGCCTCCGTTCCCGCTGCCACTCGGCCGCCGTCACAGGGCGCCAGGAGACGCCACGCCAGTCCTTGCCAAAGGAATTCTGTTCCCTAGCCCCCCCCGGGGGTGGGGGGGGGGGGGATCGCCTGCTGGCAAGGGGGACCGACTGTTGCTAATGGCAGTGGGGCCCGTGCTAAATATCACTGTCGGCGGGAGCTCCGGTGAGACGCGTCCGTTCACGCCGCCATCTTGGCCACGCCCCCCCCCCCCAGTTGACAGCTTTTGACCTTCTACGCGACGTCTGCAACGTTATTCTGGCAGTCATGCGTCCATCCACCAAGACGGTATACACCTGAAAGCAGGGACAAGTTTGTGGCATGGTGTACAGAGAACAACGTTAATCTCTTATCTGCACCTCTTTCACAAGTTCTGGTATATTCTTTCTATGGCCCAGCAGGGATGGAAGAGAAAGGTGATTTCTCTACCATATCTGCCTTTTTACAGTTGCCAGACCAGCCATCCCTCTTCAAGGTCCCTATTTTCAATCGATTTTTGAAAGGGCTTCAACATATGTTTCTCCCAACACCCTTTGTTAAGCCTCAGTGGGACCTAAGCCTAGTTCTGTCATTACTAAGCCTGGTTGTGACATTGCTTATGTTTGCTCCCTATGAGCCACGACACACTTGCCTACTCAGACCCTTCACCATCAAGGTGGTATTCCTTACGACATTAACATCCACCAGGAGGGTCCGTGAGTTTCAGGCACTGTCTGCTAATCTTCCTTATGTCTTGTTCTACCCAGACAAGCTGATCCTCCGGACTCAAACATCATTCTTAACAAAGGTGGTAACTCCTTTCCGTGTAGGCCAGCCCATCACTCTGCCTTATGGCATTAACATCTGCCAGGAGGGTCATTGAGTTTTCTCTGGCTAGCTCGTTGTTGTCCAGTGTCCCTTGAAATTATGGTAATTCTTGACTCTAGAGTTTGTGAGAGACTAAATCAAAACCCCACTTATAGAAAAATTGGCAACAGGCTCCTTGCCCTATGGCAGATCATAGTATGCAAAACATTCTCCATACTTTCTGTCATTCCTCACTAACCACATTCTCTGATGCTTTGCGTTCAGTCACTTTGCACACTCTAACAAAGTACCTCACCACCGTATACTTTATTTAAAATGTATTTATTATTATTTTCAGACATATAGTACAATCGTTGCTGACTCAATCCTTAAACAGTACATATTTGGAAAATTTAAACCTTTTAAACCTTGACTCTCTTTAATCACCCTCCCAACGCCTCTTTTCATCAATTGTTATTCCGACAATGCCTCCCTTGACCTTCCCGTGGACATCACTGTCCCCCTACCCGACAGGTTTTTGCACCTTTTGAGGGCAGAGCACAACTTAACTGTAGCTACGTGTCCCTTCGAACCTTTACTGTAACATACATCTACTATGCATTTAAAACCCGATTTAGCAGCTTAACAGTACACACATTCTTGCCATTAAATATGTTTAAGTGTTTGACACATTCCTTTGAACTATCAATGCTGTTTGAATTTCAATTGCTTCTTCTGGTTCACAGTTTCTATTGCATTATGTATGTGTACGTGCTGTGACCATATAATTCTCGGGCATTACACTTCTTAATCACTTGCACCATATTAAAAATGCATAACGAAGTTCAAAGAATTTCAGTTAAAAGGACTCGAAAATGGCATAAAGTGATCAGTCTGCATCACTGGTTACTTTCACGAGTTGTAGATGATCAGCTCCCTCATTGCAATGTACAAGCTCGCATACATCCACCATACTGGATCAGGTCATTTGAGGAAAAGAAATGACCACTGCTGGACTCCCACTGCACTGACACTGCCTAACCTCTGTCTTAGCGCTGTGTGACCTGTGCTGCTGCTTTCTGGTTGGGTGCTTCCTCAGTGTCAAGCAGTAGTTAATAAGAACACTGGTCTGTAAAGATGGCACCCCTAGAATTGGGGTGTCAACATTACAAAAAAAGTATATTTGAAGCGGGATAGCTTTACCTGATTTTAGGTGGTATGATGAAGCATCCGAACTGCATCTGGTAAATGAGTTTACCTTTTTTCCATAGAATGAATTAGCACTGAGAATTGAAGGACAAGGTCTGGGCAAAAATGGCTTTCCATCTGTTCTATATGCTAGGAAACTGGGGGAGGGGAGCCTCCGCCCACCAACTTAGTGGTGAGAATATTGGATAAAACCACCAAAGATATAGGTTTAAAAGATGCAGATGATGCCATTGCAAGTAGATTTCAGGGTACAAGAGTTAAATATGCTTGTCGCATTAAAAGGATGGGAGTAAAATCATATATCAATATTCGGGAAAGTCCGACATGGTTCGGAAGTTAAATAGTCCACACAACTTCAGACTGATTGTTCTCTCGCCTTCAAACATGCAAAAGGTGATGTGAGAAATGCTTGCAATTTGTTAAACTACTGGTATTCGCATGGAGTAGCATTCCAACCCATCATTCTTTTGCCCACCTTTCCACCTCAGGTTAGACTGATCCATATGCTAATCCGTCTCTGTCCTGCTCCAATAGTAACCGTTCAGCCCAAGCCAAGTCCTCTCTGAACCGAAGCCTAAGCAACCCAAGGCAGGTTTTTAGCCTAATGCACTGAAATAATTCACTGCAAAAGGGCTAGTCCTTACTGACAAATCTTCACAAGTTAGCAGGCTATTAGAATTCAGACACTAAAAAATGCATTCTCTTTGCTATAGACCAGACTAATTATTAATACCCAACAAGATTAAACACCCCTAAAATTGCACCGGGAAAAAGATGTAGGAAATATGGTAAAGGGTGACTGGGATGAGCCCCGGATGCAACCCAGAGAAGAATCTGTAAGATCCGGATTCTGATTTGTCCAGTTCAAAATATTACCCATAATATACAGCTGAAGTTCAAGTCACATAATTTAATGATTTAAATGTTTGGAAGTCGCTACTTGCCTGAGGGTTTGCAGTCAGTTGGGCTTTTTGCTACACTCCCTTTTAAAATGTCCCGTGGTAGCAGTATACTTGGCATAAACCAAATAAATGGTATATAGATTTGTTAAACTCGTTTAATGTTGTTGGGAATTTGAAATCCGACTGTAGCTAAATACCAGAATGTTTGGATAATGTGTGTCTAATTGTTTCAAAAAGAGACTTGGCACACTTGTGGGGAAGCCCAACACTGCCAAAGCACTGATAGCAGATATGCAACATGAATTGGTGTGTGGCCTTGGAAATGGTGAAATTCAATGAAAGAGGATGTCCAAAAAGACAAAATATTTAGTGCCAGGCTAAAATACCATGTGCTAGATTATATAGAGAAATGAGGAAAAAGGCAACAGGTAAAGTCTTTGTGCAGTCTTATAATTAACAATGGTAATACTCGACAGATCTTCAGGGGATGAATATATATAATAGGTTGGTAATTTTCAGAAAAATCATAATACAAACATATTCTGTTTTTGCATTAAACACTTTACATGCTGTATATCACAGTTGCCGTATATTTGTTTTTGAATGTGTAACGTTTAAAAAATGGAAACCCTTATTAATATATATATTTTTTGAATCGCATTGCATCGAATAGTCGATTCAGAATATTAAGCTAAAATAATTACTAATTTGAATTCTTTCCCCTAATTAAGAATTAAACAATTATATTTAAACAGTCATTTTTAATAGTAGGCTTCTTTGCACACATGAAGCACCCCAACAGTCAAACAATTAAAAATAAAATACTTCCATATTTTAAAAAGGTCAAAAGGGTTTCTAGGTTTGAACATCACTTTCTTCGCTTTCTCATTTTGCGCTAAATTTGTTATGTGCAACATCCCAGTTTCAGTTTGTGGACAAAGATATCTAGCTCATCAGAAGAATTTTGTTTGAAGCCATCAAGCTACATCATTACTTTACAATTATGTAAAACTAATGTGCCTGATATTGATGTAATTCTAGACTATGTTTCCTGTTCGTGAACAATGTAAGGTTTGATTAATTCTGCTTCATAATGTTGGGATGAGCCTGATCAAGAATGTACATAGGAAATCATTATGCCACGTAGTATCCACAGTTTGGCCTCTGTCGAGCTGTGTCTGTTAGTGAGAGTATTAAATAGGGTTTATTTGGAAGATGTTGTTTCCAAGCCAGTAACTGAACTTAAAATAATTAACATTTAACTATACCCATGCGTAATTGTTGGTAATCAAAAATGTGTGTGAATATCTTCTGTGTAGTGATTGTCTTCATAAATGGGACCGTTCTCTAGAAGGTCAGTTGGCTTCCTACTTGTTTTCTGGATGCAAGTGCCAGCCCTGGAAATTGTGCGAGTTACAGAAAGAGACAATGCAGGCTTTAGCAAGCCACATTTTATAGGGTCCATACTTCTTGCATCGCAGGACAGTCTGGAACCGAGAAGCGTGAAGCAGAAGAATACACATTCATGTGCAGCAAACTCCAGGTGGCCTTAATACCACCAGAAGTGACTTATTATCCCAGACCCCTTTATCAACAGGAGGTATAATGATGAAAACAGATTGAAAACTGTCCAAACATTTTGTTATGCAAGTTCCTATTGTTGTCCTATTCATGGACCACAACCGACCCAATTTAAAACTAGCTCTCCAACTTTTTTCTCTTTTTAGGTCTGTATATGTTCTTGTGTGTTGTGTTGTGATGTTCCATTCTATAGATGTAAACTGTACCGTCACCTCAAAATGCATTTTCGAAATTTAAAGCGTACCTGTCATCTACTGACAGGCCAATGTTGACATGAAGAAATTAATATTGGAATTCTGCCTTTTCATTGATGAACTTGGTGACACTGCGAAGCTCCTACAGAATTGTCAATAAAAGTCATTTTATAATGGCGCCCACATTTTCATGGGATAATTAAATTATTTGTTAAATACTCCAAGGTGGGAAAAACGGGCAGGTCTATGAAACCGCTATTGTCCATCTTAACTGATTGTGTGTTGCTGCTACAAACAAATAAAATGAGATGCTGAAGGAAATATGCCCTTTTCTTCAGATTTGACACCTGAACACAGCGTTTCTTTTCTGTCACTTTCATGATCACAAAATGAATAAAAAGTTACAATGAGCACATGTTTTTTTACATTTCCGTTTTTGTTTTGAACTAATCTCACACAAAATTATTTCATTTTGCAGGTGCATAGTCTAGATCCTAATATATGGAAAACGGTTGAAGTGGTACAGATTGACATCGCAGATCGAAGTCAAGTAGACCCTGCAGTGCGTATCAGTTTATTTTTTATTTTTAGGGGTTATGGGGGGGGGGGGGGGATGCGATGAATTATACTTTAAGGGCAATGTAGTAAGTTGCAAGAGTTGTATCAAATGCATGTTTTTAGTCAGTACTCCACTTCCTAGAGTTAATCTAAATTATTTATCTTCTAGTGTGGTTCCAACATTTTGAATATCCTCTAAGTAGTTGTCAATCATTGTATGAGTAAACCATTTCTTACCGAAGTTGCTTAATTGCACAAAGCTCCCCCAACTGTACCCATTATTAATTTCCACCAGCAATCAGCTGTGCTGTCAGCCGACAAGTTGTGCTTTCCGGAACTCCTCACACACTTTGTTTGTCAATAACTTCTTTTGAGAGAGCAAGCCTGCATCACAATATTCGATTTCAAAAAGAGCTATTATGGGTGATCTAATAATCTAACGAAAGCAATCCTCCTTACCCATCTAATTAAGTGCTTGGTCCGTCCTGCACCTAGTACAAGGTGGTGCTAGGACCCGATCCCCATGGGCGTTGCAATAAAAAATGCACCTTTATGTGGCCCATTTTAATAAGGAGCTCTAACAGCTTGTGGAAATGAGAAATGATGTTCGAACGGAGCAATGAAATAAACTTCCCGTGGGTTGAGCATGATCTGCTACTTTTGATAACAAATGCTGGGTCTCAAATCTTAGTTTTGTCCAATGCTCTGTGCCCAGTGCCCATTGGAAACGGCCTCAGACCTTATCCAATGGCCAATGTGTACCATCATAATATCCGGAAAAATTGTTATAAAGATGTTTTGAATAGCATTATCATTGTTTATGGACATCACAAAACATATCTTTAAAAAACAGAAATCCATATCCATACTAATATTATAAAGAGAGAGCCCAAACCTTTGAGGATACAGCGTTGGAAAGGGGAGTTGCACCAGAAGGACATAGGCTATGCAGACGGCCACCATATACATTTTTTTTTTTATTGTTTTTATTAACTTTTCAAGAAACAGTGGTGTTCATCACATCATACAGTGCAAGACATACAATTGTACCGTAGGACATCATATACATTTAAAAGGTAAAAGAACTGTGCCAGCAAAGTAGTCCCTTGTGGGCGTGTCTGCGTTGTGCTGTGGGCGTGGGCTGGGGGCGTGACTAACGCTGGGGGCGTGTGGTACGGCCATCACATCGTGGGCTGTCGGCGTGTGCTGGGGGCGTGACAAACGCTGGGGGCGTGTGTTCGCACTTCATGCCATGTGAGTTGTACATACAAGCGCCAATTACGTTGCTGCGCAGCATCAAGAGGCACGCTGGGGGAGTGACACGTTGGGGGCGTGAGAAACGCTGGGGGCGTGTGTCCGGCCTTCATGCCATGTGAACGCAATTGCGCCGCATCAAGGGGCACGCTGGAGGCGTGAGAAACACTGGGGGCGTGTGCTACGTTCCGTCCTTCATGCCATGTGGGTCGTACATTAATCAGAAGATCGTCTGCTGTGGCCGTGTGCTGGGGGCATGACAAATGCGTTCAGCTGGAGGCCTGGTAAGTAACATTACTGCAGCCTCTCCTGTGCGCTGTTACTGAACTCTCTCATTCAACGAAATTAGACACGCCTACTACCATCAACCAGGGCTCTAGCCGGGCTCAGGCGGCAGATCAGTACACTAATTACACGCGCCTGATAACATCAACCAGGGCTGCAGCTGGGCCTCAAGCGGGGTAACACGCGCCTGCTAACATCAAACAGGCCTGCATCTGGGCCTCAAGCGGGGGAATGCGCAAATGAGCGTGTCTGCGGGGACAATTACTGTAGCCTCTCCTACTCGCTGTCACTGAACTCTCTCATTCAACGACATTACACACGCCTGCTAACATCAACCAGAGCCGTAGCCGGGCTCAGGCGGCAGATCACTACACCATTTACACGCGCCTGCTAACATAAACCAGGGCTGCAGCTGGCCCTTCTCCGTCCCTATTCTAATGAAATAAAAAATGTTGTCTACCGCGAGATTTTAAAATAAATTGCCCTTGCCAAATACACACATTCTATTTCATACCCGGACAACGTCGGGACGGGCTGCTAGTTACAATATATAGCTTCATGGAGATGGTATGATTGTCATCCATGGTGTTTATCACACGTCACAAGTGTATTTATTTTTCTTTTTTGTTTAGTTTTGCTGTTTTATATTCTGAAATCCAGATGCTTCACCCCCTAAGGCAACAGAGCACTTTGTATAGGTATAAAACATATATAATCACAGCATAACAGCAGCTAGCCAATAGAAATTAAAGGCTGGCTATTCTATATATAGATGACAATAATGGACCAACATTAGGAGGTTTTTAAGGTCTATATGGACCAAGAGTCCTTTTTTGGTTTGCCTCATTGTTACAAATGGGGTTTCTTTTTGGCCAGGGTATGCACCGATTCCAGGCAGAACCCACCACTCTAATCAGGATAAGGGAGTTACACATCCGAGATAACCCCTGTTCACCCTCTTGGTAGCTTGGCAGAGCACCAGGCTTATTACAGACACAATGTGTAAAGTGTCTCTGCAACGCACACACCAGTGACACACAAGATACACCACAAAAGAGACTCCACACACAGTTATATATAAATATCTCGTATATTGTATAGAAAGCACTTAGACCACGTTCACATAAATCACTTTACCAACTAGGCAAGTGTCATAATCTCGCATAGATCATACATCACTTTGCCACAATGCAATGGTCATAATATCATATGTAGTGCCATAGAGTAAATACTCATAGGTTGAACATGTTAGAAAACATCAGGAAAACATTATGCATAACACCACCTTACACCATCACTGCACATTTTATGCAGTTTCTTAAAGTACCAGTACTTGTATTTTGGCTTTACCGGTATTCCAATGACATGAATCCTATTATCAGGGCATATTTTTAAAGCTAATGTCACAGTTCAGCTGCAATTGAATCATCCGGAATTAGTGTGCACAAATCACCCCTTCGGAGGCCCTAGCGCTTCTGTGCTTCTCTTAAAGGAGGCACAGTAATTTCAAAATAGCTTGAGCAAGATGGGGACCTCCGTCGATGATTGCCTCCCCGTGCTGCTATCTGATTCGCTTATCAAGTGCCCCAAAAGAAATGGAGCGAAGCAGCTGTCTGCTGTGTCCTTCAAAACAGCCCATGTGGATGCCTGCGAGGCTGCTGCACAGCGGAAACAAAATTGGTCAGCCCGGCCCGGGGCAGAGATGTTCGCTTACAGCGCTCCCAGTCTCACTGCACTGCTGGCGGGCCTCCTCCTTTGCTCCCAACAGGACGTCAGTGGATCTCGTCCGCTTCCTCATGGCTCCCTGCCTCACTTTACTGTCGACAGGCCTCCTTCCCCGGCCCTGCTTGCAGTGAACGTCAGTGGAGCTCATCCGCTTCCTCTTCGGTGGTACTGCTGGTTTCTGTTACGGCTCCCTCATTTCTATGGTAACCTGCTGAGTCCATTTTTCTATCTTGTCCCAAATGAAGTTACACATGTAAAATGTTACAGTGCAGCTCCAATGTTATGGTAGATCTGGGTCAGAGCAAGGGTTTTTTTTCAATCTAGAAGAATTGATGATTCTCTGTGTGTTGAGGTGCAAAAGGGTGAGGGGATAAGTCCTATAACCCCCCAGTGAAAGTACTAACAAGTTTAGCACTAGGTAGTTTACAAAAACGTAATACCCATGCACACTCTGAAATGTAGTTATACAGTAGTATCAGTATCGTTACGTAAAATATTTGTAGAGACAAAGGCTAGCAAAGCACAAAATAACAAGTATGTATCTTAGACAAATCAGGCGTCGATGTGAAGTGACCTTTATTGTTCAGACACGGAAAACCAGCCGACACGAGTTTCGTCGCGTGTGGCACAGTCTGCCTGCGACTCTTCAGGGCTGTACTAGGATAGTCTTAAGAGAAAAAGGTCGCTCTGTCGGTGAGAATTCCAACCCGACAGGGCCCTGGACTGGGTAAGGAACGTCTCATCAGTGTGTGGAGACCCTCAAGGAGGTGTCTTAAACGGTATCCAAAATTTTCTTCAATAAGTAATAACATTCTTGTAAAATCGAAAAAATCTGTTATAAGGATTTCGGGATAGATACACGGCGGGGTATATGCACGTGGATCCTTAGGTTCCAGTAAGTGGTACGAGTGTGTAGATGGGTGCGTCCGAAAGTGGAATCCCTTGTGTGCGCCGGATATGCTCATGAAACAGGGTCAGAAAAATAGGATGCAAAAGGCAAAAAGTTTGGGGATAAACCTGCAAAAGGGGCCAGGTCTAACACTCCTACATAACGGAGTTGTTACTGAGAGATAAGGACTTTAAACTCCGACTTGAAGATCTCATGAGGGATTAGACCTAATGGCGGGAGGAACAACGTTGCAGATTTCGGAAACCTTCCCTGAGAAACAGATGGCATTACCAAAATACATCATAGGTGGCATACATATAGTGACTTTCCGAGGCCGTAATTTGGGGGCCCCTGTGTTTTCAACTAGTAATGCTTCATTTCTGCTACTATTAAGTATATATTGCTAGTGGTAAAGTTGCAGGTGTCTTTATTGTCTATACGCACACACACATTTCCCAAAAGTCTTATCCTTTAGAGGTGGGGTAACATGTGCATTATGATGGTGGTAGTGGTGTCAGGACTATGCTGAGGTTCAATTTAAAAGCAGTCATCGGTATCCCTCATATTATTCTTGTGACCCTTCTTATGCATGCATCTCTTGGCTGCTTTGCTTGAGAAGGCATATTGTATGCTATTTCTGAATTATCTCAAAATGCAAGTTTTTCGTTATTCTCCCAGCAAGTTCTACTGATGGTGGGGTGCTCCATCTCATGATTGGTAACATAGCTCTTTCTGACCAAGGGAGGTGAATATCTTTCCTTAGTACAGTTCTTTCTGTTGGCACTGTTCCCTCCAATCATAGCATTAGACATGTACTGAATTCTCTGGTGGTTACAGTGGACCACGCTGCACTCATATTTGGTAATGTGTCAGCACCTACTCTCCCCTCCCCCACCCCAATCCATCAACAAATACCCTCTGAGGTTTTCTTCCTGACAATAGTGATAAATAAGTACAATAAAAGTGTATGATAAGGTTACATGAGTGTCTTAGCTTGTAAATATCATGCATGTTAAAGTGTTATGCTATATCCTCTGCTGACCCCTTATTAACCTTAATTTTAGTACTTTTTCTTACATATATAGATTGAGGTCTCTGATAATTGTTGAAGTGACCATCACTTTAAAACTTGTTTCGCTCATGCAGATTTTGATGACCATCATATAGAATTAGGGGGGCATACCACAGTTTTTTTTCAAGCACATCAAATGTTTCTGAAAATCACATTGAGTGGTATATCTTTCGTACGGTGACACATACTATTGTGATGTGTTGCAATCAGAGTTTGCAAAACTTTATATATATATATATATATATATATATATATATATATATAATTACCTACTGGCTTTCGCCATTAGGTAGTTATAGTTAGAACCTTGTTTCTATTCAAAAAGCTTTTTTTCCTTTGCTAATCTATTTAGCGCAGTTTGAAGAATCTTTGCAAAATTTTCAAAACTAACGGCCCGCTCCTCTCTTGAAAGTTGCGGGGTGATTCGTCAAGCAGGGGCCTTGAAAAAAGGGGGTCCCAAAACGCATTTTCCCTATGTTAATTTCCATAGGAAATTTTAGACACGGCTACAGCCCGAACTTTTGAACGTAATTACACAAAATTTTGCACAAAGGTGGCTCTTGGTTCAGAAAGCAACCTTTTTTAAAATGGCGTAAATCCGTTGAGAAATTGCTGAGAAATTCCACAAAAAAAAAATATCGATATCTGAGCACCGAGGAGGAGTCGCGGTTCCTCCAGAGCACTAGCTTAATTTTGATTGGCTGTCTACATTCCAAACCAGGAATTGTTTGCAGCCATTTTGTGACTCGGTAACCAAGTCACAAGAAAAAGGGTGAAAAAAATTAAACAAGAAAGTGGGGCAGGGTACAAACCCCCTGACCCCCAGGCCTGCTCAGGGGGTCCCAAAAGGAACCCCAGGGCCCAAACAAAATTGCAAAAAACAATTGGCCTAATTCGCACTGGGTGTGTGAATCCGGCGGAGAAAACAAAAAAAAACCAAACACAGTCCCCCGTGCTTCCTTATTGTTTAGCTCCCGGGTGGGCCAGGTCCCGGGGGCAATGCGGAATTATATAGAAGGGGCCCGCCCCGGGGCACTCTGTAAATATGGGCGGGGGGCCTCACGGGCCCCCAAGCTCCGGGGACTGTCCCCACCCCGTGGCTTTCATGTAATAAGGTGGGGGGGCCTCGCGGGCCCCCCCCCCCCCAAGCCCAAGGGACTGCCACCTCCCTGGGGCTTTGCTAAATAAATAGTGTGGGGGGCTCCCCGGGGACCACCACCTCCCCGGGGCACTGTTTATTTAAATACGCAACGGACCACTGGGGTCCACCACCTCCCTGGGGCTATCATATGGCAGGGCGGGAGTACAGCTCCCGCCCTGCCATAGCAAACTCTGCTTTGCTTTGTTGAAGCGAGAGCAGGAAACGAGCATTGAAGCACAACAGTATTGCTTTTGAGCAAGAGGAGCTGCATGTTAGTAGCTCCCCCTGCTCAAAAGCAATGCCGGCTCCCGCAGGAGGCGGGGAGCCGGCTGGGACCGTGGGGGCATTGGGGCTCCGCCCACGGTCCCCAACTTTAAGGGCCGGCCCTGTGGAATGGAGTCTCCAGGGCCAGAAGTGGCCTGGGAGGGGGGCCACGCGCCCCCTCCCTTTATTTTAAAAAAAAGAATGGCCGGGGATGGGGTACCTGGGGCTAAAATCGGCCTGGGAAGGTGTCCCGCGCGGCCCCCGCCTCAAATAATACTAAGTTAAACAATGGCCAAGCTCCGGGGGATTGGGTCCCCGAGCCAATAGTGTCCCAGGTAAGGTGGGTCACCTCATTTCTCATGTGACTCATTGTAAGGCTTTTCTTAAAAGGGCCTTGCACATATGTTTGTCCCGTTATTATGCGGCAGTGGCACCTTAATTTAGTCTTTACTTTTCATTCTGTGCTCTTTGAACCTCTTCACAATTTTACTCTGAAGCTCTTGACCTTGAGAACTGTGTTTCTGATTGCTATCCCTTCTGAATGTTGTGTCAGTGAGTTGTGTGTCTTACCAGTTTGACCACTATTTACATCTTTAAGTGGTTTCTTACAACTTATGCAGCCTTTTTTCAGAATGTGGTGTCGTATTTCCATGTGGGGTAGTCTATCACGTTCCCTGCATTTTTTTCCTCTTTCTTGTCTAATGAGTAGAGGCTATACTGGTTGGACCCATGCTGTGCCCCTACTTTCTATATTATTAGGGCTAAGGAGTACCATATAGTCTATCTGCTATTTCTTGGGGTTAATGGTGTGAAAAAAGTAAAGTTGTTCCTGTAACAGACCTCATATCTTAGCCAAAAGGGTCTGCCTAAAGGCCTTAATGCTCATTCCACTGGGGTGAAAGCCACCTCCATAGCCCTAGGTTGGGGTGTTTTTGTCTTGGACATCTACTAAGCAGTCATGTGGGACTGTACTGCATCACTTCTCAGGTCTGCAGAAAGGGTTATTTTTCCCTGTTTTTTCTGAAAGACATCCACTTCTCCAACCTAATGCCTTGAATGAGGGTTGCTTTAGTACTGGTTCACAAAGTGAGTATTCTGTGGTAAAGAAATATCCATGGGCAGACATTTTCTTTCTGGTGGATACTATATTTAACCGCTGGTGCTTCACCACCCACCACCGCCCCGTTCTCTCGGGAAAAATTGAGGTTCCATATTGTTTTTGCATTCTGTTAATACTATCTCAATCTTGTGAGCCAGGCTCATGTGGAAAAATAATTGACAAGTGACATAAATGCACATGATTAGTGGCTCCTTGTGTCATATATTGAGAAGGGACAGTCATTACCTACAGGGATACCAACGTTACTGCAGGCATTTCAGAGTCCAGAATGACTCCTGGGGAGAGTCACAAGATAGAGTAACCGCCAAATAAAGTGTTTCAGTGTGTAAGAAACCTATTCTTTTGAGTTAATATTAGCATATTGTGGCCTCTATGAACCACCGAAAAAGTGCTGCATTTTACATTGGTCCTCAATGCTTTGTTCACATATGTGAACACAGCACCTGGACAGCTACCAATTGTTCCATTTCTCTTTGGTCTGTAAAGTGTTGTGAGAGAAGGATGACTTGCCAATATCTAAGAAAAGAGAGTAACCCTTTAACCCTAAGGGAACAGGGTAAGTACACAAGTAAAACAAGAAAATTCCCTTGGTGGTAACTAGAATAGATTTTGTCTTACAGACAATCTGTTGCGGTTGTCCTGCTCACCTCAATTCACTCCTGGTTAGACCTTGCAATCATCATTCAACATAGTTTTCAGGACCCCACAAATAAGTAGAGCCACAAAACTTCTCCGCCAGGCCAGAAATGCCTACAACAAGAACATCCTTCACTCTAAAAAATAATTTTTCAGATCCGAACTAGAGAAGGCCAAGAAAAGACCTCCCCAAGCTCTTAGATCTGGTCAAACACCAATCCAGTAAACTGGTCAAAACCTCGAAAGAAACACCCAAGTCTTTAATAGCATCTGAGGAATTCTCCTCCTTTTTTGCTGACAAAGTCACAGCCTTAGAAAATTAACTTAGTGCCGCCACATACTCTCTATCCCTTCCTGGCCTGCACCCTCCTCCTGCGATGCCCTCACAGACTTCCCCTACAAAATAAAGCACTTTGGACTGGCTTCAACCTCTATGACGAAGACTCCGTTTCTAAAATCCTATTGTCCCTAAAACCGAACAACCATTTCAACGACCCGCTCCCCTCCAACTGTCTAGTAGCCATCGCCCAATTCATTATTCCTAGCTGGACTGCAATAATTAATGCCTCGCTCCAGCAGGGTTCCATTCCTGACTCTCTGAAAGCCGGCCAAGTCCTCACCACTTTGAAAAAGCTGTCGCTGGACCCAGCCATTCCAGACAATTTCAGACCGATCTCCAACATCCCACTCTTAGCCAACGTGTTGGAGAAGTGTGTACAACAGCAACTATGTCAACACATCAACAACTTCCACCTTCTCGATGACTTCCAATCTGGATTCAGACCTGGGCACAGTACTGAAACGACCATGCTCCACATTGTTGACGATGCCCTCCAAGCCCTGGACCAAGGGAAACCGTGCCTTCTAATCCTCCTAGATCTATTCTCGCCTTTGACACACTCAACCACGAAAAACTAATCAAACGCCTGAAACTCAGGATGGGTTTGAATGGCTCTATTCTAGATCCTTCCTCCAAAACCGATTGCAGGGATTCCTAATCAACGGCAACCTTTCTGCTCACTCTCCGGTCAAAGTCGGAGTCCCCCAAGGATCAACCCTGTCCCCTACCCTCTTCAACCTTTACCTCGAACCACTTGCCAAAGTATTACTCACAGCAAATATCTCTTACCATATGTGAGCTGACAACACTCCGCTCTACATCAAAGCCTCTTCTCTCGAGGATGTTCTCTCCCTGAATGAGGCCCTGAAATCAACCGTCCATTGGCTCACCTCCAATCAACTCGAGCTCAACGCTAAGAAAACAGAATTTCTCTTAATTTCCCCTCCAAAAACCAATCCCGAGACGCAGATATGGATCAAGGCTATCACAGCCCTAGATTGCCCACCGGCCATCGTGGACTCAGCAAAATCTCTGGGAATAACCCTTGACTGCAATTTGAACATGTAACTTGATCAACTTGATGGCCAAATCAGCCAGATTCCACTTGAGCTACCTCCTGAAAACTGAAACCCTTCCTTGACATTACCGACCTAAAAAGTGCAGTCCAAGCGCTAGTAATCTCCAGACTGGAATATGGCTGCTCCACCCTCTCTGGTTTACCCAAGATCTCCCTGGCACCCTTAAAAGCCTGCCTTAATGCTGCCGCCAGACTTCTTACATGCTCAAAATAAACTGACCATATAACTCCACGCCTGAAAGCATTGAACTGGCTTCCCCTCGAGGCCAAAATACAACTCAAACTGGCTTGCATTACACACAAGTCCTTATACTCAAACTCCCCTGCTTATCTCGCACAGAAACTTGTGGAATCAGAAACTCCCGGTCTGCCAGAGACCTCTTACTCCAACCTGCACGGTTCCGGGAAAAAAACTTTTAACCGGGCTTTCTCTGGATCCGCCCCAAGAATATGGAACTCTCTCCATCCCGTCATCAGAAAAATCCCCTCTCTGGCACGTTTCAACAAGCATTGGCATAACCAATAGGTCTTGCCTTTGGGACCTTATAACTGTTTACCCATGCAACAGTTGATGTTGTTGCACCAAAGATATTGTGCTGCATAACTAAATACTTATAAGGCCCCAAAGGCTATGCCAATGCTTGTTCCTTGTGGTTGAGGAAGACCTCAATGACCCAAGCATATCTTTGACACGGACAGTGCTATTCGTCTTAAGTGCTGTTAGTGGTTTTCTACTTCCAACCCATTTGTTTGGTTTGTTGTTGCTTTTGATGGGAGCCAAACTCGATGGATGCATGGGTACCATCAAAAGAGAGGAGCTAGTTTGCAAAGGATGATTGGACAATTATAATAAATCTAATCATGTATGTCGATAAAGAGCATTACTTTAAAAAAAACGTACTTTTATTAGGCGGTGCCTTTCTGTAGTAAAGTATGAAGGCTTTCAATAAAAAATAATAAAGTATGTTGGAAGTGGGGTGGTTTTGTGAGGGTCCTGTTATGTTTCATCTGTTTCCTGATTGCTGTTAAAATAGTAGGGATGGAAGGAGATTGGGCCAGTATTAGGTGGGTTCTTCTAAGCACCTCCACTAATTTTAACTGAAGGAGCACAACGGAATTAGACAAGGACAACAGTTTTCTTGCCTGGCTGACACATGCAAAATATGGCAATGTTTTAGGAAATTTTCATTAAAACTATTTAGAAAGGAATACAAATTGCAGTGTTCTATCTACTTCATAGAAGTTGTGATCAGTTTCAATGCATCTTTTCAAGAATACAACTCGGCCTAATGCATTGCCTGTGCACTTTTACGTAGACGGAAACGGTAGGGCTTGTTCTTCAGTATCACCCTGCTTAGCATGTTTTATGCTAGAGCATGTCCTGAACCTTGTCTTGCAGTTCAGTCTGCATGACAGGAACAGCAAGGGCTTGGCCCACCATAGGGCAGGGTCTTTGCTATGGACGAGCTTCAAAGGCGGGCAGACAGAAGTCAGGCAGCGTTTTTGATCCTGCTTGATATGTCTGCCGCCTTTGATACGGTGAATCATAAGATTCCGCTTAGTCGGCTGTCCGAGGCAGGAGTGAGAGGAACAGCGCTGCAATGGTTCCAATCATTCCTGCAGGATAGGCAGCAGGCAGTATCCATGCCCCCTTTTCAGTCAGCCTTTTCATTAATATCACATGGGGTACCCCAGGGCTCGGCAATTAGCCCGATTCTTTTTAATCTGTATCTTAGACCGTTGATCTCTCTGATTAAAAGCTTTAATATCAGGATTGTCAACTATGCTGATGACACGCAGTTGATCCTCTCCTTAGAAGGGGAGGAATCTACATCTGTGGAGATGTTCCACAACTGCCTGCGTGTCACGTCTCGGTGGCTAAAGGACAACTCCCTCCAATTTAATGCTGGGAAGACGGAGGTGCTCTTTAGCGCCGGAACTAAGATCTCCCGGCCATTCCCAGACTACTTTTGGCCCCCGGAAAGTGGGTCCAAAGTAAGACCTGTGAAATCAGTCCGCAATCTTGGGGTCATGATGGACCAAAGGCTTAGTATGGAGACGCACGTGCAAAAGACGTCCGCCTGCTGCTTTGCCATTCTTCGATCCTTGAGGAAAGTTTTGCCTCTCCTACCTATCCATACTCGTGCCCAAGTGGTTAGGTGTACCATCCTCAGCAGGTTGGACTATTGTAATGCCCTCCTGCTTGGCTCTCCTGGTTTTTTGCTGGACAGGCTCCAGAGGGTCCAATCTGCGGCGGCCAAGTTGGCCTTAGGGCTTCCGAGAAGATCTCATGGACCGTCTGCCCTGGGCAAACTTCACTGGCTGCCGATCAGACAGAGGATACAATTCAAGGCCCTCTGCATAGTCTTCAGGGCTCTTCATGGATCTGGCCCTGCCCCTTTGCAATCAAAGTTTGCCTGGTATTTTCCAACCAGACGACTTCGATCCTCAGACCCTGGGCTGGTAGTGGTCCCCAGATTCAGGAAGGTCCGAGCTGGGGGGAGATCCTTTGAAGTGGCAGCCACCATACTTTGGAATACTCTCCCGGTTGAGATTAGACACATCACTGAACTCCTGCCTTTTAGAAAAATGATTAAAACCTGGCTATTCCCCAAGGTAACTGTCTGAAGCCCTCATTCCTTGTGCTCCTCTTTCCGCCTCATCAGATCTTATCAGCGCCAGGATGCCTGCAATGGTGACAACTGCGCTTTATAAGTTTGTTAAATAATAAATAATCATTTGTAGTTTCCTAGGCGGGGTCTGCCTCCTGACATAACACGGTAGGACTAGAGGCATGCTACTCTCTGAGAAGGGCCGCCATTCTCCAGAGGCCTTCAAGAGAGCAGAGATCCCACCCTTGAGCCATCATAAGCGGCTCTGTTCAGAATGAATAGAGGATGCAATCAGGGGAGTCACACCACAAAGCCCCCGCCTATTACGACTTCTGTAATGCGCTCTTGCGAAATAATTGCAGCCGGGTTATACCCTGCAGGTTTCACATCCGGGGTTTACAAAGGACTCTAATCTCTTTAATGAACTCCTGTCCCGTGCTGAGCAGTGCAGCGGTACATCATGTGTTCGGATAGAAATGCACATTCACTGCCTATTAATATCGCAAATATTCAAATCTCTTGCAGGCGTCTTCTGTTCAGAAACTGAAGAGGTTCGTCGTCCATACTTTCATCCGCCTAGAGAGAGAGAAACAAGGAAGAAATTTCACCAGCGCTTAAATGGGCGACGCTTTTAAGACACTAATGCGAACGGGAGTTGTGAGCGTGCGCTCGAAAGTGAAAGAGATCGCGCGTGCTTGTGCGTGTGAGAGTAAGCTGGTCGCCGCTTTGGAAGGACTTCCAAAAGCCAGTTATTATATGTCTCGCTGACAACACATGCGCGCTGGATCAGCAAGACCTAAGAAGGAGGCCAAAACCTTCCTTATGGGTAAATTCCTCTCCTAAATGCTGCCTCCTACCAACACATAGACCTTGACCAACTCCCTTCGGAATACCGAGCAACCTCATCAAGAAATCTGGGGCCTTATCTGGAGTTATTTAAATGTAAACTGTATATACATGTCCTCTACCCTTAATGTGATTCCTTGCCTAATGTGATCCCCTGTAAAGCGCTCTGATGCCCTAATGGTTCAAGTTCGCGCTCTATAAAACAATAAAATAAATAATAAATAAATAAAATTTCACATGAGGATAAAGAGATGGAGTTTGCTTTATTTGAGTTTCGATAAATGCAAGTTAACCTGCCAACAGGTTTCACGGTTCTGTCTAGACTGATTATATCATGACTAGGAGGGACCAGCAGGTCTAGGATGGGATAGGAGTAGCTATTTAGCCGGTAAGGATGATAATGTCAAGATCATTTGAGAGGATGAGATCGTAAATGTCGGGAGCATGTTTGCTAGCAGATCTGCAATGGATGAGTGCACACTTCAGCTTGCTAGTCGACTGGGTGAGAGCAGTCTGTACTGTGTTGATATTTGGGAGGTTTTCTCTATTTATGGATCTGTAGTTGTTAGTAGGTTCTCTGTAGGGGTTGGTTTGAATGGTTTGGATACTGCCACGTAGAGACTTACTGTTGTCTGTAGGACTGGCATAGGATAGGAGGAGGTCATATATGTCATTGTCAGATAGTTCAGGGATTAAATTCCTAGGACGAGACGGGTCATTGGGGGTAGGTATCTTATTCTGCCTAGAGCACTCTGGTGTGGATTCTTGGTAATGTATTTGCTAGTTTTGTAACTAATTCGGTTCACAGTGGCACTAGTGGCTCTGTGTGAGTTTAGTAGTTCCTTGGTGATGGTTGATAGATTTTGCATTTCGTCCTTGAGACGGGATAGGCCATGGCGAACTCGTTTAATCATGCGGTTTAATCAGATTTAGGATAATTAATTATGTGTTGAGGCGCGTGTTCTATTATAAGGGGACGTACGCAAGTAAGGTTTGGTTGCATGGGGATGGCGCTACTAGGATCCAGAGGGATTAGTTAGTTGATCATGGAGGTTTGTTGGTGGGTCCGAATGAGTTTGGGAGATGGCCTTTACATTAACTTTATATACAGATCAGAAATGGCTGTGCTTCCTGTTCTTAATTTTAAACAGGGTGATTAAGAAGCTGTGACCCCAAGAAGCTGTGACCCCCATCCCTTCGTTGGAAAATGTGAGCCAAGGAGAACCAGGGCAGCTGCTGCTAGCCCTATGCTTACAGTTGCATACAGGATAACAGGCCCACTGTCACTGTCCAAGGCTTCATTTAATCTCTAAGCATTGTATTCAAACGTTTGAGGTTTAAAGTCCGACATCAGTAGGAGGAAGAGCTGATGATTTTATTCCTAGCAGGTATGTTCAGAAGTCCTAATGTTCCTTAAAATCCCAAACCTAAACTTACATAATATCTCATACTCCTGTTGTCGTGAGGGTACTGGTACCTTGGAGAGTTTAATGGTGAAAAGTTAGCTATGCTTGTTAGAGTGGGCTCGAGGGTCCCACTGGGTTTCTGGTCATCCGATGGCGGCAGGAGTAAGTGTTTCTAGAGTAGGCAGGGATTTATTTGAGTGGGATTCATGTCGCTGTCCCTCAGCTAGAGGTCTGGCGTGTCTAAGAACTTGTGGCTGAGTTCAGGTGGACCATGGCTGACCTCCGCTCTTGGCTTTTCTCATTAAGGAGTTGTGTTAATATGTAAAATATTACCCACTAGAGACAATTACCTGTGTCCGCAAGTTGTGCACGGTTTCAATGGAATACAACAGCCAGGTTCCTACTTTCCACATTTTTAGATTCTATGATTTTCCACATTCTTTGCTCAAAACATACAGTGAGTACAAACATTACCTCACATTCTATGTAATCTTTGTAAAAGGGCACAATCAAGGTAGACCACACCAACAGTTAGGTCAATCAACCAAGCAGGAGCATAAGCCTTTGGTATTCTGACCTTCACTGCAGGCCAGGGGAACCAATTGCTGATCAAATCAAATTCTCTGTCCTGGGTATTTGGTAGAAAGGCAGGCGGGGTTAAGGATGAAATGCCAACAGAGAACCCCACTTCTGTCCTACTTTGTTGTGACAAAGGAGCTGGAAACATCTCTGCAGCCGTTAGCTAGATTGTTTTGATCATTTTTATTTAGACACATATGGATTAAAATGTAGGGGTATAAATTCATTGTCGCAATTATTTTTTGCACTTAAAAGGAGTGTTTGTGTAATTTCCAAGTAAAACAGGGGAACATCGTAGAGAAATTTGACCATTAGAAAGGACATATTTGAGAACGATATGGTTTTATATGTCTGTACATTTTGCATTTTTAACTCTCTCCAAACCCAAAATTTGCAATATGAATTACTTGCCTCTGTTCGAAAGTGTAGTAAATTGGCATATTCTCTCGGTCTGGGTTCACAAACTCTGTGCTTGCAGAGATTACAAAAATATATTCATTGTTTAGCGGGTGGCATTGTAAGCCATTCTCCACCTTTTCCAATGACGGGGGTTATTTGTTGTTCTTCGTCCCCATACTTGTTCCTGGTCAAGGGGGGTATATTTGTTCTCCCTCTCAATTTCACAAGCCTTGGGCTGAGTGTTGTGGGGGTTAGGGGATGAGGCGGCAGTCCTACTAAGATAAAATGTGACATCCATGAATCACCAGTACATCTACCTGCTACCTCCAGGCATCATTCATCCTCCTACAGATGAGGCTGAAGAAGACCTGAGACAGCGGAGAGGTCTTCTTGTTGTCTGTGGCCTGCACCCTGATGACACTGGAAGCTCACAGGATTACTGGTTCCATCTTTCCATTTGTGAAAATAGCAACTGAGCACCTATCAGCTGTCCTGAATGTTTTGTGAAAATGCACACACTTCTTCTTTGGGCAAAGAGAATGAGGATCACAACATGCCCCCACTCATCTACTCTTATGTAATCAGCTGGGAACCAAAAGTATTTTTGGGGGATATTTATCAAGACGCTTTTCTCTGTTATGGTTAGCAACTACTCGTCACAAATCCATTTGTGAATACCAACTGACTTTTTAGCCTTAAAAAAGCCCAGGCCTGTACACCAAGAAGGAAGCGAAACCAGTGGTTCTCTTTTGATGTATTGTCTTTCTTGGTCCATCAGCTACATAATTGACCCATGTAACCTTAATGTAATCAATGGTTACTGATAAAATTCTGAGCTGGTCTATACCAAAGTAACCTGCAAAATTCAAGAAAACATATTTTGAGTTTGCCCCTCTAATAATTATTGTGTAGCGCATTGGTTGAAAGAGCTGAAGACATACATATAAATATATACTTTATTTTAAATGATTTTTTATAGTGAAACTGTAATCTATTGTTCTTGTGGTTATAATTTTACCTTCCTTTAACTTTGTGTCTGAGCAGTTTCAGTGACGTTATTTAAGTTGTAGGGGATAACATGTGTTTTAGTGGTCGCTTAAGGTAGAAAATACGGGTTGAGCCGAGGTTTTCTCACTTGACCAAACTCTGTGATTGAATCAAAATTAGACTTTGTTATGCTTCAGCCAAGATATCTTTCAAAGTTGGTGGCACTCGGAAAATGGTTTAATGCTGGGCTAAAATTCTATTTAGAGAACTGAAGCAAAGAATATGATTTGTTGAATGGTTGAAGGAGTTGCGACGTACTACAGTTATCAAATGCCTTTGACCTAATACAGTTTTCACTGTCATTACGTTTAGTGAACTTCAGACTATTAAGCTTGCAAGTTTTTTTGTAGATAAGATCAATTATATCTATCAGTCATTTCCTTCCTTGCCTGATGTATGCACTAGAAGTGATTATTTTTTTGCTACCTCTTTCTTAGTTAAGTCACTGTAATGCTTGTTGGTTATCTGTGTTCTATTCTTTCTTGGCCAAGGAATTGACCAATTTCTTGATGTTCATCTCTTCTGGCTGGTTCCATGTCGACAAAGTTCTGCCCTACCTAAAATGATGTAGGTTTTCCCCGAGCTCTGTAAAAAGTCCATTATTTCACCTTCTGTCCCTCAATCTTGGAAGAAGATTATTCTTATTTTGTTTCTAAATTAGCCATCCATAGATCTTTAGCGGTAAGGAAATTTAGACCTAGTTCGCACTAGTCCTATCACAGCAAGATTCTACAGAGGGCTGTTAATCGTCAATTCTCCCAGTACATCAAATCTAATAATATTTTGAATGAAACTCCGTCTGGCTCCCGTCTTGAACACAACACTGAAGCTGCCTTGAGCACTGTCTTGGACGATCGCTTGCTAAAAGATCAGGACTCAGGAGCAACTTTATTCAGACTAGCTAGACCATAAAGTTTAAAAACAATAAATCCACATGAATGAGTTCAAACTATAAAAAGTCATACTGCTGGTGTTTTATAATTAAGACAATAACCCATTAATAAATAACAGCTGATCGTAAGATATAAAAGACCGATACAGGCACAAACAAATCAAAGAAAGTGTATCACCTAATACATGTAATAACACGAAAAACCGGGGATCTCAAGAAAGCCATTCGTTTAGCTTGCTGGCTACGACTCCTTACTAAGTGAGTCAGGACTCAGTTCCTATCAAGCCTAAACAACGATGAGAAACAACAGTGGAAAAAGAGCATACGAAAAGAGGTTGTCAGTGAGATCCACGCTGCGCTAAATGGATTCCCATCAATATATCGTAATGATCAATCTTCTCATTTGGTCATCCATCTTTCGGGATGGTCTGTCTCTTGATCATAGAGACTTATTTCCATACCCACGGTATCAGGCTTAAATGGATCAATCCCACAATCACTTTTCTGACCATGAGTAATAGATCATATGAGAATAAGTGCAGTGCAAGAACAAAAAAGGTGGTGAAGAAAATAGGGTGAAGGGGCGAGAAAACACTTTTTATTAGAATATCGGCTCAACCCCTAGTTTAAAAACAAGAACAGTGCAAAACAGCAGTTTCAACAAATAACTGCAGACGGGCCAACGTGTTTCAACCAGTAGGGAAACAAATCCCACGGCTTTCTTCAGGGCCTCTGCTCTCTAACTTTTGCTACTGCAGGAAGTGAAAAAGCTACAAAAAACTTATACACAAGGGGAAGGCCTCCCCCTTGACTCGGGTTTCGCCAGAGGTAACGACGGACAGAGCAGGGTCTCCTTTTCTGGAGCTTGGTCCAGGTAAAATGAGGTCCAGGCCCCGGTCAAGCTGGATGATAGTACTGATCCTCCGCATCAAGGGATGTGGCTAACAGGTTGTAACTTCTCCCTGTATGTTCACTTATATCCTTTTTGTGTATAAGTTTTTTGTAGTTTTTTCACTTCCTGCAGTAGCAAAGTTAGAGAGCAGAGGCCCTGAAGAAAGCCGTGGGATTTGTTTTCCTACTGGCTGAAACATGTTTATTCACCACATTTTTGGTCTTGCACTGCACTTATTCTCATATGATCTATCACTCATGGTTAGAAAAGTGATTGTGGGTTTGATCCATTTCAGCCTGATACCGTTGGTATGGAAATAAGTCTCTATGATCAAGAGACAGACCATCCCGACAGATGGATGACCAAATGAGAAGATTGATCATTATGATATATTGGTGGGAATCCATTTAGCTGAGCGTGGATCCCACTGACAACCTCTTGATTTTATGCTCTTTTTCCACTGTTGTTTCTCATCGTTGTTTAGGCTTGATAGGAATTTGAGTCCTGACTCACTTAGTAAGGAGTCTTAGCCAGCGAGCTAAATGAATGGCTTTCTTGAGACCCCTGGTTTTTTAGGTCTCGCCTGTCGATGCGCATGCGCATCGAGCTTGCGAGACTATGGGGGCTTATCCACTCTTTATCCAACTTGCAAGGAATCGTGGCGATTCCTTGCAGTGCCCGTGACTTTTAAGCTCAATGCGCATGTGCATTGAGCTTAAAAGCGCGTGCACAGCCGCCCGCATTCCTCCGACACCTTTGAAGTGAAGCTTAGCTTCACTTCAAAGGCCCGGCTTCTTCACACCCACATGCCGCTCTGCCCCGCTCCGCCCCCTCCCCTGAGTCATCCTGCCTGCCCAGACTTCTCCTCCCCCCTACTTACATCCCGCTTTCACTTGTTAACTTTACCGCTGTCCGGGTGGTTCCATGTTATTTCTTTAACTACCTGCTCGTGACTGCCCGTCCTCGTGCTGGCACTGTGCTTTCCTCTGTGAACTTTAGGACTTCTCCATATAACTGTGGCATTCCAGAAATTCGTCATTGGAACGCAACGTGCAACGCATTGACCCGACGTTGCTCTTTGATTGCGCACCTAGAAACCTTGACGCGCAAACCAGCTTCATTCTCCTTGGCTGACACACCCAGCAGCCTTTACAGACGGACAACAGCGTGTACAACAGCTTTGTGCCAATACTAACGTGCACACCAGCTTTGTGTCCATTTTATGTACACAGCAGCTCCATGCTCTATCGCTCACGCGCACAGCGACGCTGTGTGCACTTTAATGCTCATTCGCTGGCACGCACAGCACATTTGTGCAAGTATTTGCATGTCTACCCTGCAATCCTTTCGCTGATACGCACAGCTTGATTTTAAAATTGTGTGTATAAGTTACAGTTCACTCGCTGATGCACACAGCAACTCCGCGGCGCTGACGCGCACAGTTGGATTTTAAATTGCGTGCCTACTTTACAGTTTACTCACTGATGCGCACAGCAGCTCCATGCTTTCTTGCAGACTCGCACAGCAGTGCCCAGTGCAGACTTTTTCAGTTGGATTTTAAATTGCGTGCCTACTTTACAGTTTACTCACTGATGCGCACAGCAGCTCCATGCTTTCTTGCAGACTCGCACAGCAGTGCCCAGTGCAGACTTTTACGTTCTTTCGCTGACACGCAGAGCACTTTTGTACAAGTATTTGGTCGTCTACCCTGCAATCTTTTCGCTGATACGCACATCTTGATTTTAAAACTGCGTGTCTAGTTTACAGTTCACTCGCTGATGCGGACAGCAACTCTGCTGACGCGTTTAGCTGGATTTTAAATTGCGTGCCTACAGTACAATCGCACAACACTTTAGTACAAGTATTGCGTGTCTACTCTGCAATCTTTTCGCTGATGCGCACAGCAACTCTGAGTGCAGTCTCTTTCAATCGCTGACACACACAGCACGTTCCCATCTAATTGTGTGTATACAGTACAACATATTATATCCTATGTCTTCATTAACAATATAGTGTATCTGTACTGAATATATATCCAGCATTTCAGACTGCATTTCAGAGCTTTTAGAAATGTTTATGGCTTTTTTTTTTTGAAATTCTTTAGCATTGGCTACAGGAAACAAAAATGCTAAAGATTTACAAAAAAAACCCATAAACAATTCTAAAAGCACTAACTCTAATGCTGCGAGACCTATTGCATTTCCAATGCTTGTCTTGTTATTACAATTGAGTGGTAGGGGATGTGAACCTGGGCAGGTCTTTAAATATCCCTTTGACCCTTTCTCTCTCTGTGCTGTTTATGGTCGCCTAATACATGATCAGAGTCTCCCTCTGTTTTATCGCACCTTGAATGAAAGTGGCTGTTTTAAAACAGTGTTTCACAGAGGGAAGAGTCTGTAAGTAATTAAAAGCTGCTTTACAGTATTGAATATTCACTTATTTTAGAAAAGGCAGCAAATAGCGCTTTCTTATCAATTAATAAAATTTGTAAAAAAAACAAAGTGAATATGACTTTGTGCTGAATGATCGTCACAGGGACAGACAGGTAAGCAACAGAAATAAGACCCCTGGCAAGGAATGGCAACCAGAATGTGCACGGTGCATAGTCTGAACCTAGCTAACAAAAGCTGTGGTGCTCGTTATACACCCATGTGAGGTAAGGTTCAAAGCTAGTGTTTACACAGATCAGTATATATGTGTGGACCGTAGGCATATCAACCACCCTCCGAATTCTCTCATCCGTTCAACTAGCTAGAGAAGTGTTCCTAAGAGAAGTGCGGGAGACAGCTGCCCCACTGCTAGGAGAAGTAAACAAGTCTTTGCGTCCCAGACTAAGGCAAGTGTCGCAGATATACCTTATCCACATCCTCGCGGCACATTTTCCCTTCCTGCGCTGGGATTTTCAAAAACCCATTATTCATGACGAGCTGGGCTCGTCATGAGCGTGCTGGGAGGCTACCTCATGACGAGCCCAGCTCGTCATGAGCGTCGAAGGGGTTATCATGGAATGGTCAGGCCTCTGTCCACTTTCAAACAATCAGCGAGCACAGCTCTGTTAAATGAGGTCTTGCTCTTAAACCAAATTCTGAGCCACAGGAGGAGTGGTTGCAACCGTATAAAATATTTATATACCCAATCCCAACCTCAAAGTGGCAGATAAAGAGCAAGTGCTTCTGGAGACCGATAATAATAACCTTTTAATACAACCATTTTCTTCGTTAATGCGCCATACCCTGGCCCAATAGGAGGCAACGGCACAGCATTTGGCTTTGTAAATGGCCGAGAGTTCCTTGATTGGTTTATCGCATAACCTGAGGGCAAACTTAAGAAGAGCCTCAACAGCTTTAGTGAAAGCAGCGGCTCCTCTGCTGGTCTTTAGGCGGACCAATGGATAGTGATTGTCAAAAGGAATACCTAGGTACAACAACAAAGACACAGTGCTGACCCTGGACCAATTCACTACAAAATCGGTACTATCCTTTTTCTTAGCACCAACGATCATAACATGAATCTTGGCCTGATTGACCCTCAGATCTAGATTGGTCATTAACTGACAAAAACGGCCCAGCAACCTAGTAAGCCGATTGCTGCCCTAGCCATTAAGACAGTATTGTCCACATCAATTAGCATCGGAGCACTACGGTCACCTCTGCGGGGGCGATTGGCCTTAAGTTCCAGCAGATTCCTCCAGGCCCTTGATGTACAATGAGAATAGGAACAGGCCATCTGCCGTGGTGCTCCTCGATCTCTCCTCTGCTTTTGACACAGTCTCTGAAGGCCAGTTACTAGTGGCAAGTGCGGGAATGGGATCCAGGACTCGGCCTTGGACTGGTTCACGTCATTTCTTGCAGATCGGCTTGAAGCTGTTATCTTGTCTACTTTTCAGTCTGATTTAAAATCTCTTGGTTGATGGGGTCAACTTATGCCCTACTCTTTTTAATCTTTATTCCCACCCCCTTGTGGAACTTAATCACTCACGTCAACCCCTCCTGCATCAGCAGGTGTTTGACTCAGAAGGACTTGTCCACAACGGACAGAAATCTCCTGAGCCACTTGTCCCGCATACCTCCAAGTGCATAAGAAACGGCAGTGATGGCTCCCATTCCCCTTGCAAAAAGCGATAGATGTTATGCAGTGCTTCACGCCGCACTCCTGCCATCCAAGGACTGTGTATAACTGGTAGCTTCGTATTCCTTTAACTTGTACTGAACTTGCACATCTAAGAAGGATCAAAGGCTGAGTGGGCCTTGCTGAGATTTGTCCTGTGTCCTGTGACCTTACTAAGATGTCAGCGGCGAGCATGTAAGCCACTGAGCCATCTTATTTGCCTACTGACTGCTGCAATGTGTGTTGCGCTGTCTCTGCTATTTTACTTGACCATCTAATTCCCACGACCCCCATAAAATATCACTTAATAAAAATGAATTTCCATTGGACTGGTGCAGTCGCACAGTTCCCCCCTGAGGAGGGGATCAGTTTACACTGATGAAGATGCACAGTTAATACCAGCGGCGCTTCATTTCATTTGAATAAGGCGCCCCAGTTGTTCTGATGTAGACCTGTACAGAAAAGCTGTCTGCCTCAACAACATAAGAAAACACATCGTGGACTTCCCTGTAGCAATTTCCTTGTGCCAAAGCCTGCAGACAGGAGAATTTCACACTCTGCCATTTCTTCCAAATATTGAGGGCAAAACAAACTTGATGAGCTCATAGCTTGGAGAAATGTTAGGCCATGTTCAGGAAAATGCCCTCCTTTGAACTGATTAGGCAGAACTACAGAAAATGTGCAAGGCAGCAATAGACCTGTGATAATATATTTGTTGATTTAAAAGCCTTCTAAACAGCCATGTATGCAGTTTTCAGCCTCTACATCAAACTACTTTGTAAAAATAGCGATTTTGAATGCAGGATTGTGAGCCAGCGATGTGTCCCGAGTACTATGTATTTGTATTTTCCTTGCGTTTTAAGGTGAACTGTATATTCGTTGTTATAAATCAGTTGAACTCCATCTTGTGGACTTTGTTCGTTACTACAAGTTAGAAATGGAACGAATATTGAATGGGATTTTCTATTATCTCCTGCTTGTCTGAGAGCAGAGTTGAAAGTTAGCAGTGATGCAATATTTTTGCTTCCGGCAAAAGCTGGTAGATGTTGGTTGAAATACAAGCCTTCGTCCAAGTAGTTTTTCATTTAGATGTAGGTGATGCAGTTCATAGCTATCAATGTTTCCTTCTCCCTCATTCGTTTTTATCTCTGCCGTTTAAATATTCCACTGCTTTTTTGTTCAAAGGTATAACAAGATGCCTTGCCGTCGTCAAAACTCCTGAGCCACTAATAAGAGTTCCAAGACGCCTAACAATCTCCATTTTTAGGGGATTCGGCCGTATGTATCTTTTTGAAAACTCCGTCCATTGCACAGTACACAATACAATGACAGTTATTTCGTGTCTCTCCTCTTCGGAGTATTCTGTAAAAGGCATACGTTGGATTTAGACAAATATCATATTCCCTCCTACTCTCCAAACTTTTTATTGGCATACGTGTTGACGTCATACGGTGCCTTCTTCCAAACCAAAGTGTACAAAAATGACGGGTGAATCCTTGAATGAATCTCTGTCGCTGGTAATTATTCGTGCCACATCCCAGTCCATCGTTACTTTGTACACCATATCACCTCAGTTTGGACCCAGCCATATCCAAATCAGTTTTGACCCTGCTCCATTGGAAAGAGTCCAGCCTGAACTGCCAGACCAGGTCCTCCCTAAACTAGAATGCAAGTAACCCATGACCGTTTGCGCCCTTCTCAGGGCTCCTCCACTAGGCATAGCTTGGTTCCAGTGGCACAGTGTGCATGCAACCCACCTCTGGGCATACCGGTCCCACTTAAGGCGTCACTGAAGTATACAAAAAGTGATGGATGGATGGATTGGTTGAATTAATCGCAGCCACTGGTAATTACTCCGGCAGATCCCAGCCCATATTTATTTTGCACACCATGCCACCTCACTTTGGACCCGGTCATAGGCAAATCAGTCTGGACAATGGTCGATGGTAATAGTCCCTCCTGAACTGCCAGGCCAAGCGCTCCTTAAACCAGAACACTAGCATCCCGCACTGGTTTTACTCTTAGTAGGGCACATTAGCCAGGTATAGCTTGGTTTCAGTAACTCAGTGGACTGGGATGCACCCCCACCAACATCCATTCTGACTTGTTCTCCTGATACTTATCGAATGAGGCCCCAGAATGCTGCAACCAATGTGTGGCTATTAAGCACCCAGCCCGCAAAATTGCCAGTGAAGCAAACTTAAATCTAATTTTAACAGTAGGAGCTAGTACGAGCAGTCAGTGTCTAACGTGACACCCATTAGAATGTTGGGTGCTCCATTTGAAAACAATGGAGTAGCTCCGGGCTTGTAATGGCTGGTATAATGTGGTAAATATTTTAGTAATTTACCTTGATCGGAATTTCTAGACAATATCAATAAGTTCAAAGTATGAAGAGCAGAGTCCGTGGTGGTTCGAATTCAGGGTCTTTATTCAGTAACTCGAGTTAAGGGAGAGCTCCGTCACCTGAGGAGGATCGGAAGAATCTCTAACTTTATTATCTGAACACACAGTATTTATAGCAGGAAAAGAGGAAGGAGCTTCCCTTCAATGAATGCCCGGATCATACGTTAACATAAAACAGTAGTCATGACCATAAAAGGAGGCAGCGTCATGAAAGAGTGAAGACATGGTAGAGGAGATAAGGCTGCGTCATGATTTAGAATGAGGAAGCACAAGAGAGGCGAAGGTGTGGAGAAATAACACTAGGCTGGTTCCTTAGATAGGGGAGAGGTGGTCGTGACAGGATGTCTGTTTGTCGTGTTTCAGCATTCGGGGGCTCTTCTTGGAATTGGTTATCGTGGTTTAACAGAGTGGGGCCCATTTCTCGGAATTGGCCCGATTATAGGGAAATGGTTACAGATGGGGGGTCTTGTTCTCGGCATCGGCTTAACCACAGTAATGTACGGTTTGAGTGAGGCAGTTGGTTCTCGGAATCGCTTTGACCATAAGGATAAGCGTTTGACTTTTTGGGGAAGGAGAGCGCGTGTGTGACTACATGAGGCGTATGATCAGCGCGTGGTCGGTTCGTGCTCGTGTTCTCGTGTGCTCGTGTTTTGGCATGATGGGCTCGGGGACATGATGGAAGAGGGTGTATGATGGGACATAACTGTACGATAAATAATCATTTTCCTCATTCCCTCCTTGTCCCATAATATACCCTTTTAAAATTCTTTGCTTTTTCTAGTCCACCTCTATACTCATTAGGTCGTTTACTTGTTCCTGTAACATGATTCTTTCTCTTTCTTTCTTTCTGGTCTGGGTTTTGGGAATGCAGGTAGTGATACAGAAACTACAGAGTGCTGGACCGCACTGAATATAGAGGCAGCAGGTGAAGAGAATAGCTAGAGCAAGACCTAGGACTGTAAGCACCTTCCATCCCCATGAGGACAGGAGGCTCCAGAGCCAACCCGTCAGGGACCAGGCACCAGTGTCTGCATCTAGTTTTCTGGAAAGTATATGAAGGCGGGAAATAGCGGCATACACCGAGGGTGAATTATCTGGGATAAATATACAGCAGCTGGACCCGATCAGTTCACATACACCACCACGGTCAGCCAATATGATGTCTAGGACCATACGGTTTTGTAACGTCATGAGTCTGTCGGCAGCCATCTCAGCGGTGATGTTACTTAATGCACCGGCTGTTTCGTTTATGGCTCCCTGGACTACACGAGTCAGTTGTCTTATGTGGCGGCTGTTGATCATAGGCCCCCAGAATGGGATGACTCCTTTAAAGAAATCGCCAGCCTCTTGGCCTGCTGTATCTTCAGCATCTATGGCCCCCCTTCGCCGTCTATTAATTACGGTCGGGGGGTCACTGAGATGATAATCTGCTGGGGCGGTGTAGGTAGGGGGAAGGAGAAATGCAATGTAGCATTTTCCAGACCAGCCTTGAGGTAACCAAGTGCGCGCGTGAGATCCACAGATAAAGTAGGTGTTGGGGGCAGTGGCCATCGTTGGGAAATTTGGATCAGGTAGGGTGTAGGTCTTGTTACATTCACTATCTCCCATTTTCTGACCCTTGCCCTTTCCTCTTAAGCAGAATAGGCCCTGGTGGGGCACGGCCCATCCTCGCTGGTCTGTCTGTCTTTTCTGGACTGAAAATGTCTCCCTAAAGGAGGTGGTGACATTAAAGAGGGAGTAACTGGTGTTTTCACTAATGTCTGCTCGTCCCCATGTTGCTGTGAAAGTTACCATCCTTGCGACGGCTCTTACTGTTTTTGTTTTTATCTCATTCCAGGTACTAGCGTTTTTGATCGGGGTCTCAGGAATGTTCCGAACAGAGGCGGAAAATATCATATAGAGTGCATAGGTAGATCCAGCATAGCCAAAAGGGAGAGGAATAAAAGGCATTCCTCCGTGCACAGAATGTGGCATTAAACCACAGACCCAACAATTTGTTTTGTTAATCACCAATTGATGTTGGTGGAGTGTTGAGATGAATGTGTTATTGAAGAACTCTTTTCTTCTGTTCATGAGATGTGGAGGAAGATCTACGTGTGAATGCATAGCAGTATTGTTCAAGGGCGCGGGGGAAGACGGTGGGAAAGCTAGATGAAGGAACCAACCTAGACAAGCCATGATGCAGAAAATAAGAATCATGATAGAAAGGAAAAGGGGAACTTTGTCATGTAACAGTTTCGCACAATGAGTCTTTATCTTCATAATTTCGGCTGCTTAATCTTTGAGAGGAAAAAATGCACCAGTAACCGGACTCTTCCCAGCAACCGCTTCACCAAGCGTCCTTCTTGGGCTTAAATAGCCACTGGCAGGCCGGATTCAGATGCAAATGTCTCAAGTCTGTTTGGGGTAGGATCGCAGCCGCGATTTGTACTCTTCTTGGGGTAAAAGTTCTGGGAGGGGTGAAATAAAGTCTGTCGTTTCAGTGTCTCTGGTCTCAGGATCAGCAACAGTGTCCGGAGTTGGTCCGTAGAAGGGTTTGCAATGCGACACGTGCAACCACCCTTTCCGTCCCTCGACCTTGATGGCGGTCCTTGTCGTCAGCAGCACCAGTTTGGGGGACGTCCACCTTTTCTCCAGAGGGCTGGTTCGATCAAAATTTCTGACGAGCACCCATTGACCAGGCTGAAGGGGGTGCTCATCGGGCGTGGTCTTGTCTGGGAAGGCTGCAGCCACCTGTGAACGGCAAGAGCGTAGTGCAGACATCAAAGAAGCCAAGTAATCTGTCAGTACATTTGCATCAATGTCAATTAGCTTTTTAGGAGATGGGACACCCCAGATATTCGGAGGCCTCCCAAATGTAATTTCATAGGGGGACAGACCCGTCCGGGAATGTGCCACCATTCTCATATAGAAGAGGGCAACCGGAAGAGCTGTAACCCAATCTATTTGTTTGTCAGCGCATATTTTTGCTAATTTTGTTTTTAATGTCTGGTTATGTTGTTCGACTAGGCCTGCTGCTTGGGGATGCCTAACACAGTGAAACTTCCAGGTGTATCCTAGCAGTAAGGAGACAGCTTCCATCAATTTAGAGGAGAATGGTTGTCCGTTGTCAGAGTAAATGACTCTTGGCAACCGTAGCGAGGGAAGAATTCCCTCACCAATTGCTTGGCAGTCATCTGGGCACCATAGTCTGGGACGGGGTATGCTTCAGTCCATCGAGTTAAGGTACAGACTACTACGAGGACATACTTATATCCCCGACATCTCTCCATCTGTATGTAGTCCATTTGTAGGACTTCGAAGGGGTGATCTGGAGGATGGAACCCTCCTTGTTCAACGGATACACTTTTCCCTGGATTGAACTGACAGCAAATCATACAGGTTCGTACTTTTTGTTTGGCAGCTGCACGCAGATGCTTGTTGTGCCATATCAGATTCAGACTGTCTAACATTCCTTTCTCTCCTAGATGTGCGGGACCATGAGCAGTTTCTATCATTATGGGAACCATTAGGTCAAGGAGAAACCATTTGGACTTGTCCTGTGTTACCCAACCTTAATCTGTGTGTGAACCTCCCTCCTCTTCCCATTTTCTCTTTTCGGTTTCTGTGGCTTGAATTTGGATGTCTACTACATCCTTGGTCGGATCGATAACTGGACAGATAGTACTAATGGTGGTTTCGGTGTTTAGTGTTTCTGTCTGAGCAGTATGTTTAGCTGTGGCGTCAGCCAGAGCATTACCTCTGGTGATAGTCTACAACTTTGGTGTGTGCTTTACATTTTAGTATGGCTATTTCTGTGGGTTTGTGTATTGACTCTAGTAGCTGGAGGACAAGGTCTCCATGTTGGATCTTGGTTCCATGAGAGGTCAGGAAACCTCTCTCTTTCCAAAGGATGCCGAAATTATGAACTACCCCGAATGCATATTGTGAGTCGGTGTAGATGTTGAGTCGCTTTCCTTTGGACCATCCACATGCTTGGGTGAGAGCTATTAGTTCTGCTGCTTGTGCAGAATGTACGGGTATTCTGGCTGCTAGAAGGACGGTGTTCTCTGTAGTGACAGCATAGGCTGCTGAGAGTTCGCCTGATTGGAGACGCATACAGGAACCGTCTACAAACAGTGTGTGTTCTGGTGTACTTAGAGGGACATCTGTAAGATCAGACCGGGGTTTTGTGACTAGTTCCACCACCTCTAAGCAGTCATGAACCTGGTTGTCAACTGGAACAGTAGGCAGTAGCGTAGCTGGGTTGAGGATATTGCACCTTTTGATGATAATATGGGGTTGGAACAGAGTGACTTCGTAACCTGTGAGGCGAGCTATGGTTAGGTGTTGTGTCTGTGTCCTATTCAAAAGCAATTCTACTGCATGTGGAACTTGTACTTCAAGGGAGTGTCCTAGTACTATGGAATCACTTTGTCGTATTGCTAGAGCTGTAGCTGCAACAGATTTTAGGCAGGCCGGCAAACCTTGTGCAACAGGGTCAAGAGTGCTAGAAAAATAAGCACAGGGACGGTGTCTGTTGGCTTGTGTTTGTGTGAGTACTGACAAGGCTGTACCTTCCCGTTCTGTGACAAAGAGGACAAAAGGTTTGGCATAATCAGGTGTAGCTAGGACAGGTGTAGAGCATAATGCCTGTTTGAGGGTGTCAAAAGCAAAAGTGTGCTCAGGTGTCCATGGCAATGGGGAAGAGGTTGTGCTTGTTAGCTGTATCAGGGGTTTGGCCAAGTATGCAAACTGGGGAATCCACTGTCTACAGTAAGACGTGAGACCAATAAAAGCACGGACTTCTTTCTGTGTCTTGGGGACAGGAATGTTAAAAATGAGTTGAATTTTTTGAGGTGTGAGTGGCCTACCCTCCTTTGACAGCAGGTGTCATAGGTAGGCCACCTGCTGTAAACACAATTGTAATTTCGAGGGTGACACCTTGTGGCCATGTTGTGCAAGGAACATTAGGACAATTTGTGAAGCTTGTTCACATTCTGGTTCGGAGCGTGCGGTGACCAGCAAGTCATCGACATATTGTAACAATGTCGTGTTGGCGGGCAGAACAATGTCATCTAGCTGTCTTTTAAGTGCCTGACTGTAGATGCTGGGACTTTCTGTATATCCTTGGGGAGCTCTTGTGAAACAGAAGCTACGACCTCGTAGGGAGAATCCGAATAGGTACTGACTGTCTTGGTGGATGGGTACACTGAAGAAAGCATTCTTCAGGTCTATTACAGTGAAATGTGTAGCCTCAGGATCTATGGCTGTTAACAGAGTACTGATATCCGAGACCACAGGGTATTGTGGTACTACGCATTTATTGAGTTCACGTAAGTCAACCACGAGTCTGTAGACTGGTGGCGCACCATCATCAGTTTTCTTTCGGACTGGCAGGACTGGCGAGTTACATGTGTTGGAAGGTACTTCTCTGACTACTCCTTTTGTTATCAAATCATCGATAATATGAATAAGGGCTTGTTCTGCATCTGGAGGTAATTTGTATTGACGGATACGAGGTAGGACAACGCCTTCTTTCAGTGTCACTAAGTGTGGTGTAATATGCATGAATCCTACATCTGTTGGATCAGTAGCCCATAGTGTAACAGGAATGTCTCTTAGTCTGACATCTAGTTCTCGTGTGGTGAAATGACCTTTAAAATCTCGGAGGAATAGTCGGACTCCTTCTGGGGAACAACATATTATAGCACCTAGTTCTTTTAGTGTCTGGATGCCAAGGAGATTTTCGGGACAGGACTTTGTAAGTACTAAATCGGTGGAAGTTGTAAGAGGACCAACTTTAAGAGAAATTGGTTCAGAAACTTTGTTGATGACAGGTGTACCAGAAAAACCCAAGGAAATACTATTTGAGCTAGAGAGGGGTACCTTGGGAACTTCGTTGTGCTGCACTGTCGTCCTACTAGCCCCGGTGTCGATCAGAAATTTTGCTTCCTTACCTAGGAGTTTAGCATGTACATAGGGACCCTCTTGGTCAACCGGGACCGGTATTAGTGGACGATTATCGTGTTCCTCCCAGCTGTTTCATGAGATCGTGGGGAATTCAGGATAGGATGACACTGGGTACTGATAGAGTTGGGTGGTAAGTTTAGCATCAGTTGGAGGAGCAGAAGGACGAGGGGGATAGTTACGAGGTTGTGTCTTCCCAGTGGCAATATTATGTTGTAATACTGGACAGTCACGCACGAAATGTCCTGGCTTTTTACAGTAATTACAAGTAACTTTTTCTTGTGATACTTGGGGTTGTTTAGGGGTCTGTTGGATCGTATTAGCTTGTGCTACTAATACCTTCATTTTAGTATCTTTTGTTCTCTTCTTTTCTTGTTCTTGTTCGTCCCTAATTCTATTTTGGTGATATTGGAGCATCTGAAGTGCTTGTGAGGGGGAGCTTGCTTGCCAAGTACTTTCTACCTTCAGTACTCTATTTTTGATCGTGGGCAAGGCATTTTCTACGAGTTTGGAAACAAATAATCGACTATAGGCATCTCCACCGGAGGAGAGGCCGCTGTTGATGAGGAAGCATTTCTCTAACCTGGAATAATAGTCCCCTATATCCTCATCTGGTTTCTGTTTACATGCAGAGATAGCATCCCAATCTTCTTTCTTAGTGGTCAGCAACTGGGACAGTATTTTAGGGAGACAGCGAGGGAGTTCCTGAACTAGAGGCCCCAAACCTTGTCCGGGATTACGAGTGGCATCTTCTTTTTCTAAGTCTGCCCATGTTACCTTTTTCCCTTCAATCTCCCAATCTTTTCCTTTTAGTTTGTCGTACGTTCCTTGAGGTAACAGGACTTTAAGGAGAATATTGAGGTCTTTATAAGTAAAGGAACCCATTTGAAGAATGTCCTTGAGTTCCCTATGGAAACCCGAAGGGTCTTTTTCGTGGGAAGGGACCATTTTCTTCATCTCGAGTATTTCTAGTTTTGTCAAAGGAGTGTACACGAATGTTTGTTGCAACTTTCCATCGGAATCTGCAACGGGGTGCACTTCTCGGAGGGGGAACTGTCCTTGGTCATAGCGATGGGGATTTGTATCATAACTGTCTGTAAAACATTGGATATATCGCTGTCGTAGTTCAAGGAAAAATATTAAGGAATTCTTGTCCCCTAGCCACCCACCTCCCTTCTAAACAGTCTCGTAAGAGAGGATGTAATCTTTTTGGTGGGCAACCAGTATCTTCGTACATTGTAATGAGGTGTTGAACCATATAGATGCTAGCTAGCCTTTGAGAGGTTAGAGGGATTGATAAAAACATTTGAGCAACTATATCAGAGCCATATATGGAGTATTGAGATACCCAATGGGCGCTTGATCTAGCGAGTTCTTTTTCTTGTGTGGTGAGTGGAGGCTCGTCGTCCATCCAATCATCTAGAGCTTCTTGCGTTCGTTGGAACAACCTATCTGTGGGGGCTGACAATTTCTTAGTTCTAAGTTTGAATTGTCCGTTATTCTGAGAACGAGGGATACGGGAACGTACTGCACCCTGAAAAGCAGTTCCTTCGTCTCTATCCTCGCTCGTATCTCATTCTCAGTTCCCTGGGTAGGGGCATCTTTTCGATGGGAATCGGAAACCTTGCTTATGAAGAGTGGAATAAAAAGATCTATTTCTTTTATTTTATTGTAATTTCCTGCGACTACTGCTTGGTCTAGTTGTAGTAAATCATCAGGAACTCTTTTTCCTGCACTAGCTATCATTCTAATAAAACAAGTGATCATGAATCGTGAGAGGCATTTTCTATGTGCTATGGGTCTATTTTTTTATAGCCTCCTGTAGTGTTTCTAAATTTTCTCCTGTTCGAAGCGCTTCATAAATTTTGTTTAGGCAATTTGTGATATTCGGTACCTCTCGTATACCTTCTAGAGCTTCTCGTAAGCGAAGGGAAATATCTGCTTGTGAACCTTCCGCTGGGGTTGGATCATAATCACATTCTAACAGAGGTAGAACACCACCCGAAGTGTCAGGGATGGGTTCCGTCTGAGTAACTACTCGTCTGGCTGTTACCTGATTCGTATAAGCAGGAGGAGGCTCCATCAAGTAAGTAGTAATAAAATCGTCGGGTACAGAAGGAACCTTAGGGCGTGGAGGTGCCGTAGGGGTACTAGAATCTGAGTTAATCTCGGACCCTGTTTTTGGTGAGAGGACAGGATATATACCCGTTACTGAGGCTGAGACCTCCCTTTTCTTTTGTTCAGAACAAATATCATCATCCTGATCCTGTAACTTTTTCATCTTACTTTCTTCCGACATTCTTTTTGCTTTCTCAACTTCCCCTTGTTCTTTCTGTTCCCTTCGATGTGCTTCTTTTCGCCATATATCAACACTCTCTAACATCGAGGGTCTCGCTTTCTTTTTCGCAACATCTTTTCTCAACCGCCATGATACAATTCAAATCCCATGTGCCACTCTTTGGCCATCTGATCGCGATGTCTAAATCTTTAGTATAACCTTCCCAAAGATCCAAATACAAGATGGCACCAATCCCATACTTTGTGAACATAAAATAACCAGGAGTATCCTTCGGGGGGACTGGTACAGACTGTTCCAGTAACCCCTTCCGGGTACCCAGTTTACACAGCTTAGAGAACAAAGGCATTGTATCAGATACAGATAAAACTTTACACTTGAAAAAAACTCGATATGTTCTGAGTATCAGAATACAAACATACCGTTTTCTAGACACCTAGAACCCGTCTTTACCGTGCTCCAAATAATTCGGAACCCGTCTTTACCGTGCTCTGAAAATTCAGAACCCGTCTTTATACACCCCCAGCAGTACTCACCGAGGTGCAGAGAACTTGAAGACCTTGAAGATCTGGACACTTGATTACGCCGCGCTTGTGGACAGGGACTGGTCGGGTTTCAGACGACCTCGGACTCGGCAATCTTCACAGGTTTCGGGCTCTGGGTCGGAACTTCCGCTGTCGTCCTCACCGCCTCGTATGGATGGCTAGGCCGTGGCTCGGCCCCTCTTCGACACGAAGGAGTTCATGCAGGAACACCCTGCAGTGTGCACGTAGAAGTCCGTCGATGTCTTGAAGAGACCGGTCTAGGTCCGCATCACCGGCGTGTGGGGAGAAAGGGAAGTCCCTGTTCGGGCGCCAATTTGCTGTGGTAAATATTTTAGTAATTTACCTTGATCGGAATTTCTAGACAATATCAATAAGTTTAAAGTATGAAGAGCAGAGTCCGTGGTGGTTCGAATTCAGGGTCTTTATTCAGTAACTCGAGTTAAGGGAGAGCTCCGTCACCTGAGGAGGATCGGAAGAATCTCTAACTTTATTATCTGAACACACAGTATTTATAGCAGGAAAAGAGGAAGGAGCTTCCCTTCAATGAATGCCCGGATCATACGTTAACATAAAACAGAAGTCATGACCATAAAAGGAGGCAGCGTCATGAAAGAGTGAAGACATGGTAGAGGAGATAAGGCTGCGTCATGATTTAGAATGAGGAAGCACAAGAGAGGCGAAGGTGTGGAGAAATAACACTAGGCTGGTTCCTTAGATAGGGGAGAGGTGGTCGTGACAGGATGTCTGTTTGTCGTGTTTCAGCATTCGGGGGCTCTACTTCTTGGAATTGGTTATCGTGGTTTAACAGAGTGGGGCCCATTTCTCGGAATTGGCCCGATTATAGGGAAATGGTTACAGATGGGGGGGTCTTGTTCTCGGCATCGGCTTAACCACAGTAATGTACTGTTTGAGTGAGGCAGTTGGTTCTCGGAATCGCTTTGACCATAAGGATAAGCGTTTGACTTTTTGGGGAAGGAGAGCGCGTGTATGACTACATGAGGCGCATGATCAGCGCGTGGTCGGTTCGTGCTCGTGTGCTCGTGTTTTGGCATGATGGGCTCGGGGACATGACAGAAGAGGGTGTATGATAGGACATAACTGTACGATAAATAATCATTTTCCTCAATAAGCCCGGAGCTCCAACATTCCAATGTTTCTTTGTTCACAGTTCTAGCTGTGAACAAAGGCATCAAGGAGCCTGAGGGGGTTTCAATACCCTCGCGCTCCCTGAATGCTTTGTTTTATTTGTTAGAACATTCTGCCCTCCAGTGGCAGAATGTTCTAATAGCCTTATAGCCCTTCATAGCTGGGCTATACCGGCTATTAAAGTCCGTCTCCCTTGTTAAAGGCCCTCTCCTTCGGCTCGGACCTTTAACGCTGGAGAGGGCCTTTAATAGCAGGTATAGCCTGCTACGTCACGCTATAAGGCTATAGTATGCACTCGCATCACACATCTCAGTTCTAATATCCTCGTTTTCCAGTATTACAACATAGGACCAGTCCAAGTCATATGCAGAATTAGGCCATGACTCCCGTACTACATTGAGAGCAAGAGCCATCCTGGGTGGGGTAGATTCTATAAAGCACTGCATATTAAAGGTACACACTCTCTGCAATGAATTTGTTTGTGTCAGTTCCAGTCTTGCATTTCCCGTTACTTTCTGGGTGCAAATTATTGCTCTTATCGAGTCATCTGTTGGCGTTTCACATTTGTGCTCCCACTTGTAGCTCACGGGTAGCTGCAGCAGGAGGTTATCAGCCTAAAACGCTTTGTAAAGAATCAATATCTTCCATCACTGCTACCAACCCCTCTAACCGCACCCCACCACACTCGTAGACCGAAGCTAAACTGGTAATTCCATTAGAAATCCTTGTTTACCCCAAGTTAATCTCATTACCCTCAGCAGTTTAGGAAAACTCAAAAATTGACCTTTGCTGACACCAAAACGCTCCTTAACTTCACCAAATCCTATACTTTCCCAGTTCATGAACAAATGGGCCATCTTGTGACAACCTCCGTGTGTTGGTTACTTAGAAGCAGTTTCTTCTCGAAGGTTCGAGAAGTGGATGAGAGACTATGGTGGGCAACCAAGTGGTAGGGAGCTTTCCTAATCTTCTTTCAGTTTTATTACAAAATCTGTTTCATCATATTTATTAGATACAGCATTTTCACCTCTCCTAAACTGAAGATAAGAATAAAGATTTGAGTTCATCTCTTCCACGTGTAACAGTCACTAATGCTTTCTTAGCTTTGGGGCTGTCATCCAACTAGATATTCAATTATGAGACAAGAATATAAAAAACAAAGTTGGAGAGCGCATGACCTCTCTTACGGTAGGCCTCCAGGTGTCGGGCTTAACTCTAGGCCACATACCAGCCCATGGCAGAGAAGGCATTAATGACTTTAGTTCCTTAAAGAACCCTGCCATTGTAATCCACCTCGCCCTTGCGGAATCTGTAATTATCTAAAAAGTAATAACATTGTAATCCACTCCCTTAAGGAGTTGAGATCAGAACCCAAAAGAGGTATAGAAGCCTAACTTAGCCTCATGCATATTATATATGCACCATCTGCCACTCTAGATCAAGCATCAGGAGCAGAGCATGGTCTCTCCCTGTGGGAATATGCAAACCCCCGTTAATTTGTGTATAATCAAGACAAGTATGCGTATGTTTGCAATTGGTAGAACAGGCTAGCAGTGTTGCAGCTGGGTCCAACAAATAAAACAATCTGTCATCTGTGTAAAACGATCCTAAAATATTTACTTTAGTCACGTTTGATACCCAATTGGTTTATCGCACTTTGAAGCGTGGTAGCCAGTGGCTCAACCGCCAATGCACAAAGCTTCAGAGTCCATTTATCATCACCTTCCCCATCTTTACTGTAGCACTTGGCCATAAGTACAGTCCATGAACTTGAGAACAAAGTTAACCTTTTCTAAGCCTTAAATATGAGTCTCCACCTGGCCATACTGACCGCATCCTCGACATCAATTGATATCACCTCAGAATGCTATGCTATGCTATGGGATTTATAGTGTCCATGGCAACCCAAAGGCATCCCAGGGCTAGAAGGAGTGGTATGCACAGCAAAAGCAGCGATCAGATAGGATCAGAACACCTAGAAGGTCAGACTAAAAGAGCCAGGTTTTAATGGCTTTGTGAAAACGCAGGTCGGAGTTCAAACACCTAATGGCCAAGGGCAGATAATGTCAAAGCTTTGCAACATTACAGCTAAAGGACCGTCGTCCTCTTCTGGCTCTTCTAACTGAGGGGAAAGAGACCAAGTGCAGGTACGAAGAGCGAAGTTCTCTATTAGGCCTATAATGGGTGAAAAATTGGTGAAGTATAGGAAGGCAATTCTCCTGGAGAACTCTATGAGCAATGCACAAAGATTTAAATTAAATTATTTTAGCAATGGGCAGCTAATGCCGCATACTCAGCACCTGCCAGGCAGATTAAGATCTGGGAATGCCCATGAGCGACCATGTTTTGTACCAGCTGAAGTTTCTGATTAGTAACCTTGGGGGCGCCTAAGGCTAAAGAGTTGGCGTAGTCCAGATGAGAAATAATTAATGCCTGAACTGCCACTCGCTTTGTGGCAAGAGGGAGGAGTGGCAGAATGTTGTGCAGCATCTGCGCAGACCTAAACAACTAGCGAATAATCTAGTGGCCTAAGTTACCATTGTCAAGGATTCATCAAGCCACATCCCCAGACTTTTTATAATTGCTTCGCTGGCGGAGAGGGGAGTCCCATGCAAGGAGGCAATCCTGGTCGTACTGAAGGAGAACGAATTTCCAAGATTCCTCAATTCAGTTTTAGCCCCATTATGTCTAAGCTGAGATAGATTCATCCAGCTGGATATCTCTTCCCAACAACGTCCAAGATTATCAAAGGACGTACCAAAACCAGGTGTAAGTGAAAACACCAGCTGGGTGTCATCCGCATAGGAAACTATAGACATCCCAAAAGGAACTACGATGTCCACCAGAGATTGCAGGTAAATGTTAAATAAAGTGGGGCTGAGCGAGAACCCTTGCGGGACCCCACAGGTTACCGGTAAGATATTGGATGCATAGCCTTTATCAAAAACTCAGAATGTGTGCCCTTTAAAAAAAGTGCTAATCAAGTCCAAGGCTTTTTCTGTGACACCAGCTTTGCAGATTCTTTGCAGAAGTATTGAATGGTCAACAGTGTCAAAGGTTGCAGTAAGATCTAGGAGTATGATAGCCACCGCCGGTCTAAGCCCAGTCTCGAGTTTACCTCTTCCACCACCGCTAAAAGAATAGTCTCAGTGCTATGCCTAGGGCAGAAGCCAGTTTGAGATTGGTGCAAAAAAGAGTTGGCCTCCAGAGATTCAGAGAAGCACCTGTTTACATGTTTTTCAGACGCTTTACTTATGGTTGGGAGAAGCGAAATAGGGCAGTAATTTCCCAAACAAGCAGGGTCAAGATTAGGTTTCTTCAAAATGGTTTTAACCATTGCATGATTCCAGGGCCGTGGCACGATCCCCGACTCCAAAGATAGATTCATCTTTTCAAGCAGAGTAAGGGAAATGACTTCCTGCTCAAGGGCAACAATCCTGGGGGGGGGGGGGGGGGGGGGGGTAGACGGCCAAGGGGAGATCCTGATTTAATTTTACTGAAAAGGACAGTGGGGGAAGCGATTGAATCAGGACAGCGGAAGAGCTATCTTTAGTGTCATTAAGGGGGATGGAGTGGACACTTCCACTGACTTTATCAAAAGATTGATAACTATCTGAACTTTTTGAATTAAAAAAAGAAGACCAACACTTTTCATTTATCCCCGGGGTGTTCAGGTACATGGGCGTTTGAAGGAGACTCAACAATTTAGTTATTAGCTAGGAAGAATACAGACTTCATTAATCGTAGTTCAAATATGCCGTCTGAGCAAAACCGATTTCTGAATAAGCCCTCACTTTCTGCTGCTATGTAATTTTCTTGAGCTCCCCATAGTCCCCTCCTACTCTCAACACTGCCTGCTGGACATGTCCTAGTTATCTAAGGTGTGTCTTGCTCCCCTGTGGAACAAACACTGGTATGTCATTATGTATCTGTGATTAAATTACCTAATGCAGTGCGTTTTAAAATACTCCGCTCAGTATATTTGTATCTACATTCTTCAATGACAGTGGGCCATAGACCCTGCGGTCACTGTTATCTCTCACAGGCTTGAGACAACTACAATCAGTGCTTCTTGCATGGAGTCAGTAAGCACTCCAAATTCTACAGCCTGGAAATACAATTCAAGCAATCTGCAAGGCACTGTAAAACTTCAGGCATTGTTTCCAAAAACTCCTCTCTTGCTAGTAATCTGCAGGAGCCCCTCCTGTCCTACTATATTTGTCTTTAATACAATCCAGATTCTCCTATCAATATGAGGAAACTACCGTCTCCAAAGTATTGGTCTAGTTCTGCATCACTTTGCTCTCTCATCTGAGAGTTTTACGTACAGCTGAAATATTGCGTTGATTCAGGCTTGTCTAAACACACCCCCTTCATGTGCATCTGAGATGTGCAATATATTATGCCTCCAGTTTTCTAGTTTCAGAATCCAAGCCAGTAACTTGCCTGACTTATTGTGCTCCCAATGAAGCCTTTTCCTGTAGGATAAGTACTCTTTCCGGTTTTTCTGTTTCGGTCTCACTACTTTGGATATCCTTTTTGAACAGTGTTCTGACCACACACAAATAACGGAGTTAAAATCCACAGATCACAACATGTAACTCCTCCCAATCAACTGGCTTTTTCGAAGCCATGTCCTCAATTAAGTGACAGATATGTCAGTATTTCTGATTTGAGATCGAAATGAAATGCAGTGTCCTGTAGCATCTACGCTGTAATTTGCCATTTGACAATGTGGGCGGAGCTCTTGCTCCAATAGTATTTTATTGCCAAAAGTGAGGTATCCGAATGGACTTGCCGAAAGTAGCCACTACTCCCCATCTATCAGGAATATCCTCACTAGAAAAGGAATATTCTAGCTGACAATGATCTATGTGGGGATGCATAAAAGAAAAGGCCCTCTGTCAGGTGTTGCTTGTGCTATTATATACACCAATCTACCTTCCACAGAGCCTTCTATAAGGCAGCCCCTGAGGTAATGTCACACAGGAGCTCGGTGCTATGTATGTTTGATTGAAAGGCAGGTTTGTGTCACAGAATTCATCTAGTAGAGCTAGTTCTGTGCTAACCAAATTATGTTGTCATGTAAAAGTTGAGTCTGCATATGGCCATAAAAGGTATAAAATCTTCCTAACTAGTGAGTGTATTTTATCAGTGAGCACCGTGACTGCTATTCTCTTGTAAGTAGCCTGCCACCTTTTTGATCTCCAGACACTGCATGTGTGGTTGTGGTAAGATTCGAGATAGTTGGTTGATTGGGGCAGTTTTGAGTGGGAACATTCTCCTGAGAGTTGCCGTGTCTGCAAGTGGGCTCTTGTGAGGACTCAGTTTCAGAGTGTTTGTAGTATAGTGATGCTGTTAATGTAAGTAGTCCTGCACACAAAAGAAGTGGAGAAAACAAGACTTTAAACATCTCACACACAGGAATGATTGTCTGGGTATGGGAAATGTGATGGATTATCTTCTGGCGAACTGTGGAAGAGTAAAAAAGAAACTATGCCAGTATTAGGAATCCTATTGAAAAAGCTAGAGAAGGTGGAAATGATAGAAGGTATATACCACGGTGGAGTCCCAGCTGAAGAGAATGGAGAACAATGTGGCGAGGATTAGGACCTAGGTGAAAAGACAGAATAAAAGTAAATACTCTTGCAGCATAATCCAGGAGTCTTGTTAAAGATTATAACAACTCATTTGTTGGTTGTTTCTACCAATTTAACCACCCTGTAATTTGAATACATCTGCAGTGTGATCCCAGGTAGAATTATTTGTGAATTTCAGCAGTAAAAGCACGTCTGTTTTGCTTTAACTTCCCCCTTGTTTCTCTCATTGCCTAGTTTCTTTCTCTGAATCCTACCGCCCTCAGTCGCTTGGTTTATCCCTCTGTTTAAATTTTGTTTATTTTCATTCGCTTATTTAGGCTTTTTTTTTGCTTTTTAAAATAGCGAAGCATTGTAGTTTATGTGCAAATTATTTGCAGTTGTTTGTTTGCTTAGGATTCATTTGTGTCTTATATTTCTAATTAATTATCCACTTAGGATCTCCCACAGACCCATGCCAGCACCACATCGTTCACTTCAGAAACCAAAGGATTGGCCAGAATTCGCCACCTTACTCAACTCTATCACCACCGCTATTTTTCCCGATGCTAGGAAACATGTCAAAGTCAGACCTCTACTCAAAAAACCCTACGTCATCCCCAGCGAACAAAAAACTATTGGCTAATCTCCCTGCTGTAATTCCCAGCAAAGGTACTGGAAAAGATCATCAACAATCAACTCATGACACACCTGGAGTAGAACAAGCTACTCGACGTCTCCCAATCCGGCTTCTGCAGCAATCACAGCACTGAAACCGCCCAGATCGCAGCCACCAATGACATCCAAACCCTCCTCAATCGAGGAGAAACAGCAGCTTTGATCCTCTTCAAACTCTCAGCAGTCTTCCACACCATATTCCACCAAACCCTGATCAAAAGACTTCACCACATCAGCATCCAAGGGGATGTGCTCAGATAGATCACCTCCTTCCTCACCAGAAGAACCCAGAGGACCAACCTCCTACCTTTCACCTCTGAATGCAAGGAGATCACTTATGGTGTCCCCAGGGCTCATCCCTCAGCCCCACACTCTTCAACGCATATATGACCCCACAGGTCAACATCGTCTGAACTCACGGTTTCAACATGATTTCCTACGCCGACTACCTCCAACTCATCCTCTCACTCACCGACAACCCCACCTCCACCAGAACCAGCTTCCACAGATCCATGACAAACATCACCGACTGGATGAAGAACTGCCTGCAGCTGAACACACACAAGACAGAAGTGACGATCTTTGGCAACAGCAGCAACACATGGAATGACTCCTGGAGGCCTTCAGACCTAGGACCTGCACCCACTCCCACCGACCACACCAGAAATTTTGGAATCCTCATTGACAACAAGTTCACCGTGTAATCACAGCTCAACGTTTCTCTTCCGCCTGCTTCCTCACTCTGCGCAGGCTACATATGATCTTCAAGTGGCTACCCTTACATACGAGATGCACCGTGACACAGGTCCTCATCACATGCTAACTGGACTACGGCAGTGTACTCTACGTAGGAATCACTACATACCTCCTACGGAGACTTCAGACCATACAGAACTCTGCAGTCAGACTCATCCTTGGCCTTACCTGACGAACCCACATTACACACCACCTTCGGCAACTCCACTGGCTCCTCGTACAGAAGAGATGCCAATTCAAGCTGATGACCCACACACACAACGCTCTACACAACCAAGGACCAGCCTACATTAACCACCGCCTGAACTTCCCCCAATCGTTGAGAAGAGTACGCTCCGCCTCCATTTTACTTGCCCATACTCTCTGCATCTCCCGAAGCAGAAGTTGATGACGCTCCTTCTCCCACATCACAGCAAAGACCTGGAACAGCCTCCCTACGCATCTCTGGACCACCACCTCGCTTCCGGAATTCCGAATGGCCCTCAAGACCTAGCTGTTCAAATAAACATCTGGGACCAGCAAGCGCCTGGATATCCTATCAGGTGATTAATCATGCTTTATAAATCCTGATTGATTGAAATATCCTACATCACCAGAAAGTATGTACTACTGGAATATCAGGGCAGAGTACAGTACTGAAACTGTAACCTTAAAAATACTAGATGACAGAGACTTCTGCTTTCTTGTGGTGTTTGACCAGCTCACTGGCCTTCAAAACAGTCGACGATAGTAATACAATATAGACCATGGAGTGGTGCATGAAGTTCCATGATTAAGTCTTGAGTTAGCTCTCTTCCTTTAACCCCTTCCATGCTAATGACAAGGTCAGCTCGTCATGCAGTGCACTGGAGCAGTGCTTATGACGAGCTGACCTTGTCATGAACAATGGGATTTTCAATCAATCAGCACCCAGCGGGAATTGCCTTAGCACCAATGTGGTTAAACTTTGTTAAACACATACTAGGTAAGGCAATGGTGCCTTGTGGTATGACCCAGGGATCAATTTGTTGTCCCCTGTTCATCCTTTGAGCTCACTGTTCGAGATGGTGTGGTATCCATCCACCACTATTTGGGCAAATCCCAACTATACATAAGAACTTAATTCACAACATTTCCCTCTCCCGTTACCACCATATCAACCCATAATCCTGATGAAAGGCAGTTTTTTTTGTTTGAAGTCTCTCACAATGGGAATTCCTACTCTTCTCCCACAAATATAGCAAATGACTCAGCCCTGATGGAAGACCTCAAAGTGGGACGTTTCAATTCATCAGTGATTGTTGGAAGTCACTATATCCTTTATTCTTTCATCCCATACAAATTTTCATTTAAGGTATTTTAAATATATCAAGCCCTTGTTTCACCCACTCCCCTAACCATAGCTGCCCAAATCTGAATAATATACTGATCACTTAAATGTAATCTTGCCTGAGTCCTATTAACAATATTCCTTGTTCTAGCAAGCTAGGGTAAACCCCCTTGAGATGGGCACTTATATTACCTAGTTGGGAACCCCTGCCCTTCAGGAGATATAACCTATGCACCTTTCACACAGTCTGTTTAAAAGTGAGTGTACACTGTACAATACACGTACCAAGACTGGGATGCTGACAGGACTTAACCTACCGAAGATTGCAGGCCAGTGATCCAGGCAATAACCTTTCATCCATTTTCCTTTTTAGAGTTAAGGAAGTGGAAAAATGAAAATCAAGTTTCCCGTCCTAAAGACAAAAACAGTGCCTTAGCCTTCTGGAAGATCCGTTTTATGATCGAGTTAAGCCTTGTTCTCTATGCATTCACCTCTGAAAATTGACCAATGAAATATTCTGGTGTGCATGAACATCACCAATAATATTTGGTGCAATAGCCATTAATGCATGAAAGGCTGACCGACCCTTTTGGAAGATACTGAGAAATTTCCTAGTTATCACAAAGGAAAGTTTCAATTCTATTAAGGACGCGGAGGCGAGGATTTTGCTAGTCCTTTCTCCATTTTATTGGACAGCAAAATAGAAGTAATAAAAGAAAAAACATCAAAACCATAGACTACCCTAACCAACATGGCAGCGGTAGTCATGGTAGCACATCAACCAATAAGAGTCCATGAAGCAGCATATAGGGATTCCCAGCCGGTAGTCCTTCCTCTTTCTTGGGTGCTGCCGTAGGAAAGAAGTCATCAACCACTAGACCGCCTTTTGATCGGAACCTAGGGAAGAGAAACAATAATAATATCTTGTCCAGAACAATGTTGAACAAAGTCAAGAACATTGCAATGGAGTAAATGAAACAATTTGCAGTAAAAAGAAAAGCATAATTGAACAGTAATCCAATATGTACATTAAGACATAGGAAAAAAAAGATACTTCCCTCAGACGAAGAAAAAAAATCATCAGAATCTGGTCTTGGGAGGGAAGGCTCGATAAAGCCTGGGTGGGAAAATCCTCGCCTCCGCGTCCTTAATAGAATTGAAACTTTCCTTTGTGATAACTAGGAAATTTCTCATTCTATGTCAGGAAGCGGAGGCGAGGATTTTGCTTGTTCAAAGCTTACTCACCACCAGAGATGCAGCCTCATGGATTTGTTTAAAGTAGAACTTTTTAAAAGTTGAATCCGAAGACCAATCCGCTGCATTCATAATATCTTCCAAACGTCCACCTACCTGTACCGCCTTGTAAGCCATTGCACCTCTAGTGGAATGAGCCCCAAAGTCAGAGATATTAATTCCAGCCTCGGACATAATCCACCTGACCCATCTGGCAATGGTGGGAGAAGAAATTGCTTTAAAAGGTTTTTTAATCGCAATAAGCAACTGTCTCTCGCCCGGAGGGCGGAATTCAAGAGTAACATCCTCATAAGTTTTGAGGCAACGAACCACACAGAGCTTTGGAGAATCTGGAAATGCCGGATAAGAAACAGACCTGGTATTACACTTAGTTCTTCTAGCAATTGTAAATGTAACACCATCCGGGGTAAACATTCTGGCCGAAATGTCCAGAGCACGAACGTCTGAGGCCTGTTTACAAGAAATCAGGCAAAGAAGAATCGCCAATTTAGCAGAAAGTTCCTTACGTGAAAGGTATTGATTATCCTGCCAGGAGTTGAGGAAATTCAAAACAACATTAACATCCCATAACCCAGAATAACGGGGTTCTGGGGGACGTGAAAGGCAAACCCCCTTGAGGAGTTTACAAATCCAAGGATGCTCACCCACCGGAGAGCCATCAACAAGAGCATGACCAGCGGAAATTGCAGATCTGAAAGAATTAATGGTGCTATATGCCAACTTCCTTTGAAAAAGTTCAGCGAGGAAGTTAATCACGTCAGTGACAGCTGAGCCCACGGGATCCAGGTGTTTTGCCACACACCAACTAACCCATCTGTTCCACGCTGATCTATAACGTTTAGTGGTGTTAGGTGCCCAGGCTCCTTGAATGAGGAGCTCAGCGTCTTTCGAAAGTGAGTCGCAAGACCAACGTCCCCTGAAATCCTCCAGGCCATGAGATGTAGATGGCCTTGGAGAACTAGAGGATGCGGGTGACCCAAAGGATCCGTCAGAATGAGATCGAACGACGGTAACCGAAGAGGTCTGTCCCAGGACAGTTCCAGAAGAGAAGGAAACCAGCATTGAGCTCTCCAGATTGGAGTGATCAAAATCAGAGATGCTCTCTGTCTGCGGACCTGAGCTGCTACCCTCTGAATGAAAAGGAAAGGAGGGAATGCATAGGCTGGAAACTGGGACCAGTCTTGTAGGAAGGCATCCACTGCTTCCGCACCCGGATCCGGTTTCCAGCTGTAAAAACGGGGAAGTTGGGCGTTCCATCTGGACGCAAACAAGTCCATCACTGGCAGACCCCAAAGGTCCGAAATCCTCTGAAATATCGACTGATCCAGCCTCCAATCGCTGGCATCCCGAAAATTTCTGGATTGCCAATCCGCCACAATGTTCAGATCGCCTGGGAGATACTCCGCCGTGACCGAAATCTGACGAAGAAGGCAGTAATTCCAGAAGTCCTTTGCCAGATCCGCTAGGACTTTGGAATGAGTGCCGCCCAGACGATTGATATATCTGACCGCAGTCGTGTTGTCCATCCGAAGAAGAACACAACAAGAGACCTTGGTCGTGGTGAAACAGCGAATTGCGAAAGAACCCGCAAGGAGCTCCAAGCAATTGATGTGGAGGTGAAGTTCTTCCTCCGTCCACCTGCCGCCCACCGAGAGGGATCCGCACCGGGCACCCCAACCCTGGCGACTGGCATCTGATTCGATCACAAGATCCGGACGGGAACCGAAAATCGCCTTCCCGTTCCACGCATCCATGTGATCCAACCACCAAAGAAGTTCCGATCGGGCTTCCAAATTTAAGGAAATCAGCTCCGAATAAGTGAGACCCTTGCGAAGGTGAAACGCCTTTAGTCTCTGGAGAGCCCTGTAATGAAGAGGGCCTGGAAAAATGGCCTGGATCGATGAGGACAGTAAGCCCACAATCCTGGCTAATTGACGGAGAGATATCCGATCCCGACGGAGAACCTTGCGAATCTCCTTTTTGATCTTGGAGATCTTTTGGGAAGGAAGATGAAGCGTTGCATCCGTAGTTATGATCAGAAATCCAAGGAAAGTCATTTCCTGACGAGGAATTAAATCCGACTTCTGAGCATTGATGATGAAACCCAGTGATTGAAGAAGGGAAATTGTAACCTGAAGGTGATGAAGAAGGAGATCTTTGGACTGGTTCATTAAAAGAATGTCGTCCAGGTAAATTATTAGGCGAATCCCCAAGGTACGGAGATGTTCCACCACAGGGCGCAGGAGTTTGGTAAAACACCAAGGTGCTGAGGAAAGCCCAAAGGGGAGCGTACGAAATTCGTAAACCTGATTCCTCCACAGAAACTGGAGGAACCGACAATGAGGAGGAAAGATTGGAATCGAAAGGTAAGCATCCTTCAGATCCAAGCGAACCAACCAGTCGTTTTGCAACAGAAGGTCTCTCAAAAGATGGATGCCCTCCATCTTGAAATGCCTGTAAATCAGCCATTCGTTGAAGGAGCGGAGATTTATTACCGGTCTGAAACCTTTGTCTTTCTTCTCCACTAAAAAGATATTGCTGAGGAAACCTTTTGGATGAAGAAAAGAGGGAATGATTGCGCCTTTTTGCAACAAAGCCTGAACTTCCAAATCTATAAGTTCCTGCTCTGCGCTTGAAAAAGTTAGAGGGCGAGGGCGAGAGAGTTGAACAGGAGAACCGTAAAACTCGATGTGAAACCCCTGAACTGTTTCCAGAACCCAAGAATCTGAAGTTATCGACGACCAGGCCTGGGGAAACAACGCTAACCTTCCCCCCATTTGAACCAGAGAAATGATGCGAAATCTTACCATTAAATCCCTGGGATTGGACTGGTTGCCACCACGTCCCCTGCCTTGGCCTCTGCCTCCTCTGGAAGGGTAAAAGGATCCCTGACGTCCGTCATTCCAGCCGTTGTTTCTTCTGGCTTGACCTCTATTGGGGCCTTGTTGGAATTGGCGGCCGGAAGAGCGACCCCTGCCTCTGCCGGCCCCGCCAAAAACCTTCTTGGGAAAAAACTTCTTCATAGAAGCTTGTGCTTTGTCTAGAGCAGAAAAAGTAGCAACGAATTTTCCTAACTCCTTAACAAAGGGGTCCCCAAACAAAGCACCTTGCGCAATCGGACCCGCCTCTGAAGACGACAACTCTCCCAATTTTGGATCAATTTTAAGCAACAAGGATCGTCGACGCTCCGCTGATAGCGCACAATTAGCGTTGCCAAGAAGGCACATAGCCCTTTGCGACCAACCAGCAATATCATCAACCGAAAGAGGCACGCCTGACTCTTTAGAGCGTTGGGCTAATTCAATTATTTTCGTCAGAGGACCAACTACATCCAAAAGTTTATCTTGACAGGCTTTCCAAGATCTATCTATACCCTTCTTAGGGTCCTTGATATACTTGGCAAAGAAAGTGCACAATTTCGGATCAATTTCAGGAGTGCACGCCACCCTGAAGGGAAGAGAAGGGCGTGGGCACTCAGAACGCAGGCGTAAACGTACATCCTGAGGTAAAGGTTGTCGAAGCTTAGCAGCGACATAGTCAGCAGTAGACTGTTCAGGAAACCATTCTGATGACCTGGGTCTAAAAATAGTAGATGGGTCAAACATATCAGGAGGAACAAGATCACCGTCTGAAAAACTAGGAGCACTAGGTTTTGGGCGCCAAGACCTGCTCGCATCTGAAAAATCCTCTGAGGAAGCATCCTCATCCTCATCTACATAATCGTCCTCATCATCATCTCCCTCATTGGGAAACCCTTCTTCCGGGTCAAGGTCCTGGGTGGCAAAACCACCAGTCTCACCGGGTGAGTCATCCCCCCGGTAGGGTGCGCTTCTTAGCGTGTGCGCACTCTTACGAAAGACTTCAGATAATCTGTTGAAGCCGTCCAGGTGTCCCGCGTCACGCTTCCTGGCCGTACGTGGTAGAGCACAAGGAACACCACTGGGCCCTGCCCCGCTGTCCCCAAAAACACCTGAATCAGTCTTGAACACATGGGCAGACAGCTTATTGACGCTGTCCTGCAGAGGTGCCAGAGCCTGAGCTATCGCAGAAGAAAGAAGCCTGTCCACCTCTGCAGGAGGGCGCGGAAGGGGCAGCTGTGGCTGATCATTAGAATTCGCCACCACAACATTAGAAGGACTGGACTGCATTTTAGCAGAAAAACTGGTACCCATAAAACAAACACCCCAACTATATATAAGGGGAATCCCCTCACACAGGTACCACACAGGCTAACACTTTAAATAAAGCCCGAAACTCAAATATACTGACTGAAAATAAATGGCAATTTATTAAAAAAAAACAGTCAGAATTATAATTCTTGCCGTCAAACACGGCGTCCGTGTGAGGAGAGAGGCAAAAATAAACGAAGCGCAAAGCCTCAGCGCGTTTACATACCAGCGCGAAGAGCGCTGAGGAGAACAGCCGGCTGTCAAAAGCCGACACCAGGACTGCGCACGCGCTTAGGAAAAACGCTCGGGCACAAGCCTACCGCCTTAAATACACAATCAAACAGCCTACAACAAAGGCAAAGTCAAAGAGTAATCTTAAAATATCAAAACAAAGCTGTCAACATCAAATTTAAAACTGCCACGACAAAGATCAAGATCTGAAGTAAAACGTGACTTATCTTGCCGAGGCAGCAATGGAGAAAGAGGAAGGACTACCGGCTGGGAATCCCTATATGCTGCTTCATGGACTCTTATTGGTTGATGTGCTACCATGACTACCGCTGCCATGTTGGTTAGGGTAGTCTATGGTTTTGATGTTTTTTCTTTTATTACTTCTAACTTGCTGTCCAATAAAATGGAGAAAGGACTAGCAAAATCCTCGCCTCCGCTTCCTGACATAGAATTCAGATGACGAGAATTTACTGCCATCACAAATATCACACTGGCTGACAATATTTAAATGGAGACTTCTATAAATGGTAAACAGATGCTGATTATTGAAGTTTGGGGACCAAGGTGAGACTCCGGAGAACAAATCTTTCTTGTGGGTCATCTCAAACTCCCATTGAGCGGAGAAGCTAACTTAGTAGAGTCAAAACACGACAAAAGGTAATTGGTTAGGGCCTTACTTCCATTTGAGCATTTGAGGAAGAAACCGCCTTTTTCCTCAACAAATACTCTCATACAAACATGTTCAAAATAGGACTGAAGCACAGAAGGGAATAGTTTTTTTTGTAGACCCCAAGCACCTAAGGAGGCCTCGTGTATGACGTAGATGTCAAGAGCTGATTGCAGTCTTGATTCCCAAAATGCCACTTATAACGGTCTTTAAAATCACTAATGAGTAAGTCACGTTCCAAGCTGACAATTTCAGTCAAAATAACCTTTGGACATAAAAGAAATATCAAGGAAGAGGAGATGAGCATCTGGCAGTCTGCCATCTATTTGACAGCAGGAAACCAAAAGACACCTTATCTCAAGGGGAAACATAGTAAAGCAAAGTTGAGGACCTTAGACCACTAAAGGTATAGTGCACTGATCCCCTGCACCAACCAATTTCTTGACAGGGAGCAGAAATTGGACTGTTGCCCTGAGTTGAAAATTATGATAGCCAAGATATCCAGAGAAAAGAACACTTTAGTAACACTTAGGAGGAAGAGAATAATATATTTATCCATCTGAAAAGTGCCTGTAGGGAGACAATTAGGAAACCAATTGTATCTCCAATGTCTCAACTCTCCAATGTCTCAACTTGTCATTTCTAACAGTTTGCATTCACACAGCCATGGCTAAAGTTGGTAACTTAGCCCCTGTAGCATAGCAAAGGGCTGATTGTCATTCCATGACTCCAGAGACTAATGACCGAGAACATGTCTGACCAATGGGATCAGATGAAAGCGAGACTAAGGAACAGCTACTTGCACATGAACCCACTGCCTGACTGCTACTCATGGGAACATCAAAAGCCCACTCAATTAGGCCATCTGCTTCACTGTCTGAGGCAAAGGAAGGAAAAACTTACCTGAGCTCTGCAGTGCATTGCTATATCAGCCTGCTGTTATGAGACGATTGGTACGGATTTCCTGAAAATTATCACCATCCATGATCAACGAAAAAGCAACACATCTTCTGTATGTCCATCATTGCCTGAGCTAAAGAGGATGCCTGGATCATATCAGCGTTCCAGATGCAGGTGAAAATGTATTCCTGAGTCATGGACCACTGCAGAATTCCATACTTTTGTAGTTTATCATGGGGGCCATCTTGAGCCTGAAAGGCTGTACCCTGGACTGGAAATGCTACACCTCATCTATGAGCCTGAGGGACTTGTGATGGCTTTTCCCAATGAGTATGTGGAAATTTGTCTCTCAACGCTGACAGCCATTTAGTACTCGACATCAGGGAAGTATTTTCTCTAATGGCTCTTCCTTACATGGAATTGATCACACATCACAGTTTCGAAGTCAAGTACTCGACATGGATCATAAGAAATTCTCTGAATTGTGAGGTATGGAGTTATTTGGATTTCAGATACCAGAAGGAAGATAGTACAGAATCGTTAGACGATGTACTTCCCTCTAGGTCAGATATTTAGGGGCCTGAGAGAGATTTCTGCCGCATTTGAGAAAAAAACCTGGATCTAGCCACAGCTATACAATTTCTCCCTTTAATGGAACTGGCCCACTGGTATAGTAAAGAATGCCACTTTTCTTCTGTTGATAGATGATTCTTGGAAGTAATTACTGCTCTATACTAGGAGTACCCTCTTGGAATATATTTGTTGTTACCACTAAGACTGTTGTTGCCAGGATGGAGCTAGGTGTTGTGGCTTGAAGTAGAGAGGCTGGCATTCTCCAAGGCTTGCTTCCTATTCTCCCCAAGCTGTGACTCTGATCTTCAGACCAATGAGTGCAACCTTGAGCAATTGAAATTTCTGTACCAGGTCTCAGAGCCATAAATCTAATCTGGCTGTACTGGTCTCAGTGTGGACAAAGGAGCAATTTTCAGTCTAATGCACTAAACAGTAAACACCGGAATGTGTTTTTTCATCTGCTTAACTAAGATGGTGAAATCCAACCTCTTTCACAGCTGATGAAAAAGAATAAAAACCCTTCAACAAGACTGTGCCTCGTGACATACACAGCAATGTAAATGGAAAATCCAGCTGCCTCTACTATTGAAAAAGCGGAAGGGTGTAATACGTGGATTTTTCTAACCATTTCTTAATTTACAAAGGTACTGATTATCAAATCAAAAGCAAGTGAATAAACACACTTATATGTACCAAGGAACATATAAACTATAGCTATAGGTAAAAATAATGTGTTAAACATGTTTAGTTCTCTTCATAGATAAATCTGGGATGTTGACCAAACCTGTTGGTCTTTTTGAGAAGTAGTAAGTTGGCCCCTCCAAACACAAGGGATACACCTCTCTAGAAGAAAAGGTGAAGACACCAGTGCAGGATGCTATAAGGATCCTCCGATTTCAGTATCAAGGGAGAAATGTAAAACAGCTGACGTCAAGGATGAAGAGGAAAGAGTTACAAGATAGAATGTAGAAATTTAGGGAAATCATAGAAACATTGAAAAAAATAGGATGGAAATCTCTGCTAGAAAGCTGAAAGCCTTTGTGGGAAGGCAGGTGGAAGGGAGTGGGGAAATTACCCTGAAGAGTTCAGGAAGGGAAAATGGAATGGGAACATTTTGTACTACATATGGCATTGCAACCACCCTTCTAGGCTTAGACTCTCTACATAGTCCTAACAAGGCAGGGACATTTGGGAGTGAGCAATGTAGAAACAGAAATCACATCATAGCACCAGGTCCCTAATATGGATGGAAAACCATACCACCAGCTGTTAAAAGTACTACAGCCTTTCTTAAACCACTTTTCCCCTCTTTAGGGACATTCTCCACAAATACCTTTGCTGCACTGATCTGGATCAAGTCTGCCACACTGTCATTCGACCTCCCTCAGGTGAGCTTACACAATGACTATGCTATCCTAAGCTTCCTGTTTTTATCATGTGTATTTAATATGGTCATTAAATTTCACTCTTGGGAATAATAAGATTCTCTGTTCAAGATAAAACGGCTCCATTGTCATAACTGTCATCTTCAAGACTTGTCTTGAGAGCCCCATCCTCTCCCTCACTGCTTTTATCACTGTTAACAGATGGTGTGAGAGGGGGGGGGGGATTCTCGGAATTGGGAAATTGTTCCTACCAAAGAAAGGTCTCTAGGATATCGATCTATTCAGAGTTTCGATCTGATCACCTCAGGGACCCTAAACACTCTCTTCTGACAGGGCTTTCCAGGCCTTCAACCAGGTTCTGACACCGCACTGTCTCACATGTAAGCATAGCCGCTTCAGTACCTCCTTCTGAATGTGCTTTTAACCGCATGCGTGCAGCGGTTATTTTTGCGCTGCGCGGCTTTTTCCCAAAAGCCGCGTTACATGACGAGCCCAGCTCGTCATCAGCGTGCGAGCGGCACGACTCATGACAAGCTCAGCTCGTCATGAGCGCCGAAGGAGTTAAGAGGAATTTCATCATTCTGCTGCCTCCTGTGCTTCCATCTCTTTTTGGCATCTACTACTACAAGCACAGTATACGGTCTGATTTTCGACTGAAACATTTTGGTGTTGCTTTATTTTTTGTCTGCTCAATCAGTTCCTTTCATTGATCTGTTGAAAGAGCCTCAGGCGTTCCAGTCCCGGGCCATCCAAACAGAGTTCTCTTTTTGGTGTTTAGACTCTTACTCTTAAAGGATAGCTTCTGACCCCTCCACTTAGAGGATGGGGAGATCTGCAACATATAGAAAAGAGTCTCTTTCCTTTCAACGCTTACTATATCCTTTGTTAGATGCACTTATCAAAAATACTCTTAGCTTCCAGTACAACCTCTTTGCTGAGAGTTTCTCATTGTTTTGTCAGCGTGCTGTTCCAACTGCCACTGAAGTAGTCATGCATCAGCATCTCGTCCATAAGTTTCAGGGTGCATCACTTGTTGCGCACCAGTGTCTCAAAAGATAATTATTTTATTTGCCCAAGACCATAGGGAGGGAATTATGTTTCAATTGTACCTGCTCTGCAAGGCATCTGTAGACCCACTTATCCTGTCAAGGGCCTAGCATAGGCAATGGCCACCATCATTGGTACACTAATATTTATGAGCCTCCCATCTTAATCATTCCTAAGACAAAAGATACCAACAAAGGGTAGGACACTTGCATTTCTTTCAAGGTTTGTAAGCCAGCAACACTACCCCTGGTCCATCAGAAGAATGGCAATAAAGGATGCTGGGATGTAGGCTTACATGGTTATATGCCTGAATGGAATCATCCCTGCGGTAGAGGAGCCTATATCTAGAAGGGATCATCCTCACTTGTTAAGAGGGTATATGGAAGAGAGATCCAATAGTTATGCTCAGCTCCCTTTGAATCCTGGACAAATCCCTTGAAAGTCTGGAACTGGAAAACAAACACGCTGGTCACCGGTTGGCTGGAGTGCATCACAAAGCAACCAATAATTAAGAGTAAATGCATTCAGAGGTGTAAAACAGTGAGGTTCAATGAGAATGAGCTAGAATTCTAGCAAAACAACAGATATTGTAATGCTTTGATCTCATGATCAAGAGTTTCTGAAATATTCCATGTGAAATCGTAATGGAATGTTATTTATTTGCTGGTTCTCTACAATGCATCATACAGAAAAACCATAGTTAGACTTTTCCACAAACAAAATATTGCTTTGGGGTTGAGCCAAACAAAAAAAATTCTGAAAAGCGGTCTTGAAGCGGTTGATTTCTTGTTAAAAAGGCAAGGCGACGGACCCTACGTGAGGGCTTTGTCCAGTTCACTGATGTTTTATCACACATCTAGACATGGGTCTTCTGCTGTTTCTTATGCAGAAACTGTACATACTCCATTCATTCTATTTCATGCATAATACAACAACTCTGAAAACACAAGGACTGACAGAGAGGCATATAAAAAGAAAAGATATAGCTTGTGTGTCAAGAATTAAATGTCGCACGTGACTTATCCTTCCCAAATGTAAAATAGAATATTATGTAGTTAAAAAGATTAGAATTTGCATATGTGCTTTGAATTTAGTGACATTCAATGAGATGTGGTGATGTGTCCTTCAGTCTAGTCACATGTTTGGTTGTATGGACACTTGGCGTGGGTTTTGGTTATATAGAACTGGTTTTGGTAGATACAATTAAATGTGGTAATTTTAAACTTGGACTCGCTCTTGACTGGCTGAATTAAAGCACTAATCTCCTTTCTCGCCCAAGTGATATAGGCATTTAGACAGCACAGATTTAAAGAATTGAAATTCGTTTTGACTGAGCCGTGGCTCAAATCTCTGTTAGCCCTTTGCCCCAGGCCATGTACTTTCCCTTAGTGGAGCAGTTGGTGCTACGTTGTTCGTGTTTGATGGACAACAGATGCATTCTTTGTGGTGTTGGTACATGTGTAATTGAGAATAAGTCGAGCTTTTCTTAATAAACTGTGTTTTTACAGAAACTCATGGCAGCTAATCACATCCTCATTTTGGAATAGTTGATTGTGTTTATACTATATCTATATATATCGATCTATGAACAATACAGCTCTTGCAAAACTGATCTAATTGTTCAGTATTACGTATCCTTTAAAAGATTAGGAGATAAAAAGGTATTGAGAAAAGTTGATTTGGCTACAATAGTGTGTCTGAGCTCACATTGCAAATGTAGTTTCTTTATTTTAGGATCTATAATTACAAAATACACAAATTTAAAACATTGGAACCTCTTTAAACATCCTAATTCGGTGCATGTGCCACCCACATTCTTAGTTGGGAAATGTACACAAATGACTCAGCTGACATCCGCAGTTGTGCGTTTTTGTGATAAATTCAAACCAACCTGCTTCTTCTAATCATCTCCAGTGCTTTGTTGAAATAGCTCTCTCTGATTTGTGAACCAGAGCACGTCCCGGGAGAGCCACAATTTTAAGAGTGCATGCACAAACGAGCACAAATTAACATCAGAAAAGTCTGTTTGGGTGTAATTTAAACGAAAATCAGCTTTGTAATAACAAAATGTATTGAACTCCACTTTGCAACAAACCACCAGAGAAGTCTTGGAATGCTCTCCTGTGCACATAACGCGAATGTTACTGTTTTTCTAATAGATTTTCATTTATGTCTTTGCTTTGTAAAAACATCACTGCTTATTTTGAGAAATAAACATCTATTTGTGTCTTTATATATATATTTTATGAAGTGGTTCTGAATTAGGAAACAAAAGAAGCAAAATTATACATGACTTTTGGCAAATGTAGAAAAAATACTTGATGGTAATATTAGAAGAGGATATTGGTGCTGCATCAGTCCATCACAGTTACCTTAGAAGCCTATTTGGTGATAGCATTATTTGGCACAATCGAATTTATTTTCGCAACCGTGACATCTGCTTAATCCTTCAAATGGACGTGTTGCTGAGGGCAGAATGCGTCTGATGGCTGGTGCAGAGCATTCTACAAGGTGTTGCTTTAGTTTGTTGCAGGCAATGGATGAAGCTTTCAAGTCGCTTTGGATTGAAGTATTCTCACTTTCCTCTCTCAGATCGAGGCGGAGCTGCCATTTTAATAGTGTGTAAAAACTGGGACTCGGCTCTTTATGTCAGCCGAAATACAAGGCTTACACATTCTGTCCAATAGTTATTTCATGTTAAGGGCAGGAGTGAGGGTCAAAATGTAACCCTATGGAATCACTGTCAAAACATTTGTTTCCATCTGGATTTTTGGAGGGCTGGGTGGTGGTGGTGGTGGCTAAAAAATACATGCAGGTATATTTATATTTGCTTTTGGCAGTAAATATGCTTCTTTAAAAAACATTTACATATCTGCTTTTTGTGGAAGGGTTTGTTTATTCCGCGGTGCTTTTTCAGTTTGCAAGTTTTTTGACATGACCTCTTCACTGGCCATGCTGCATAATTTGAGATAAGGTCACATGGAGACAATAAGCATAAAAATATGACGAACAAAAAGAATATATCTTTGGGTAAGGACTCCCTGGTCTTTCCCCCCTCACAATTCATTTCCCTGCAAGAAGGTGGAGCTATGTACAAAGCTCTTTATTATACTTGGTTGGTAACTGAAGTTAGATCACAGAAATCCCATTAAGTAGTACTATGAAGCTATTGCCCCCTGATTTCAAATATAGCAGGTTCATCCTTTCACTGGTTTGTTACTAGTAGTTCATTTAGGGAAAGTGTACTCCTTCCGACCGTATATGTGTTTTATTTATTTGCCTGTACAGAAAATATCAGCATCCTAAAGTAGGCCCACTGTCGTACAAGGGCTTTCACTTAACCCTCTTCATCCATTGGTCTGATGTGGCATCAGTCAGATTTTGCGTCTGCCCACCACAGGCTAGGGCACAGGCCAGGGTCAGCCCCCTTCAGCTACTAGCTTGACTGACTGAGAATGATGCTATTCCACAATGTGCACATCCACACAATACCTAGTCTCCTTCAGTCCCAGGAACTACTGGAGCAATATGGTCTCTCTTTTTCAAAATCGGACGAAATTTCTTTGTTCTTTGACCTGAAAATCAGTTAATCCCGACGTTCAAAAACATATCACTATGACTTTTCCATGAAGTTTTACCCTACTCATAACATTTTTGAGTCTTTTTCCCCAATTATTCATACAGCCCTGTTAGTAATTTTCAAGCTCCTCTGTAGGTCGTATTTTCTTAACTAGAATTTCGTTTTTTGCCTAGTTTGGGTCAGAAATGGTGCCCATCCACATCCCCGGTCCATCTCTGGGATTAAGCATGGGCTGCTTTGTGGTGTTTAAATCTGGAAAGTACTGAAGCATGAACAGGTGAGCAAATTTGGTGCACTTGAATGGGCAGTGTTTTTCAAATCGGTATTATTTAGCCCGGATCTATCATTGTTCTTTTAGTCATGCAGTTTGCTTGAAAGATGGTTACCTTTTATTTTATTTGTCTTTAGTGTATTATTGCCTCCATTTATTTTTTAAAGTTTTGTTTTTTCATCCTATATCTTCAGATGATGGTGATGAGTGTTCTATCTCTCTAGCCATTAAAGAGTTTAGACAACACATTTTTAAGGGTTTCTTGATGGAAGCTCCTATTGCTGTTATAATTTTTCAATAAACCTACTCAGCCCGAAGGCCATACATCAAAATCGAAAAACCTTAAGTTGATGGTATGAACTTTCAGAGTTCAGAAAGCATTTTTCTAGATGTGCAACTTTAGAAGTTCACAAGTAGTTCCAACAAGAACATGCAAGCAATGAATGCTTGATACATGTATGGCGCTTTTCTTCCCAACTGGACATGGTTCAGATGAGGTTTCTGATTGGAGCTTCCACTAGACAGGACTACTGTTTACCTTAGTCTAACGTATCACTCAGATGAACAAAATAAAACGGCAAATTGTGATGACAAATGTCCACAACTGCCTAATCTAGCTGTCCAATCCCCACCATTTTACCTTTGTTCCCATGTTTTTTTGAGCCTCTCACATCCCCATCATGACGACTGCATTGTGTTGCTGAGACACACTGTGCTGTAGAACCGTGGAACTGTTGAACATCTGCTGAGCTTACACAGAGGACTGCTTGCGATCCTTTTGTGGGAGTTTTTTCTTCACCTGTGACCTGCGATTGTGGCTCTTACTAGGTGCTTCTCTCTGATCATAGATGACTCACCTTGCTGATTTGCATTTTGTTGTTGTCTTGGCCCCTCTGCGGCTGTAGGCAGCCATGCCTCCGCCCCACCACTATTCGCTGCCAGTGGCTACTGGTGGTAAGTAACTGCTGTTTTGTCTGATCATGTTCGATTGCCTTCAATATCCGTGGGTCACGGCACCGTGTCCACGATTTTTCTCCAGATAGTAAGGCAGGCATGCTCTTGCTAACCCTCTTGATGGCATTGGCTGAACCCAGCTGGGCCTGCTCTGTGAAGTCCATTGTGCAAGGTATGCTTCGAGGGTAACTGGGTGACCAACTAGCGAACAGCAAGAGCTGTTACAGGATTGGAAAGGAGGGGAGTATCCTTTGGTTGTTGGTGGTGGACAATCAGTTCAGGAGGGAAACAGATGAAAATGTCTTTTTTCTCCCATACGTACTTTGGAATTCTGGTTTTAAAACAGAGGTCTTTCTCTCTGGAACATATAATCCCTAGTTGGAGGGAAGGTGAAGGAGCAGAGGGTATGCTTTATTTTTCCTGGGAGATTTATGTTATTAAAGCATTTACACTTCTCAAACTTGCATGTTTTTATGTTAATTATGTGTTGATGTCATCACGTTCCCTGAACTGGTTAGAGCAATTACTATGTACTTACTGCCAAGATTATCTGATTCTGCAGTTTCTGCTGGATCTCCTCTGGTAGATGTAGTGTAGCGTGCTTCATTCCCAGCTTTTCCTCTTTTTCCTTTGTAATATCTTGCTTCTTTCCCTCGGATTGGCTTAGCGTGGAGCTGTGAGGAACTAAGGGGAGAGATTTCATGGACTCTGGACTGTGACCTTTTCCATGCAGTTAAAATAATAATCGAAGCCAATTTGAAATGAGGTAATGTTAGTTTCATCATTATTGTGAACTATCACCAGAGTGTTCCATCAAACATTAGTATTGGCACTATTAATTGGATTTATAGTGCTGTTCACCAAATTTCCCTTTTAGCACTAGCCTGGGACAGTTGGGTCATCAGCAATAGCAGACAGGCAGCTGACGCAGTAGGCGATGTGTCTTAAACATCACTTCCTGATAGGATCCTATTATCGCCTCAGCACAGTACGGGAGCATAACCACCATTCAGCCAAATCCCAATCCAGCATCTGTACTGAAAATGCACAGTTAAAATGAGTACTTAATATGTCCTTGTCTCTAGGAATCGGAGTAGGAATCCTCAACTACCAAAGTAGTTATTGGAGAATGATGTTTTTAATGGAGTCGAAACGGTGGGAGGAGGGAGATTGTGTACTTGAAACATACTCTAATCAAGATGAAGTTAGAATTGAGTCAGGGATAAAGGAGTGTAAGGAAAGAAGTATACACATAGAAAACACCGAGAATTGAGAACACCAGGGACTAGAATCTCTAAAACAAATACAAATGCTCAAATAAGCAGACTTGGTAGATCCAGCCACAACAGATGACAGATAGTGGAAAATAGAGAAGTCTCATGCAGGAAATAGGTTACCCAGTCACTCCAGAAAGCAGTTAGTGAACCACATCAATTTGAAATATGCAAGATAGGGAAAACTATTGTGCACATAAGACAGCTTTTGCACATAAAAGAAAATGCGAGTTAGAAATCCCATGATAATGGGATCTTATCTTATCTTATTCGGGATTTGTTAAGCGCACGGACACCCAGAGGTTTCATGGCGCTGAAAGACAGAAGGTGACTGATAGAGACAGATGGTAACAATGCTCTAGCCGTGCGCTTGTTTGAATAGCCAGGTCTTCAGGGCTCTCCTGAATTCTACTAGCTTAGTGCAGTTCCGAATAGACAAGGGAAAGGAGTTCCAGACTTTAGGGGCAAGGTAGGCGAAACGAGATCCACCTAATCGTTTCTTTTTGAACATGGGCAGCGAGAGAAAGGACAAATGGGCAGAGCGAAGATCCCGGATCGGTTCGTATTTATTGATGAGATCATTGACGAACTTGGGGCTTTTGCCATGGAGGGCCTTGAAGGTTATGCAGCCTACCTTAAAGGTAATCCGTTGGGCTATGGGGGAGCCAATGGAGGGAGGCTAGCAGAGGTTTTGCTGACTTCCTTCGATTGCTCTTAAAAATTAATCTGTCCGCTTGATTTTGGGCAATCTGCATGCGTTTAACGAGCGCGAGGGGTAAGCCCAAGTAGATGGAGTTTGAAAAATCCAGTCGTGAAAGGACCAAGGCGATTACCACCTGAATAAGGGCGGAATGAGTTAACAAATGAGCTATTTTTTTGATCTTTCTTAACTGAAAAAAACAGGAAGAGATCACTGTTCCGACCTGGGTTTTCAATGAGAGGTCGGAGCAGAGAGTGATCCCGAGGCTTTTCACTGACTGAGAAGGGGAGGGAGGGGTGCCCATCGAGACTGGCCAAATGTGGGGGCCCCAGCTTAAGGCGCTGTTACCGGGGAGAACAAGCTCGGTCTTTCCTGGATTGAGCTTAAGATGGTTTTGGTCCATCCAGCTCTGGATGTGCAGCATGGTGGTTTGGAATTCCTTAGTAGAGTCCGTAGAATTGAGGGGGAATATCAGCTGTAAATCGTCCGCGTAGTTGTAGATAGTGACTTTTCTGTGTTTCAGAAAGTGCAGAAGCGGTTTGAGATAAAGGTTGAAAAGGAGGGGGGATAATGAGGAGCCCTGTGGGACACCGCAAGAGATGGAGAGTTTGGGTGCTATAAAGTTCTCCAGCTTTACTGCCTGGGATCTGTCCGTTAGAAAGGACTTAATCCAGTCAAGGGCTGCGCCGTTGAGGCCGGCTTGTTCGACACGGTGTAATAAGATGGTGTGATCCACCGTGTCGAACGCAGCCGACAGGTCGAGGAGTACAAGGGCTTGGTGAATTCCTTTGTCGGCGTTGGCCCTTAAAGTATTCTGGACAGCGAGGATTACCGCCTCGGTGGAGTGTGCCTGGCGGAACCCGGCTTGGTTAGGCTCCAGGTAGTCGGATGTTTCTATAAAATTGGATATGCAGCTGGTAACAAGGGCTTCAAGTAGTTTGGCGCCATAGGGGAGAAGGGATATGGGGCGGTAATTGGAGAGATTGGAAGGATCAGCCCCCTGTTTCTTAATAAGAGGGACTAAAGTAGCGTCTTTAAATGAGTTGGGGACTATTCCTTGTAGTAGGGATGTGTTCAGAAGGGAGAGTATGCTTTGAGGTAGTGTGGTATAGACTTCCTTCAATATATGCGGAGGGCAGGGATCATTGGGGGACCCAGATTTTACACGGTTCATCAGCTCCAGCAATTTGGGTGGATCGATGGGGGGGATTTCCTGGAGTGTGTGTGAGTTACTGCTAATGTCCGGGTTGTCTACCATGACATGGTTAGTATGAATACTGTTTTTTATGGTGTCCATCTTCTCCTTAAAGAAATCATTGAGCCGGTTGCACATCGTTTGGGATGGTGATTAAGAGGGGGAGGTTCGAGAGTCGTTACACAGATCATTTACGACTCTGAAGATTTCTCTCGATTTATTTTGAGCGTTAGAGATTTTTTCAGAGAAAAAGGCTGCTTTGGCAGATAGGATAGCGCTCTTGTAATTTGTACGGGCTGTTGTGTATGATACTCTATCTTCTTGATGGTAGCCATGCCTCCATTTCCTTTCCAGTTGGCGAAGTTCTAATTTTTGTTTTTTTAGATCGAGAGAGAACCACCTGTGGGCGTCCATGCGGCGGGCGCGGGCAAATCTGGTTAAGGGAACATGTTCGTTGCATGCAGATAGAAGCCACTCGGTGTGTGCCTTATCCATAGAATTGATCTCAGAGGCCGAAGGGGGGATAGAGTTAGTCAGGGTAGATACAGGGTGGATGCTGTTCTATTCAATGCGTTTGGGAAAACTTGAAGTATTCAAACAAACATTCAACTCTCTCGCGAAGACATTTAGAAACAGTCTTGGAGATGACGATATTAAACTGCACTTGAAAAAAAAAAACTCATAATAACAAAAAACAATCGGTAAATTGCCCTGATTTGTCATTATCTGACAATTCTTTGGCAAAACTAGAAGAGTTATACATCCCTGTACTGATTCGAAATATATATACAGAGGGTAATGGCAAAGTTCAGTCAGAAATAGACCTTTTTTTGAGACCTTCAATACTTCTGCTAGTTCTGTCCATTGTAGAGTAGATATGAAAACTACGAGCATGGTCGCCACAGATGCTACTCGTAATATTGGTGTCGTAGATCTTTTATTAATTAGTTTCTCAGACATTATCCAAAACCAAAAAAAACACTATTCACTGTCTAGGAAAAATAAAAGCCCAATAACAACACTTGATAACGTTCCGAATAAAAATGCAGGAAGGTACAGTGAAGATGATTCGGGAAAACAAATTCAGCAGTCTCGCTAAGAAAAGGAGAAATAACAGGATTTTTCTTGTCTTCTCTAGTAAAAGCATCAAGTGAGGGAATGAGTCTACTAAAGAAGAAAAGGTTCAGGCGAATGACCAGAAACAGTGCCCCAAATAATGCAGACTATCAAACCTAAATGTATTAGCAATAGTATTTTTGCCTTTGACAAAAAATCTGAATGATAAGAATTGAAACAGTATATATAAGAGTGAGGATATTACACACTTGCATGTGACGTGTGAGGGCTGTGCATGTGAGACTACAGTGCAGCCTAGTGACTGCCCCAGTGGCGGTGCGTCCATTGGGGGCGTTGCCCCACTAGCCATGGACGACCCCACACGCCACAAATGCATTTAAAGGCTTTTTAAAAAAATGCATCGATCGATGTCTGATAAATAAATCATCTAGCGCACTGCGCGCTACCTGCCCGGAAAAGCCCGACAGAATCGGGCATCGTATAGGAAGTGGGCCGTGGGGGGTGGGGCTGAGGGAGAGAGTGACAGGAGGAGGCAGCGCACAACAGAGCAGTCGGAGACTCAGAGTAGACAGCGCAACAATGCGCATGTGGAATCCAGGAGTCTTACAAATTTCTACTTGCCCACGCATGCGCATAGTAGTAGACCTTCCCTTCCTCCCCCTCTATTGTACTCGAGACACAGGGACTGCCAGGCAGGGACCCGGGTCCCCCGGTCTCCTAATGGGCAGATAGTATCCTGCTCGTAGCCCAATCCTGGCGCAGTGTTGCTGTTAACGCTGCGCCAGGATTGGCTGCTGCAGCAGGATGGTGGCGCGCGTGGGTGTTGGCTGCTCTGCTTAGGGACCGCACTGTATGGCCAATCACCATATGGCTAATTCCAGCCATGTCGAGGTGGTTGGCCATTTCTACGCTGTCTGTCACGTCACCGTGCGTGGTGCACTGCTGCCTGGCACAACAACAAGTAGTAAAAAAGAAAGTGAAAGTAGTAAAGTACAGAGAATCACGAACGAACGAAGTCTAGTCACAACAAGACCAGTGAGTAGAGAGAGTGACCACCAGCAGTCTGTCTGTTCATTCCACTGACTCGAGTCGAGTCTCCAGTTCGTCGTCGTTGGTTGTGTCTGTGTAAACTAAGTGCGAGCTGAGGGAGTCTCTAGACTGTGCCACAGACTGTACGGGTTCGGACCGCCACACCACCCACCACCACCACGTAAGTTTTTTCCTGTGCCGCCACTCCAGCACTAGCACTGATGATAAGCCTGGTATAATAATGATAATGCATTCTTTTTAATGTGACATGCATGCTGCCATGCTGTCACGGCACGCGCACACTGACGGCGATTATAGTGGTGAGACTGGAACGAATGCACACACAGCCGAGATTTGCTGCAGCCACAGCAGTCTATTCAGACGGCTGCTTGAGGCCCATGGAGTCTGTCTCTGATAATGTCCCTGCTACTTGGACAGGGTGCAGCCTTGTGGAGCCCGAGCCCAGCTCTGTCTCTGATATAATTTTAACGTGGAGCGCGGACATGGGCGTCAAGTGACGTCATGCCATGTGTGACACCTTCGGTGAGTCTGGGCTTTTTAGCCAGCAGCACTTAGAATGCTGGAATTTTTAGAATGATTCCTTCCTCTGTTAGCAGTGAAACTACAAGTTCCAGAATGCAACATGCTGTGGGTTAAAAAGTCAAAAGTATTGCTAATGACGTGTGAGCCTTGGCAGTTAAGTAAGAGAGAAGTCTATTAAGATTTCCAGGTTAGTGGGGGTTGGGGGAGGGGCTGGAGCAGGACCTGCTGAGGAGAAGAGAGAAGGCACCAACTCCCTGACTCTCCCTCGGGGGGCAGGGCACATGCAAGCTGATCTTAAGATGGATGCTTGTATGTCACGTGATGCACCGGACTCTACCAGCTGAGCGTGCTTTGGTTACCCAGGGATACCTGTCTAATGAGATACCTGAGACACGGTGCGCCTGTGGCACGTGGAACTCTAAGAATGATGGGGGCAGGGAGAGGACAGTGAAAGAGAGCGGGGGAGCTGACTGAGGGCCGGCACAACGAGCGGGAGAGATGGAGCAAGGGGGTGTGGGGAGGGGAGCAGGAAGAAAGTGAGGGGAAACAGACTGGGTGAGAGTGGGAAAGAGGGAATGAATGGGATAGACTAGTGGTGATGGGAGGAGGGCTAAGGAAGATAGATAGGAGAGGGACACAGGAACCACGAAAGGAAAGGACAGACAGAAAGGACAATGTTGTAATGTAAAAAAAAACGGCCCTGTAACCGATGTAGTATGCTGCTGGCCAAACGATTGGTAAATGGTTGCAAAGCATTGGGGTGGAAGAAACGTGCCCAACTGTTGGCTTAAACTTTGTATCTGTCTTAGGGATCTATACTCGCACAATACCCCCCTAGCAAAGCTCTACCATGCACAACTTAATGGCTGAAATCCAAGAGCAGATCGAATGGGAGTGGTGACGTCCAATGTCAGCCACATTCTGTGCCAGGCCACACTGGCCTTCCCTTGTCCATGCAGTCGACATGGCTTTGTGCTGTAGTTATCCCCTTGCACACACAACAAATGTGTTCTCTATGCTGCGTTACTTGAATAATGATTAAATCATCTGCACTTATGTGTAAGCTGCCCTTAAGTCTGTGTTGCCATTATGAAAATATTGCCATTAGCCAACAGTAGGCGGGACCTGAAACTAATTTAGTGCACTGTTATGTGAGCAGTTAATAGTCCGTGAAACAACCGTGCCCTGCTCACCCCGTTCACTTAAATGGTGAGTGTGGCAAAGCAGGCCTTTTGGAAATGAAATAATGATGGCTATTCGTCTGGGAAAAGTCAATCTGTCACACTGAAGCCTGACATGAAAGATGTACGAAGCCCTTGGCTGTGAACTGAGGGAAGAGACTAGACCAGCGGGTCTTTGAGTGATGCTGGTCTGGTGCTGCTACAGACAATGCAATGGCACAGTGTGGTTTGCTTGATATTGCTAATTATAAACCCCCTAGGTGTGCTTCTATTACATATTGATGCACTAAGACGTAGTACACTTTAGAGAGCTTTACATAATAACATTCTTGAAGCATATATTGTGGAGGATTTTAAATACTGGAGTATTTTAAAAGGGGAAGCAAATATTTCACATACTCTAGGGAAGGGTAGTATTACTTACACAGATTTACACAGCTAATCTGTGAAAATGCCTAAGTGGCATTTCAACCAACTGAGTCTGAGTATGTTAATGTGCCACTGTCTGCCACCACCGTGAAGCGCCGCAGCTGAAAGGCGAGCGCAACAGGCCATAACACAGTGTAGATACCCATCATCCAATATCAATGATGGGCTTCTCTCCCAACCATATTATAAGTATCCTGCTACTATCTCCCCAGAGGGCTCCATCAAGTGTGATGTAATGTTTACCCTTGTAAAATGGACCGATGGTTTTGAAATAAAGAGATTGTCCTCTTAGTAGAGCATAGAAGTATGTTGTAGAGTGCTCCTGTAACAAGCATTGGAAATGCAATAGGTCTTGCATTAGAAAAGTTGGAGCTATTGGTCTTGTAAATGACAATTTTTTTATTTTTGTTTTGGTTTTGAAAATAGCTAAATTAATATCTTTGTCATTTACAATGCCAATAGTTATAACTTTCGCAAATGTGACACCTATAGCATTTGTAATGCAACATGATTTGTATTTACGTGACTTAGATGTATTTATATTACAAATAACAATGGCTTTTAATGTTTTAAGTAATTAATACTTAAATAAAAGTGATTGTAATTTATAATGGCAATAGCTTAAACTTTTGTAAAAAACTTTTGTGAAGATTATGTTCAGTGTATTTTATTGTGACGAAAATCCAAGAACAGAAGTGAAATATTAACATATTTTTGTGACATTTGTAATAAATCTTGAAACATTGAGAGAACATAATTGAACCAGTTGTTGTTGAATGGTTGCACAGATTGATGCTGTGATGGCGCAGTGGTGCTGAGTGATGCTGTGGTGGTGCTGAGTGATGCTGTGGTGGTGCTGAGTGATGCTGTGGTGGTGCTGAGTGATGCTGTGGTGGTGCTGAGTGATGCTGTGGTGGTGCTGAGTGATGCTGTGGTGGTGCTGAGTGATGCTGTGGTGGTGAAGAGTGATGCTGTGGTGGTGCTGAGTGATGCTGTGGTGGTGCAGACTGGTGCTGTGGTGGTGCTGATTGGTGCTGTGGTGATGCTGACTGGTGCTGTTGTGGTGCTGAGTGGTGCTGTGGTGGTGCTGAGTGATGCTGTGGTGGTGCTGAGTGATGCTGTGGTGGTGCTGAGTGATGCTGTGGTGGTGCTGAGTGATGCTGTGGTGGTGCTGAGTGATGCTGTGGTGGTGCTGAGTGATGCTGAGTGATGCTGTGGTGGTGCTGAGTGATGCTGTGGTGGTGCTGAGTGATGCTGTGGTGGTGCTGAGTGATGCTGTGGTGGTGCTGAGTGATGCTGAGTGATGCTGTGGTGGTGCTGAGTGATGCTGTGGTGGTGCCGAGTGATGCTGTGGTGGTGCTGAGTGGGAGATTGGGAGAGGGAGAAAAAGGAGAGCAAGGAGAGGGTAAAGAGAGAGAGGAGAGAGGGGGGAGAGATGAGAAAGAGAGGGGGAGAGAGGAGAGAGAGACGGAGAGGGAAAGGGAGAGAGGGAGAGGGAAGTGAGGGAAAGGGAGACGAGGAGAGGGAAGAGAGGGAAAGGGAGAGAGGGAGAGGGAAGTGAGGGAAAGGGAGAGAGAGAAAGGTTGAGAGGGTAGAGGGAGAGAGGGAGGGTAAGAAGAGAGGGGGAGGATGAGAGCGAAGGACGGAGGGTAGAGAGAGGGGAGGGAGAGAGAGAGAGAGGAGAGCATGCAGAGGGGGAGATGGGGAGAGGGAGAAAAAGGAGAGCAGGGGGAGGTAAAGAGGGAGAGAAGAGAGGGAGGGGGAGAGAGAGGGAGAGGGTGAGAGGGGAGAGGGAAGTGAGGGAAAGGGAGAGAGGTAGACGGAGAGAGGGAGAGTGAGAGAGTGAGGGGAGGGAGGGAGAGGGAGAGGGAAGGAGGGAGAGGAGGGGAGATAGAAGGCAGAAACTGCCTGAGAAACAGACACAAAGAAGGAGCAAGAGAGAAAGGATGGCAGGCTTTGCGGAAGAAGAGTGCCGCAGACAGAGATCATGCGGTGAGAAACAGGAGGGGCAAAGGCAGATATGGAAGACGACGATCCACCGAGCAGGTCAAGCCGCGGAGAGGCACAGGCATAGAACAGGCAGAGCACGGGGAGAGGAGGGGCACAGAGAGACTGAAGGGCAGTGGCAGCTAGATTGTAGGTGCTATGAAAGAAGGAGATAGTGAGTCTGAAAAAGGTATGAGTGGGCCAGAGAGATTGCGAGAGAGAAAGACGAGAGCAGACAATATGAATGAAAGGGAGAGAAACAGTAAGACAAACTGGAGGGAGACAACGAGAAGTTGGGGAAAAATGAATGCATGTGGCTAGCAAATGAGGGACTGGGAAGTGCGTGATACAGACGAGTGTACAATAGGATTCAGCCATCCTGCTTTCTCAAATTTGCTTGGAAATGCTAAATTTTTCCACTATTTTTTCAAAATTTTCTCGGGGGGAAATCCCGCCGAACCCTCCTTGGGGGGTTCGGGCTCGCTCGCTACGGTGCAGTATGATTATCAGTTTCCGCCTCACCACTTTCAAATGTCACCAGCCGCCACTACTGCCCACAGGTAGCCTGGTGCAGAGGGAACTCTGCTGGGTTAGACATTGACCTGAAGTAGGTCTTATACTATTAGTAGGCACTCATAGGCAAAGTTAGTGTGGCTTACCATTTTGATTGCAGTGACTCTTTATTATACGCAGGGGGAAATCTGCATTAGAGTTTAGATTTGGTCTATTTGGTCTACCAAGTTCAGCAAGCTATCAAACTGAGGTGAAATGTGTGTGCCACGTTTGATTATGCAGGTCCCAATCAGATAAATGTACACCTTATGGGTCATCCAGAATTTTCATATTTTTCTGGCTCAGGATCAGATCCCAGGTCTTTTATCACCCTGCGGGGCCACGTTAATTACCCTGCTCCCTAGCAGAAGGAACAAAAGCCTCCCCACACAGAAGGAGTAGTTAACAGTGCTTCACTCCGCTCCTGAGAAGGATAGGTTGGGCAAGAAAATCTGCATCCTTTAATTAGGTGCCACACTGTACCACGGTTGGGACAGCACAGGCTCACCGAGCAAAGTAGGAAGCCCAGACCTCTGGAGCCAACACAGGAGAGGGCTCCTTTCTGAAGTCTTTGTGGGAAAGGCCCTGGCGGTGACAATAGAGGGGGTTGAACTGAGGCCCACAGAGCACGTGACCAGTGACTTCTGGAGGTGTAATCTTGAATTATCCCAGCATGCTGTGCTTGAGGGTTTGGACAGAGGAGGAGAGGAGTGGCACCCTAGGATCCACCAGGGATGCCTGGTTTCTAAAATTTTCTATCACCAATTAAAAGCTCTTGCACAAGGGAGAGAGAGAGTTATTGTTGGTATTGAACACAGACTAGAAGGCCGCAGCATCATGGACAACTGGAAGGAAAGACCCCCTGATTCCCTACTGCACTAAGGACTCTGCCTACAGTTGACCCCAGGACCAGTGGGTCTCCAAGTCCAGGGAAGCTGGTCCCCTTGGATCATCTATGGTCCAGTTTGGGGAATAAATGGACGTCTGTGCCCAAACAGGAGGAACAAAGCACAAGACCACAAGAAAAAGAAAAAAAAGGCTGGTGCACTGAGCAAGTTGAACCAGCTCTCTGCAAAGTGTGCCACCATAGAGGCCAGGGGAAAATACTTCACTTGGCTAGGATTACCCACCAGGAGCACAATGAGCCCAGGATTTTGCTGGGGAAAGGATTTGACCTTTGACCCCCAGCTGAGAGTGTGAGCAAGTGGAGTTTGCTTCAAGTTCTTCAAAAAAACCCAAGGGTGAGGCAGTGCCCAGGGGCCGACATGAGCTACATTATTAAATTATGAGCTCGAAAGGAGGGAGCTCTTGAACCTTCAGGATCCCGGTCTGGTTTATGCCTAAGAGGGCCTGTACCCCATCTCCAGACTCCTATCTCCAGACTCCTTTCAAGAAAATACTGTTGCGGACCGTGTAATCTGGCAAATAATTTTAAGGACATAGGTGTCCCAAAGCATGGCAGCAGCACCGCCTCCCTGCAGCAGGTGATCGTGTGTCATGGCGTCTTTCTCCGCCACAGCCAGCATCGAAGCTTGGCAGGGTACAGGGCCCTCCAAGCCATAGCAATTAAGCGTTTAAAGAGGACTTGCACCAGATTCATTAGCTTTAGGTAGTGTTTTGTGCGCTTGATGTGCTGCGTGATCCCCAAAAGACAAAGGAGTGGGTGTAGAGGTAGCTGTACATCATTCACCATCGACACCTGTTTCATCACCGGGGTCCAAAGCCGCGTAACGGAGGACACTCCCATACCATGTGTATAAGTGTGACATCTACGTGTTCACAAAGTGGGCAGGCTGGAGATGCCTCTGGAAACATTTTGTGGAGACGGTATGGCATAAGGTAGATCTGATGAAGGTAGTTGAACTGTGTATATTTCAAACGGGCTTTGTGGAAGAAGCCTTTCACAATGGTCCATTGCTTGATCATCACGTCCATGCCCAAGCATTCATCCCGCTTGGTTTAGTCTTGAGTTCAGAGATCAGTGCGACCCGTGTGCAGTGCAGTGTACAGCGCCAACACCACCCGGCGGCCTAAGCCATGTGTTAAAAAGCACTGCAGACCCGAGTGCAGTGGCTGTTCAGCCTGTCCGAGCCACCATACCGCTCTGATCGCGGCCATAATTGCGTTATTTGTAAGAAAGTATCCAGGCCCCAGTCCATAGAGTTCCCTCAGACCCTAGAACGACAATGGAGCACCCTCTTCATACAGGTCTCCCTGTACAGTAATCCCTGCCTCCCACCAGGGGAAAGGATCGTGAGCCTCAAGTAAAGCTTTGGGAGCAGGCACGTTCCAGAGGGGCAGCTGAGGTGCATAAGGGACCAGTGCACTGCGAGGTTGCATGTAAAAAACTCAAACAAGCTTGGCTGTATTTGGAAGCCTGCCCATTCCCTTAGTCCGCCCAGATAAGTCTACTATCCTCAGCCACATCACCAGCCAACCATTGCATGGGCCAATGTAATTGGGCCACTGCAGAATACAACTCCAGGACCCCAAGCCCTCGCTCAAGCATAGGTCGCTCAATCATCGGAAGTGAAACGCTCTTTTGAGCAGGTCCTCAGATGAGCTCATATTCTAATTCTCCGAGCAGCAAAAAAAGATCTTGAGGGAATCACTAGCAGGGCAGCAAAAAAGTATGAAAGCAGCATAAGAACTATCCTCTTCACGTTTGACGCTCTACCCATGGGTGAGAGGGGCTGCTGTGTCCAAAAATGCAAGGATTGACGAAGCGAATTCAAGGTCCTACCTTAATTTCCATCAATCAAGTACCTGTCTGTATGGTAGACATTCACGCTTAGATAATGGAATGTCTCAAAGTCCAGGGAAAACGCCCCACTGCCAGCGCCATACAATTTTCAGGCTCGATCTAATGCAATGGAAAATACAGGACGTGCCCCAGTTTACCCTGAGGCCTGTCATGTCACCAAAAAGATCAAGCAGATCAAAGAAAGCTGGTAGAGTAAGTGCAAGGTGTCCTAAATATACCAAGACATTATCCGCGTATAAAGACACAGTGTGCCAATCCATTCCTTCCTTGTTACCACATGATGGACCCCTAGTGCGCAACTGAACAGACAGCTGCTCTATGAATAGCGCGAACATTACCGGGGGCAGATATCAGACTTGACGGGTCCGCGTCCGATGGATAATGAACTTTAAATCTGACAGCTGGGCGGACCCTTGCCTGTCTGGCAGTATATAGTATCCTGTCCCTTTGCATGAAGCTAGGGCCCATCCTGAATGCTTCCAGCTCTAAGCTTGTCAAACGCTTTTTCAAAATCTACGGAGACCACCACCAGAATGCTAGCCCCCCTGGGTATAGCGTCTATGATATGGCACAGATGCCGAGTTTTGTAGTGTCGCCCATCGTGGCACAAACCCACATTTGTCAGAGTGGACTAAGGAATCAAGCACTAGAATCAGTCTGTTGGCGAGGCTCTTACTTAATGTTTATAGTCTATGTTCAGCATTAACAGCAGGCGATAAGACCACACTTTGAGAAGGTCCCTGCCTGGTTTCGGTACCACCCCTTTGAGGGGCTTATGAAGAGTCTCCGGGATAGTGCCACAGTCATGTGCCTCCCGATAAATTTCTACAAGGGTCTAGGGTTTCCCTCTAGGTAGCATAGTATTCCACGGGAAACCAGTCCTTTCCTGGGATCTTGCTGTGGTCCATCTGACTAATTGCCAGATGGATTTCCTCTAACTGTAGGGGTTGTTCTAGCTCCAACTGCTGGATCGGGGTCAAACAGGGAAGTACCACCACTTGCAGATAGTCCTGAAGCTGCACTGGGGTCATTTCTGGAGGAAGGAAATACAACTGGTCATAATATTGTGTGAATACTTCATTGACGTCAGTCTGTGCATTCACCATGCTGCCTGCACTGTCCTTATAGTGCCAATCAGGGTCCTAGGGACCTCAAATCGCAGTAACCACACCATAACATAACATATTTATTTGTAAAGCGCACGTTCAGCACTACAGGTATCTTGGCGCTGAATAACAGATGTTTGTTGTTATCCAACTCAATGGTACTCATTTTCTCGACCTCAGATGGATGAAAGGCTGAGTGGACCTGCCGAGATTTGAACCTGTGACCATGAGGTCGAACACAGACCCCTGCAGTAGACTCATTAGTCCACTGAGCCACCAGACCCGGCACACCAGTGTGCACCCTGGCTTATCGCTGTCAGCGTGGTGGCAGGAGAAGGAGGACTTATAATCAAGAGCAAGCAGTTGATCTACCTCCTCCTGATAATGACGACATAGGTCTATAAGTCCGAGGCGGGCGGCATGTGCCGACACCGCCTCGATCTCAATTGTTGGTAGGTGTGTCTCCATGTCCAGCACGATAAGTGTCAGTGGTGCCTAAACCCCCAATGTCGTATTGATACAGTGTCCCGCATAACCACCTTTAAGGCATCCCATTCGAGCCCCCGGGAGTCCACAGATCCTGCATTATCAGCAAAGTGAGGTGTGTAGTTATTGTGTCCTTATACACAGTCTTGTAATTCTTCTGTGCATAGCTGCCAAATCAGAATAGTAGCCCTCGCCGTTCCACACTGGAATGTGACCCACAGTGGATTGTAGTCCGATACTCTGAGCTGCATATGAGGGGCCAACAGTTGGTGTTGGAAAATAATAATCCAGCCCAGTGTGGACCTGGTGCCCCGGTGCATAGGAGTACTTCGTCTCCCCAGGGTGTCCCAGGCGCCATACATCAAACACCTTAATAGCTCATGTCCAGTGCTGAAAATGTTTCATCGCCTGCAAACCGTGTTTTCCTGTGAGTGGGGGGACCGAGGAGTCAATGTCTGTATTTTGAGCGCAATTAAAGTTTCTGCCCCATCGCCCCGGAGCCTCTGGGTCAAGTAACGTAGTTGGTGAGAGGGAGTCTAGAAACTCCCTGTAAGCATATGGGTGCGTAAAGGTATACTACAAAGAATGGGCACCCGTCCAGGGTTCCCTCTAGGGCCACATAACAGCCCTCTTTATCAATCAGGAGCTTGTGTTTCACAAAAAGAACTACTGTGGCAACCCAAACCAGGACCCTCAGGCATATGCGGAGAATCCAGTACCAAAGACCGGACTGCTACTTCGTTTACTCACTTCGTCAAGTTTTCCTGCGGTCAGTTGTGTCTCCTGGAGACATGCGAAGTGGACATGCCTACCTTCTGATATAGCAAAACCGAAGGTGATGATGGACGGAGTGTTGAACAATAGAAGCACTCACCACCAGTCAAATTATCCGGGTTTAATCCATCATCATTCTTTAGCTCACTCTGCCACCCCAGTTCAGACATGGCCATATGCAAATCAGTCTCACCCTGTGCCTCATGGGAATAGTCCAGCCGAACTGCCAAGCCATGTCTTCCCTGGACCGTAAACCAGTGTTCGAGGCATATGGGCTGCAGATGGTACATTTATGAATAGATCGCCATCTGGTGTTGGGCTCGGATGATTGCACTTTGTTTTTCTTCTGGAGAAGTCTTTGTCGTCATAGGTGACTCCTCCTCTCGGTGTTAGTGCGCATGGGCATCGGCTCCATCCTTAGATTGTTTTTTTCCGCCATCGGGTTCGGATGAGGATCGAAGCGCTCCGGACCGACTTCAACAAAGAAGGTTATAACCGGCGTGTATTCCTTTCCAAATCGACGGTATCGTTATCGAACGCGACTTCACTCCATACCGACGCGATTCGAAGGACGACGACTACGAGAAACTCGACGTAGTCCAGCCCGGGGTCCATGGAAAGGACTCCATTCAAAAAATGTCCAACGTGTGGTGCTAAGTTCCCACACAAGGACCTACACGAAGTGTGCAACCTCTGCTTGTCCCCTGAACACGAATCCAGGGACTGTGAGGCCTGTGCAGCGTTCTCGTCAAAGTCGACGATTAGAAACCGTCGAGCCCGAAGACACGAGGTATCGGGAATGCAGTCACAAGCAATCCCGGAGCTGTTCGAGGACCAGCACCCAGAAGAGGAGGAAGAAGAGGCCGACGAGGCGGGGTCAGAAGCGGACGAGTCCGACGTCGAGGAAATCGACGTCCAACAAACCGTGAGTGACGACGTCCCTTTACCGAAAAACAGACCCCGCACGGTGTCGACCCCGCCCTCGAGCCCGGTCAGACAACCGAAAAAAGTTTCCAACGCCCCGCCTTCGAGCCCGGCAACGAAACAGAAACCGAAACACTCGGTCCCCCATCATAGTGGTTCCGGTTCCGATAAACCGACCACATCGACACCGAAGCACCAGGTCAAGGAAAGCTCGAAGTCGAAGCAGTCCATGTCGACACCGAAGCACGCTTCGGCGCCGAAAACACCCTCGACACCGGGGACATCTTCGATACCGAAGAAGTCGGATCCGAACAAAACTTCGGCACCGAAAATACAAATGGACATTTCAAAGAAAAAACACCTTTCGGAACCGAAAACTGCGGTACCGACACAGGAACACGGAACGGATCCTAAACAAAAGACTGTGTTTATTGACCCAAAGACTGGCAAGGTAGTCACAGAACTACCTAAAAAGAGGAAACATGAACATTTGGACGACAAGGCTCATCCAAAGAAGAGAACAATGGGGACGAATACAACTCCTCCCCCTTCTCCCAAACCTCACACACCATCTTCGCCTATTCCTCACAATAGGCCAGATATTCCTCCCACACGTCCATCTACACCTACGACAGATGGAGAGAGTGACACAGGGGAGGGGGGACACCCTGGGGATGATGAGGACACAATCCCAGAGGAGGCAGACCCATGGGAGGAGTATAATGTGGGATCAGGTAATGATACCGACCTTGAGTCATATCCCTCAAAACCTTCACCTCCTGATGACAATACTGGGTGTGCACAACTCATTACTAGAGCAGCAACATTTCATAAGGTAGACCTACATACAGAACCTCTAGTACAGGACTTCTTATTAGAGACACTACCTACTGCACAAAAAACATCAGGAACACTACCAATGCTAAAAGGCCTTCTCAGTCATACATCAGAGATATTCAAAGACCCAGTGAGGGCTAGGGTATTGAACCCAAGAATTTATAAAAAATATAGGGCAGCTCCAAAAGACCCAATATACATTAAGGGACAAATTCCTCTAGACTCACTAGTGGTCACAAACGCTCGCAAGAGAGCAAACTCTTTATCTACAGGAGAAGCGCCACCTCCTGACAAAGAGTCTAAACTAATAGATGCCTCTGGCAAGAGAGTAGCATCTCAAGCGGCAAACAGTTGGCGCATAGCTAATACGCAAGCACTACTTGCAAGGTATGACAGAGCGCATTATGATGAGTTAGAAACACTCATCAAACATCTCCCTAAAGAACATCAAAAGAGAGCTGATCAACTTATACAAGAAGGGAAGTTAATTACTAACACTTCAATAAAGTGCGCCCTAGACGCGGCAGAAACTGCGGCAAGGTCGACAAATACAAGCATCATGTTAAGGAGACATGCATGGCTCAGAGTGTCAGGATTCAAACAAGAGGTACAAACCTCGTTACTTAAACAACCTTTTGATGGGAAAACACTTTTTGGCACAGGGACAGATGAGGCCCTAGAAAAAATGAAAAAGGATACAGAAATGGCTAAATCAATGGGAGCATTGCAGCAGCCGACACAAAGAGGTTCCTTTCGTAGATCCACCTATAGAGGAGGATCCAAAAGTACAGGTACAAGCCAACAGCAAACCTCTTTTACACCTACATCACCCAGAGGTAATTCTAGAGGTGGATACAGGGGTAACAACAACAAGGGGAGAGGTCGCGGAAACAACAACAACCGCAACTCTCCAACCCCAAAACAGTGACTTCATAGAGCTTCCCCCAGACCATATAACACCGGTAGGGGGACGCCTATCACAGTTCCTACCTGTCTGGGAAAACATCACATCAGACAAGTGGGTAAGACAAATTATCCAACATGGTTATTGCCTAGAACTCACAGCTACCCCACCAAACATCCCCCCCCAAACAGCGTCCAATGAAACAAGATCACCTGACACTGTTAAAACAGGAAGTAATATCACTGCTAGAAAAGCATGCCATAGAGAAGGTTCCACAGCACCAACAGGGAACAGGAGTATACTCCCTATACTTCCTAATCCCCAAAAAGGACGGGTCTCTAAGGCCAATACTGGACCTAAGACCTCTCAACGCATACATAAATTCGGAACATTTCCACATGGTCACGCTCCAACAAGTACTTCCTTTACTGAAGAAAGGGGACTTTCTTTCTACACTGGATCTAAAAGACGCTTACTTTCATATCCCTATTCACAAAGCCCACAGGAAATACCTCAGGTTTGTGGTAGAAGGACAACATTATCAGTTCAAAGTCCTCCCATTTGGTGTCACGACGGCACCAAGGGTGTTCACAAAATGCCTGGCAGTGGTAGCAGCTCACCTAAGAAGACAACAAATTCATGTCTTCCCATACTTGGACGACTGGCTAATAAAAGCCAGGTCGCAAGAGGAGTGTCTGCAACACACACAAAAGACAATTCAGCTACTACACCAGCTAGGGTTCACGGTGAACTACACAAAGTCACACCTACAACCAAACAAAGTTCAACAATATCTGGGGGCTACCATAGACACAGAAAAAGCCAAAGTGTACCCCAACCCAATCAGAGTCCAAGCAATGCTTACAATCATTCAGAGATTTCAGCCACAACACTCACTAACAGCAAGAGTGTTCATGCAGCTATTAGGCATGATGTCATCCTGCATACTGCTAATACCATATGCAAAACTACAAATGCGTCCGCTACAAGAATGCTTAGCGACACAGTGGAATCAGGCTCAAGGACAGATTACGGATCTGGTGTTGGTAGACGACCGCACACACCGCTCTCTGAAGTGGTGGAACAGAACAAACATTACCAAGGGGCGGTCGTTCCTAGAGCCAATTCCACAGGTGACAATAACAGCAGACGCATCGCTCACCGGATGGGGAGCACATATGGACAAATACACAGTACAAGGAAGGTGGAGTGTGCAGGAAAGAACACTGCACATCAACTATCTAGAACTACTGGCAGTGTTTCTAGCATTGAAAGCCTTTCAGATACATGTTATCCACAAAGCAGTCCTGATCAGAACAGACAACATGACAGCAATGTATTATATTCAAAAACAGGGGGGGACGCACTCTCTCCAATTATCCAGACTAGCACAGGAAATTTGGAGATGGGCCATTCCTCAAAACATCTATCTGTTAGCCGAACACCTACCAGGAGTTCAAAACCAGATAGCAGACATCTTAAGCAGACAGTCGGAACAAATACACGAATGGGAACTGCACCAACAAATACTGCAGCCATTCTTCCAAAGATGGGGACAACCAGAGATAGACCTATTTGCCACTCATCAGAACGCAAAATGCCAAAGCTTCGCGTCCAGGTACCCACATCACCTGTCGCAGGGCAATGCGTTATGGATAAATTGGTCCAACAAATTTGCATACGCTTTTCCCCCTCTCCCACTAATCCCATTAGTGGTCAGGAAACTGCAACAACATTCAATGACCATGATACTATTAGCACCCACGTGGGCAAGACAGCCGTGGTTCACCACGCTCCTGCAACTCTCACAAGTGCCACATCAAAAGCTACGAATTCTACCCATGCACCTTACACAGAACCATGGAGAAATAATGCACCCAGATCCAACTCAATTGAACTTAGCGATCTGGCTCCTGAAATCCTAGAATTTGGGTACCTAGATCTTCCCCCAAATTGCATGGAAATAATTAAACAAGCGAGACGTCCAACCACCAGAGCATGCTATGCAGCCAAGTGGAAGAGGTTTGCTATACACTGTACTAATAACAATATCAACCCTCTAGACGTATCAACAAGGGAGATTATTTGCTACTTGTTACACTTACAGCAATGTAATCTAGCGTACACATCTATCAGAGTACATCTAGCAGCTATAGCAGCATACCTACAAAACAGGCAGCGCATATCACTGTTCAGAGTACCAGCGATAAAAGCATTCATGGAAGGTCTTAAAAGAGTCATTCCACCAAGATTACCACCTTCCCCAGTCTGGAACCTCAACGTAGTACTCACCAGACTAATGGGGCCACCCTTCGAACCTATGCATAGGTGCGAAATACAATTCCTTACATGGAAGGTGGCATTCCTTATAGCCATTACCTCACTCAGAAGAGTAAGCGAGTTACAGGCATTAACAATACAAGAACCATTCCTACAGATACACCAGAATAAAGTGGTTCTTAGAACAAACCCAAAGTTCTTGCCTAAAGTAATTTCAGCATTCCACATCAATCAGCCAGTGGAATTACCAGTCTTCTTTCCAAAGCCACAGACGGTGGCAGAAAGGGCTCTACATACACTAGATGTTAAAAGAGCCATTTCGTACTACATAGAAAGAACACAAGACTTCAGGAAAACTAAACAACTATTTGTAGCATTTTCCCCAACACATAAGGGCAATCCTATCTCTAAAGCAGGCATCGCAAGATGGATTGTAAGATGTATACAAATATGTTACATTAAAGCAAAGAGAACATTAACTGTTCCTCCTAGAGCTCATTCCACAAGAAAACTAGGAGCATCTATGGCATTCTTAGGGAACATTCCCCTAGATGACATATGTAGAGCAGCAACTTGGTCTACACCACATACATTCACAAAGCACTACTGTGTTGATGTACAGGCTGCACAACAAGCCAGAGTGGGCCAAGCTGTATTAAAAACTCTATTTCAGACAGTTGCGACAGACACTGGTGACCACCGCTAGGGAGGTAACTGCTGTACAATCTATTCATAAATGTACCATCTGCAGCCCATATGCCTCGAACGGAATATGCTACTTACCAGTATGCATCTGTTCTTGGCATAGAGGGCTGCAGAGTGGTACATGCCCTCCCTGCCTCCCCGGAAACCTGTGTCTGTCCCAACATTATCTTATTTAGATACATTTACATGGGCATATCTTTATGTACTACACTACACTACTCCATCTAACCCTACTATGGCAAAACAATCTAAGGATGGAGCCGATGCCCATGCGCACTAACACCGAGAGGAGGAGTCACCTATGACGACAAAGACTTCTCCAGAAGAAAAACAAAGTGCAATCATCCGAGCCCAACACCAGATGGCGATCTATTCATAAATGTACCACTCTGCAGCCCTCTATGCCAAGAACAGATGCATACTGGTAAGTAGCATATTCCATCCTGGGACCGGTTTCTGACTAATTAGCCGTCATCAGCCAGGCTAGCTTGAATCCAGTGCAGCTGATATTACATTTTTGCCTGCAACAAGAACATGTCCATTCGGACCACTATGTCAGAGGAGAAGACCAAGAGGAGACTTTCATCTGGGAGCCACAGCCCTCACATCCTGCAGCAGGCCCATTCATGTATCGTTTTTTCCCTTGTTACTGTGCTCCCCTGCCCATCTTTTGCCTTCGGTAGCCTTGCTTCGCCCATTTTTCCCGTCGCTGCGTCCCCACCCCCCGCTCGCCCATTCGCCACTCCTCCCTCCCACCTACCCTTAAATGGCGGTCGCTGCATGGCCGTGCTGAAGGTGTGCCTAAGGCAAGCCCGTCTGTGCCTGGACCGCGCCCAGCACCAGAACCCCTGGCCCCTGTGACCGAAACATCACCTAACACAGCTACAATGCCAGCACCCTCCACGCACTCAACACCAGACGATCACACACCTGCTTCCTGGCCGCCTGAAGCGCACCCAAGGTCCCTTCTCCTGCCGGAACTGCAGCTTCATTAGCATCCGGCCCACCAACCCACCAACCAGGAAAGAAGCCAACCACTTCAGATGCATTCTTCTCAACACCCGCTCAGCCCGCAGACACACCGTCGAACTCTGGGAACTACTCTACTCAACCACCCCAGACGTCGCCTTCCTGGTGGAGACCTGGCTGAACCCCTCCTCGGCTCCCGACATCACCATAGCCGGCCCGTAAGGCTACAAGATCGCCTGCAGGGTCCGCAGGAAACGGAGGGATCGCCATCTTCCATAGGAACACTCTGAGTCTCCACCTCGAGAACAACAATGACACCAACTCCACCACCCTGATCGACAACCTAGCTAACCTCGGACTCCGATAACTCGTCACAACACCCACCCACTCCGCCGGCCACACGCTTGACCCCATCTTCTCCGCAAGCCCCCACGTCTCCTTCAACCACACCGCCGAACTCCACTGGACCGACCATCGCTGCGACCACTTCACCTTCCGGAAACCCACCACGCACCAACGCACCCAACAGCTGCCTCGCCACTGCTGGAGCAAAGTCACCAAAGACCAGCTAACCACCACCCTCGCCCAGAGCCCACATTTCGACCCCACCCGACCCAGACACCGCCGCCCGCAACCTCAGACATTGGATTGACGACTGCGCCAACACCCTTGCACCGGACAAGAATCCCTCCAACAGCCACACCAGCAAGAAAGCAGTTGGTTCACTGAAGACCTTCAGGCCTCAAAGCAAACCTGCTGGAAGCTAGAGAGGAACTGGCTCCGAGAACTAACACCGGGCAGCTACGCTGCCCACAAGAACGACACCCGCAGACACCATCTCCTCATCAGAACCGCCAAAAGAGCCTCCTTCAAAGACCGCCTAGACAACAACGCTAACAGCAAAGAGCTCTTCAACATTGTGAAGGAACTTTCCAACCCCAGCTCCAACACCAACGACATCCCACCATCACAGGACCTGTGCGACTCGCTGGCCAACTTCTTCCACCGCAAGATCGCAGACATCCACGACCGCCTCAACACCACGACCGCACCGACAACCACTGAATCCTCTGCCCCCACGACCACCATCCACACCAACCGCCTACTCTCCTGGACCAACATTAACGACGACGACAACATCAAGATGATGAACACTATCCACTCCATATCCCCGTCAGACCCATGCCCACACCACATCTTCAACAAGGCTAGCACCACCATCGCACCCAATCTCCGGCAAGCCATCAACATCTACTTCGAGACAGCACCCTTCCCGAATAGCTGGAAACACGCCGAGATCAACGCCTTACTCAAGAAACCCAAGGCAGACCTCAAGAACTTCTGGCCCATCTCCCTGCTCCCGTTCCCGGCAAAGGTCATTGAGAGGGCTGTCAACAAATAACTGACCAACTACCTCGAGGAGAACAGCATCCTGGACACGTCCCAGTCCGGGTTCCGCAGCAACCACAGCACCGAGACTGCCCTCATCGCCGCCACCGATGACATCCGGACCATACTAGACAACGGAGAAACTGCAGCCCTGATCCTCCTGGACCTATCAGCCGCCTTTGACACGGTCTGCCACCGCACATACACACACGCCTCCATGATGCCGGGATCCAAGAGAAGGCCCTGGACTGGACTACCTCCTTCCTCTCCGGCAGAACACAGAGCGTCCGCCTCCCCCCTTCTGCTCCGATGCCACCAAGAACATCTGTGGCGTACCCCAGGGCTCATCCCTCAGCCCAACGCTGTTCAACATCTACATGGCACCGCTCGCCCACGTCGCCCATCTGCATGACCTCAACATCGTCTCTTACGCCGATGACTCCCAGCTGATCCTCTTCCTCACCAAGGACCCCCACACCGCCAAAACCAACCTCCACGAAGGAATGAAGGCCGTCCCCAAATGGATGAGGAACAGCCGACTGAAGCTGAACTCGGACAAGACTGAGGTCCTCATCCTCGGTCCCACCCCGTCGGCCTGGGATGATTCCTTGTGGCCGACCGCACTGGGGTCCGCTCCCACACCCACCGACCATGCACGCAACCGAAGGGTCATCCTCGACTCCACCCTCTCCATGACGAAGCAGGTCAACGCCGGCTCTTCCTCCTGCTTCAACACCCTCTGCATACTTCGCAGGATCTACAAGTGGATCCCCACTAAAACGAGAAGAACGGTCACCCAGGCCCACGTCCGCAGCAGACTGGACTACGGAAACACACTCTATGCAGGAGCCTCTGCCAAACTCCTAAAATGGCTTCAACGCATCCAGAACACCTCTGCACGCCTGATTGTGGACACCCCTCGCCGCAGCCACATGACACCCCACTTGAGAGACCTGCATTGCCTTCCCGTCAACAAGAGGATAACCTTCAAGCTCCTCACCCACGCACACAAGGCTCTCCACAACTCCGTCCCAGCATACCTCAACAAATGACTCAGTTTCTACACCCCCACCTGCCAGCTCCGTTCCGCCGACCGCGCCCTATCCACAATCCCCCGCATCCGAAGAGCGACCTCTCGTGGCAGATCGTTCTCCCTCTTCGCCTCTAAGACATGGAACACCCTCCCCACCCGCCTACGGCAGACCCAAGACCTACTGACCTTCAGAAGACACCTCAAGACCTGGCTCTTTGAGCAGTAGCAGCATTCCCCACCCCCCAGCACCTTGAGACCCTCATGGGTAAGTAGTGCGCTTTACAAATGCCATGATTGATTGATTGTAATCAATCAATCACAATGTCTCTAGTCCAAAGTCATTGTCTCTGCTAGGGCCACAAAGAGACACGAGCAGGCAGGCCAGGACCTCCCCACATCCAACAAGAGCAAGAGTGACTCACCACCTGTGGCACCTCAGGAATCCGGGGGTCTTGTTGGGGGCAACCCACCAGTGTCTGCAGTTACCCTGCTCGGACGCGCCCGAATCAAGAGTCCTAGGCTCAGGGTCTAGGTCAGTGTCCATGGCACGCGCTTTTTACCTATTCATGCCATGGGTAGAGAGCTCTACCAGAGCTCGCTCCAGGTCAGCTTGTTCTTCAGAGGGGTGAGACTGCGGGCCTGCGTGGGCGGTAGCATGGATGCCAGGACTTGCCCTCGGACCAGCCCAACTGATCGCCCTTGTGAGGCTTTGGCACTGGGATGCGGCCCGGGATCCTGTGCACCCTCTTGACTGAGCAGAGCTTTGCGGCCTTATTAGCCAGTTCTGGCTAATAAGGCCGCAAAGCTCTGCTCAGTCAAGAGGGTGCACAGGATCCCGGGCCGCATCCCAGTGCCGGGGCCCTCCCAGTGACTAATCATAGCACGATTACTTAATTTTCAAGACCGAGATCAAATACTTCAGTTATTCAGAGCAACAGGCCCTTGGACTTTTGATGGCACTAAGAATATTATGGCATACCCAGATAACACCTCGGCTTCAAGGAATAGCTCAGTATTTGGGCCCTCTGCTTTTTTCAGGAAACCTAACAAGCGGATATTATTGTGGCATCCCTGCGCAGCCTCATCCCTTGCCTGGAGTGTCTGGAGCTCAACCTGAGAGCCTTTAGCTATTCCTGTATGTTCCTCATCCAGGGTGTAAGGGAGGCCAGTGAGGACGACTCCTCGTCTACTCACTCCACCAGCTTTGCGTAGTCTGCCCACATCAGGCCAATCGCAACCTGTATGGCTCCCAGCTGGGCTTCCATTGCAGTCTTGGAGTCTTGTATTGCTTGCAGGATTTTGTCACACATGCTGGTATGCTTCTCCAGCGTGCACTCCAATTGTTTAATCGGATCCACGTGGGTAGGTGTGGCCCCCAGCATGGCCATGATGGACTTCTGAGGTGGGGGCCTGGTTGCCTTAGGACGAACCATGCCTTTTCAGTCCCAACCAGCCACAGTCAACCATGTGGGCTCCCCCACTCCTCAGGGAGAAACCCACAACAGTCACCCGAGCTTCACAAGGTGAGCAACCGCGAGGTTGCGATCCCCGGAGAGTCCTGATCTCCAAAGTGAGGGCAGGGAGCGCTAGAGGATGTCTGCCTAGGTGACGCTGATGTAGGGACCAGTAGCACGATAATTGTATTGTATTGTAATTGCATTTATATAGCGCTTACTACCCCTGACGAGGCGTCAAAGCGCTTTTTCGGCGAGTAGCATGCTACTCCGGGACCCATAGAGGATTAGTGTTGAATTAGTATAGTGAAACATGCAAGTACAGTTTAAGTGGTGGATAGGTTAGTCAGTTATTTGGATTTGGAATGACAGCAGAAGGATAGATGAGGGCAAAGGTTTGTATTTATATAGCGCTTGTTGACGCACACTATTCAGGAAGCCTATAAAGGATTAGTGGTGAATTAATATGGTGAAATATGAAGTAATTTCAGTGGTGGATATTAATCAGTTACTTGGAGTGAGAAGAATAGCAGAGGGATAAAAGGAGAAGAAAGATTTGCATTCATATAGCACTTGTTCCCCTAATGGGTGTTGAAGCGCTTTTCTGGCGAGTAGCACGCCACTCCGGAACCCATAAAGGATTAGTGATGAAAATTAGTATAGTATAAATATGAAGTAATTTGAGTTGTGGATATGTTAATCAGTATTTGGGTAGTATATTAGTATAGTTGAATATGGAATAGTGTGGCTCACTGGTTAGAGGAGGCAGACCCGGACGCTGAGATCAGACCCGGGACCAGGGTTCAATTCCCGACGCGGCAGGGTCTTGAGCCCAAAATGTCCACGGACTCGGTAATTCTCGCTTCGGTGCCTACTCGAATCACAGGTTCACACTCTGCAACTCTGGGCAATAGCTTGCTTAATCTCCACTACGGCCCCCCGCGGCGGGATGCCTGGCTTTCACCTTGGGGATACCCAGTAAGGGGCTATCTCACAGGGAAAAACCAGGACGGGTTCCCAATGCAAAGCGCTTTGAGACCTGGCGGTGATATTGCGCTATATAAAAACCCATCCATCCATCCATCCAATTTGAGAAGTGAACATGTTTTTAGGTCTTAGCAGTTGGAGGAGGCTTTTGGATGAGTAAAAAGGATTTTTGGAGGGGAGGAGTCAGAGGGAAGAGTTTAGAAAGGTTTGTTTTAGGGGATCGGTATAGTAAAAAGAGGTGTCGGATGATGCAAGGAGGGGTAGAGTAGGAGAGAGTTTAGAAAGGGTTATTTTTGCGATCATAGTAGTGGTATGGGGTTTGGGATAAATGAGAGAGTGGATGTAGAGGATGTATTGATAGATGTATAGCATGAGAGATAGGGTAGTGCATTGGAAGGAGTAGTAGAAAGAAGTTTGAGATTAGTCAGAAGGTTGGGCTACAAGATATATTGAGCGAAGTATAGGCTGAGAAATAGGGTAGTGCATTGGAAATGCTAAATTAGAAGAACGTGATAAATATATAGATCCATAAGTACATTGAAAGTATATAGATACATAAAGGAGATTAGTATATGTAGATTAAAGATATTGATAGATGCACAGGATGAGAAATAAGGTTGTGCATTGGATTTGCTTTTTCAGGAGAAAAGTAAGACACACAGATCCAAGTACATGGAAGGTACATAGATGCACAATGGAAGTATGTACATGTAGAACAAATATGATTTTTATTTATTTATTTTTTCTCTTAACATATTATTTTACATGTTTATACAAAGTAATGTGTACTGCCTACATCTGCTGCAGTGACAGTACACCATCCCAGTGCAGCCACGCCTCCTCAGGTGGGACCTTGTCCTGCAGAGGAGCTCACTTGGCACACACCATGCCCCTTGCGGTTGACTCTCCTAGGTAATGCAGATAACTCTGAGCCAGAGAGCTTCCAGCAGAAATCACCAGGCCGTCACTGTTCGCCTCCCAGCCTTCCCCCTGCCATAGGTTTTCAGCGTATCCACTTAGAAGGGAAGTGGAGAAGGCGCACACAGGACACCTCGGGGGCCCCTTCCAGCTCTCAGGGGGGCCTTTCTCCGACTCGAACAGCCACAGGGACCCCACACTGGCCCACCAACACATCAGATAGACCTCACCCCACTCCGTCGTGCCGCAGTGAGAATGGCCCATATGGAGTGCACTTTGTAATATGCTTTGCAGTACTATAAAACGTACTACACAATATAAGTAAATCATAAAACATGTAATGTATCTGTACCTAATGTAAGTAAAATATAATGTAATGTATGTATTCAGAGCTCTCCACCTCGCCTGTGGAGCCTCCGCACATGTAATAGCCCAGTCTGGGCACACCAGGTGTGCATCCTCTGGGTCACTGCCAAGGCTCAAGTGGCATCAGAGTGCCCAGGTGCCCCAAAGGCCGCCTCCATCGCGGGTCTCCAGCCACCGTCTCTGGCCACAGGAGCTGGCCCAGAAGTTTGTCATGTAGTCAGCCAGGGTCAAGGAACCGCAGCAGAGCCTCACTGCAGCCCCCCCCCCCCCCCCCCCCCCCCCCGGTCATCCGGCTCCTGGGGACACCAGGGACCACGAACACGCAGCCCATGGAGACTATCATTCCCGCTGCCCAGCCCCCGCCTCAGGCCATCACTGCATCCATGGCGGGGTATCCAATGGGGGCCCCCCAGCCGATGGGGCAAACCAGGGCCTTCTCAGACGACTTCAGTTGCGGGATAGACACAGCATAAATGACGCTGGCCTAACGAGGAGCGGCGCTCCATCTCTAGCCTCCGACCATGGCACCATCGTGGCCACACCACAACCCGATGCAGACCTTTCCCGCATATCTCACTTCCTGAATTGTATTACAAATGTATTCTGTCAACTAATATTGGCACTCAGTTCCTGAGAATTGATCGCCCAGTTTCACTGCTACTGCAACACTGCCTAGGGCTGTTCTAGCAAATAATACCAATATGGACCTCCCAGAACAAGAATCTTTCTATGCATCGAAGCATTTTCATCTGTTCCACTTTTCCTTTGTGCCACAGGTTTAGGGCTATCCATTTCATATTATCCTGCACCATGAGTTTTCTTCACATAGTGTTTAATCAGTGGAGCATTCTCCACTTTGCGTCATAGTTTTGATAGTTGTTGAAGGATCCTTCTCAAAACGTCAGCAGTTGCTTATTGAAGGAGAGACACATTGGCTTTGCCAGTGTTTATTTGATTTGGCACACTAACCCGTGGGACTCTTTCATAAGAAATGTGATATTTATTCCAGGTTAGCGGGCTGGTGGATGCTTTAATCGAAAACAATAAAGGTGTGATGTAATGTGATTTGTTGGCCTGCCTGAACATTGTTAGAAATAAAACATTTCTCTCTTTTGAATATACTTAGGCAACTAATGCATGTATGAATGCTAAAGATAATGGAATTCACAGTAGTGGGACCATACTCTTTGTAGGTCTGAAGGCAGACACTTTAAGCTGTCTGGAAGACCTTATCTCTTAAATTCTTCAAAAAAATAATTAGGGGGAGCAGTACAGAAGCATACAATGTGCTTTGGGTCAGCTCTTTCAGCTGCTGGGTTCATTTGTGTTTCATGGTTTTCCATTGCTTGGATGAACCGTCCATCAAGGCCGTGCGTTTTGTGGATGGTTACAGTGTCTGATTTGTCTTCCCATTAAGTTTGCTGATGGTGTGATAGTCTTTTTGTTCAATTGCAAATATAACCTGCCATTTGAGAGCTTCTTTGTGTTTAATTTACTTGTAGAACAACATATTCATTGATGATTTTTGTCCGTTTTATTGAGAAAATGGGTGCTGTTCGTAAGCCTTAGCCTGTAAGGAAGCCTCTGTTGTAAATACCTGTTCTGAAAGAATTGCAAACTGTGACTTTATAATCCCACTGCCTATAATTGGCAGAGAAGTTATCATGTTTCTGTGTTTCCTTGTCAGTGACAAGGTATGGAACTTTCTGTAATACTCTTTTAGATTTGATTACCAATGTTAAGTTTTGTTCCTTATTTTTGTGTTCTTTAAGGTAACATATATTCCATTTGGACAGTTGTATGTTTTGTTAGAGCACTGCTGCCAGTACTTCTTAGTGTAACTTTTTACCTCCTCTTTAATATTATTTTTCAATCAAGCATTTGTACTGTAACATTGACGTCTAATTTTTATTTGCCTGATTACATTGGTTTATCGTGCAGGATTACAAAGCTGATGAAGACCCGTCATTGTTTCAGTCTGTAAAGACTAACCGAGGACCTTTGGGACCTAATTGGAAGGTACTGTATAGCAGACTGGTCTATTACCAAAAAAGTAATGCTCATCAAAATGCATGCAATTTTACGAATTGATGGGTAGTAAAATTAAACTAGCACTGGCAAACCCAGTGTGAATTGCCAGTGAAACTTGCTGACTTTGTCAAAGCTTTTTTGTCTTAGATTGCTTCTGCAAATATGTGGTAATCAACAGCAGGCATTATAAATGGGTTTTTAATGTACAATAAAATAGATACAGAGATGGCCCCAGCAAATGCACATCAGTACTTAAAGTATACCAAACTCTATCCAAAGATGGCAGCTGTTGATGCCTTCACATCCACGAAACCATCCCTGAAAAGAGTATAATTATATCTATGTATATTTGTTACTCATGTGGGTGATGTCTATAGTGTCCTGACCCTGCTTCTGTTCTAGTTTATTTTCTTTTGTCTTTCTCGGATTTGTGTCCTGTAATTAGGAAAACTTTGCCTGCTCATCCAATCTTATGGGGAGTTAACTTATATGATCATAGTGAGTAAGTAAAAATTCATTTGAAAGTTAATTTAAACCAACTCATTATTGAAAATAAATAACATGCCTGGCATCAAGAAATTCACCATAATCAAACAAAGAAACAGTAAGGCACAAATGTCCTGTTTTTATGTGCTACAAAATTACGGTGCCTTCAAGACTGAAAATAAAGCATGACAATCCATCTTTTTTTCTTTGATCAAAACAAAAAGAGATTTGCTTCTTGAACATACAAGCTGATGCTGTTGTTACCCAGATTTCAGATAGATTCAGATCTACTAATATCAAATTCAGGAACAGAACCCTGGGATTATTTTGATGAGTAATCCGATTTCTTACTCAACACGACACCTAGCAGTCCTTAGGCGCTTAACCGCGGCTGCAATTAGCGCAGTGGGTGGGGCCGGGTCGGCCAACGGACGTGCACAGCACTACGGAGGTAGTGCTCGCAACGGCAGTTGGCCGACAGAAGCATGGAAAGGGTTAAAAGTGCCCACCTATGCTTGTCTAACATGAAACCACTGTTGTAGTACATTTGCTTTGTTGCCCTATAAGCTTTAGGGTTGTCTTCCCGCAAGTGTTTTGCCTTCCTCCTCAATTTGTTTTGGCTTACATTGTATTTGCTGACCTTAGTACGCTACACATTTTACCACTGATAACCAGTGCTAAAGTCAATGTGCTCACTCCTTAAAAATATGGAAACATTGGCTCATGCACAATTGCCATTTTTAATGTACCTATAACTCCCTGGTAAAGTGGTACTACATGTACCCAGGGCCTCTAAATGAAATGTTGCTAGTGGGCCTGCTGCACTAGTTGTGCCACCCTCTTAAGTAGCCCTTCAAACATGTCTCAGGCCTGCCATTGCCCCCTATGTGTTTCTGTTTTTTAACTGCCACTTCGACCTAACAAAATAAAACTTTTGCCAGGCCCAAACCTTCCTTTTTAATCCATATAATTCACCCCTAGGGAGGCCTAAGCATCCCATAGGGCAGAATACAATGTAATTAAAACAAAAGTAAGAAGTGTAATTTTAAGTTTTACATGCCCTGGCAGTGAAAAACACTTACATTAGTTTTCCAGTGCTGCAATGCCTACCTCTCCCAAAGGATAACATTGAGGTTACTGTATTGCATTTAATAAGCTGTAATTACCAAATGGGAGCAGGTAACCAGTTCATGTTTGGTGTTTGTGGCATTGCATTACGCTGAAGTCAGATTTTAAATTTCAATTTTTAAGATGCCACTTTTAGAAAGTTCAGAACACAAAACAATGAACCCGGCTCCGTACTACCGTACACTCCTACTACTACTACTACTACTACTACTACTACTACTACTCATGGAGTAACGAACAGTCAACTGTTTTATCTGTCCGAATGGAATTTTTGTTAGTCCAGTCCTGTTTCTTTAAAAGTTAATCAAAACAGTTTTTGGGGACTGAAAAAGAAACACAGGCTTATCAAATTCACACTTGAACTTACATGTATATACAATTCACAATAAAAAACACAAAAGACAAAAATGGACTTAGACACTGTGGAAAAATGATTAGCAACAGTTTGCAACATGACAAAATCAGCAAATGAATTCATACATTAATCTGATGCAAAACACATTTTTAGAAAAATTTACATCATATACAAACCTTAGTAATAAACATGAACATATCCCATGATATGAACCACATATCCAGCTCCAGCGTCACGAGTATCAACTAAATGTTGGGAGGCATTTAGTTAATTCTGAATATGGCGAGTGTTGAAGGAAACTATTGAATTCACATGCACACAACCACATAGACGTGCCTTGTGATACTATGACGCCCACGCATTCATTCAACCACATTTGCACCGACTCTATTCGTCACAGACTAGAATTGGTTCTACTCTGCTTGTTGGCAGGAGTCTCGGCTGCAGCTCAAAGCAGGCTTTGACAGTGCTCTGTTATCAGCCTCATTGTACAGCGAGTAAGTGCAGGTCATCGCAGTGCAAGCCCGGCCCTACATCGGGTGGTTTGGGAGCTTAGCCCATCCATAGAATATTTTGTTTTAAATAGAGCACTATTTTTCAAGTCTATTGGCTGGGCTGTCAATCAGTGGGCTTTACAGTCAGTTCTGCAAAGAAACTTTTAGAACATGGAGCATTATTTTCCTACAGCAGAAAGTCATGCCCGTGCCTATATGAAGATTGTTTTGTGCCCTCACATTTTTCTGCTAAGGGCCCACGAGCCCGTCTTGATGAGGTAGATCACTGGTCTGCAGCTTTACAGAGGGCCAGCCCAGCTCTACTTTGAGAAGGTTTAGACTTTGTATTGGGAGGCCCAAGGCCTGCATTATCTTCTGCTCCCAAAAAGCACGAGGAATCACAGAGGATCAGGCCTTCCTCTTCCAAAGCACTACTTGGAGGTAAGAAAGGGAATAGATTAAGGGCACAGTTTAAGCTTGACAGTGCGCACCTGCGTAATAACAATTTGTAGCTGGAGGCATTAAGCCTCTACGAAATTGCTCAGATTCTACTTACCAGTATCATTATGTGCATTAGCTATTGTGAAATTTATAGGATCACCAACAGGTAATCCACATACGAGTCCAATTTGGGTGAGTTGGAATGTTTGCTCACTGAAGAAAGCACCTAGAAGTTATTGCACCGCTGGTGGAAAACGGGGTGTACGCTTTCACTGTGGCAATGCAATAGGTCTCGCATTTGTGAGAGTTTGAGCTATTGGCATTGTAAATGACAATGCCTTTTATTTACATGTTGGTTTTTAAAACATAAATATTAGGCATTGGCATTTACAATGCCAATAGCTTAAACTCTACAAAATGTGAGACCTATTGCATTGCAAATGCTTGATATTACTTTGTAGTGTAAAGCAGATGCTTTAGCCTTCGAACGTTTGTGGCATTTCCTATTCAAGTATCAGTACCTTTCTTTGCACTATGTAGACATTATCTGATCGATTTTACTACTATACAGGCAGTCACAATTGCAGTTAAAAGGGGCTTGGTTTAAATGGTGCAGTGGCACTGGGTACAAAAGTTGTCATAACATACACCAATAATTGCTATATTTTCCAACTAAACAGGCAGTCACAAGTGAAGTTATCTAGCATACACTAGGGTCATAATTTCAATGGTGCAGCAGGTGCAGTGGCACTGGGCCCAAACGTTGTCAGAACTCCTCTAAATGCCTGATATTGCTATAGTTTACTACTAAACAGGCAGCCACAATCAATTGCAGTTACCTAGCCCTTAAAAGGGGCATAATGTGAATGCTGCAGCAGGTGCAGTGACACCAGAGCCAAAAGCTCTAGGGACCCCTCTAAACACAGAATATTGCTTAATTTTACTACTAAACAAGACAGTCACAAATGTAGTTATCTTGCAGACAATGGGGTTATCATTTCAATTGTATTGTATTCTTTTGTAATTGCATTTATATAGTGCTTACTACCCGTAACGCGGCGTCATCATGCTTTTTCGGCGAGTAGCATGCTACTCCGGAACCCATAAAGGATTAGTGGTGAATTAGTATAGTGAAAATATGAAAGTAATTTGAGTGATTGATATGTTAGTCAGTTATTTGGATTGAGAAGGATCGTGGCGGGATAGAAGAGGGAAAAAGGTTTGCATTTATATAGCGCTTGCTACCCCTAATGAGGTGTTGAAGCACTTTTTCGGTGAGAAGCGATTTTTCGGCGAGTAGCATGCTGCTCCGGAACCGCTAAAGGATTAGTGGTGAATTAGCATAGTGAAATATGAAATTAATTTGAGTGGTGGACATGTTAGTCTGTTATTGAAAAGTATAGTGGAGGGATAGAAGAAGGAAGGATTTTGAACTTTTTTTGTTGTTTTTGTGCTCGTAGCAGTAGGAGGAGGCTTGAGAAGAGTAAAAGGGAGGTGGAGAGGGAAGAGTCAGAGGGAAGGGTTTAGAAAGGGTTATTTTGGGGATCATAGTGGTGATATGGGTTTTGGGTTAAATGAGAGATTGGAGGTAGATGATATACTGATAGAGGTATAGGGTGAGAAATAGGGTAGTGTATTGGAAATAGTAGTCGAAAGAGTTTTGAGATGATTCAGAGTTGAGGTAGAGGATGTATTAAGAGTGATGTTGGGTGAGAAATAGGGTAGTGCATTGGATATGCTGAATTAGAAGAAAAGTAATAAATATATAGATCCATAAGTACATGGAAGGTATATCGATGCATGAAGGAAAGTAATATATGTAGATTAAAAATGCATTAAATAAACTCTAACTTTCAAGTGTTGTTGGACTTTAAATTAACTGTATTTATTTATTTATTTGTAATTCAATAGTGAAGCAATTCTAGATAACTCATTATGATAAAAGATTTACTTATTTATGCAGTCACTTCTATAAAAACTGAATAATATAACTATCAGTATTGTATATATTTGTTAAGCAGAACTAGTGAATATCTATATATTTTTGTTAAATATAATTATTCTGCACATTTCTACAAAGCAAAACCCCTATATAGGTGTATATCTATAGTAAAAATACATGCTTAAATACAGACAGATATGCTGTATATTTCTGTTTGCGTATGGTGGTTATGTGTGGAAGAGACAATTCTTGAGTAGTTTTCTGAAGATAAGGTGGTTATCCATGGATCTTATGTTGAAGGGGGTAAAGAGTTCTATAGTTTGGGTGCTTGAACAGAGAAGAATGTGCCACCCGTGGTTTTTTTCTTGTGCGTTGGGATTTAGAGGCGAGGTGCCACTCTAGAGCTGAGGTTCTTTTGTTGAATGTGTTTGGTGATTTTATTCCTGATGAAGAGCGGTCCTGTTCCATGTAACGCTTTGTGGGTGATACAAAGCAGCTTGAACATGCACCTTCTGGCAGCCAATGTTCCTTTGTTGAATGTGTTTGGTAATTTGATTCCTGATGAAGTGCGGTCCTGTTCCATGTAACGCTTTGTGGGTGATACAAAGCAGCTTGAACGTGGACCTTGTGGCAGCCAGTAACCAAAGCTGGGATTTCAAGGCAGGGAGGATGTGGTCTTGCAGCTTTATATGTAAGATTGTCTGGCATATATCCGTTATAGTCTTTTCATGGTCGTTAAAGGTGATCAGAGGCTATTGGCATAATGAAGTTTGAAGTTTGGACAGGACAAGGGTATCCTGGACCTTGTTTGATAATCCCAAATGGGGGAAGATTAATTGCAGAGTTTTTATAGTAACATAGCTTGATCTTGCTAGTTTGTTCACTTGTGCATTCATTGATAGCTCGGAGTCCATGGTCTTTCCGAGGTTTCTTACTTGTATCAATACTTTTGGTAGTGTTCCCAGACCATCAGGCTACGTGGCGAGTGGGTCATAATTTCTCCAATCGCCACCCACGAGTATTTCCGTCTTGAAAGCATTCAATTTGAGATGGCTCAGCAGGCGCAGTGGCACCTAGGCCAAACCTTGTCATGACTCCTATGAACACCAAATATTGCTATAGTTTACTGCTAAACATGCAGTCACAAATGCAGGCACTAGGGGCATGATTTGAATGGTGCAGCAGGTGCAGTGGCACCGAGCCCAAACGTTAACCAAACTCCTCTAAACACATTACTATTGCATCCATTAATTCTATTATTTCCCTCTTTGATTTAATTTTCAAGAATTAGCAATTACTATACCACTAGTAACAGCACAACATATAGCCATTTTGTTCATAAACAAGTCATAACACTTTAACAGACTTTTTGTAACTTATAATGTACCCCTATTCAGCAAGCTACAACTTAAAACAAAAAAACTGCTCATCATTTATCATACAGGCGAAAGCTATTGCATTTATCAATGTTGTTGACTTTTACCATTACCTGCATTGCAAGGCCGTCACCTCTACTTCATATACTTGCATCCCCTGAGCATCCTGGTTATGTTACTCCTCCTTGCACCATAGCGCCACACAGCCCAATACATTGCATCTGTCATTTTTAGCACATCTCTATTCTCTCACCGTTGATCTCACCATGTGAGTATTTTTCCAACATAGAAAAGAACATGAGAAATAAATTAGACCAACAAGTACTTGCCGGGTATATTAGAATGAGCCAATCTTTGAGTCAAGAAGAACATCTGGGATCACTTTAGAAGTTGCGGTTGCTGGAAGTGGCGCTCTACTCCTCATACCTTTCAACATTGTCTACACAATTTCTACCACTTTTGGAATTTGTTTTGAAGCATACTTGCTTACAAACTCCCTTGATTTTGCAATTGCAAACTTTTGCACACAGCAGTTCTGAAAAAACCAAGGGCACTTTTGCCTGTATTAAAGGCTGTTTGGTTGTATGTTGTTTACACCAGTAGTGTTACAAATACATTAGGAATGTGAGGGTTTTATGATCGAAAGAAGTAAAAGGTTACTAACCATTTAAGCATTCCTTAATATGCTTGCAATTTTATTTACAATCCCTGCATGTTCAACATTGAGAATCTGTGTATAAGGACTGTAATAAAAAGCACACACCGTGACCCTTACAGTCAATACCTTTTATCAAATGCCCCCCTCAAAGTTTCACTTTTCTGTACCTCTGACCTACTTTCCGGCCGTTGCCACGGCCAAACATTTTTAAACAATCCTACTGTATTTGGTAATCATTCTGAGAACCTGATGTAAATGATAACGCTTCATTTGAGTTATAATGTAGCTTTTTAGAGAATATACTTAATTAATTTCCAATGCATACCATCCCAAATATCAGTTATTCACCCCACTGTTTTTTGTTCTTAACAGAAAGAGCTAGCTAACCAAGAAGAATGTCCTCAAATGTGCGCATACAAACTGGTAACAATCAAGTTTCGGTGGTGGGGGCTTCAGAACAAAATAGAACATTTTATCCAGAAGGTAGGTTAATTACACGTTTTACACTTTTTGGTCTTTGTAGTCATTTGGGAATGCGCACTTTATTATCACGTATAGTCTTTGACATTGGATTTGATCGTTGTAGGTGGTACATATCAGTTTTCACAGTCAATAATTTAAGTAGCCATTATAAGATTACTATATTTTTCCTTCTTGGTAAAAATCAGTAGCGTTGAATATAATTGGGCCAGAGAGCTCACAGAACAGTATAATCTGATCCCTCATGTTGGATGAAGTGTGAAATGATCCCACATCTGCATTCACTTCCTTTATGAGCCTGACTTGCTGTGTAGCCTACTTCACCAGAAAGGCGGATAATATGTGTTATGAGGCAGATGGAAATCATATATTTCAAATGTGCTCTCAAAACTATCAGACTTGGATATAGTTGTCTTTTCATAAAACATATATGCTTCCTCTTATGAAATAAAGAGTAGCATATTACACTCATACTCATTTGACATGTACAACATTCAACAAATGTGAGTAGAACTAGATGTCAGGTAAAAACCAGCACTCAAAATGTGTCCTCTGGAATCTTCTTAACACGCAATCAGACCATTTTTAATGTATGTCTTTTTCTGTTCACCAAGAGAAACCCATTGCTGAGTACAGGTTACGAAATCGATTTCATAAAATACGTTTTGATGAAGATGTGTCTTATGTATAATGTTGAGAAGCAGTTATGTATTCTTTACATATCTTTGGCTAATACAAAATCATATGGGTCCAAATTTTAAATACTTGTTGCCAATAATGATGCTGTTCACAATTCTTGAGGGTGCTTCCTTGAGGATTAGGCGTTTGCAGCATTACATTCATGCTCACTTGGTGCAGATTTTACATATAATTTGCCTTGGGCGAGCTTCCAACTCGCACATCTTGATTATTCCAGACTTGTCCCTGGGAATAAGGGGAAATGTAGCACTCTCAGTTTTAGCTTCGCTCACCGCTCCTTCATGGTCGAGATTCCGCATACCTACGCATACATTGCCTTGTCTTTATCCTCTCTATATCCCCCCACGTTCCCCTCACCCAAGGAAGGACAGTAAAGAAGGGTGATGAAACTAGTTTGTCCTGCCTCCTAGATTGCCACCATATGAAGTATTGCACCTCAAGCCAGCGCCCACAATATATTTAGTAGCCAAGACTGCTGTGGGTGACTGTCAGGCAGCCCAATTGCCCGGAAACTACGGGAGTCACCGTCCTGGGATCACCCTGACTATTCCCCATCATATTCCTCCTCTCAGAAGGGAAAGCCACTTGTTGTCTTGGCCTGCAGAGATAGCTAAGGCAGCAAAATATGAATGGACACTGCTCTCGGGCTGTGGTTGTCCTATCCTCCAGAAAGACCCATCCTTCTGATTCAGCAAAGGAAACTCCCTATTCCCAGGCAACTACGGCAGTCGACTGTGGCAGAATCAGCTCAGGTCTCAGAGTGTAAGGCTGCTGCCCCAACCACAGCCTTAGGACCCGGACAAACCCCAGTTTTGGACTTCTTGGAAGCAATCGTGGAGGAGATTGTTTACATTGTTTTGTTGATGTTGAAGGAGGCTGCTTGATCCGGGAGGCTCTAAAGGCTGTATTCTCATAACAGGTCCCTCAGCAGGTACTACCTTGTATGGTAATGGTACTGATATTTTATAGGATTGGGTTGCTAGTTGTGTAGATGCCTGAGAGACGAATCCTGTGCCTTATCCAGGTTGTATACCTGCCTTTCCAGTATCGTCACTGATATTTCTTCCTTCTGGGCCTATTCCACTGGAAGGTTATGTGGCACGAACTTGCGCGTCACTCAGTGCACAGCCTTGAAATTAGATACTTTTTCTCACATTAAACAACAATTTCGCGAGTACCATATTTTTATTTATCATTTCCACAAGTTCTTCCAATTTTATATTTGTTCACTCCAAAGGTAGCGTTAATTCGTAATTACTTTTTCGTCTCTTTTTTCATCTGACATCAACATGCCCACCCAGGCTTTATCAATGGCGCTGCAGAATTAACAACTCATTCTAGGTTAAAGAAGGAGCACTCGAGAAATTGTTGTTTAATGTGAGAAAAAGTATCTCATTTCAAGGCTGTGCACTGAGTGACGCGCAAGTTCGTGCCACATAACCTTGTAGTTTACCTCCATGGTTTTGAGGACAGACCACGACATCAGTTGCACGCCAATTTCATCCAAAGATTTTTTTGAAAAGCGATTATCAGCCTGTGTGCACATTTATTCCTATTCCATTGGGCTATATTGAGATGCTGGTAGAGAGTCAATTGACTCTCCAAGGACACCAACCTTATGTCAAACAGTTATTTTAAGTGCCGTTAACACTCCTGTTGACATGAATGTCCCTGTTGCTGCATCATCATTGCCCTTGGTGACGACAAAAGACGTTCTCTCTATCCAGTCCCTGTTGGAAAGTGGGAGCGAGTGCAAGATGGATAACAGGGCCTTGGACAATAGGACACTGATGTTAGAGCCTGAGAAGAAGGCATATAGAGAGTAGCCTGTCTGAAGAAAATGATTCTCTAATAAGTGTGCCTACCTCTGCTGATACTGACACAGAACTTAGGGATTCTGCTGCCTCAAATACAGCTGTGGCCCTTTCTTTTGCTACTACTCTTCTGTCACTACTGGTGAAACCAGTTCAAGGACAGCCATGAATAGAGAAGTTTGCTATAAAATAGGGTTAAAACTTCAGAATGCCAAGGACTAAGATGGGAGGCATGTTGATTGGAGCCTGAGAGGTGTACGGGCAGTGAAGCAAGAAGCTGTTACTGTAACCAAAGAAATCTGGGGCGCCACTGTTACGAGGCTGGTTTAGGCCCGGGGAGAAACACTGCCATTTAACATGCACACATTCCTTAAGTTGCCTTTTTTTCTACACGTTGACTTTTGACACATATTTCCTGGCATGACTGTGTAGGATATGGTTTTTAGAAACCACATTTGCTTACATTTCTACTTCCATCTGCACACAATACCTTGAACATCTAGTACAAGGGATAAAGTTAATTGTGCAAATGTTGTTGTTTGTTGATCGTCCAATAGTCGACTTAGCTATCATTGAAGGATAAACAACGCCAGCCTGGCTGGGGTCGACTCATGGATATGTTTATTATATATACTTGAGCACTTCTGTGTTCAGATCAGAGTAGCCTCTGCTGTCACTTTGAGGTCGCTGCTTGTTGGAATTCCAGCCTAGCTGTTCTGTGTCCCTCTTCTTCGAGGAGGGATGTCCAACTTGTGAACAAGACAGGCCCCTGAAGACAATTACCCTCAGGTAATGGGGGAGTCAGAGTATCCAGTAGGAGATTTTGGCAGATCACCCGCCCTAGGCACCTAGGTTAAGGAGTGCATAGTAGGAGCACAATATACGCAGTACTTATAAGCCAGCATATATACACTTTGTTAGAAATGGAATTTCTGGTTGGCTAGGGCTTGCGCCTAAGCCAGACAGAAACCACCACCCTAGTCAGGGCAAGGGAGTTACACACTGATGATAACCCCTGCTTCACCCCCTTGGTAGCTTGGCACGAGCAGTCAGGCTTATTCCAGAGGCAATGTGTAAAGCATTTGCGCAACACACACACACACACTGTAGCAACACACTAGGCTCACCACAAAAGGAACTCCACACAAGGTTATATAAAAAATAGCCTTTGTATTATCAGGAACACATTAGACACATAATCACACATTTACACTGTGCCAACTGGCACTAGGCAATATTCACAGGGGATTATATAGAGGACCAGGCCAATCAGGCCGAGGTCAGAACCATCAGATCAGGTAAGTAATGCTAAAATACCACCAGTAACTACTGGTTCCATAATGACCTAAGCATTATCACATTAGCATTAGACACCATCCTAAAATATCACAGCATGACATTAGGCATAATATTACGCATAAATCATATTACGCATAAATCACATTAGGCCCAAACCTCATTAGCATAAACACATTATGCAATTGAATAGGCCTCACCAGCATAAACACATTATGCATAAACACCATAAACATAAACACATTATGTCATAGGCATCATAAGAATAAATCAATGCAATCATCACATTAGGTATAAATCATATTAGGCATAAAACATATTATGCAATCTTCATATTAGGCGTAAACACATTATGAGACACCCATATAAGCCTCACCACATGATGCCACCTCTGTGGGCATTAACTTAGGGACTTGCGCCCTACCAACACACAGGTATCCACAATAACCCCCAGGCCTCCTGGCCTTCTCAGAGGGCTCAAATGCCCTATGTCCAGAAAAGTCAGGGCTCCTACGGGACCGTCTACTGGCCCTCAGACTGCTAAAAGCAGCAAACTCAATGCACACATGCGCTGGGGCATGGGGTGCACTCACCACTTCTTTACCTAAAAGAACCGGCCCCCAAAAGTTGCAGCTGCCGGTGCTCTCGCAGGCAGCTGTGATCAACCCTGCGGGCTCCACTTGGACTCCGACACACAAATCACTCCCCCGTTGCAGCTGTCTACCACGGTGGTACAGCTGAGAGCAAAATAAAGAGGCACTGGCACTTCTTCTGTGCCTTGGGAGCGACTACGGGGGAAGGCACTGACACTGTGCCTCAACACATCCCCCCCCCAGGTTCACAACTTAGCCCCAGTCACCGGGCTCTTTGGGGAGACTCCGCAGGACAATCTCCGGGCACCGACAATGTGTCCCGATAGGTCCGCTCCGGGGACCTCTCTTCAACTTCACTGCCGGGCCTCAGGCACCGCAACGGGCTTCGATACTCTGCGTTTTGCAGGGCCTCTTCAGATCGGCCTCGCTCTCTCTTGCAGCCACCAGAGCTCTGTAGGCTCCAACTTTGAGATGCATCACCACATGCAGGGCTCTCCCTGTCCTCTCGGGAGCCACGCGCAGACAAGCTCAGGTTTGCTGCTTCAGGGTCACTACGCTACCTCTTCTTGCGTCGCCGGGACACTTCCTGGGCTTCACTAGGCTCCGCCCACAGTCAGGCGGCTCTTGCCTGGCTTCCGGGCCGCTGATTGTCTCGGCGGCGGCCCACTTGTTCACGCAAATTGAAAGTGCAGGGTGGGCTTCTGCCACAACAAAGCATCCATGTGGGTAGGCTCCCGCTTAATTCACTGGCAGGAGAGCCGGGTGGGCTCCCGCTCTTCTCGTACACACCATCATGCTTCGGCAATGCGGGGTGGGCTCCTCTTGGTTTAGTGCGGGGTGGGCTCCTGCTCCCCAGCAGCAATGGGGACTCTCCCTGAAGAAAACTCCTCACGCTCTTCTTCGAAGCAATGAAAATACAGTGCTCACGAGGCGCCAGAGTCCACAGTTGCAGGGTGTCAAAGCTGGGCCAGAGAGGCCAGCACACAGAGCCCTCCAGCAGGGAGGCAAGCCCTCGTGGTGGTTCCTCCTGGGCCCCCAGCAACAGCAAGCCCCCGCAGGTCCAGGAACAGCACACTTTCATGGGGTCACTGCCCCAGTATTTATACACAAATTCTCTTTGTCTGCCCTTTCACAGGGATTGGGGGAACCAGCAAAAACTGGTTCAGGGGGGGAATTGGAACACTCTGTTTACCAGGCTTGCTCCTCGTCCCCTTTGTCAGGTGGGGGCTCAGTGATCAGACACACCACAGGGGGTGGAGCCAGCATTGTACAGGGCAGGCACAATCCTATTTAGGTTCAGGGGACTACTCCCAATACAAATGTAGATGTCCTATTCAGCCTAGCGCTGACTCACCCTGCCTCTTCTGGAGCCACACACCTCCCAGCCCCTGTCACTCAAAAGCCAGACATGCAATTCATATCAGGCAGGCAGACACATAGCACACAGAAATGCCAAACGTCTAAAAGTGCCATTTCTAAAATAGTTATAATAAATCTGCGCACACCATTGCGTAGCATTTATTATTACTATTTCAAACATACTGAACCTGACGACGCTGCGCCTCTCGTATCCAGAATTACCACTGAAATACTTATCAGGGAATCCCCAATGCATTCCTAGGGGAGGGCAGCCCCACCGTTGTGAGAAACCAGAATGGCTGTTTGTCACTACCAGGACATGTCACCCAATTACGGTACATGTCCTATATTTTACCTACAATGCACCCTGCCCATTGCGCTAGCTAGGGCCTACCTTAGGGGTGACTGACATGTAGTAAAAGGGGGGTCACAGACATGGCACACACTTTAGGTGTCACTTCACAGCGGCAGTAACACTGCGCGCACAGGCCCTGCAATGGCAGAGGCCTGGGATAGGTTTGAAAGGCTAGTTTGGTGCGTGGCTCAATCAGTGCTGCAAGCCCACCAGTAGCATTTAATTTACCAGCCCTGGGTATATGAGATACCACTTTACAAGGGGCTGACAGGTAAATTAAATAGGCCAAACAGGTGTAGACTAATCTTAACTTATTTAAAACAGAGAGCACACGCACTTTACACTGTTCAGCAGTGCTAAAATGTCCTAAAACCACCAACACCAGGCCAGGAAAAAGGCTAGGAGAAAGGCAAAAAGTTTAGGGATGACCCTGCAAAAAGGGCCCAGTCCAACACAACCCCCTTCCAGCCAAAACGCAAGGTAGACCAATCACCACCTTGATGGGCTTCCCTGCCTTGGGCGATAGAACACGGACGTGGGTCCGCAACTGCAGGGACGCCATCCAGTTCTACGCCATTCTGAACCCCTGTGGTTCCCTCTATCAAAGCCCTCAGGACCAACTAGGCTACCCCACTGATACTTCCTAGCTCGCCAGGACCTAGGCCACCCAGATGTCACTGTTCCTTGCCAATCCACATAGTGGGGGGCAGTAACCCTGGCACATAGTAACCATTCGCCACTCTTCCTCTCATCAGTGTAGTTCCAAACTGCCACTGATCCTCCAACCTAGGGTCCGCACCCTCAGGCTGACCAGAAGTCACAGGCGAGGCTCTCCTTCCCCTACCTCTTCTTCTGGGGTACCATACCCTCCTCCTTGGAGAGGCACCCTCAGAACACAACTCTCCACCAGCTGAAACTTCCTAACAGGAGGCCAGCTCTCTCAGGCCCTTGGAGACTCTTGTCTCCAGAAGACCAAAGCACACAGCACAGTTCATCTTCAAGCAGGGGACAACGCACACAGCACAGTCCTTTAGATCTCTTCTCAGTAGAAACAGCAACTGCAGGTCAGTCCCCAGACATACAGCAATGGCGGCACTTTTCCGCAGTCTTCTTCAGCTGTTCTCTTTGGCGGAGATTCCTCTTGATTACGAAGTGGTAGTCTTCCAAACTAGGGCAATCCTCAGGTTGCACCAGGGTCAGAGGCGAGGGCTCCCTCCCTCTGCTCCCCCTTACAGAGTGCTGCACCCTCCCAGGTGGAGTGGTACTTCTTGAAGCTAAACCGGTCAGGACACTGGTTGCAGATGTCCTTTTCTCCAGGCCAGTCAGAACCTGAACATGGCTTCCCAACCTTGGGGCTGAACCTTGCAGCTGGGCACTTGCCTGGCACGCCAAGACCTCGGGGGACTCACACAGTATCCCCCGAGGGTAACACATGACTAATTAATTGTTGCAGCACATATATTTTATACAAGAATCGCAATGCTTCAATAAATATTAAAACACATAGTTGTATACTTCTTATATTTCAATTTGGGTATGCACAAGTGACTAAGGGAAAGAGTTCTAGATCTGTTAACGATTCCTTGGGGGGGGGTCAGCCTGAGTTTGCACAATCCATTTGTTGCCACCCTAGGTCAGGGGTACTTTTGGTTGCACGGAGAGCTAGCAGGACTATAGGCCAACATATCCTGAGGGGGGTGCATAGAAACAGTCTGGCACCATCCAAACGTTTATGTTGACAAACGCACAGTTGCTACTGAGGAAGTAGAAGCTGTATGACACCCATTACCAGACCTGCATGGTTGATCATTGCCTGGCAGTAGTGTGGGTGGAAGGCAGAACATGATATTGGATACTGAGATGGGGAGAATTGATGAGCAATCTGAACAACAGTCACATCCTTCTATACATGCTTCTGAACGCTCAGATAAAGCTTAAGACAATGAGGTCAATAAGAGTAGGAATTTAAATATCATTCAGCTAATTCAAACACTTCAAAGGGAATCACAATAGCAACACTCCAAGATCAGAAATGATGATGCTAGAATGCAGCAAACTCTGTTGCTTATTGCTCAAGATATTGCCCTAATATTGGACTGCATCAAAGAACTAGAACAGATCATGCCTGAAAATGTGGAAGCAGTGGCCCATGCCCATGAGTCTCTGGAATCACAAGATGTTAGCATATTGGTAATGAGGGAGATCTTGAGAATAGGCAGCGTTGCAGCAGTCTGCAGGTTCTCAGGATTAAAAATGGTTCAGACGGAAATTATGTTTTCCAATTTATTGGCACTTCATTTCAGAAAACTTTCCCTGATCCTGCAGATTGGGACACACAAATACAGCGGGCTCATTGATTTCCACTTAGACTGAGCTGCTGAACCCAATTAGGATCACAGTATTGTAGGCCCATCTTGGTTTATATATGCAACTTTATTCTGCAACGAGAGGTTTAAGCCTTCTTCTCCCGCCATTGTTGAGAATGTAAAGTTCTTTGTGAGGTCTCACTTTTGCCATTCCACACCAGAGCGAAGGGAGGGAATGTGGTGGCTATGGAAATTCATTACTCCTTTACAAGAATTGGGAGCCCAGGTGTTCTTGTAGGAACCAACTCAGCTGAAAGTGATAAGAGATGGGCAGACAGACCTGTGTATGGAGGAATCATCTGCTAAAGACTTGTTATCAAGATGGTCTCGCAAGAACAAGACTACAACTATTACCCATACTGTGCCGCTTTCTACTGGTAGTTCCAAACTTTCTGCTTCCGCTGATACTAATTATATTTCACCTAATTTCCTTGACCCCTCAAACTTCTTCAATCTGACCTGGGGGGCAGCAATGATAATTATTCCTGTATTTTGAGAAGTAGCTGGTGTATTGCACTGTTGTATAGCTGGGTCTGGTCGTTTAGTGGACTAATGCGTCCACTGTAGGGGCCTGTATTTGACCTCATGGTCACAGGTTCAAAACCCAGTGGGTCCACTCAGCCTTTCACTTATTTTTCTGAGGTCATTTAAATCGGTACAATTGAGTTGTTATTCAGTGCCAAGATACCCTTCTAAGTGAACTTGTGCTTTACAAATAAACATGTTATGTTATGTTCTGTGGCGCCCTTCTCCTTTTTTTCTTGTCTGTTCTCCTGAATCTTCTTGGCCCTTTCTGCCTATCCTAATCACTTCCAATTGTTTGGGGGTTGTTCTGGATTGCTTTTAGATAAAGAGAAAAGAGGAAAAAGAAAAGAACAGAGAATTAAAGGGGAAAGGGGAGGAAGGAGAAGAAAAAAATAGATGGAAGAAAGATGGGAGCAGGACGCTAGAAGGAGAGGGGGCATGGGGAAAGGAGGGGAGAAGTGTGTGGCAATTTAACTTTGTTACACAATTCTGGAGTCTCCCAGTGGATCTCAGCTATAGTTGTGGGGAAGCCCACTGCCGTCCTTTTCAGCAATGGGTGGGGTGATTTCCTCTGGGCAGGGTCTATTCTAGGTGGGATGGACTGGGTTTTGGGGGATCCTGGGGTGGAGGGGGTGAAAAATGTAAGAAAAGCTCTTCATAGTCTGACTTTGAAAGGTCAGTGCAGGAATTACTGAGGTGAGATTTAAAATGAGATTATATTACCCATATTCTTTAGATTCAAATCACCTGGAGCATCCGCTTTTGTAGCTTGATCTCTTACCGTACACCCAGTCCCAAGTATAATTATGTGGCTGACAGTCCGTGCACCCAACGGCGTAGCTAAAAGGCAACTTGTAAAAGAAACTATCACACTGTTCGAGGCATGTGGGCTGCTGAATTCATATCTTAGCATAGATCGCCGCCTAGTGTTGGGTCCGGATGTTTGCACCTTGTTGTCTTGGAAGAGTCTTCAAAGTATCACGAGATAGGTGACTCCTCCCCTGGACTACAGTGTGCGTGGGCATCTTCTCCATCTTCAGATTGTTTTTCTCCGCCATTGGGTTCGGATGCACTTCGACAACTCCAACTTCGGGACCGAAGTTTTCCAACTTACGAAGTCCAAAAAACGTATACTCAATCAATCAATCAATCAATCACAGTATTTATATAGCGCACTACTCACCCAAAAGGGTCTCAAGGCGCTGGGGAGGGGGGGTCCGCTACTGCTCGAACAGCCAGGTCTTGAGTTGCTTCCTGAAGGCGAGGTGGTCCTGGGTCTGGCGGAGGTGGGTCGGGAGGGAGTTCCATGTCTTAGCGGCGAGGTAGGAGAAGGACCGACCTCCTGTGGTGGCTCTTCGGATGCGGGGGACGGCGGCGAGGGCGTGGCCGGTCGATCGAAGCTGGCGTTTGGGAGCGTAGAAGTTGAGGCGGCTGTTGAGGTATCCCGGGCCTTGGTTGTGTAGGGCTTTGTGTGCGTGGGTGAGGAGTCGGAAGGTGATTCTCTTGTTGACCGGGAGCCAATGCAGGTCTCTCAGGTGTCCGGAGATGTGGCTGCGACGGGGGATGTCCAGGATGAGACGTGCTGAGGCGTTCTGGATCCGCTGAAGTCTCTTCTGGAGCTTGGCGGTGGTTCCGGCGTAGAGGGAGTTGCCGTAGTCCAGACGGCTGGTGACGAGGGCCTGGGTGACCGTCTTCCTGGTCTCGGTGGGGATCCACCGGAAGATCTTACGTGGCATGCGCAGGATGTTGAAGCACGACGAGGAGACGGCGTTGACTTGTCTGGTCATGGAGAGGGAGGAGTCCAGGATGAAGCCCAGGTTGCGTGCGTGGTCTGTCGGTTTGGGTGCGCTGCCCAGGGCGGGGGGCCACCAGGAGTCGTCCCAGGCGGAGGGTAAGGATCCCAGGATGAGGACTTCCGTTTTGTCCGAGTTCAGTTTCAGGCGGCTGTTCTTCATCCATTCGGCTACCTCTTTCATCCCTTCGTGTAGGTTGTCTTTGGCGGTGGCGGGGTCGTTGGTGAGGGGTCTTGTTTCCGCGACGGTATTGTTTCCGCTCGGTATCCCTCGACTCGACAACCCTTTCCATCTATCTCTGGTAGTCGACGCGGGCCGTTTGGCCTGTTCGACGCCCGTGGGCCTCCTGCCGATGGAAAGGACCCAGTTCAAAAGATGCCCAAAATGTCGATCCAAGTTTCCACATAGCGATAAGCATACAGTATGCAACAGGTGCCTATCTCCGGAGCACAACGAAGAAAACTGTCCAGTTTGTGCTCAGTTCCGGTCGAAGAAAACTATCCGGAACCGTAGAGCTGCTCGAAAAGAGATGCAGCGACAGGCACCAGAACCGGATAACATTTTCGACGACGAACATGAACTCCCAGAGGCAGTGGGCTCCGACTTAGAGCTAGTCACAGTAGAAGACCAGTCAGACTTCGATGAAGACATCCCACTGAGGCAAACCGTGAGTACCAAAGCCCCTACCCTACCTCCACCTCCAGACAAGGCTCCGGTCAAAGCATCGACTAAAGGCCTTAGCCGCAACCGACACACCGCTTCAGAAGCCCCGCCTTCCGGCTCGGCTCCGAAGACCATACCAAAGACTTCCGGTACCCCGGGACCGAGCAAAACATTTCCCAAAAAGGCCGTAGACTCAAAAACGGCCGCAGAGCTGAGAACGGGGGCCGACACCAAAAAAGTCGCCGATCCGAAAAAGGCCGTCCAGCCAAAGAAGGGCGTTGATCCGAAAAAGACCGTCGACCCAAAAAGTCGTCGATCCGAAGACTGCCGCTGAGTCCAAGAAGGCTGTCGAGCCGAAAAAGGCAGTCGAACCAAAAAAACACATCGAGCCGAAAAAGACAGTCGAACCGAAGAAGGTCGTCAAGCAAACAAGGCCATAGAGCCGAAAAAAGCTCCGCAGAAAAATAAAAACAAACAAGCGACCGATCCAAAAAACTCAGCGCCAAAGCCACGGACAGTGGAAGAAGAACTTTTTCACCCTGATCCAGTGAACCTAGACCAAAACAGACTGTATATAGAACCTGATACAGGACACACATCAGTTTACAATAGGAACAAGAGAAGACTGGACACTGAAGGACCTTCTTCTGTTCCTCCTAAGAAAAAGGACTTTGGGACATCCCCTTCTAGACCTTTCACACCTCCTCCTTTCACTCCTAACATGCCTTATGTTCCATATTCTCCTACACCTCCACACTATGATGACGTAGAAGACATGGGTGAAGATCCTCAACAGGACTTTATAGACCCTGATGATCAAGGAAACCAGGATGACACATGGGACGATCAGAATGACCCTGATGACCCACAACCCATACCCGATATCTCGCCATACCCCACAAAGCCGTCTCCTAGTGATGACACTGTTTTAACCAGCTAGTAGACAGAGCAGCTCAGTATCATGGCGTAAACATGCACACTGACCCTATAGAGGAGGATTTCCTATTTAACACCTTCCCAACATCAGAGAAGAGTGTACGTATACTCCCTATACTGAAGGGAGTATTGAAGCACGCACCAGACATCTTTAAAGACCCAGCCAGGGCGCGTGTCCTCAATCCAAGAATTGAAAAGAAATACAAACCAACCCCTACAGACCCCTCTTATATCAAGTCTCAGCTACCACTAAACTCCCTAGTTGTATCTAATGCTAGGAAAAGGGCAAATTCGCAAACAGGTGATGCCCCCCCTCCTGACAAACCTCAGGCAAAAGAGTGGCCTCTCAGGCAGCAAATACCTGGAGAATTGCCAATACACAAGCTCTCCTAGCACGCTATGACAGAGCACACTATGATGAACTGGAGGGATTATTACAACACCTACCAGAACCCTATAATGCAAAAGCAAATTACCTAATACAGGAAGGATAATTCATCACTAACGCATCCATAAAATGCGCCCTTGATGCAGCTGACACAGCCGCTAGGTCTGTCAACACTAACGCGTTGCTACGCCGGCATGCCTGGCTCCGCATCTCGGGTTTTAAGAATGAAGTGCAATCTACAATACTCTATCAACCCATTAACCAAGATTTCTTATTTGGCCCTGCAGTTGATACCATCTTAGAAAAGATGAAAAAAGATACTGACACCGCTAAGTCCATGGGTGTACTTCAATTTCAACAGTCTAGGAGCTCCTTTCGTCGCTCCTCTTTTCGAGGCAGAGGCAACACATCCCAAACCTCTTCATCATTTAAAACTAATACACAAGGCACCTTTAATAAAGGTTCCGATAGAGGAGGCTATAGAGGAAACAATAACAAGGGCAGAGGACGTGGTAATAACACCAGAGCCTCCACCGCCACCAAACAGTGACTTGTTCACGCTCCCTCCAGACCACCTAACACTAGTCGAAGCCCGAATAACACAATTCCTACCAGTCTGGAACTCCATTACAACGGACAGGTAGGTGAGACAAATTATCCAGTATGGTTACTGCCTGGAACTCATTTCTACTCCACCCAACATTCCACCCAAACATCGTCCAAAGAACACATCACGCTGTTACAACAAGAGGTGCTATCCATGCTGGAAAAGGGTGCCATAGAGCCAGTTCCGTTTCAACATCAAGGGACAGGTGTATACTCTCTATACTTCCTCATTCCCAAAACAGACGGGTCCCTCAGACCAATATTAGACCTCCGACCTCTGAACCAATACATACTCCCAGAGCATTTCCATATGATCACTCTATAACAAGTACTCCCACTACTCCAGCAAGGGGACTTCCTTGCTACATTAGACCTGAAAGATGCATACTTTCACATCGCTATACATCCAGCTCACAGGAGATACCTCAGGTTCACAATAGAAGGTCACCACTATCAATTAAAAGATCTCCCCTTCGGGGTAACTACAGCACCAAGGGTTTTTACAAAATGCCTAGCAGTAGTAGCAGCACACCTCAGAAGACAACACATCCCCTACCTCGACGATTGGCTCATAAAAGCCAACTCATACGCACAGTGTGCCAGCCATACCTCGCAGACAACCCAGCTACTACACAGCCTAGGATTTTCCATAAATTACCCAAAATCACATCTGCAACCCTCCCACATACAACAATATCTGGGAGCAACTATAGATACTGCAGTGGTGAAGGCATATCCAAATCCAGCCAGGATTGCCAACATACAGTCTCTCACTCAAAGATTTCTGCCACAACACTCCCTGCCAGCTCGAGTGTTCATGCAGCCTATAGGCATGATGGCCTCCTGCATATTCATCGTCCCTCATGCTCGGCTTCAAATGCGTCCCTTACAGGAATGCCTAGCACAGTAGTGGAACCAAGCTCAAAGACAACTAAAAGACCTAGTGTTGGTGGACAGTCGCACTTACAACTCTCTGCAGTGGTGGAACCCACAAAACCTTTCCAAGGGGCGACTGTTCCAAGAGCCAGTTCCACAAGTAGTATTAACAGCGGACGCATCACTGACAGGTTGGGGAGCCCATCTCCTTCAATACACAGTCCAAGGTCTCTGGACAGTCAAACAAAAGACACTACATATAAACCACTTAGAGTTACTAGCAGTATTTCTAGCCATGAAAGCCTTTCAGAAATACTTGTGCAACAAGGCTGTGTAAAATCCGGACTACATCCAAAAACAAGGAGGGACACACACTCTGCAGCTATCTCACCTAGCACAGAGCATATGGAAGTGGGCAATTCCACAAAACATTTACCTCCTGGCAGAGCACCTCCCAGGAATACACATTCAGATAGCAGATCTACTAAGTCGACACAGGCAACAAATGCACGAATCGGAGATTCACCCTCAAGTTCTCCAACCATTCTTCCAAAAGTGGGGACATCCAGAGATAGATCTGTATGCCGCAAATGAAAACTCAAAATTCCCGTCCTTTGCCGCCAGGTTCCCACACCCGCTGTCACAAGGGAATGCGATATGGATGAACTGGCCAGGCAGATTTGCGTACGCTTTTCCACCAACCCCACTGATTCCATTAGTGGCACACAAGCTAAGGCAACAGTCACTCACAATGATCCTGGTTGCTCCCACATGGTAGACAACGCTCCTAGAACTCTCAGTAGTTCCTCACCAAAGACTGCATCTTTAGCCAGAAATGCTAAGACAGAACCATGGAGAAATCAGGCACCCAGATTCCAATCAGATGAATCTAGCGATCTGGCTTAGAGTTCGGATATCTTAACTTGCCTCCAGACTGTATAAACATTATCAAGGAAGCAAGGCGTCCCACTACCAGAGCATGCTACGCAGCTAAATGGAAAAGATTTGCAATTGTTTGTAATAATAACCAAATCAATCCATTAGATGCCTCCATCCAAAACTTAATCTGTTACCTGCTACATCTTCAAGGATGTAACCTAGCATGCTCATCCATAAGGCTACACCTTGCTGCTATAGCAGCATATCTTCAAATAGACCACATGTGTCCCTATTCAGAATACCACCTATCAAATCTTTTATGGAAGGACTTAAAATAATTATCCCTCCAAGGCTTCCACCTTCTCCAGTCTGGAACTTAAACGTAGTACTTACCAGACTCATGGGACCCCCCCTTCGAACCACTTCATTCATGTGAACTACATTTCTTAACATGGAAGGTGGCATTTTTAATTGCCATTACCTCCCTCAGGCAAGTGAGTGAGCTACAGGCACTAACCATTCAGTAACCTTTCATGCAAATGCACCACAATAAGGTAGTGCTTCGTACAAACCCTAAATTGATGCCAAAAGTTATCTCCACTTTCCACATCAATCAGTCCATAGAATTGCCAGTTTTCTTTCAAAACCCGCAGTCCATGGCTGAAAGAGCTCTACACACACTAGACGTTAAAAGAGCTCTGCTTTATTACATTGACAGAACAAAATCATTTAGTAAGACAAAGCAACTATTTGTTACTTTTTCACCACAACATAAGGGCAATCCCATTTCCAAGACCGGAATAGCCAGGTGGATAGTTAAATGCATTCAAATATGCTATCAAAAGGCAAAGTGCACTTTAACCATTCCCCCAAAAGCCCACTCAACGCGCAAAAAGGGGGCATCCATGGCTTTCCTAGGAAATATTCCCTTAGAAGACATATGTAGGGCAGCTACATGGTCTACCATACACACTTTCACTAAACACTACTGTGTTGACGTGCAAGCTAAGCAACAAGCTGCTGTAGGCCAGGCTGTCCTTAAAACTCTTTTTCAAACCACTGCAGCTGATACAGGCGACCACCGCTAGAGGAGAAACTGCTATACAGTCTATGCTAAGATATGAATTCAGCAGCCCACATGCCTCGAACGGAAAATGCTACTTACCAGTATGCATCTGTTCTTGGCATGTAGGGCTGCTGACATTCATATCGCCCACCCTCCACCCCGGTGCCTGTCAAAGCTGCAGGGTTACCTTTTTACATACATTTACATGGTCATCTCTTACTTTCCTATACTCCATCTTTGCCACAATGGCAAAAAACAATCTGAAGATGGAGAAGATGCCCATGCGCACTGTAGTCCAGGGGAGGAGTCCCCTATCTCGTGATACTTCGAAGACTCTTCCAAGACAACAAGGTGCAAACATCCAGACCCAACACTAGGCGCGATCTATGCTAAGATATGTATGTCAGCAGCCCTACATGCCAAGAACAGATGCATACTGGTAAGTAGCATTTTCCTTATAAGCCTTGGATTCTGTGTCTGAGGCGCATATAGCTTATAAGGATCGATCATTTTTCAGGCAACTCGATTATTTACCTGTTGTTCTTGCCTCACAATATGTCTATTAGAGGTGTGACCATACTTGTTGCTAAATCGTGCCTTTTCAAGTTGATAGTATGATGGAGGATGGACATGGGAGATCAGGATAGGTCTGATCAATTATAATGTTTGTATGATCTATGGTTCAAACCAGGAGGATTCTCAGACTTATTATGTGATTTCTGCAAAACTCTTAGAACTGGTCATTGGGGTTCTTAATTGTGTTTTCAGCTATGAAAAGGATATGACAAATCACAGTGGTACTCCCCAAACGGCTAAGGTTCATAAGTCTATCACCACATGGATGAAAATACACTGATTGGTTGAGGTCTGGCAAGCTTTTTAACCTAAGGAACCTTGCTTTCCTCTTTCACTCACATGTTCATAACCACTATTAATAAATTGATATAATCTTGGTTTCACGTAATATGCTCTGTACTACTGAGCTATGCCCCAAGGTTGTGTTAGATCATAATCCTCTTTTTTTGACAATAAAACAGTACTCCTCCCGTATATAGATCTCATTGTGGACTTGTGAGCGGTGACTTCTCATAGATAAAGGGTTTATAAACAAGATCCTTCTATTGATAAATGAGGTTCGGGAGACTTATCTCAAATCTGCTTCTGTATCCACTGTGTGGAATACCCTAAAGGCCTATATTACAGTATGTGCACTTAAATATGTTGCCGACCGTAACCGGAAAAATATAATCAGGGAATTCAGCTCCATTCTAATTTGTTAAAATAAAAATATTCGAATGGAAGTGCAATTGTGGTAAAATATCGCTCTTAAAGGGACTGTTTTCTCTGTATGACTGAGTGTCGTAGCAGGATCAGCCGGACATTGAGGGAAATAGGGGCGGCCTTTTACATGGTGTAGCAGGTGTGTGTGTGTAGGAGTATGAGTATGGGGAGTCTATTGGAAAAATACTAGATTATATGGCAGAATAGATTTAGCATAGAGCCAATTAAAGCCGATAAGTTGTTTCTCAGCCCCAAAAAATTCTGTAGTAACCGCTGTGTTCTACCAGTCACTCTATATCCTTCATAATCACCCGGGTTTTAATGCTATGACCCAATATTTGGAAACTAGAAGTCCCAGATATGCGCAAAGAACAAGTTGACATGTTGAAGGTTGATGTAACTTTTTATTAAGACTAGGCAGGCATCCTATTACTCCAGTCCAATAAAGCTGCTGGTCATATTTCTTAACATTATTAAGAGTATTGAACAAAACATGCTGTCCTTATGCTTGTCTTATTAAGAAAAAATGAAAAACCTACCTAGACATACTAACTGATGCCTCTCATTAATGCAGAAGTGAACATTTATTCTAACATTCTAGACTCTTAGCTCAGTGCCGTAATTGGCACGATTAACAGCCCATGTCAGCAACTATTCTCACTAACATGTCTGTAACTGTAAATCTCCAGAAATCAGTTGGTAGGAACTGCCTCAATGCTGAGAAGGCCTTTGACAGAGTCTCACGGTCCTATCTGTGAGCCACCATGATTAAAATGGGGTTTGGCATAAACAACATGAATCAGGTTAATTGCCTTCACCAAAACCCCCATGCCCATGTTCTTATTGGCGGCGATGCATCTGATGTTTTCAGCATTAAGCCGGGCACTTGCCAGGGCTGTCCACTGTCGCCATTACTATTTATCTTTTCTATGCTCCGTGATTCTTTGCCCTTGCCCCGTGCCGTCCACCGCTTCGGCCGCTGCATCCCCTGCGGCCCGCTCCCCCTGACGGCCCATTCGCTGCCCCTTCCTCCTGCCTCCGAGCTGCTCCTCCCTCCTCCCCATATAGGACGGCCGCTACGCGGTGAGGTGAGCGACCCTTGACCTGTTGGTAGGTCGCTTCCCCTTCACTCAGCACCACCTGTGCGTACTGCCGCTGCTGAGGTTAGTTCTGCGCTGCCTGATCTGTGCCCCGTTTGTTTACTTTGCGTGCCCCCTGATCTGTGCCCCGTTTTGTGGGCCTCCTTATTTGTGTCCAGTTCTCCTGTGTGCCTCCTGATCTATGCCCCGTTTTGTGTGCCTCCTGATCTGTGCCCTGTTTTTCTTTTCTGTGCCCCGTGATTATTTACCCTTGCCCCCGTGCCGTCCACCGCTTCCGTTCCCGCCGCTGCATCCCCTGCGGCCCCACCCCCCTGACCGCCCATTCGCTGCCCCTTTCTCCCGACTCCCGCCTCCCAGCCGCTCCTCCCTCTTCCCCATATATGGCGGCCACGCCGCTGGCGCGCCATAGGCGCGCCTAAGGCAAGCCCGTCCGCACCTGGACTGCGCCCAGCGCCAGAACCCCTGGCCCCCGCGAACACCACGACGCCCGACTCCGCTACGATGCCAGCACCCTCCACCCACTCAACTCCGGACGAGAACACACCTGCTACCAGGCCAACCCGAAGCACACCCAAGGACCCCTCACCTGCCAGAACTGCAGCTTCACTAGCATCCGCCCACCAAACCTCCGCCTAGGAAAGAGCCCAACTACCTCAGATGCATCCTCCTCAACACCCGCTCCGCCCGCAAACACGCTGTTGGACTCTGGGACTTCCTCGACTCAACCTCTCCAGACGTTGCCTTCCTGACAGAGACCTGGCTGAACCCCTCCTCAACACCAGACATCGCCATAGCCATCCCGAAATGCTACAAGATCACCCGCAGGGACGGCACCAACGGAGTAGGAGGAGGAATCGCCATCGTCCACAGGAACACTCTGAGTCGCGGCCAACACCGACCACACCCTCAGCACCGCCGAACACCTGCACCTCGAAATCCACACCGACTCCCACCTCCACCCTCAGAGGAACCCTCAACTACAGACCCCCCCTGACTCCGTCCACAGTTCAGCGACTCCATCGCCGACATCAGCAGCACACACGCCCTTGCCTACACGGACTGCATCCTCCTCGGAGACCTGAACTTCCACCTCGAGAACAACAACGACACCAACTCCGCCACCCTGATAGATAACCTCGCCAACCTCGGACTCAGACAGCTCGTGACAACACCCACACACACCGCCGGCCACACGCTCGACCCCATCTTCTCCCGAAGCCCTCACGTCTCCTTCAACCACACCACTGAACCCCACTGGGCCGACCATCATTGCATCCATTTCACCTTCAGGAAGCCCACCACGCACCACGGCACCCAACAGATGCCTTGTTGCAGCTGGGGCAAAGTCACCGAAGACCAGCTAACCACCACCCTCGCCCAGAGGCCACCCGCCAACCCCACCGTCCCCGACACCGCCGCCCGCAACCTAAGACAGTGGATCAACGACTGCGCCAACACCCTTGCTTCGCTCAAGAAACCCCCCAATAGCCACACCAGCAAGAAAGCCACCTGGTTCACTGAAGACCTCTAGGCCTCCAAACGAACATGCCGGAAACTGGAGAAGAACTGGCTCCGCGAACAAACGCTGGACCGCTACACAGCAAACAAGAACGCCACCCACAGGCACCATCACCTCATCAGAGCCGCCAAGAGAGCCTCCTTCAAAGACCGCCTGGACAACAACGCGCACAACACCAAAGAGCTCTTTAACATCGTGAAGGAACTCTCCAACACCAATGACATCCCACCTTTGCAAGACTTGTGCGACTCGCTGGCCACCTTCTTCCACCGCAAGATCGCCAACATCCACGATAGCTCCAACGTTACGACCGCCCAACTACCACTGAGACATCTGCCACCATGACCACCACCCGCACCAATCGCCTGCTCTCTTGGACTTGCATCAACGACGAAGACACCAGCAAGATCATGAACACCATCCACTCCGGATCACCGTTAGACCCATGCCCATACCACATCTTCAACAAAGCCAGCACAGCCATGGCACCCCATCTCCAGAAAGTAATCAACATCTCCTTTGAGACAGCAACCTTCCCGGAAAGCTGGAAACACGCTGAGATCAACGCCTTACTCAAGAAGCCCAAGGCGGACCCCAAGGACCTCAAGACCTTCTGGCCCATCTTCCTGCTCCCGTTCCCAGCGAATATCATCGAGAAAACCGTCATCAAACAACTGACCCGCTACCTCGAGGAGAACAGCATCCTGAACCCATCCCAATCTGGGTTCCGCAGCAACCATAGCACTGAAACCTCCCTCATCGCTGCCACGACGACATCAGGACCCTGCTAGACAACGGAGAAACAGCGGCCCTCATCCTCCTGGACCTATCAGCCGCCTTCGACACGGTTTGCCACAGCACACTACGAACACGCCTACAGGACGCCGGGATCCAAGATAAGGCTCTGGACTGGACCACCTCCTTCCTCTCCGGCAGAACACAGAGCGTCCACCTCCCCCCTTCAACTCTGATGCCACGAGAACATCTGCGGTGTACCCCAGGGCTCATCCCTCAGCCCAACGTTGTTCAACATCTACATGGCACCTCTCGCTCACGTCACCCGACAGCACGACCTCAACATCATCTCATACGCCGACACCCAGCTTATCCTCTTCCTCATCAAAGGCCCTCACACCACCAAAACCAACCTCCACTGAGGAATGAAGGCTGTCGCTGAATGGATGAGGAACAGCCGGCTGAAGCTGAACTCAGACAAGACGGAGGTCCTCATCCTAGGCTATACCCCTTCAGCTTGGGATGACTCCTGGTGCCGACAACACTAGCAACAGCCCAACACCCACGCTCGCAACCTAGGGGTCATCCTCGACTCCACCCTCTCCATGACTAAGCAGGTCAACGCCGTCTCCTCATCCTACTTCAACTCCCTCCGTATGCTCTGCAGAATCTTCAAGTGGATCCCCACCGAAACTAGAAGAACGGTCACCCAGGCCCTCATCAGAAGCAGGCTGGACTACGGAAACGCCCTCTAGGCAGGAACGTCACCCAAGCCCCTGAGACGACTGCAACACATCCAGAACGCCTCAGCACATCTGATTCTTGACATCCCCCGCCGCAGCTACAGCACACCCCACCTAAGAGACCTGCACTGGCTCCCCGTCAACAAGAGGATAACCTTCAAGCTCCTCATCCACGCACACAAAGCCCTCCACAACTATGGCCCTGTATATCTCAACAGACGACTCAGCTCCTACACGCCCACCAGCCAGCTCCGCTGCGCTGGCCTCGCCACAGTGCCCCGCATCCGAAGAACGACTGCCGGCGGCAGATCCTTCTCCCACCTCGCCGCCAAGACCTGGAACACCCTCCCCACCAACCTATGGCAGACCCAAGACCTACTGGCTTTCCGAAGACTTCTCAAGTCCTGGCTCTTCGATCAGTAGCAGCATCCCCCCCCCTCGCAGTGCCTTGAGACCCTCACTGGTATGTAGTGCGCTTTACACGTGTATTGATTGATATCTTGAACTATTTATTTCTCTGCTTTCCAGTAACCATCTCCCATCACCTGTTTAGTTTAACAGCACTACAGTTCATTTAACTGTATTTGCTGATGATATTGCTGTATACTCATATTGAATAGGAGGCCTTAGACTTTGGTAAGATGTCCCACTATAAACTGAATACGACCAAAACCCAAATTATATTAAATCATTTGGCCTTATCACCTGATTCAAGGATCATTGATAATGCCACTACCTAGGGGTCATTATTTCAAGCAATATCTATTTTTATTTTTTATTTTTTTTTATTGATAAATTGCATGACAGACAAATAGGTGGTAATGACATACAATACCCGCAGGTTAAACATAGCACCGCAATTAGGACAAAGGCCAGAAAAACATATGTATTAAACAGTTGCTTTCCTGTCTCTACTTCTCCGCATTTCTAATTCCACCACAGGTGATACACATATCTCTCCCCTATAGGCATCCCACTTTGACCATTTCCTATCCCACTTCTTCGGGCACACCCTGGCTATAAACACGTCTTTCTCAGCTACCATACATCTGTCAAATTCCTTCAGCCATATTGCCACTGCCGGCGGCACCACTCCGCCCCACCCTCTCGCTATCTCCCTCTTAATTAGCGTGAAGCCCAGCGTCGCCAACTGCTGCTCCGTCTCAGTTAGGTCCGTATCGTCCTACACATTAAGCAGTCCCAAACGGGGCGTCAGGCTAAACGTCTTCCCCGATGCAGATTGCACATGAGTTGTGGCCCTGTCCCATAATTTCCGCACTAACGGGCAGTCCCACACCATATTATAAAAGGTGGCCGGCTGTCTGCAGCCCTTCAAACACAGGTCATCTTGTCGCGACCCTATTTTCGCTAGTGTTATTCCTGTCAAATAAGAGCGGTGTAGGATACGAAGCTGGATAAGCCTAAATCTGAACGTAATAACAGCCTCTCTAGGCGACATCAGTGCCTGTCGCCAATCTTCCTCATCAATCGGCCCAAGGTCTCCCTCCTAGTGCTCCTTAAGCTTGCCAAAGGAATCAGGCATATTATTACTAAGTTTTTTTTATAGGTCAAGGAGATCGCCTTGGATTGTAACAGCCCATCTAATAGGCGATCCTGAAGGGGTGACGATTCTGGTATGTCCTCGCAACTGGGGAAGGCTGCCTGCAAAGCATGCCTAATTTGTAAATACCTAAAAACCTCTCCCGGGACCAATTGATAGGTCCTTTGTAACTCCTCAAATCTGAGATTCGCTCCTCTTTTTACAATGTCTTTACTGTCAAGATACCAACAACATCCCACCTATCAAAACCCGGGTGATAACAAAGCATGCCTAGTTTCTGTGAAGTAGAACTAAGTAATAGTAGGAAAACCTACTAGGTACTGTGCACTGTTCACAGGTTGCGTATCCAGCAAACCATAAATATTAATAAGTCATCACAAATCAATATATACTTTCACTCTCAGTATATTTTGAAATAGATGCATAGAATTTACATGTGCAAAAACAAATCAATGAAATTCAAAAAAGAAACAATACAAGATTTATAAACGTCTTTCGTTTTAACGATATATCATGAACACATGATAATGATCTATAAGCGTACAATTCACTTCTTCATCTGTTAATTGTGTGTGGCCCAATGCATTTCGGGACCATACGGTCCCTTCGTCAGGGGCAGCCTACAATGCAAATATATTTAAATTACTCAAAATAAGGATAATAATATATGAAGAACACGGTGAATCATGTTAGTTCAACTGCTGGTTGGTGGTTACATGCCACTTTAAAGACAATAGTGGATGACACATGCTTGGTATACAATTGAAGAATGTGAAGAGAAAAGATTACACCAGTGGAGGGTAGGGAGATGATAGTGCAAGAAACCCTCATTAATTCAAGATATCCAAAACAAAGTGTGTAGACATAATGTCTCTCCGACGCACAAGAACTTGTTAAATAGAGAGTGAAACTCACCATAACACATACAGCGAATATATGTAAATGGATACTTGTATAGCGCACTACTCGCCCGCAAGGGTCTCAAGGCGCTTGTACGAATACCGCTGTGGAACCCATCCTGGCTTTCCCTGTGAGGTGTCCACTACTGGGCACCCCCAAGGTGGAGGCCAGGCATCCTTAGCGTTGTGGGGGCCGTTGTGGAGATTAAGCAAGCTATTGCCCAGAGTTGCCGAGTAGGACTCCATGATTGGAATAGGCACCGAGGCGAGAATTATCAGGTCCGTGGAATTTTGAGCCCAAGACCCGCCGAGGCGGGGAATTGAACCCTGGTCCCGGGCTAGACCTCTGCATCAGGGTCTGCCGCTCTAACCATTGAGCCACACTTCTCCATCGATGAGGTCAACCAACTACTGCCAAAGCACACTAAAGGATACAATGACGTGACTGAGTAATGTTAATTGACCACAACACTAAAACTATGCCGAACATTACAATAGCAAGAATTTCAGTAACTCACCAAAATACAAGATGATGCTAATGGAATAAAGTAAACGGCTCCGTCTGGTCAATATAGATAGCTCGCAAGGATCTGCAAGAATAAAAACTGACCTGTAATGCACCATCATACTTATAACTGAATGATCATGCTAGAGACAGAATGACCCGGAGGTCATCTTTCTTACCTAAGAACCTGATAGAATGTAATCCCACATGAGGACGCCGCGAACAGCTCGTCGATGAAAAGCCGCGTTCAACAAACTCCGCTCCAAGCCGGAATTAATATCGTTGTGATGTACCGCAATCATTTTGATCGCGTTGTAACATCGTACATCCGATTTGTGAGGACTTATTAATATTTATGGTTTACTGGATACGCAACCTGTGAACAGTGCACAGTACCTAGTAGGTTTTCCTGCTATTACTAAGTTCTACTTTTTTGTTATCCGGTTTGACAGCGGATACAGTACTGTAGCACCCGTTAAGTTACATACACTACATCAACAGTACATACATACGGAACTAAATGGCGAGTGCACCTTCAAACCTCCTTCTAGTTTCTGTGAAGACCACAATGGTGTTACCTTTGTGAGCACCCCTGCCCATCCCAGACGCGAGTTAGCTAACAGCCAGATCTGTACCGTATGCAGAGTGGGGCCAATATATTGTTGCTTCTTAGGGCGGGAATACAGAGCCCCGAGATAGCCTGATCGATCATCCGGCGGGGCGTATCGCCATCTATTCACAGCTACCAATTGTGAGGCCCAGTAATACACCGGGCAGCGCAATGCCCCCATCATACCATCCTTTCATCAATTTCTGAAGCGCAATCCACAGGGCTTTACCATCCCATAGCAATGTGCGAATCTCCCCTTCCACCGATACAAAATATGTATCTGGCCTCCTGTGCGGGCAGTTCTGAAGAATGTACAAAAATCGTGGGAGGGCCAGCATTTTGAAAAGAGCAGCGTGGCCCATCAGTGACAGAGGCAGCGACCTCTAATGCTTAACATCTGAGTGCAGCCTGGCCAATGGGGCCAAATTACGGCTATAGAAGAGAGCCAGATCCGGTGTGATGAAGACTCCAAGGTACTTAAAGCCACCCGCTGAGACCACCAGCGCACAGTCTTTAGGGAGATGGGGGGGGTCTGCCCATGTAGCACATACAACACGGGCTTACTCCAGTTAATTGCGTACCCCTAATACTTCCCAAAGTTTGTGAAGATGTTAAGAACAGTATGGATAGATTTGTACAGAGTGGCAAGATATAACAATATGTCATCGGCATATAGAGATATTCTATCTTCACATTCTTCTGACCATCCCAAACCCTGATATGCAAATCAATCTGACCCTGTGCCTCATGGGAACAGTCCAGCCCGAACTGCCAAGCCATGCCTTCCCTGGACCGGAAACAAGCTTCCTAGGACCGGTTTCTGGCATTACAGCTGTCTTCAGCCAGGCTTGCTTGAATCCAGTGGCAAAGTGAGCAAGGGACTCACGTCTGAGCATACCCTGCCAACTTATGGCGAACAAACCCTGCACCATTGCGTCACGACGAATCCAGGCCACCCAGGGCTCCAGCATGAGGGAAAACAACAGCGGTGACAGAGGGCACCCCTGCCTGGTGCCTCTCCTCAGGGTGAACTTTCGGGACGTATAGTTGTTGACTCTAACCTGGACCCTGGATGTCAGTATACAGCAGCCTCACCCACCTTACAAACTTAGGGTCCAACCCAGCTCTCCAAAAAGATATGGCCATTCGATCGAATCAAAGGCCATGGATGCATCAAGTGACAATATGACTGCATCCTCCTCCAGATACTCCCGACACGCCATCACATTATGGAGCCGGCAGATATTAAGGGCAGTGTTTCTCCCAGGCATGAAGCTGGACTGGTCCGGGTGCACCAGAGAGGAGATCACCGTTCCCATCCGTGTGGCAAGGACTTTTGCCATGACCTTTGCCATGACCTTTGCCTCAATATTGATCCGTGAAATCGGTCTATAGGAGCGGCAATCGTCCACCGGCTTTCCGGCCTTATGAATAACTACTATACTAGCTAGACGCTGGTGAGGCGGCAGAACTCCCTTCTCCCAGCTTTCCTGATACATTGCCCGCAGGTGCGGGACCACTAGAGAGGCCACATCCTTAATGAACTCCACCGGGGTACCATTTGGCCCCATCGCCTTCCCAGATTTAATTTGGCCGATCGCCTTTTGGATCTCCTCATTTGATATATCCTCATCCAACATATCCCTATCCATATCCGAGAGAGTCGGCACGTCACTATCCGCCAGCATCTGAAGCGATTCTTCCCCTGTATACTTCGTAGAGGGAGAATACACCTTCTCAAAGTAATCCGCAAACGCCTCCGCTATATCGCCGGGGCGCTGCAGAACCTCACCATTAGGCAGCGTTAATCGGGGCACCCACCACACACCCTGCTCCCTCCTCTCCAGCCGCGCTAGCGTCTTTCCCGCCCTGTCTCTAAGCTCATAGTGCCTGTGTTGGGTAGCTGCCTGTTAGCCAACATGTGTTCACGTGTTTTGATCTTATACTCCTCCTGCTTTAATGTCAAGCAATGCAGTACCTCCTCCAAAGGGTTTAACACGTGAGCCGCCTCAAGACCTCGAAGGGCCTCCTCCAACTGTACCATGATCTCACGCCTTTTAGCATTATATTTCACTTTCAACGACAGGGCATACCCCTTCAGAACCACTTTATATGCCTCCCATAGTGTTTGTGCCAATTCCACCGACCCTAAATTTTCTTCCAGGAAGTACCCTGTTTGCACCCGAGCTCCTCCTTGATATCCGGAATTTTTAACAGCCACAGGTTGATGACAATGGTGCAACGCTGCTGCCGTTCCCCATGAGTAAACTCCACTCCCACTGGGGAGTGATCTGAAATTCCTCGGGGATATGTCTGGGTATTTCTAAAATTACCCACCGAGGCCGTGTACGTTAAAAAGTAGTCTATTCGAGAGAGACTGCTATCCACACTAGAAAAATAAAAATACTTCGAGTCTACGGTCTGCAGCTCCCGTCCCACGTCGGAGAGGCCCAGTGCCTCGGTAAATTCCGCCATAAGCTCATTCGGCATTGCCCCTTGCCTCTGCGGGTATCTATCAACCGTATCGTCCATTGTCATGTTATAGTCCCCGCCCATTAGCAAAGTACCGTCAGGAAGTTTGGTCAATACCCATCCTAGTTCTATTAAGGCATCTCTACCCAGCGCTGGTGGCAGATAAACAGAAATTACATTCAGGGCCCTCCCCTCCCACTGGGCCTCAGCTACCGCAATCCGCCCCCCCCCCAGATCCACCCATGTGTTATGGACGATCAATGGTGTGTTTTTCCTAACCAGAATACACGTGCCTCGAGATCCGGCCGTATAGTCAGCATGTACTAGGAGCCTGTACCCCCATCGATTAAGAGCCTTACTTTTATTGCCAATCAAGTGGGTTTCCTGCAGTTGGACAAGATCTGGGGATTGCCTCTTCAGGTACTGCTGAACGACCCTCCTCTTTATCTTATCACCTAAGCCATTGACATTCCAGGAAAAGACATAGAGCACTGAGTCACCTTAAGCCCCCATCCTTTAGTATGGTGATATTCATAGCCCAATAGGTCAATAATACAGCAATCACTTCTGTATGCAACTCGCAAATACAGGCAGCGCCAATACACCTAAGTCTGTCGCATTGAATAAGAACAAAGAAAACAGAGCATTGCAACACAGTACAGTCACTCTGGAACTCCTCTCAGAGACACATGTTCCGAAGTCCATCCAATCTGTAGCATAGGAGTTCACCACAACTTTGAAAACTGCAAAAAGCTGCAAAACATCCCCCTCCACTCCTTACTCCCACTCCCCCACCTCCCTGCCCATGGATTTAGAACTACCCAACACCGCAGAGTGCCTCTCCCCCCCCCACCCCTGAAATGCTGAAAATGCAGAGGGAACCAACCCGTATTTTGCAGCCATCCTCTAATAACAGTAACAAAGCAATGTCATACCACATCAATATACCCAGCAAATAGTACCATATCATAGATCACCAAGTACATAAACAGTCTCGCATCAGTGAGGTTTCCCACCTCCCCACCCGTGCCCCTCTACTTGCGTATACTGCCAGTTCTAGACTCTTCAGTCCCTACGCCAGAGTTACCAGTCCTGTTCCTCCAGCCGACCAGTCTCCGCAGTGGGATCAGTGCTCGCCGCCTCCATCCAGCCTCCTCTCTGTGTGCCAGATCTACTAGGGCGGTCCCTCCTGCAGCCCCCCACCGTGCTCCAACCCTCCATCCAGTCCCAGACTGCCTCTGGTGAGTCAAAGAACCACGACTTACCATCCAACTCCACTCGCAGCCGTGCCGGGAAGAACATTGCATATTTCACCTCTCGATCTCTCAGCTCCTTCTTCACCACTTGAAAGCTTCTGCGTTGCGCCTGAACCTTGGCCGTGAAATCTGGGAAGAACACCACCTCATAGTTATCTATCTACAAGGGCTGGCTGGACTGTGAGATCTGTTGTATTATGTCCCTATCACGGTAGTTGAACACCCGGGCAATCGGGAGTCTCGGAGGTGCGCCCGGCTTAGTCTTACCACCCGGCACCCTGTGGGCTCTTTCTATAGTGAAGTAGTTGGACAACGTCTTGGGCTTTAGGTGTTTTGTAATTAGCTCCTCCACGTAGAGATCCGTAGCCGGCCTCTCCGTCCGTTCCGAACCCCCCGAATTCGAATGTTATTACGGTGGGCTCGACCTTCATAATCATCCAGCTGTTGAGACATTCTTGCCTGTTTTTGCGGCAAGTCGAGCATCTCTCTCTGGAGTTCTGATGTGTCCGTCTGCAGGGCGTTTGTCACTATCTTAAGTTCCTTCACCTTCTCATCCATTTAAGTCCGCTCTAAGCAGCGAGACCTCAACAGTGACCGAGTCCACTGAGGTACGTACCCCTCCTATTGCCGCCATAAAATCATGAAGAGTCGGTTCCGGTTCTGGTGCAGGGGCCACCGCCGCCCCATCTCTCTCCGATCGCAGTGAATAGCCTTTTTCTCCCGTTTTAGACCACGCAAACTTTGCCAGCTTTTTCTGGGTGTTAGCCTTGGGACCCTTCCCTCCTGTAGCCATGATTGCAGAGCCCCGAATCTTCAGCCAAGTGCAGAGGGCGGCCCAATGGACACAGTCGCAGCCAAGTAAGGAAACAACCAAGACAGAACTCAGCACTGGGAAGTGCCTCTTCCGGGGTCCGACACTCCAAGAAGGCCTTCACTCACCACGATTGACCTCAAGACTCAGGGGCTAGCTGCCCCCACGACCAGGTAAAGACGCCTTTGCCTCCTCGTCACAGTCCACAGGCAAACTCACTCCGCAGTGCTCGTCAGTACCAGTGCCTCCGCCTTTCAGAGCGCCTCAGGGAGGGCCGACACCCACTATGACAGTTCAGGCACGAGGACAGGGGTCTCCAAGAGCAATGTCACCTTTCCAGCGCACCGCTAACACCAGAGGTCTGCACGCCTGGTCTCCGCTGCGGTCACCAACAGGATAGCCAAGAAGGACAGCGCCAGCACATCTGCCTCCCCAGGCGCCAGCCCGCAGTGCCCCGCGTACTTCCAGTTATCCAGAGGGGACCCAACCAGGCTGAACACAGTTGCCTATCTTGCCTCGTGAGTCAATGGCCGTCACACTACTTTCCGCACTCCTCCTCCTCCTAAGCCCATCACATAGTCTTATGGACAGGTTACACCCCTTCCATGCAATGGGCAACAACCAGCACTCCTCTAGCACATCACCCGTAGCCAGGCAGCGCCCCCACTACAGGTATAGTATCAGGCCTCCACGGGGAGCCCAAGCGCCTCCACCTCCAGGCCCACGTTGTGGAGGGCCGCAATCCAAATGCCACAACAGCCGCAGATCAATCCAGCTTCCGGCCGCCACTATTTCCTGTGATCTCGGGCCCTCTCTGCCCGCCTACAGAATCAATAGGGCCAATAGCAATATCTATTTGTAAGTTTAACTACGAGACCCTTCTTTCAAAATGTGTGTTTCCGATGAAAATCTGGCAGAAGCTTCCAGTCTCCCTAGTCGGGAGATGTAATATTATTAAAAACAATGTACTCCCAAAAATCTGCTATCCCGCTTTCGGGCCCTAATGCTGTTTTTCAGCATTTTGATTCCACTATTAGCAGCTTTCTCTTGGGTTTCCAGCATCTAAGGCGAGCAATTGAACTTTTGAAGTTACGTCTAGAGGAAGGTGGCTAGACACTACCAGAATTTAAACATTTTTATTGGGTAACATATTCAGTGTCATGTGCCAGAGACTGACGTGTGTATGAAATCGCTCTAGATCGAGAAGCCTCTAGCTCATACTTGCGCAGTGATCTGAATTATTTTAAACAAGTGAGATTCAAGGGGATTTGAGATGCATTGTTGATTTGGCGCAAATGGTGCCGACAATGCAATATTATGGGTATCCACATCTATATGCATTTATATAATAACACCCTTTTCCCACCTTTCTTTCATGATGGCACATTTTATATATGGTACAGTAGGGGGCTCATGTAAACAAAGAGATTCTATCAATGTGTAGAGGTGCAGGATATTTTATAAATTTTTGTTTATGTGAAATGATGGGCTCTCTCTTAAAGGTGGAAAGATGAGAGCACAGTGTGCTTGTTAAAATACCCCTCACACACTAAAAAAATCCTTTAGTGTCATGCTTCATCATAGGGGTCTTCCCGTCCCTATAACGGGGCGGGGCGTGCTACAAACAGACGAACTACGCGGGAGCACTATAAATGTGACAGGGCTATGTGTAGGTGTAGTGGTGTCAGTGAAGTGTAGGGACCTAACTAGTGAATGCACAAAAAATACAAAAATTAAAGTCCTCGGAGCTGCACGGAGGTAGGAACAAGAGGCAAACTCTCACGCCGGTGATTCGACCGAGCAAAACCACCTCCGCCTGCAAGCTCATGGGGCACTGAAAATTAACGAAAAAAGACCACTGGTCATTCTTTTTGGTACTTATCATTGGTGCCACGCTTCACTTGGGCCAGCTCATGCCCCGAAGCCCAAATATTCAGCCTATTTTTGCTGTTATATTTGTAGGACAGTAGGCTTATTACTGTAGAACCGAGCTATTAGCAGTAGGGATCATTATATGGTCCTGATGAGTAGGCAGTTGGGGACTGCCTATGAAACATGTCGACTCCGTAGCTAGCAATTGCTCTACCTCACATTCCCCTTTTTATTGTTTCCAGCTAGAGAAACCAATAAAATGTATTTTTTCTACTAGCCAGGGAATTTTTTATTTTTGTATTTTTTGTGCATTCACTAGTTAGGTCCCTACACTTCACCACAGTCACCACCTACAATTAACACTTGTTTTTTTTCAAAGTACTGTTACTTTGAATTAGAATGTGCTGCACTTAGAATCTAAGGGGAATTTGGCGTATCAAACTTAAAAATACTTACGGACACATTTTTTGTAAAAGATCTAGGCTAATTGTGTGTTGCAGGTGACTCCACCATTCTGCTCTGTATAGAACGTTGAACAAATTTAGAGTTTCTTGAACACAATGTGACGCAACATAAACTGACTTTTTGTACTGACACGTTTTGCTTTTATTTGGTTTTACTATATGTATCCTTTACTTAGTCATTGGTTTTTTCCTCTTCTTTTATGATTGTATTGATGACACTCTTAAAAAGAAAAAAGAAAAGAAAAAAATTATCCAGGCCGGTACTGAGATCTGAGAGGATTGTGACAGCTTTCTCAGCAACCCCTGATGAAATTCGTTTTTATCTCTACTGATGACGAATAATATTCAAAAACACTTGTCTAGAGATTTACAGCACTAACCTACACAAAAATTTAGTGAAACACTCCAGCAAATATTCAAGTAAGCATTTACTGTGAACTGCAATTACCATAATGCTAAGGGCTGAACTGTGCTGGGAGGTGATGTAGTGTGCTCCCATCCACCTTCATCCTTCTTGTCTACTTCAAAAGGTGGTATATGCAGGCTTTGCATGTGGATCTGATATCTCAGGGGGTCCAGCACCAAGAAAACATGTCAGATGTCATCCAGGTTTCAGAGGAACATGCATGAAATCTGGAGTGGTGGCTGCTAGACTGCAGCCTGAGCAGTGGAAGACCCCTCTCTCATCCCCACTTAGAGCTGACAGTGATAATGGATCCATCATTGCTGGGTTGGGGAGTTCATCTGGGAAAGGTGGAGATAAGAGGATAGTGGTCTCCAGCAGAAATCCAGCTCCACATAAATCTGTTTGAGCCTTTCTGCCATACATCAAGAGAAGGCTGGTGTAGGTTCTCACGGATAACACCATTGCCATGCAGTACTGCGACAAGCAGGGAGTAAGGGGGTCCTGTGACAAGAAGCACTATGCCTCTAGATTTGGATGGACCGTCAGGGCAATTCCCTGATCGTGAACCTGCTGGGATCTTTAAACACCACATCCGCTCCTGCCCCTTGTTCTGCAGAAGATCAGAATGATTGGGCCAGGAGAGTGTGGTACATGAAACATATTGTCATGAGCACCTGTCCTCTGATCAGGCTACTGCAACAGGAAGATCAGATATTGCAGCATCATGGCAAGGTGCTGGACCCAAACCTGCGCAATCTACACCACCATGGATGGAGATTGAGTGGTGTGATTTGACTGTGTTTGATCTATCGCCTGAGGTTATGGAACTCACTTTCTCTGCAAGGTGTCCCTCTGCAAATTTTATTTATGCAGGGTGCTAGTACAAATTTGTGGTCTGGTGTGGAGCCCCCTACAAGCTAAACTGTTAGATGGTTTTGTAATAACTTCAAGGATGATGAAAAGACCAGGCAGGCACGAATCAAGGTAAGAAAGGTTTAATCTTGGTCATCCACTACAACAGGTTTGTTATTTGTTTTATTTTAGGCCCAGCAAGGGCTTTCAGTGGCCACCATTAAAAGTTATTTGCCCACCTTTTTGGCTTCTTTTGCATTTGCTGAACCAATCGTCCTTCTTTTGTGATGCAGTTTATTAAAGATTTGACACGTTTCATCTCAAACCGTTTGTAATGCCACAGTGGGAATTAAATTTGATCCTGACAGTCCACGTGTACCAGCTTTGAGCCAATGCACAGCTGCTTGTAGCATATCCTTACTCTCAAAACTATCTTCTTTATCGCGACCACTCCAGCTAGTTGCGTGAGAGAACCCCCCTGCACCAACTTTCTCCCCACGCAAACTGGTGTTGAGGACTAAGGCAACCTTTTTGCCTAAAGTTGTAATGTCTTTTCACGATGGGCAATCCAGCACCTTCCCAATGCTTTCTGTCCCGCCTCACCGCTCGACAAAGGAAGAGAGACTCCATCGACTGAACACCCAAAAGTGTCTTAACACCTTCGCTGCGGCGGCTATTCCGCGGCAGCGCTAAGGGGGTGGGGGGGCCGCGCGGCGCACACACGCTGGTGACGGAGTTGCTCCGTCACCAGCCTCAGGTGAGCTGTGCTGATGACGGAGCGGTTCCGTCATGGCCCCGCCCGCTCAATAGAACGCGCCACGCAGGCGCGAAATCAGAGCCGCGCAGGTGCGTCGGGTGGGCCATGACAGAACCGCTCCGCCATCAGCACAGCGCCACCGCGGCTGATGACTGAGCGGTTCCGTCATCAGCGTCGAAGGAGTTAAGCTTTCATATTGAATGCACCAAGGAACATCGGGTTGACATTCAACCTTTTGTGGGGTTCGGTGGGGCTGGGAAAAGTAAGGCGGTGCAGAAAAGAACTCTGTATTAAAGAGCTGCTATCCATTGACTAAGGAGCAGCCTCTGGAAGGACTGAGGATCCATGCTACCAGAACAAGGCTGCTACAACTGCATAAGCGCGCAGAGTGCCTATTCTTTATATCTGTCATGGGTGTCAGTGCACAGAGTAAGGAAACACTACTGACTTGACAGCTAGGTCAGACGGGAAAGAAATTTTGTCTGTTTGGTCCTATTTTGGTCTGATCCCACTTTACAGGCCTACCGCCGTTGGGACGTACTGCTTTTGGTGTCTGTTCCAAAGGTACGGAATCTGCAGTTAAATGTTTCCATCAGAGAAACAAGTTACTTAGCGTAATTAACCCTCTTTCTGGTGAATACTCTATCTAACCTCATGTTTCTCACTGCCCTCCCATCTTGTTTTGAGGAGTGGTTTCCTTTTGCCATCTAAATAGGTCCTAAATTAGAGATCTGGAAACTGGTGCCTGCAATTATTTTTGTTCTCTGCAGCTGAGGGTGCAGAAAGAGTCAATCAAGAAATTGATATTGGTGCACAGGGATTCCGGCACACTTGAGCACTGCTCTCAGAAACTCCGGATCCAGTCTTTATATAATGTGCTAAAGGTGAGAAATCAGAAGTTGGATAGAGTATCCACCAGAAAGATTTTTACCCAAGGTTAGTAACTTGTTCGTCTTGTAACTTAAGTTTTTGTTTAGGATCTATATAGCGCATGGCTGCTCCAACAAGGTTTCCCAGTGTGCAGAGGAGTCCAGCTACCATAGAACTCAGTGAGCAGAGCTGACAGAGTTACAAAAAACACAAGTCTTCAGATATAATATAGAATGCCGTAATCCTGGACCACATTTTTATTGAGTAAAAGGCAGAAGAGTCCACAGTATTTTCTTCAGGCATCTCCAAAGACTAAAGCAACATGCCAACATCATCTTTATCTGATGTTTTAAACTTATGTTGTTATCTAACCAGACACCCACATTTTTCACTACTGGTTTGCGGACTGGAAGAGATCCCAATGCATTGGGCCACCATTGGGAAAATCAAATGTTGGGCTGGTTGCCAACCACCATGGCCTCGGTCTTTCTGCTGTTAAGTTTCAGGCAGTTGAGGTCCAACCAATCTGCCACATCAGGTAGACAATTCTTCAGTTGCGAAGGCTACCTACCCGATTGAGGTGTAAGTGCAATCACAAGCTGACTGTCATCTGCATGTGAGATCAGGGTGAGGCCAAAAGATTCCACAACGCCAGACTAAGGGCGGAGGTATATGTTAAAAGCGCCAGACTCACGAATACCCCTGGAGAACTAGTTTTTCAGCTGAAGGATTACCACTATGAATGAATTAATTAAATGTTATTTTTAGAGGGCAAACAAATGCTTAAAAACAAAGAGTCCCAGCGCTTAGCTGAGATAGGAAGTAAGCTGACCAGATTAAAGACTTCAAGAAGTTAAAGTCTTCAAGTGAACCTTGAAAAGGCTTTCCATGAGGATAGTTCGGACGTAAGCAGGTGAGGAGTTCCATAGCAAGAAAAGGATCTGCTACCTGCTCTGCTTTTATGCACTTTAGGTATACGTAGCACATGTAAATTAGCATAGAACAGCATCCTCTGGAGAGACAATCTGCTAATTCTTTCTTGAATATAAAGTTGACCAACTCTATGGAAAGCCCTATAAGTTAACAATGAGGCTTTAAATTTGATTCTCAGGCCTACTGGCAACCACTTAAGTTGTTTCAGGCCTTGTACATACAAGATTAGGGTAGTAGTTGCCCAAAAAGGGAGTAATAACCACACCTCGTAACATAGCAGTAATTCGAACTATTCTTAAAATATGGGAATCATAACACAAATATGTTCAATATCAACAAGAAAACGGAGATGCTACTACTGTTCCAGCAACCTACTACCCAAGGTTGCACTTACACGTTAACAGAGTTAATGTGTTCAACATACAGCGTAAAGGAACTAAAAAAAGCATTTTCCCAGAAAGTCACACTACCAAACACATTAGTGGATAATGCTTCATGGAATACGATACATTATTTTCTTCTTATAGGTTTCAGTTATCCACGTATCAGTACATTAAAAAATCACAAATTATGCACTTCAGTTACTGAAAAACATCTTTTTCCTTTTCACTCAAATGACATCAATAAGTCCAGATATGGATCCGTTTCCCCAGTGAACTCAGTCCTCTTTAATTCGAATTTTGTTTGTTTGGGAAACAAACACAGCGTACAGAAAGAATTCAGCAAACACATGTTTCGTCAATCCTGACTTTTTCAAGTCAGGTAAGTAGAAACGCAATCGATGTAATGTAGGTATTTCCAATGCTTCGTCACACTGGAATCATCCGTAAGAATCTCAGAGTATCAAGTGTTTATCCACTGTTGTGAACCCGGGGTATTCCACAAACTAGAGATGAATAAGTATTCTTCATCTAAACAAGACCAAACAACAAAAAATCACAATACAGGAATAAAAATAGGGCTTTCAAATGGTAGAAATAATTCAGTTCAATGCAAGTTGTAAATGCGTTACTTTTCTCACAAAGTACCTTAGGTGTGTCACGCAAAACAAACAAAGGGGTCGCAGGGAAGGTGATGCGTCAGTTCCTTGCTTCGGGGGAGGTGATGCATCGGTTCCTTACTGCAGCGCAGGGGAGGTGATGCGTCTGTTCCTTACCGGAGAGGAAGTGATGCGTCGGATTCTTACTGCGTTCCGGTTACGATGTGACAAGATGGCGCCTCGCTGCGTGGCGATGATCCAGTGCGATGCGACGATTTGGTACGATGCGTGAAAGTTTGAAGCCGCACGGCAGGCTCTGCGATGGATTTCTCTGCGATGTGTCTGGACCCAGTGTGGATGCGGCGCGCTTCTTCTTGATTCCTTGGCAAGGTGTCGGAACCAAGTGTGGATGCGGCACGCTTCTTCCTCGTGGCTCGGCGATGCGTCGGGAATCGGTGTGGATGCAACACGCTTCTTCCTCGTTGCATCGATCTTCCAGTGACAAACAGTCTCTAGAGATCCTAAGCAACAGGCGCCTCTTTGCAGGTTGGAATTCCCAGCAAGGAATTTCAGGGGAGCTGGGGGTGAAGCCTTTGTGTTCCTGAGACTTTAGAACAGGAGGGAAGCTCAGTTTCAAGCCCTTGGAGATCTTTCCTTCAAGCAGGTGACAAAGCATACAGCAAAGTCCTTCTCCTTTCCTTGGCAGAAAGCAGCCGCTGCAGGCCAACCCCAGACAGCAAACAGCACAAGGGCAGTATTCCTCCTCTGCTTATCCGGCTCTTCTCCTTGGCCAAGGTTTCCTCTTGATTTCCCAGAAGTGATCTAAAAGTTTGGGGTCAGGGCCCCTCTTTTTTTACACCAAAATTCTTTGTTCTCTGAAGGCAGAGAGTGTCTGTACCTAGTCAAAACCAATTCTGTCCTCACTGGTGCAGCTTCCTGGCAGGAGGTGAAGACAGCATTGTTGAAAGCAGACCTGGCCCAGGCAGGTGAAAGGAAATCTCCTCCCCCTACTCTAAATTCAACCCAGGGCCATTCAGCCCAGCCCTGACTCATAAGACCTTTGGAGCCACAGTCCCTTCCAGCCCCCTGTCATCGAAAAGCCAGACATGCAATACACAAGCCTAGCAGAGGCATACTGGATGGTTAGGCAAGAAAATACCCACTTCCTGGAAGTGGCATTTTCAAACACAGAATGTAAAATCACTCTCACTAAAAGATGCACTTTAACATTCTGAGTTCAGGCATACTAAACTTTATTTTCCCATCTTGTTCCTAGGGCCAGTTATGTTTATAAGATGTTATAAACTAACTGCCAATTCTGGCCTATGGGAACAGATAGCCCTGTAATAGTGAAAAACGAAATTAGCAGTATTTCACGATCAGGACATGCCACACACGTCAGGGCATGTCCTACCTTTCACATACAATGCACCCTGCAGACAGGGGTACCTTGGGCCTACCTTAGGGGTGACTAACATGCAGAAAAGGTAAGGTTTGGGGACTGGCAAGTGTGTGCACTTGCCAAGTCGACATGGCAGTCCCAGACTGCACACAGGCTCTGCAATGGCAGGCCTGAGCCACATTTTACAAGCTGCTTCTGTGGGTGGCACAATCAGTGCTGCAAGCCTACCAGCAGCATTTGATTTAAAGGCCCTGGGCACACATGGTGCACTGTACTAGGGTCTGACAAGTAAATCAACTCAGCCAATCATGGAATCACTAATCCATCACATCAATTTACACAAAGGGAGCACTTGCACTTTGGCACTGAACAGCAGCGGCAAAGTGCCAAAGCATCTAGATCAGCAGAAACAGATGAGGCAACAGCAGAAAAATGGAAAAAGGGGACCCACGCCAAAGGTGCCAAGTCTAACACGCATGAACAGTATCTTTCCGAGTGGTAGAAGGGAGAAATGTAAATGTTTCACAGTTTAAGAAGGAGAAAACTGGTGGCAGAGGTCGCCTGCAGGTGTGCTTTAAAAGAAAGAAGCATCCAAATGAACCACAAGATTCTTAGCACTGGAGGCCGCCGAAGTGACCGCTCCAAGTTCCCTTGGTCAGAGTTTTGAGAAATCTAAAGGGGAAGATGTACCAAAAACAAAAATGTCATATATTTTTTAATTTAGATTTAAACAGCTGCTATGCATCCAGCTGGCAAAGGCAGAGTGGCACCTCTGAAAATTGTCGACCATGGTATCATCCAGTTGTTGAAAAGATAAAATAAGCTGAGTATCACCTGCATATGAAGACAATATTAAATCCCCAACTGTGTGCAATGGATGCAAGGGGGTCCATATAGAAGTTAAACAATGTAGGACTTTTTGCCCACAACGCATCTTTCTATACTGTCCTTGCAGCCCAACATGCAACACGTTTCATGTTGGGCTGCCCTCAGTGGCAGTCAAGATTAATGTCTTTACAGTGGTGCTTCAGCCAGGCGTGACCCCCTCAGAACCACTTCTCCTATTTAATAAAGCCCTCATGGATGGTCCTGCTTGCAAATGAGTGCAAACCTCCATAAGGGCTTTTGTGAAAAGGACGCTTTCCTGCCACCACAGCCCTGCCCTAGGTGGCCTATATTTCCATAAACAACACCCTACCCCAGAGAGTTTGGTGGTCCAAGCTTCACCCTCCTCTGTAAATCCTGGCGCATTCCCTATTACTCCACCGGATAGTGAATCCAAGAGGCTGGATACCTTAGGAAAACAAATTTATTCCACCAAACTGTAACTGTGGTCCGTGGACACTGCGTGCCCTTTGGCCTCCATGCACTGTGGGATTCAATTGCGCAGCAGCCCATGGTTCCGAAGGTGGCCCGACCATACTCTCCCAAGCCATGTCTGATGGGAGAGAAGTAGCTAAGTGCACAATTCGATCTGGGCCGCATACGACCGACTCACTAGGCAGAGCAGTTTTTTCATCGGTGGCTTTGTGACTCCATGCTTAGCTGAGGACCACCTGCTTTTTTGGCGATATCCCAGTGTCGCTTATAGACATGCCCTTTGATGGCTACCGTCTCTTCTGAGACACAGCAGCCTCCTCGCTGGAGCGTTTCAAGGATAGCAGAGCCACTGCCAGGTGTCTGGCCTTTCTATGGCTCCTTACTAACCCCAGTCTGCCTTTCACTTCTTTAGTGGCCACAGAAGGTCTTTCCAGTCACGTCTTTACCCACCCAGCCACCACGGCTCTCAAGCTTCTTGGCCTCTGCGTGGCCGAGAACACAGTACCCATGGACCCTGTGGGTCGGGCAGCTAGAGGTCAGGCCATTCCACCCCCCCTGCAGCTGCAACCTCCAAAACCCCTTTAGTTCGCCCTCCTACCATGGGTGGCAGGATATTCCATCAACTGTCCCACTGAAGATCAATAACATCAGACAGTAGAGTACTTTAAGTTGTCTTAAGAGGCTACTCCCTCCCCTTCTTTACTTCATCACCACTCATGCCACCCACTTGCGACAGGCTGATGGAGGACCACCTCTCCTAGCTCTGCCAGAAAGTAGCTGCTCTCTCTGCCAAGGGAGCCTTAGAGAGTGTGCCGATGCCACAAGTAGGTTGTGGTTATTATTCCCGCTATTTTCTGGTGCCCAAAAAGACAGAGGCCTTCGTGCTATCCTAGGCCTGCGCCCTCTCAATTTCTTCCTGAAGAAAAAGAAATTGAAAATGCTGACGCTCACTGAAGTCCTGTCTGCCCTGGACCCAGTAGACTGAATGGTAGCATTGGACTTGCAGGAAGCATACTCCAACATTCCCATCCTGCCTGCCCACAGGTGTTACCTGCGGTTCACGGTGGGCTACAAACAATGTAAGTTTACCGTGCTCCTTTTTGGCATTATCAGTGCCCATTGGGTGTTCACCAAGGTGATTGCGGTGGTTGCAGCTTATCTGCGGAGAATAGGGGTGCCAGCCTTTCCCTATCTCGACGACTGGCTGTTCAAGGCGGGTTCGACTCAGGCTGTCTTCTCTTACCTCCAGACTATGGCTGACCTCTAGCATTCGTTAGGGTTCAATATCAACGTGCCGATGTGTCACCTGACTCCCTTTCATCGGTGCTGTTCTGGACTTTGTCCAGTTTGGGGCCTATTTTCCCAAACAGCGAGTCCAGGACATGATACCGATGTTTCAGCCTCTATCATGGATTTTGAGTGAGAGTAACTCAGAGGCTGCTGGGCCTCATGATCTCCTACATCCTTCTTGTGGAACATTCCCCCGGCATATGCGGGCTCTGCAGTGAGACCTGAAGTTCCAGTGGGCGCAGCATTAGGGAATCTCCAACATGGAGCAGATCTAGTACAGCACTGCAAAAGATCTGCAGTGGTGGTTAAGAAACCACTATTGGGTCAGCAGCAGTCCTCTCTCCATTCCCCAACCAGATCTGACAGTGGTAACAAATGTGTCACTCCTGGGATGGGACACATGGGGCTGCTATCTGCGAGATGTGAGGATCAGAGGCCTCTGGTCACTGGCGGAATCTGGACTCCACATTAATCTCCGGGCAATCTGGCTGCCATTAAAAGCCTTTCTGCCCCCCATCAAAAGAAGGCTAGTGTAGGTGTTTGTTGGCAACACCATTACCATGTAGTACGCTTTGTCATACAGCCCTGTATCTCTGGATATGGCTAGAACATCAGGGCGTATCCTTGGTGGTTCAACAGTTGGTGTGCTATCTTTACGCCAGGGTGGGCGAACTCAGACAAAGGTGCCTAGCGAATCACAAGTGGCGTCTTCACCTGGAGGTTCTCTTTCAGCAATGGGGAGAGCCTTGGTTAAATCTGTTTGCCACCGCAGAGAATGCACAATGTCAGGGGTTTTGCGCACTGGAGTTTGCTAGGTGGCAAAGTAGAGCTCAAGCCTCCTGTTCGCCTTTATGCCAATACCACTCCTGCCAAAAGTTCTCAACAAGATCAGGAACCACCGGACCCAAGTCATTTTTGTGGCTCCACACTGGGCTCGGAGAGTCTGGTATCCTGAGCTGTTGAGCATGTCCATCGGTCCTCCAGTCGTAACAGTTGGGGAGTGTTCTGGACTGAAAGATTTCCAAAACAAGTCTGATGCCTGGAGATAATTCTAAGGTATGGAATTTGCAGCTAGATAGTCACTACCAGATAAGGCGTTACCGAAAGTAAGTAACTTGTTCTTTAATGATGTTATCATGAAAAAACAATGATACATTGTCTACCAAGGATTAGGAGGGATGACAAGTCTGTTTGTTTGTGCCAAGGTTCAATAACGATTTAACAATCTTGAAAATAGTTCTAGGGGCATTATTGGGGTGTGAAATTTGCTTCGTCAATAGCTCGATCTTGCATTATTATATTCTTACGATGTTGTTCTAGTGCTGTTTTATAGATCCTCTTATCATCTAAACCGTAGTTGCTCCAACCATTTCCTCTCAAGCCGTTTGCACCTGTGTTTTGCCTCCTGGAGACTTTTGCTTTTCCTATGAATTTCCATGATTGAGGTACCTTTGTGCAGAAGATTGAGAGAGTAAGTAAGTCCACCAAAGCAGAGTATGAAAAGTGCTGCATTTTTGAAGGCATGGTTCAGTGTGGGCTCCAGCAGTGAACCTAATTTGATGGCTTTAATAAGACTGTCTGAATCATCCAGTCAGATAGGTGCAATAGAAGACAGGTGGGGTCCATGGGACTCAGAAACTGCAGGAGCCTTCACATTCTGAGTATCCACAGGAAAGGTAGCGCACGACTTATTGGGAAAAAAATCCTGTAAGTTCATTACATCCCTCCACAGAAGAAGCTGTAAGCATCTTCGACATGGGATCTACCAAATATTTGACAATGGAAAATATTTCCTTGTTGGAATTGGGAAAAGTGCCCTCATTTTAACGGCATGCAAAGCATATTGGGGGTTTTTACACCAGAGAAGTTCAAGCACTTCACAGCCATTTTTAAGACCCAAAATTTTACTATTGAACCTAGGTGCATGTGGTTTAGCTGTGGGCTTATAATAAATGATCAGAGGATCCGGTTTATCTAGAGTGGAAGAGATCCATAACTTAACAGACTTATCTGTATTGTCTATAGTTGCATTTAAAATAGGTTAAGATGCACTTAAAAAGTTGCACTAAATAGAGCAGGTTTAGGGGGGAGATTAATGATCTAATAGTGTGGACATGGGGATCGCATAATGATCTGTCCACACAAGAGCAAAGGTGACTCAACTGCCAGAGTTTTACATTAGACTAGAGAATACAGGTTCTAACATATTCTCTGTACAAGGGGTAGGAACCATGACTGGTTTTATGAGCTGTATAGTCTTTGAGTAAATTGGACACTGAAATGCAGCCATTGTGTTCAAATTGAAGATTAAGATCCACAAGGATGTTAAAGTTAGAGAATTTAAGGGCAAAAGGTGCAATGGGTTCTGAAAGAGCTTGAGATTTGGCCTCCAGCCTCCAGACCCAGTGAGAGAGCCCAATTGTGTAAAAGTTTCAGAGGGAAAATGACACCTTAACAATCAGGAACTGGAATGTCAACTGGGGTGCATATAAATCTGATTTAAAATAATGGTAATACTACCACCTTTTTTGGTTCAGGCAGTCTCACCTGATAATTATAGGAAGAGACTGACCTATGTCTGGGGCAGAGCTATGGTTAAGCCAGATTTCAGTTAAAAAAGAGTATTTGGTCTCTGATCAAGAATTAAAGTCAGGATATCAAATTTTTGGTTAACTAATGAGTTGCAGTTAAAATTTGATATAACGATAATAACCTTTACAAAAGAAGGCCGGCTTTCTGTCTCTGATGAAATCTAAAGTAAAATTAAAGTGCTTACATGCTGTAGTGACATCCACCTGATTAATAGTATAAGGCAGATTCCCACATTCTATGTCACCAAGACAGCAGAACATCGGACGCATATGGAGTCAGTTGTTAGAAAATTGGCCAGGGTCCTTGGAGCTGTCTGGATGTTGATGAGCACAGACAGGCTTACTTTGGTCTGCCTATGATGGGCCCGCTACATACATCTGCTTTTGCCTTGTATTTTTAGGAGATTGTCATCGGTGTTGAAAAAGCCCTAGCCAACTAGATTGCACACTTTAAATACGGTGCCTCTATGTGGCATGGGCAAGGTGGCTGACTCTGATTAAAAATAAAAACACTGTCCATGAAGACAGCTTCTTGGTGGAAGGTGCAGAAGAGTCTCAAAGCACAGTAGAGATCCTATCTAAAGAAAGCAAGAATTAAAACACTCTTTAAAGTTCCCAGAGTATAAATTGTAAAGTACAGGTGTAGTGTATAGTCTGGGAGAAAACAAACTAAAGTAGGATGTCCACGCATTACCCTTGTTTTTATAGGGTATTATCAGTGATGTTGGAAAAGACCAGACAGCTAGACCGCGCACTTTAAATATGGCACGTCAAGATGGCTGACTCTGTTTTTAAAAAAAACAACAACAAAATAACTTCCATCTGCAAACCTGGCTCGGGGAGAACTGCCTCAATTCACAGGGGAGTTCTGACCCCAAGTAAACAAGAATTAAAACACAGTAAAATCCCAGAATAGAAAATGTAAAGTGCTAAAGTGCTGTTGGTAACTTTTGCTCTTGGTAACTTAAGGTGGTAATTCTTTGGAATTTACAGTTTGTGATTTGTCATTTCCATCCCCTCCAACCACCCCTTCCTCATTTAGTTTTGTTTGAAAAGATGAATTTAGTCAAGCATATTTAAAGTAAATATCTGTGTTAGCAAAGTAAGTAAATAAATAAACATTATCCAAACGAGAACAAAAACTTTTTGCATACATAGATTGGAACTTGTGGCGATCAGTCTATTTTTGATTTTCTTCTAGTGTAGTATGTCCCCACAGGCAAATAAGCATTACCATGCACTATGTAATGAAAAAAGTGTGGGTGGACCAAATTCTCATAAGCAAAAAAAATAATCAAAATTCCAGTTCATGATCTATTTTCTGCACTACCAATCTGTTCTTTGGTGAATCAATTGGAAATTCCATATTGATGAGGTTCTCCTTGCTGATAAGGGAAGGTCAAGAATGCCTCTAGGGCCAGCAAGCAAAACATTTGCTTATCAACATAGACATGTCTATAAACTGAGGTGTATGCTATGTATTTCAAAGATCTTAGAGACTAATGATAGCTAGGATTTTAACACATGTTTAAAAGTACATACTTTCACATGATGCCTCTGTCAGGAGCATTCACTTTCACTTGATGATGCAGCATTTTCCACTCATCTACAGATGTGGTATTGAAACAGTATATATCTTTCAAACACGTATGTTTGTTTATCATTACCACAGAACTATCCAGCCTCATTTTTGTTGTGGACCTCTCACTTTTTTTCTGTCATTCCTAAACAGTGGCATAGAGTTCATGCTTTCGCTCTAAAACATGTACTGTTCATTGGTTTTACTTACTTAACTGCGCAGTAAGGCCATGGCAGATAATTCACGAAATGCACGATGGGCGAAGAAGTTATTTGTCATACATGGGATAAAGTGTATATTTACATCATTCTCATATGAACACAACATGTATGACTCCAGAGAGCACCATGGTGCTCTGGCTGAGCTGTAGTTGAGAAAGACTGCAATTTCAAGTGCAAAAGAAAAGTGCATTTGCCAAGAACCTATTTCATGTACTGGCTTAGTCATCTTTAAAGTGTGCCTTCTAAGGCCACGAAGCTGAGTCCCTAATATATAAAAAAAAAACGTGACATGGTAGACATTGGAAAATGTATGCCCTCAAAGAAGCAGTTACTACTAGCTGTTTTCACTGTGTAGATAAAACTGCATTTTATTTTTATTTTTGAAGCGCAAGCTTGTTTATGAGTCAAATCACGTGCCTATCTGGGAGTGGAAAAATGCTAGTTGGGTCATTAAGTTAATTTTCTTTTACATTTAAACATTAAATTCTCTGCTGAATGTACAGTTTTGGTATATATATCACAAAAGTAACTTTAGAAGCTTGTACTTCGTGCTGCTATGGAGTTTCTCAGCCCTGCTCCAGGGGCAAAAATACATGCCATTGAATGGCTGGTTAATGATCCCCCTCATGGAAGGCAGCAGTGGTGTCTGTAGTGACCACCTAGCAAGGATTACCTCTCTAGACTATGGACAGGACCAGCTGGAAAGGGTTAATTTCACAGTGCTTTCTTTGAAATGAAAATGCCACAGTTGGATGCGAGGAATTGCAACCTATGATTCTCAGAGCTCAGTTGAGACCGAGGGAAGGATACCTCATCTACACTTGATAGCGACCAGAGGGAGGCCCAAGGTTCCTGTGGGTGGCAGTCAACTGAAATGAAGTGATGAAAAATTAGGTTGAAATTACATAAAACACTATCTAGGATTGGGTGTGGGAAATTCTTTAATCACTAGCTAGTGTGCAGGATAATACTGGCAACTCATCCACCACCTCCTCAGAACATATATGGACCTGGGAAGAAAACATTAAAGGAGGAACACTCTGCCTAATTGATGTTAGAAGAACCAAGTACTTCAAACTCCTCCTGCCACCCACTGGGTGAAACTGCTATCCAACAGCCAAGTGGTTGGACTCTTTTTGCTTCTATATGAACACAAAAAGCAAAAAAACACCCGACTCCTAAGAGAGCCCATCTGACCACTGTGGACCGATGGTCAGAAGCAACGCTTTGAGAAAGCCTTAATTCTAGAAAGCCTACCTTGAGGACCAGAGGGCTGCAATTGTGACTAAAAGGAATGTTCCCAGCAGTTGAAAACAATAGAGGCACAGTATGACCGAGACAGGAGATTCTGTAGGCTGACAAACCTTCTGCAGGACACAATACCAGGTTTTTCCCACTTAGAGCATATTCCACCCTAAAAACTGCTTCAGCCGGACCCTGTGGTGGAGGCATTTAACCTTGTGGAGACCTGTCGAGCTACAGATTACAGCTTTGACCCTCAGGTAGAAGTTGCGAATCAAAATAATGACTAAATATGAAGGTAAACTTGTTGAGACTCAGCTAGGTGATCACAATGTTGAGACAGGCTTCCACCAATCTCCTCCTGGAGAAGCCGGATTAATGGACATTGAGCTAGAAAAGCTCACTACCAAGAACTTGACAAGGGGAAAAGGAGGAAGAGACAAATAGAGCAAACACTGCTCCAGCACCTCATGTACTGGTTTCAGTAAGGGAAGCAATACAAGACATCATTATGCAATTCACAAGAGAATAGTGAAAGCTTGCAGAGTAACTGACTCCAAGGGACCTCTCTAGGTTCTTGACTTGAAGCTAAAAAAAACAATCACTTCTCCATTACGGTCTTCCTGAAATCACCTTAAAACCTGATGAGCCTCAACCTTTTTTTTATAAACAAACCTTTTTTCGGTTTTACTGCTCATTTTATAAGCAGTACACAGTACAAAACATGGTCGATCCACAGCAATAGTATCAGGCAATTAAAAAGAAAAAACAGTGGGCCATTTCATGTCAGACAACAGGCAGGTCGTAATAAACCCAATTTTTCATTGCTTGGTAGTACAACTACAGGCTCTGTAGATGTGCTTGCCCACTTACTCTCACCAATCCATTGCAGAGCACCACTCCACTACAGTAGGTGAAGAGGATGAGGACTTCCAATGGCAACCTGTGTTATGCATGGCCAGAACAGTACCAATGCCCACCAGGATATGGTCTCCAGGGGGTCCTCCAAAATCATCCAAGAGGCCCAACAGGGCAACACAAGGAGAGCAATCAGACAGCCTTTCCAAAACAGCAGTTAATGTAGCAAAAGTAAAGGGCCAATATTTTGCTGTTACCAGGCAGGACCAAACCATGTGAAAGAAGCGTCTTTCAGACCCCCTACAACTATGTCAAGTAGGGTTGGGGAGCGCACCAATTCTCCATAAGCAATGTGGGGGTAAAGAATGAAACATGTAAGTATTTTAGTTGAATCACTAGTAGATAAGAATAAATGACCAGCTCTTGTAAAGCGATCCTGATATTGATCAGCTGCAAACGTAACTACTGATTGGCGCTTTGTGTTCTCTTGGTGCTTTTTGTCACAAAACTTTACAAACAAATATCATTGGTTTCCTTTATCCAGTTTTAGTTGTTGCGGTGTCGTTTTCTCATTAAACATTTTATCAAGTTTTTTAGATTGGTTTGACAATTTAATTGTGTTGATTTCTTGACTTTAAAATTATTGGGGCTATGAAGTGGGGACTTGCAGAGAGGCCACTAATAGGACCTTGGACACGCGACCTAGATAAGTGTATGTTTGCAGAGAAGGAGGTGTTCAAATCTAGATGGTGTCCGAAGAAGTGGGATAAGAAGTGGAGCAGATGGAATGCGTACCGGGGTGACTTATGTGTCTCCCCGACTAAGGAAATGGAACTGTCAAAACACAGTATGTATTCTCTTGATCCAAATGGCTGAATACCTATATAATGTACTGTATTTGTATACCTGCTGTAACAAAGCTGTAATACAGGTCGATCAAAAATGTGATTTGTTTAAAATTAATACAAATATTTATAAAAATTAAAAGATTATTGGGGCTGCTTTACCTTAACCACACATTTTTCTGGACATTTGCCTACTCTGTATGCCAAGCTGCCAGGGTCTGAACAGAGATTCTCTTAGAAATGTGTTGTGGCCTAAGCATGATCAGTTGATTAAGTTGGAAGACACAACTCCCTCCCCAATTAATAACCCACTTTCTAAGTCCATTGCTCTGCAAGTACTTGGGATATCTACAGTTACAAGGACTGCCACCAATATAACGGGCGGGAAGCCTGACAGATCTTGATGCCAAGTTAGACTCTGCAACAGCTCTGTTTGACTTCTTAAAATATCAACCAATAGTATAATGAACTAATTGATGGATATAGTTCCAACCGACATTAAAGTATGTCTTTAGTGTTGATTGGACTTCATTGTCATTCGCGGCATGCCTTTGGCACATGATGAAACGGTTCTCACAGCATCTGTCATACCAATTAAATTAAGCAGTTGAATCTTAGCTGAAGGACAACGCCTTACTAGCAACTATTCAACGTGACTTAACTTTGTGTGATATGGACACAAACAACTGTAAGTCTTAGGAAATCCTTATTAGACAAATCTAAACTTCAGGATTAACCATCCATTGTTCATAGGTTAGCTTTGGAAAGCATATAGTTCTTCACATACCTTAGCTAGCAACATAACATACAAAGGAGGCTTCCAAGTCAATTGGCTCACAGTCACCACCGACTTTTTGGAGTTCAAAGGGGTCAGCCATCCTGCTTTCCTTCAGGGCAATATGCCTAGAAGACTTTTCTTGTTCTTCTATACAGTCATTTCATTTTCATGAATTCTAATGTGCTGTTTTTATGATTAAGCAAAAGGCACCCAATCGGCTATCTCCGCCTGATGACAATGGATATATGAACCTTATCATGGCACCTTATTGATTTAATATTGAAAATGTGTAAATGGACAGTTCACCTATGACAGACACTAGTGGGAGATGTCATTTTAGAGACTCTTTGGCTCTGCAGTTTGCAGCTACTAAGGTCCCCTTAATATCCATATTTTTGAAAAATAAAAACTGGCTGTCTATTCTCAATGGCTGTGGAAGCTTCCAAAGGAGAAGCTGTAATAGACATCTTTACATTGTTGCACATTACAACTGGGAAACCTGATTAGCAGTCCGATGCATTCTCTGACCTTTGATTGCATTTGCCAAATGTGATGAAGGAAAGGATCAGATGTGGGGAAGCAAAATAAGGAAGATGTTGTTCTCAACAATTGATAATGTGGGCTGCAATGCCTTAATCATTAAAATATTAGAACAAAGAGTTCATTTCGGGTGGTCGGAAACTTGGTCCATGGAATTATGTGATCAGAGCATTGGTTGTGCATAGATGGAACACAGACTTGTTGATTAATTGATCACTTGGAAACAGTGGTTGGGGTCTATCTTTTGGTCCAAGCTATCTTTTGGTCAAGATTAGTTTTTCCGTTGATGTATTTTGAAGAGAAGCATCTTTAGGTCCTATCAAAATGTAATGATGGTTGGTGCTCTGTAAGGAACTGAGGGAAGAGAATTCCAAGCAAAACCTGAGATGGATTGGCTGAGGGCCTGTTCTATCTCTGACGCAGAGGAATTCCAGCAATAGTTATCTTTTGTTCTGTAGATCTCTTTTGTTTTCTGAGATATTAAGATTGCGTGCTTTGCATTTTAGGAGTTGAAAGGCAAGATTTGGGATTGTGTGTGATGATTGGGGATGGTGTGGTGAGATTGTTGTGAAGCATTTTCTTTTGATAAGTTGGTGGAAATGATTTCTTCATGTCTTTCTCACACATCGAGAAACAGGCTTAACAAGGTGGATAGCTTCTTTTAACTTTCTAAAGAAAAAATACTTTTTCCAGTTTAAAGTCACTATCAGATTACTTTAAATTAAGAATTATCGAAGCATACACCATTAAATCCTAGCATTTGTAAAAAAGGATTTTTGTTTTTTATTACAGCAAGAAAAAAGAATATTTACAAACTTTCATCGTCAGCTCTTCTGTTGGATTGACAGATGGCATGATCTAACAATGGAGGACATTAGAAGAATGGAAGATGAAACACAAAAAGAACTAGAAGCGGTGAGAGTTTAAAATATAATCAATTATAAATTTCCCTCATCAACACGAAAATTGGAAGGAAAGTTGGCAACAACTTTATCGATTCATATTGTTTCTCATGAATGCTTTCTATGCAATGATTTTTACATGTTTTATATTCTTCTAGCACCAGTAAGAAATGTAAGCTTTTACCAGTTTAGGGCGAGAAGGAGACTGTTAATAATTCTGCATTCCACCATGGATTTTGGGACATTGGTTCTTACTCATAATTCTTTGCAGATCACTTACATATATTCTCTATAGTTCACAAACATTGCCCACCCTATGAAAATCCCTGCCGTACAAGTGCTGCCACAAAGGAAGACATGTCATTATCACGCTTATGCTGAAGTCATTGGTTTTCTCCTTGACTTCCATGGACTGAGATATTAATATCCAGGTAGACCACACACTTTCACCATTTAGATGGTGAAATATTTCCCTCAACATCTGTCCTATGAACTGAGACTCTACCACCTTCCCAGACTCAGCTGTAGGAACATGTGTAAACATGTTAGTTTCCAGAGCTAGCACCATGTGACAGATCACCCACTTGTGCACCTCACAAGCCAGAACAGGGATCCTGAATCCTCAATGTTCTATTGAGCTGTTGCATGCCAAGTGTCTGTCCAAGACTGAAGCATCAATAGTGCTGGCCACACACTTCAGTTGCCTTTTTTGTGATGCTCTCAGTCTCTCATGATGTAGAGATTGTGGTGAAATGGCTGCAATTTGTTTGCCACCTTGTAGTCTCATGGTCACATCCCTAGCTAGGATTACTTTAATATAACCGATGGCCACAGTTCCAGAAGTACATACTTGTACGTCTACATGAAACTCCAACATAGTATTGCACATTGAGAATTTGTCAAAAGTTACAAACATTTGTCTATTGCTCTTCTCAAAATTTGCTGGTTTTTCATACAACTACACCAAATGAATTATTATATACTACTTGTGCATCACCTAAGGGCGTTCAAATCTCTTAGCTTTCTTAGATGTCGTCTTTGTTACACTATGCGTATTATATTAGAAACAGCTGGTGTAAATCAGCATTTTTACTATAATGTGATGGAACACACTGGCTAGATATTCTTAGAAGATGCCTTAATCCAGGGTAACCTTGCAAAATCACCAGTTTCAATGCTCAACTTCTCATGTAGCAGATTTGTTGTTTTCAGAAGAGATTTAAAAAAAAAAAATAAGGTGTCACCAAACTGCTTGCCAGTGCTGTTCTGAGTATGATGTGGTTTTCTTGTGCCTATGACATCCGATGCTGCATTGCAGGACATTGGCTAGCCTCACTTGAATGGTGAATTATTTTCCTATGGGAAATAAAAACATCAATAAGAGATAAACTAGTTAAAATAAAAATATAAAATCAGATAACCTTTAAGAGAACGTGCAGTGTAATTGTTTTAGTGAAGTGCAATACAATGCTTTCGCTTAAATTGATATCAGTTTCATTTTGACAATAATACTGTTCGATCCAAATATTATTTTCTTTCTGTTCCTCGTGGACTCCTATCCTTTGCATACACCAGCAAGCATTGGCAGAACCAATTGGTCTGGTGTTGGCTGCCAGCATTTTGACAATTCTTATTTTGTTCACTCAGGATTTTAGCAAAACTTTATTGTTAGAGAAGCTGCTCATAAGTCTAAAAACAAATCATTGGCTAAAGGAAAAAAAATATTTTTTGACCTAAAAAAAAGGATAAATTACCATTGAGGATCTGGCATTAAAGGGAACTACTTTTCGTGTTGATGTGCTGCTTGTGAAAGGGCTTTGCACCATAACTCACATTGAAATTAGCCAATGGCTGAATTGGGCTGACCTATTGCCCCATGATGCGTGGTGAAGTGGCTAGAAGAAAAATGTGAATGACATCACAAACTAATGGAAGAAGTCTGTCTGGAAATCTCTGTAATCATAATTATAGTAAAACCAGCTCATGTTAGCTAATACCAGACCTAAAAAAAAAAAGCCTATTGGTCTAGGGTCATTGTCAGCCTCTTGCCTTTGCAACTGCCTTTTTGAAATGTGTTGTAAATCTTTATTACGGACAGACAAAGAGGCTTGCAAAGACAGGTTTGCAAAGCATGCACACAGAGAGGCTTGCAAAGACAGACACATTTATAGAGAGATGGATTTGCAAAGGCAAATATAGATAGATTTGCAAAGGGACAGGGTTGAAAAGATAGAGTAGAAATAGATAGGGCTGCTAAGATAAATATAGATAGATATGGTTGCTTAGATAAATAGGGATAGGGTTGCTAAGATAACGATAGATAGGGTTGCTAAGATAAATAGGGATAGGTAGGGTTGCTAAGATAAATATAGATAGTTTTGCAAAGATAGACAGATAGACAGATAGATAGATAGAGTTGCATAGACAGACCGGTTTGCATAGATAGATAGGATTGCATAGATAGATAGGGTTGCATAGATAGACAGATAGGGTTGCATAGGTAGACAGAGAGCTAGACTGACCAGCAGGTCGGTAGCTAGATTGGCAGATAGATAGACCGGTTGGTAGACAGGTTGATTGAAAATAGAAAGATAAACTGACAGGTAGTTAGACAGGCAGTTAGCTAGCCAGGCAGGTAGGTATAGGCAGGTAGATAGGTAGACAGATCTGACCGATAGATAGATAGACAGGTTTGTAAAGATAGACAGATATAGATAGATAGATAGTTTGCTAAGATGGATATAGATAGGGTTGCTTAGCTAGATTGACAGGCAGACCAATACAGCTGAATTGGTAGGTAGGAAGGTAGATGGATAGATAGATGTGTAGGTAGACAGACCGATAGATAGACGGGTAGACTTATAAATAGACAGGTAGATAGATATACACACAGATAGACCGTTAGAGGTGCCAAGTTAGATTGATAAATGGGCAGAAAGACCGGTTGATAGACTGAAAGACGGAATAGACTGGTAGATGCGTAGACAGATAGGGTTGCAAAGATAGATAGATAGATAGGTTCGTAGATAGCTAGGGTTGCAAAGATAGATAGATAGATAGATAGATAGATAGATAGATAGATAGATAGATAGATAGATAGATAGATAGGTTCGTAGATAGCTATGTAGACAGCAGGTCGTTAGATAGACATGTGGATATACTGCAGCTAGTTAGATAATTAGACGGGTCTATAGCTAGACTGGTAGGTAGGTAGACAGACAGGAAGGTAGGCATATAGATAGATAGATAGATAGATAGATAGATAGATAGATAGATAGATAGATAGATAGATAGAGAGGTAAAGCTAGATACAGATATAGATAGCTAGGGTTGCTAAGATAGATAGATATATAGGTTTGCTTAGACATATTGGCACACTGATGGAGCTGTGTAGATAGATAATTGGAATAAATGACACATCTTTAAATAGTAATACAATAGTTGTAAGTCTATATCAGCATAAAATACAAGAGCTCTGGAAAAAAATAGAAAGCCTTATTAGCAGGAAACCGGTTAAATGTGTTTCCAAGAATAAGTGTAGAGTGTCACTTAAAAGAAGCCCAGTTTTCAGTATTTATCCACTTTTGAAAATAAATGCAGACAGAAAACACATTGTTTTCTGTCTGTATTTATCTGTAAAAATCCGTAAAAACGGAAAACATGGAGCCTTATTTATAAAGAACTTTTTCAAGTGGATACAATCTGGTATGCTGTGAAACAGCACCAGTCATATAAAGAAAGGCCATAGCGTTAGCAGGAGACCGGAACAAAGCTGGAATATGCCCTGTGCTCACATCAGGTTATAAACACAAAGACAACACTTAGCAATAAAGTGAAACCAAAAACAATGGCATTTAGGTAACTACATCGCCTATGGATTTTCTAATTGTAAAAGAGCAAAATGCAGTGAACGTGCAGTGAGCGAATGACTGAAGTAGGCTGACCCACTGGCCATATGCTGTATGCTATAGTGGGATGAAGCAACATATACATCTTTCAGCAGAGCAATGGCTGAAGAGAGCTGGCTGAAAGCACCTTTAAGTATATTATAAATATAATTTTAGTAAAAATCAAAAGGCCTTGGCTAACGCCAAGCCTAAAGAATATTTGGTATATTTTTCATACCTCCACGTGAATCTCTGGCACTGCAGTCACCATGTTTTCAAAGGCCATGTACTGGTCCATTGCTTCATCTATGGTACTCGTGAAGAGGGACCAGGCTACTAAAACTTTTTTGTCCATCACAGTGTTCATAAAAGATCACTTTAGTATAAATAATGGGATATGTACTTGACGATGTCCCTAAAATGTACATCTTAATTATGTGACCAATTATTGACTCCAGGTCGGCAGACATAGTTTTCTCCTCATAGGATTTGTGCATCTGGATCATAGTCACACTGAGATAAAGGCTTCCTTATCGGCACAGTGCATGTACACTCCTGACTGTTTTGTGTATCTTGTTTCGGGTTTAGTAGAATCATTTGTAAGTATTTGAAATGGGTCTGTGAAAGTCTTGATCAATTAAGATTTTCCATCCAAAATCTCCTCCTATTTGAAGAGGTTCCTTTCCTACCGTATCCTCCATCCTTTCAGCATACCTTGTACCAGAACATTTGGAGCACCATATTGCTTTATTATCTGGTTGTTTCTAGTATATTTTTTCAGAATGCGATTTTAAATAGGGAACTGACTTCGCATATGTTTCCTTTGAGTGTCTTAACTTGTCTCCAAAAGAACATAGGACGTCCTGCCTAGATACATTACCCATCCATGTAAAAGTACTGGAAAGCCACTTGGAGGCTCAGATTAAATATTCCATAGTTAAAATTCGGTTACCTGTTTTCCCGTTTATACTGATTTCTACCGATAAAGACTGAAAACCATTTATTTTCATGTCTGCATATCTTTCTAAATGTGGATAAAACGGAAATTAGGTTGTTTTTTTCAGAATGCTCTCCTGCATGACTTCCAAGCCAATAACGGCGTGGAATGACAGGTAATGGGATTAAAAAAGAAAGGGATATTAGTAATGAGTCCTAAACGGAAGCAGGTATGCCCATGCTTGATATTAAAATATGTGCGTTTCTATATAAGTGCATTGATTTATCATTTGTGGGCGTTCACATCATGTATTCAAGTATGAGTACATAATTATTGGTTAAATAAATGTGGGAATAGGTTAAATAAATGTGGGAATATGCTAGCTTCAGCTTCTTTTTTGACAAAACCCCAAATAAGAAGTATAAATACAGATACAGATAAAATTAGCAAAAAATGAAAATGAAGGAATACAGGCGGAAATGTAAAAAAAACATAAATACCATAAACCAGGAGCCCTAGTTAAAAATGACCTCATAGATGAGCTTCAGTCTGGCTTCAGTCAGGATGCAGAGCAGAAACCTTAATTTTTTAAAACAGCCGACAATGCACTACTGTTCTTGAGAAAGGCAGCTTCCGTCACCTCATTCTCCAGGACCTCCTAAAAGCGTAGGTAAATCACTCAACTCTACAGAAAATTAATTACGATAATAGGGGGTTAATTGTGCAGTCCTCGCTCGGTTCTCGTCATACCTTGTAAATCAAAGTCAGAAAATAAAATTGGAAAACTCTTTACAACTTCTCATATTGCACCTTGGTAAATAGTGAAATATTGTGCCTTCCTTTTATGTCGATGATACTCTCCTTCTTTTGAAAATGTACTGCCCCAGTGATATTAAAAGTGAAGCCCAGGTTGCCCCAGTATTGGAACTTTCATAGATCCCCATGCTTTTGTATCATTCCCCATCGTCGGAATGGGAGTCTCGGTAACCAAAAATAACATAGCAGTAGGTACAAAATAGAAAGAAAAGGCCTAGGCCTCATTCCCTTTTGTAGCATATCCGCCTCTTTTTGTAAAAGAGACCAAACCTAATCATCATCCAATCAGAAGAGCCTCACCCCTTAGAACCCTCCTGAAGGAACCTCAGAGCCTCAGATTTTCTACCGCACGTTGTGCTTAGGGAGTCTCCTTTGAGCTCTGCTCAATCTCAACTCTTCAAGTGTTTTCTTAGGATTTCTCTTCAGAATTGTTGGCTGTCCCTTCCAGGATGTCTGATAAGGAGAAGAAGGCCCTTTTCAAGCCATGCTCCACCTGTGGCAAGAAAAGATTGTTTGTTGAGGATAGGCATAAAGATTGTATATATTGCCTCTATCCTGATCATAAGGCTGCGGACTGCAAGATCTGCCGCACCTTTTCTATTAAGACCCTCCGGGACCGTGAGGGTAGGCTTCTTACTTGGCTCCAGAAGTTGAAGTCCTGAAAGGACACAGTCTCCAGTGACAGTGAAGACTCTTCTTCAGCCTCATCTTCAAGAAGGTCAGTCAAAAGGGGTAGGGCTTCCCCTTCTCCTTCTGTGGAGCGTCCATCTAAGGATGTGAAGAGTCTTCACTGTCACGGCAGCTGGAGCATCGACGACGCCCATCTCATCGTCGATAGTTCACTCGTCGACTAGGTCTACTCCGTCGCCGACGACGGCAGCATTACCAGGTACAACTCCATTGTCGACGATACTGTCGTCGATGGACAGAATCACTTTTTCCTTGAGACTGATTACACCTGACATGACGTCACCGAGGAGAGTTACCCCCTTGCCTCCAGCTCTGCTGTTAGAAGAGGATGATGACGACTCAGATGAGGAGGATCAGAACTCGTATGGATATGCACACAGTCCTTCCCAGCTTCTAGTAAAATGTCATGAGACGGATTCCGAAGGAGAGTACCTGCAGGAATGTGGGTATCAACATATTGGGCAGGTATGATCGCCAACTATGGTGTGACATTTCGCCCCATCTAGATGAACTGCCTCAGGAGTCAAAAGGCGACGCAAGGAAAATTTTACAAGAAGGGGAGGCAACGTCCATGGTGATAATTGATTGTGCCATGGACATCGCCACAACTGCCTTTCGATCGCTAGCTGGTGCTGCAGTTCCTCGTTGCCAGGGATGGCTCGGGGCGACTTGGTTCAGACCTGAAATCCAGAATAAAATCCTGGATCTACCTTTTGATGGAGAGGCGTTGTTCGGGAAACATATCGATGACACTCTCCAGGATATGAAGAAGGATACCGAGACGGCGAGGTCTCTGGGTACACTACAGTACCGAAAAGCTCCTTTCAGAGGTGCCAGAGGTAAGAGTACCACGTACAGAGGCTCTTACCAGCAGCAACGATACCCATCGTACGGATCAGGCTCACAACAATATGGCCAGCCTTATCAACAAAGACAAAGCCAGTCCTCGAATTTCTCTCTATCGAATAATAGAGGAAAACAAAATCGCCAAGGACGGGATACGTCCAAGAGGCAATAGCAGCATCCTGGCTCGTCCTACTGTGCCCACCTCCACAAGATCATCGGTAGGAGGCAGGGTATCTCAATTCCTTCAGAATTGTTCCAAGATAACATCAGACCGTTGGGTGCTAAACATCATTCGAAAGGGCCATACTTTGGAATTCACACAAATCCCACCATCCAAGCCCCCGGCTGCCATGCCATCAAAACATCTGCGTCTCCTGCGGCTCGAAGTTCATCAGATGCTCCTGAAAGGTGCTATAGAACCGGTCCCCTCCTCTCAAAGAGGGGAAGGATTCTATTCTAGGTTCTTCCTGGTGAGGAAGACGCCAGAGAAATGGCACCCCATTTTAGATCTCAGGGAGCTCAACACATATCTCATTTCCCTATCCTTCCGGATGGTCTCCCTTCAAGACATACTACGTCTCATCAATCCAGGGGATTTCATGGCCACGCTCGATCTCGAAGATGCGTATTTTCACATACCTATTCACCCTGCACACAGAAGGTTTCTACGGTTTACAGTAGCCAAGAGCCACTTTCAATTCAGGGTTTTACCCTTTGGACTTCGCTCAGCTCCAAGAATCTTCACCAAGGTGCTGGCACCGGTGGCGGCGTTTCTACGGAGGAATCACTTTCAAGTCTTCCCTTACCCGCACGACTGGTTGCTGAAGGCTCCGTCCAGGGAGGCTGCGAGGGAAGCAGTCAATGCATGTACAAACCTTTTCCAGAATCTGGGCCTTACTCTCAGCAAGGAGAAGTCATCTCTGGTTCCGTCCAGGACTGCACGTTTCCTCGGGGCCATCTTGGACTCAAATCTCAACAAAGCTTTCCCAACCTTAGAAAGACAGGAAAGACTGCAAACTATGGCACTGGCCTTAAGAAAAAGAAAGTTTCTTTCAGTATGCCGTTAAAAATCCCTTCTGGGAATGATCTCCTCATGCATTCCTCTGATTCCTTACTGCAGATTGAGGATGCGTCCTCTTCAGGAGCAGCTCGACATTCAGTGGCAGCAGATTCACGGTTCGTTCGACGACAAGGTGACCATCACCTCAGCAATGAAAAAAGCTGCCTTATGGTGGACGAAGGAGGAAAACTTATCCCAAGGTCTATCCTTCATAAGCGATCCGTCTCCTCAGGTTGTGACGACGGATGCGTCATTGGACGGCTGGGGGGCAGTACTGCAGGACCTTGATGTCAGTGGACATTGGTCTCCTCAGCACAGTCTTCTTCACATCCATCTCCTAGAACTCAGGGCAATCAAGCTGGCTCTTCAAGCATTTCTCCCTTGCCGGAGAGGTTCGAAGGTTCTCATCCGGATGGACAACACCACGGCCATGCATTACATAAACAAAGAAGGAGGAACCAGGTCTCTCCTGTTGTCTCAGGAAGCTCAGGAAATCTGGGAATGGGCTATCCTTCATGAGATTTCGCTGCAAGCGGAACATCTGCCAGGGATCTTAAACGAACATGCCGACAGACTAAGCAGACTATCCTCAGTCAGTCACGAGTGGGAACTGAACCAAATGGTTCTGGACAAGGTTTTCCGACAGTGGGGCAAGCCCTCAATAGATCTATTTGCCACTCCGACCAACAAGAAATGCCGGTCTTATACAAGCAGGCTTCACCATCGAGGATCATTGGGGAATGCTCTTTCGATAGCCTGGTCAAGGGACATTTGTTTACGCCTTTCCCCCCATTCCAATGATACCAAGACTTATCAGGAAGATCAAGGTGGAGCCATGCAAGATGATCTTGATAGCTCCGGCTTGGCCGAGACAGTTCTGGTTCACGGAACTCCATCTGTTGTCGCTGGTTCCTCCTCTTCCCTTGCGAGCCATTTCGGACCTTCTCACGATGTCCGATGGGCAGATTTGGCATCCGGATCCAGCTTCAATGCACCTGACAGCATGGCTCCTGAGCAGCGAGAATTCATGAACCTTCCCATCTCGAATGAAATAAGACCGGTTCTCTCCCAGGCTAGAGTTCCTTCTACAAATAAAACTTGCCGTTTGAAATGGAAAAGATTTTGCATTTGGTGCAGGAAAGAAGGCGTTGATCCTTTCTCTTCTTGACCTCATCAACTTTTGTCCTTAGCTAAAACAGGACTGGCGCATTCATCCATAAAGGTTCATTTAGCGGCAATTTCTAGATACAAACGTTCAGCATCTGGACCTTCTCTCTGGTCTTCAAGAATAATGAAACAATTTCTCAAGGGATTGTTTCGAGTTTATCCCCCGGTGAGGCCTCCGCCTCCTACTTGGCAACTGAACTTGGTTCTCACGCAACTCATGAAGAACCCTTTTGAACCTATACATCGGACGGATATGAAATTCCTTTCATGGAAATTGGCTCTTCTTCTTGCCCTCACTTCTGCAAGACGCATTGGGGAGCTACAGACTCTCACGATTCAGGAGCCGTTTCTTCAATTCAAGAGGAATACTGTAATCTTACGAACTAATCCAAGGTTCATGCCTAAGGTACCTTCGGACTTTCACCTGAATGAGACAGTAATTCTTAAATCTTTCTTTCCTCACCCTTCCACACCAGCAGAAGGGTCACTGCATTCTCTGGATGTGCAAAGGTGCTTGAAATTTTATTTGGATCGCACCAAGGAATTTCGTAAATCCTCGCAACTTTTCATTGCTTTTGGTGGTCCTCGCAAGGGTCTCCCTCTTTCAAACAAAGTATTGCGAGATGGATCTCCAGTGCCATTCTCTATTGCCACTCAACAGCGGGTAAGCCGCTGACCAGCAGAATTAGAGCACATTCCACAAGATCTGTGGCTTCTTCGTCAGCTCTCTTCGCAGGAATACACATCAGACATTTGTAGGGCTGCAACGTGGAGAAGCGTGCACACCTTTACGAAGCATTACTGCTTGGAATCCTTGACGCAAAAGGACACAGCAGTGGGCCAGGCAGTCCTGAGGAACCTCTTCCACTGATTGGTGAGCTTTCTTTTCTATCCCTCCTTCCTTTTCTGCACATTTTGTATCTTTGGAATAATGATGGCTTTTGCAATAATTGTTTATGCCACAAAATGTGCTGTATTGCTTACTGCTTTCTACTCTGATATAAAAGCATGGGAATCTATGAAAGTTCCAATACTGGGGCAAGAAAACAAGTTACTTACCTGTATCTGTGGTTCCCCAGTATTGGTAACTTTCATAGATTCCCATACGCCCACCCTCCTCCCCAAGGAAAGCACAGCCTCCAGCAGATATGGTTACTGTTACACAACGGCTGTGAAAATCTGAGGCTCTGAGGTTCCTTCAGGAGGGATCTAAGGGGTGAGGCCCTTCTGATTGGCTGATGATTAGTTTGGTCTCTTTTACAAAAAGAGGCGGATATGCTACAAAAGGGAATGAGGCCTAGGCCTTTTCCTTCTCTTTTGTACCTACTGCTATGTTATTTTTGGTTACCGAGACTCCCTTTCCGACGACTGGGACGGATACAAAAGCATGGGAATCTATGAAAGTTACCAATACTGGGGAACCACAGTTACAGGTAAGTAACTTATTTTCTTTTGGCTGACATGCAATCTAGGATGGATATCTGCCAAACTTAAGCTGCTTAAAACAGAGGTACCTCTGATTTCACCCATCCATACTACTACTTCCCAGTTCAAGCCTGCCGTGACACTTACTTTGTTAAACTCATATGTGCCTTAACATTTTACATCCTCAAAGAGGATTTCAAGCAAGTGATGCAGTCCATAGTGTTATTGAGGCTAAACTTCAAAAACACCCTACTTGTTGGAATTTCGGAACTATACTTATCGCCTCACCTTATGAATACTCCTGGTTTCAGGGGGGCCCAGAAAACTGTTCCTCAGCTCTGTAAGGCTGCTAGATGGCGCCACAGGGGTCCAACTGCAAAAACTCCACCCCCAGCAGTGAAGTCACCCGAATATATTAAGAGCCAACCAGTCTGGTGACCTCAGTTCCCACTCCCACTGAGGCTCTCTAAAGCCACGTCTTTTTGTCCCTCTGCCAAATTCTTCCACTTTTGACAGAGACTGTGTCAAATTTATTTTCAAGAGCCTCAGGCTTCAAGCCTTGGAGGTGGCACAGGAGGATTCTTTTCGGGCACCCAAAAATGAATGAAAGTAAGGTCTGTGGACGGGACATGACTGCTTTCTGGATTCTAGTATTCTACTAAAGACCATCAAGAAGTTGAAATCCAAGTTGTTTTTGACTAGGGACTGTAGTGAGACTCCTGAGAAGTTTCCTCCCCCTCAGGTTTGTCACATTTGAAGGGAACATTCTTCTGAGAACTCTTCTTGCAAAAGAAACAAAAAGCACTATTGGAATGTGAAGTAGTCTTCTTTCTTGAGAAAGCTCTCCAGTTCACAGAGGCCTGATTTTTATCTGCCGAAGCCAGGCTCTTCCTAGATGTGATATTACCCATCCAAACCCCATTGAAATACTTGGACTTACAAAATAGCAGAGGCCAAGATTCTTTATCAGGGAGGGACATTTCCTCCCTTAGACAAGGTGTGATCTTTTACAACAGTTTTCGGAAGGCCTTTTGTGGAAATAACGTATGCCATTATGAGGTTAATCTTGCAATTCTCCACAATCTAGGTCTCCTTTGTGACACTGATGGTAGGCATGCAGATTGCCAGACATGATCGACATCCTTCTGGGTATCCCCCAATTTTGTCATCCCACCTGTCTCAAAGCTGTACCCCACAATCTTCCTTGCAGCTTCTCTTGACAGTGAATCCCTGAGGCTTGACTCCATGGGCTGCAAAGTTTCTGTCCCTGGAAGCTTGGCACTCTGGACTGCTAATGCTACCTGCCTTATGGGTAATGGCCAGAATTACAATTGACAGCCTGCTAGACCATCTGAAGAAGCCATTACTGACCTGGTGAGTGATGACCTAGATTCATCGTCTACATCCTAAAGTGTGGTTTTGATACTGGGGACACTGTTGCTTGGTCTGTGGGTATGGTGGTTATGTTGCATCATTATTCGCGAATGTTGTTCAGTTGGATTTTCAGGAGATGTCCGGGGTTAGATCGGGGTTAGATTGGACATGCTCTTTGATGGTAACTATTTGGTGTGAAAGCTAACTCCTCCTTGGAATACTTCAAGCATGGCAGGGCCCTGGCTCACGCCATGGACCTCGTGCTTCTGCACAACAATTTCACCAACTGTATTAAGAGTTCCAAGGTTATTGTAGAGCTGTTCAGCCCTGACAACCGCAGCCGTCTCAATCTGTTCGAATGCCACAGCAACTGTGTCGCTGCATTTGGGTCAGGATGAATCTAAAAGGTGTAAGTAGCTCCTGCAACAGATTCAGCCCCCACCCTCTTCTTCAGGCTTTGTAATTATTGTCTTACTGATCATGCAACTATGCACCCCATAGTAATCTGTTCAACCCATGTTGAAGGTAGAGAAGATAGACCTAGCGAGGCAGGCCAAAAGAGAGATGCCCTGTTGTGGGACCTCCATTAATATTTGTAAACACTGCAGAGTTCTGCCCATGCAGGACTCTGTACAAATGTTCAGTGGAGAGAGAGAGTCTCCAAATAACACAAAACAATCCCCATGAAAGGCAACACATGTTGTAAAACAAATGTACAAGAAAATATCAACTTTTTAAAAAAGTTAAGAGCTAAATAGAAATGTTCCCATAGCCATGCACACTCAAAAACTGTGCGGTCTCATTAAGGTTACCCATTGACCTCCTAAATCCTAGCATGCACCACGTATAGTCCTTCAGTTCTGTGAGAAGTATCCCAGACATTGGGCTCTGCACACTAGAAGCATATTGTTTTCTTCGTAAATCCATTTTTAGATACTTTGCTTGATGCTATATTTATGCAGACTGGGTGACGGAGATTACTTTACAATTATCCACTGTTTTTCCCCTTTGGTATTTTCTCAGTTTGAAATGCTGTTTGTTCCCCTATTGGAAACTAATGAGGGAATGTATAACCTGTTGCTGGTGTTGAGGGTTCAATCTCTTTCAGGGTTTTTCTAGTAAATAAAAATCTGAGTGTCTGCGCATCTAACGGGACACAGGGTAGCGCATCCCCTACTAATGCATTGCTAATCAATTTCTTGACACATCAGTGAGGTCCCTCAGAATATTCCCTTCTTCTCTCAAGCTCCTTGAGATATACTTGGATCTGAGGGGCTTGAGGGTATTGGAGTTTCTGACAAATTTTGTCAAGGGAGTCATCAGCATCGTAGATAGTAATTGATGACTGGCTTCGTAGTGATGAGGATTTTAAAGTCATGAAGAATATCATCGTGTGGAGCACATACAACATTGAAGAAGCCTCCCATTATGTTAAGAGCAATGTTTACACCATCAGAGCGGAGTATGACGATGACACCAGCATTGTTAGTGCCAGGCCAAAATTTAGTGTATCTAGTCTGAGCGGTATCTTGTTTACCATAATCTTTTTCATTTACTTTTTTTCCCTTTAAAATAGTGCTGAATTTCTTTCCATCTTCCTTAAAGCTGATCTGTGGCCCTTCTGCAGAGAAGGTGATAGACCATTCATTTCATTCAGCTTTAGTAAACGTCAAGCCTTTTGACGAAGCACACTGCAGAGTGCCACAAAGCAGTACAAGTCTGGAAAAAACTATTTAAACCTGACAAGACGCTCCAATGATATTAAGCCCATCCTGCAAGTAATTTAATAGATCGAAAGTATGATTGCCTCCCATGTTGAGGTGAAAAATACCCATAAAGTCTTTATGTAGAAGCAGGCAATACAGCCATTGCATTTTAAGTAAAACATCCTGGACTGAAGGAGTTCAATGTGATTGTGATACTTAGGAGGATCTATAGCTGCATGGATTCAGTAACAAAAGACTTTGTAGAGGACAATTCTTACCTTTTCCCCCTCCAGTAGAGTCTGAACATTTTCAAAAGGCAAAGAGGAGTTCATATCTCTCTCCAAGGACTTCAGAACTTCCGATTTATTTATTACTGAGAAAATTTATTTTACAACCTGCGACTGTGCCTGTGTGGTGAGTTACGTCACTTTCCATTGAAAAGGCATATTTTATTTTCCTAATAATTGTACGTGCTGGATCTCTGAAAACCTTGCTCTGCATGTAAGCCAAGCAGTTCTTTAGACTCTCATATCTATAATGGTACATAGTACTGAAGTATGCAGATTTTTTGTGATGCCAACAGTCTTTGTTTTGGCATGTATGTTGTAAATCCCAGAGCATTGTGACAAAAGCTTACCTGTGCTAAAAAAGAAAAGGCCCTTTTGAAGATCCAGGCAGGTCTAGTACAGCAGGTCAGCTGGGCAGTTGCAGGGAGGCCTCTGGAGCTTGTTGTGACCCTGGAGCTCAGAACAGGAGATCAGCCAATTGATGCTTGGAGTCACTCAGATCTTCATGGGCACAAGGAGATGGTCTATTTCACCTTCAGCAAGGCAGCCACAAGAGGCAGAACAGTCCTATCGGGTGAGGGGGGGGGGGGAGTTCCAGGTAGGACTCAAGCACCAGGGTACTCCTTTAGGGGTCCAGGCAAGCCTCTTGGCAGTCCTCTGGGGAATAGTACAGTCCTTCTGGAGACTTCCACCAGTCGAGGGGTGTACCGAAGAAGCGGTTTAGGCGGTCCAATATTTATACATGGTGTCAGCGTTTGAAGTGAGGGTAACATAGTTTCTACTCTGATATCTGGCTCTGGAAAGTTCCTTCCTTCTCCTGACAAGGCTCCAGATAGTCTAAGGTGATAAAAGACTGGTTCCTTTGTGAGTGTTCTATAGGCAGCAGTTTGAAATAAAAGTGAGGCAGGGAACAGCGCTGCCTCCCCCAACCTGGCAGGATGGCCCATCTTGCCAACACCTAGTCCCCCTTTGTCTCACTATCTGGGAGGAAGGCACAAAGGCCAGCAGCTAAGTTCTTCACAGTTACGTGACCCAGAACATAGGTTGCAGGCACTTCTAAAAGTGGCATTATCATAATTGTGACTTACATCTGACTTTGCCGTTAAAGAATGCTTTAAATTACAATTTATTTGAGTCCAAACTTGACATTCCTATCTGTTGCCAATCACAAGGTCGATGTAATAAGGCAACTCAATGTTATCCAATTAGAGAAACAGGACTTACAGTAGAAGATGTCAAACTTAAAAACACTTCCTACTCTTTTAAACACAATGTACCCTGTCCTATGGGATATTTAGGGCTTATCTTAGGAGGGATTTATATGTATTAAAAAGGAAGGTTTAGCCCTGGCAAATGGTTTATTTTGCCAGGTTGAAATTTCAGTTTAAACCTGCACTAAAAGCTGCAATTGCAGGCCTGAGACATGTTCGAAAGTGTGTCTTAAGTGGGTGGCACAAAGAGTGCTGCAGGCCCACTAGTAACATTTAATTTAGAGTCCCTGGATACATGATCTACCATATTCTAGGGATGTATAAATAAGTTAAATATGCCAATAAGGTGTAGGCAAATTGTCTCGTCTCAAAAAAATGTATTTCGGCTAAAAGTAGCCATATAAGCACAAATATAGAAACTACATTACATTTGATTAAAAACAGAGTTACAAAATGACATGTGGTATATTGAATTATCACAACCAAGGCCCTTGGAGAATACCAGCCAAGGAGATGTGAATATGTATTATTGACAAAATCCATTATCAACTCATTTGGCCTTCTAGCTCACCCCAGCCCCACATTGTTGTTTAGGTGAGTGACTGGTAAAGTGATTGTGCAACATGTAGCCACTCTGGCTGATTGTAATTCCATTTTCCTTCTGCCTCAGGCCGCAGCCCCAAGATGTTGGTTAGTTTGGGTGGTAGCAAAGTGCTTATGCATTATATACACATTCTATGAATAGTTTAAGTGCTTGTGCAACCTACGGGCAATCTTAACGATTACTACTTTGTCTAGAATGTTAAGTTCATAAGAGGCCCTTATATAGGCAAGAGATGTCCCTAATCTGTTCTAACAACAATCAAAGAGAGAGGAGATACTCAATATCTATTTTGGGCATTGAAGTTAAAAAGTTTTCTTAAAAAAGTTCTAAAATGCTTGCTTACAATTTACATAGATACCAATGAGAAACTAGAAACTAGGTTCGTCGTGGGAGGTATAGTACAGTGTGTTGGCCCATACTAGGGTGTTGACTTTAAAATGGCACTGCGCACACACTACAATGAAAATAAAAAATGTGCGACAGAAAACACAATGTGTATCATATTTCAATATCCTGTATGCCTTGTAGTGTAGTTCCTATATTCCCAATAGGCTTTGCGCATTGGAATAACATAAACGATAGTTTAGACGTGGGACTTAGGTCGACTAGGTCTCTATTGAATATGTTAGACTTAATTATGAATGCCAGCTAGCTCAGAGGTCACTAGAAACTTTCTCGAATTCACAAGAAGGGATTAGTTTCTGACAACCGCATAAACATGACAACTTTGCTCCCTCAAGAATAAGGAGTATACCTCCAGAGTCGCGGAAACAATAGATAGCTATTTTACTCAGTCAATCATGCATGCTTAGTTTCACCAGAAGTGCAGAGAAACAGAGAGACGAGCGTTTTCAATAAAAGAGGATATTTATTGAACAATCTTCTTTCTCCTGCAAGAGAAGTGAATTGCTACAATCGCAATACAATCGCAATACTTGTCATAAAGTAAAGTGCGTACAGTAAAAGGAGTATTATAAAATAGTACTGTAAAAGCATAGTATGGTTTCTAAGCCATACGGTGTTTAAAATGGGTAAAATACATACAATGATAAAATAATGACTAAACGTACTCAACTGGTGCTTCTAAGATACGCCTACCCCGGTGTAACTAACCTAAGCCTAGTACAGGGAAGGAGTAAGTCAGATGTAGTTTGAGTTAAGATAGTTTCTGCCAAGAATCTAAATCAAGAATTCTCTACGGGTCTAATCAGCTTCGTACCTTGGTTATAGAATGAAGGAGGTCTTGTATCTCTCTCTCAGGACTCGATCTCCCAGCAACCCACAAGGGTGACAGGGAAACACTGGAGCTGGACTTCTCGGCAGGAGTAAAGACAGCATCTCTCTCACAGTGCGTCAGCGGGAGGGTCGGCTTCCTTCGGCACTTGTCGATCTGCTCCAAACCACCGTGTGTTTTGCTAGGGCAGATGCTGGTATATTTATACCTGGAAGGTGCCGAGTTTGACGTAAGGTTGGACATAAGACGTCACTAAGAACTCGCAGTTCTTTCAGGACTCCGGGAGTTCTAGGACAAATCAATACAGAAGCAGGGGGGATTTCCGGGCTGCTGGAGGCTTGGTTTGTACAAGAACACGTTGTGTTTTCTAGGAGTCTATGGGAGTAGCCTTGCCGTATTTGGACTGCATTGGCTATGTCTTAATATGGGTATGATTCTTATGCTTATATAAGGATATGATTTGATATAACCACATAAGGGCATGAATCGGGAATATTTAACTAGAGTCCTAGATTCGTCTACAACACCCACTCCACGTATAATGTCCATCATTACTAAATACTAAGCAATTTTAAACATATCTACTACGCATGTGTTTTCCATCCCACCCCAAAATACATAAAATGCATTTGAAATGGTATATACACGAAAAATGAGTATTATACTGTACGTTTTCAAGCAGTGGTATCATTCAGATAATGCATATATTGTACATTCTAATGGTGACTGAATGAATCACGAAATTTACATTTATGAAATGGCTCTTAATACAGAAGAGAGGTTCGAGACCATTTCATCACATATTTATACAAGACTGTACATGTGCTAGAGGCTAAGTCAAAATATTGTCTCTAGAGTTTTCAAAAATAGAAATCTTGTTCTCTAAGAATAGTTCTACTTTAAGCAGAGTATCATGTGCCAAAAAAGTAAATATTTTGGGAACGGGGAAAAAATAATTTCGCTTTCAGGGAAAAAATAGTTCCAATAGTTTTTTAGAAGTTCTGTTTATCAAAACTGAAGGCCGAATTCAGAGTTCAGGGAACGGTGTGTGCTCATGTTTTCAAAAGTTATTCTCGTTGTTAGGAGAGAACATTAACTCAGATAGGCTGGCAAAGAATTTGTCTACTACAGTAGGTGAAAGTTGGACCATGTCCGAAAAATTAGAAATAGTGCATATGTGAGATGCATTGCCGTCACCGGTGTCTTGATCAGCAATGGTCACAGAAGGTTGTACCTGTGTGCCGATTTCATCTCGTACCTCACCACTACCTAGTCGTTATGGTGAGGTCTCAACGAATGCCGTCATCAGAATAGGTAGCCGCTGGGGACAACACGTTGCATGAGCCGTTACCGAACCAAGCAAAGTATCGACATCCATAGGTACTGCTGATGGGAGTGTGAGACAGACGTCTAACATGCATTCTTCTCCACAGAGCAGGCATCGTAGAACAGGTAGGATGCAATCTTGCCAGATTGGTCTGAATGAAAGAAACCAGGTAGTATTCAGATCTCTTAGCCGAGCCAAGCCGAGGACTTTAGTAATCCGATCTCGGTATCGCATTGCTAGGAGCGTTTCTTCCATTGTAGCCTGAGTTTTGTCTGTGACTGGACTTGCCATATCGGAGCAGAAGGAACAAAAATAAGATTCCTGCTACAAGTCCCAAGATGAGAGGCAGGCCGCCGAACACAGAGTGCACAAAATTCGGGAAGATGCTCAGGACTGCTTCAAAGGGTGCTAACAGTCCTGAAAAAATTGTCTTAAATACATGTGCGATGCCACTGGTATCAGACATGTTTAAGATTTGACTTAACATTTCTACGAAATGCACGGGGCAATTTGTTGATAATAATGCATGTATCTCTGCCGATGTCCTTGCGACTTGCATATCATAAGTTTCCTTAGACGAGGTTAAAGGCACAGTTGTTTGTAAAAGAATGGACTTCATTCTGCTTAAAGTATCAATTCGAATAGAAGAGATATTCAGAGAAGGCCATATCGTTGCCTCCTTGTCTGGTTTGCTGTTTGGATACAATACTTGCATACAGCAAGGGACCCTGGATGTAACACTGACGAGATAGGCCGTTCCTGGCACCATTCCACAACAGCTGCGGTCACTTAGCATAACGTAACTGCCGTTGGAAAGTTGTCTGAAAAAAAGGCTCTATTTGTGTAGCAGGGGTGCCGTGCAGGTGGCATGAAAGGTTATTTGATGAACATTCGCAGGCTCCATGCAAGTTAATTCCTTGACAGAGCAGTGTACCGCTCAGTGAATTTTTACAGTTGTTACCACTAAGAAATACCTCTTTTTCCCCCCCACTCCAACATCTATGTGTGTAAGGTAAATTCCAGGTTGACTTGATGTACCCTTTACCCAACCTTTCATACAGGCACGCTGGTATGTGCTTTTGGCAATATTGAAACTGAAAAGTCGTTATCGGAATTGTAATGGTGCCATGTATTATCCATTCAATGACCGGTCTTTCGGAGATTGTCAGTGGTAATCTTTCTAGTTTTTCAATGCTCAGCACCGTATAGTCTGCTCCTCTTTGTGCCAAATCTGTAAGGTTAAAGACAGAAAACAATGACGTTGTGTTGATTAGACGCCATGGCACGTAGCCTGAACGGAGATTTTGTAACGTCCAGCCTAACTGTACAATAGAACGTAATTGGGACTGGCCATGTTGTAACATTAGCATATCCTGTTCTATTATATCAATAGCAGATGATACAATGCTGTCCAGTGAATAAATTCTGGAGGACAGAGTCATTAACCCATTGTCCACTACAGACAGTGTTTTTTCTAAATTGATACGATCAATTTCTCGTATTTTTTCAGCAGTTTCAATTTCTGTTACTTTCCAAGCTTCGTTGTAAGCAGCATATATACCGGCGTATATGAAACGTTTTTGACGCTGTTTGCGAGGTCCCATTAAGAAATCTCGCAAGTCAGCACCTTCTTTAAGTAAAGTCAAGTGTTGCTTAATTTCAGGTAGTGTGGATTTCTGTAGCCATTCGAGGCATAGTTTTCCTACACTGTATGTTGTTGTTATCCCTGGATGTTGTCTCTGGGAATATCTTGGGTCTAGCCTGTTCTGTTTGAACCCCTGTGTTTTGTTCAGGAATCTATCTTGACAGGTATTAGTGTCTGTGGGCCAGATCAACCATTTTCTCCAATCAGGATTAGTTCTATTTTGGTGTAAAATATGGGATACATCTATCTCCACATCTGTAGTGCTATTACTATCAGGAATGGGCTTTGGTATAGACGGTTTGTTTAAGTCCTTTATCCTGGCTAGGCCAAGACAGGTTGTTTGTTGAATGGTGTCATTCAGGAACATATTATCTGTTCTGGGATCATGCAGGCTCTGAATAATGATTCTAAACCTTGTACCAGCCAGTCTTTTATACCCCAGACCGTTTTTGTCTCAATGTTGTTTTTCCAAAATTCAAAAACAAATGTAGACCATTGTTCATAAAAGTTTGCAGAATAAATCAGTTTAGTATTTGTCAACATGTTTTTCATTCCTGTCTTATTCATAATTTTAAAATAAAACATTTCTGGATCAGTGTTATTAAATCCTGAGAAGTATGGGAATTTCTTATAAAATGTTTTCGAGCTGCCTTTTGGCGGTGTTGGACAATGTTTCCATTGATTATAAGTGAAAACATTTCTAGGATTAGCAGATTTATGCAAATAGTGGTGCCCATAATGATTAAAGCAATACATTTCTTCATAATCTGATGAACCTTCTAAATAATCATGTTCTGTAAATTTTGCTGACATTTCTAAATCTGACATCCTATTATTAATGTTTTCAAAGTCCCAATCATCAGAGAAAGTGCTAGGTGATACAAAGTCACTTAAAGAAACCTTGAACTGATGTGGATATTTCAAGAGTTCAACCGGGCCATAGATGTCGTAGTCAGTAGCGTCCCATGCTACACCACCAGGTATAGGAATGGCTGTGATGTCTACTGATGATAGTTCTCTTTTTTCAATGTGAGAAGATCTGTGAGGCTTTAGAACCAAGTTGATTTTCTGACTTGCTGTGTCCATTGTACTGTATTTTCCATCAATCATTCTTCCCAAGCTTAAAACCAAAATGAGCCAGAGTAGGAGGAAAAGTACACCTAACACAATCCACAATTCAATCCATGGTGAAATCAGATATGTTTCTCCAAGTTGATGAAAGAGTTCAGTTGTTTTTTCTTTGAAAGTTTTATTTGCTGGCTTTTCTTCATGTTCACTTGGATCTTCAGAAAAGTCATCGAAATTGATGATGTAGCCAGAAGCAGTTCTGTCAATTGTTGGAATTGCTTCAGGATTCTTATTAATCTTTGTAGTTGCTTCTTCTATTGTCATATTAGTATAGTCAGAGGCTACATCATTGTAGACAGGTGTTTCATGATGAACTGTAGCAATCTGGGTTTCAAGAGGCACAAGTTCCATGGCTTTGTTGCATAGTTCTTCTTTATTCACTGCAGGTTTATCAAATGTGATTAGTCTCTCAGTTTGAACCTCTTGAATTGTAGCAAGGTTTGGTCTTCTGCTACATCTTGGGAGTCCACTGGGCCTACTACTTATTATTGGCCACATGATTGTGGTTTTACCAGGTCGATTGATACAACTCTGTTCTCCTTTTTACCAGCAAGGGGCGGTAGTACCACTGATCTTGTTCCGCTGATTGCTAAGACAGGTACTGCTTTCCTGTAAGAAGGCCCAAATTCCTTCTTCACCACGATCTTTTCTCTGACCAGATCCCCAATCTTTGCAATCCAGGCAGGTCTTGCTGGGACAGGTATTTTTTCTTCAGTGGCCGTTGGCTTTAGCTTTGTGTTACTTAGACTTCTTCTTATCTCATTTATGTCCTGTAAAACAGCCAAACGATCTTTGATATCAAAGGTTTTTTGTTCCACCACTGAAGTCTGACTATCGAGGTCTTCGATTATCATTCTTGTACCAAACAAAAGTTCATACGGAGTGATTCCACCCAGAGAATGTCTTGGCAGATTATTAAGACTACGTTGGACACTTATTAGATGTTTGACCCACCCATCACCCGAACCTAATACCCTCGCTGTTATAGATTGCTTTATGCCACGGTTTTTTCTCTCCACTACCGTATTTCCCTCAGGATGGAATGGACTACAGTACCGGAATTCAATACCCAAGCTGGCCATGGCCTCCTTGTAAGCTCGAGAGCTAAACGCAGGACCCTGGTCAGAATGTAGCATGCCAATTGCGTATGTGCCGATAAAGACTCGCAAATCTTTTATAACAGTTCTGGCGTCAGCCGAGCGCTGGGGCCACATCCAAATGAATCTCGTCTTAATATTTATGGGATCGCTTCTTTCCCTGTGGACGTCTGCGTGTAGATAGCCTAATGCTGTCTAATAGAGGTGTCTGGGCTGGTATCTGGTCCGGTTCACAACTGCGATCTTTGTTGCAGTCCTGACAATCTAATGCAAAGTTATAAACATGCACGTTCATCCCCGGCCACCAGTATTTTGATTGCAATTCTTTTAGAGATTTCAAGATCTCTTGGTGCCTCAGACCCATTCCCATGTGTGCTTCTTGAATCAAGTAAGCCCTCTGGTTCGTGTTTGAAATTACTCTGTCCCCCACTCCAGGGATTCGAGCAAAAGGAACGGAGTTTGCATCAATTATGTATGTATTATTGAGTGGATATTTTAGAGGTAATGCCGCATAGTCGCCTTTTAATGAGGCTTTTACTGCCAGCATGGTTTCTCCATCTATTTGTTTTTCTAGAACGCTTTTTTGTAGCTACGGAAGCCGGTTGAACAGCTGTCGTTGTGGCTTTGTTAGCCAATGAATTCCCTGCAACGTGAACGCCATCACGTCGAAGACTCTGCGTATGTATCACGTGAGTCTTTCGTAGTTCTTTCTGTAAAAGAACTACTTGTTCCCATAGTTTTTTATGCTTTATTGTGACACCTTTCGCATTTTTGAAACCGTTTAAACCCAGTTCTGCATGAAATCATTGTAAGACTGGACGCAGAAATACGAGTCGCACACTATTAGTGTGGGGAATTCGAGACCGGCATTCTCAAGCGCCATCTTTAAAGCTTGTAGTTCAGCTCGCTGAGCTGTACAGTTTCTGAGTGATTCCGTTTTAGTGACCATTGGTCTGAATTTACCTATGCGCCAGCGACCTTTAACAATCGCGCATGCTGCATTGTAAACTTGTTTATCCACAACGTAGTGTTGTGCAGATACATCTGTGTAGATTACACAGGTGTATTGTTCGAGAGGCAGAATTTCGATCGACAGAGGACATTCATGTTCGTATTCTATATGTTCTAGCTTTTTCATTTTGGGATCAAATGCGTGTATCACGTCTGTTATAGTAAGAGAATTAACCCATTGTATCCATTTCGGATCTAATGCCATAGCATTTGGAATGCTCGATCTTGTTACTGCCTCAAGGGCTGATACTGCTGTTAAAACAGATATGCTCTTCCCTTGGGCTAGGGCTCTTTCTTTTGCTACAGCAGTTTGGACCGTAGCCAGAATTTTTTCAGTAGTACTGAATTTCATTTCAGCTTGTGTGTACAAGTGTGATTTATAAGCTATTGGTGCCGTTTCTCCCTCATTAGAGGTCAGGTACGTAAATCTGCATCTTCCTCAAATGACTCGGATTACAAGGTTGCGTTCGTTTGCGCGTGTTTGCAGTTTTGTTTTAGTTAACATGTCTGTTTGTATTGATCGTAAAAGTTTTGTATGTTTCTGTGTCCAATTAATTGATTTGAAATCAGGTTTTATTAATTCGTAGAGGGGTTTAACCCTCTCTGCGTAGTTTAGAATGTAAGTTCTTCCGAAATTCAGGAAACCTAGAATTGATTGTAAGTTTTTCAGCGTTTTTGGAGTTTGGAGTACTGCACACTTCTCTAAGAAGTTGTCTGCTAGGCTTTTTCCTTCACTTGATAACTCATATCCTAAAAATAGGACAGTGAGGTGGGCAATTCGTGATTTTTTAAAGTTGAATTTGTACCCTTCAGATGCGAACCCAAGTATAATTGTGTTCACTCTTTTTAAGTGTGTCTCCAGGTCATCGTCTGTAAGATAGATGTCATCGACATATAATAACGCCTCATCATCATACATTTGTAGTAATTCTGTTACCCTGGCTGAAAATAATCCTGGGCTGTTTTTGAATCCCTGGGGAGACGGCAAAATTGCCACTGGGGCCCCCATACTGGAGAAAGCGGTCTAATACCTGCTTTCTGGTGCAATGTTTTGACAGAAGAAACCATTTGAAATATCTAATGTCGTTTTATATTTTTTGCGCACAATGTTATTCATTAGTGCTGCACTGTGTGAGTTTTTTACTGCAAATGTTTTGCAACAAGAGTTTAGGTGTCTGTAGTCCAAAACTAGACGATATGAATCGTCTGGTTTGGAGACCGGAAACACAGGGTTGTTCATTTGTGAGGTGCATGTTTCAATCACCCCCAGGTATTCAAGTTGATCTAAGATCTCCCTGACTTGTTTTTTAGCTTCTTGCTTAAAAGGATACTGCCTCTGTGCAGTAGGTTGATTTTTTAAGTGACTTTTATGGTGAGGAGAATCCTCATCCCATCCTACACGATTTTTATATAATGCAGGGGCTTGGGCCACTGCCCATTTTCTAGCATATGTGTATTTTTTTATGTATTGGAATGTGATTTGAGAAGGCAGGCATAATCATTTCTTCGCCATGTGGGCACTCCCTGACAAACTCTTGTGGCCAGCCTTTCTCTGCTAGAAGGATATCATAGCCTTTAGATAGATTCTCCCAAAAGAGACCTCTTATTTTCCTAGTTTTATCCCCTTCTATACGTAATGTTATTTCATATAATTTATGGGGTACACTAACTCTGTCTGGTGTCTGCAGTTTCCACCTGAATGTATTCATTCGTGTCTTCTGTCTCCAGAAGATTCATCAGGATCTTGCGAGCTATGGTCACTTCTGCTGCGCTGTCTAGCATTGTCTGGGCCCATTCTCCGTTCTTGAGTTGTGTCCTCAGAATCCTCGGCATGTTTAATTTTAATACTAGCTACCTTCTTTTTGGGAAATTGTAATTTTTTACTTTGATGAGCAGGTTCCTTGTCTTTGGACTTGATGCACTCTTCTTTATGTTCTGACCGTCCTCTTTTTTCCGATTTCTGTGAGGAAGTCTGAAAAGATCGAGAGGGAAGTGTATCATTATCTTTATCTGTCAGGGTTTCTTAAATTGTCCCTATTTCTAAGGTTGTATCTTTTTTCAGAGGGCTCCCGTTGTGGAGACCTGTCCCTTCGTCCTGGAGATCTATTTCTCCGTTGGGGAGACCTTCCTCTGGACTGAAACTGTTTTTCTCTGGGAGCGGTTTGTTTATTACCCTCCCACTTCTTTTTTGGAGTAATGAGATTATTCTTAATAAAGGTTTTTTCAGGATTTTCAGTTAGTTGTGGTTTTAGTGGTTTCCCACCCAAACTATCTCGACCTAATTCTTCATAGCACTTTTCAATTATTCTGGCAAGTTCAAAAGGTTGGTCTGTTATTTCTGTTTCTTTTAATTTTTGGCTGATCGCCACAGATGCTGCTTCTCCTTTTATGTTGGCTAGTAGTATAGCCGAGACTTGCTTAAAGTCTTTCAGTAATTTCATACCTAGATTTAAAGCAGGCTCTGGACCGTATTCATTTTGAATCTGTCTTAGTATGTCTGGTATAACCGCCATAGACGGAACACCATGTGTTTTTGTGTATATTGAAGCAAAGACTGTCCCCCAAGTGTCACAGTCTTCCATATGTGATGCGATCCCCATTGGTAGACAGATTGTCAGAATTCTGTGTTTTTCATGAGGTGTAGTATCAGGAAATACTGCCTCTATTTGAGTCATTTTTTGAGCTAACCAGAACGGAATTTGTTCCCGTTTTGCGGGTAATTTGCCAATGACTGATTGAATAGTCTGTGGTGTTATTTTATTTGTGTTCCCCTGGTGAGGGGTGTGCTGTGTAATTTTTATTACTGGTTGGACTGTTAAAGTCCGTATGACATATTGGACCAATTGTCTATGTATTTTAATTAATTGTTTTAGCTGAACTAAAAGTTCTCTGTCTGACATTCCTTCAATGTCAGGATGTGGTGTATAGCTAGCTAGAACCGGCCATGTGGCTCCTGGTCTACTTAGTGGACCGAGCCTGGTAATGTGATTTTGATGTTTTAGGGCGCCATTAAACCAGAGCTGATGCTCTTGGTAAGTTAGTGGAATTTCAACGTCCTCGAACGGGACGTATTCCTCCGGAGGTTCCTCTGCTTTGTAGTGGTGGAACTTGTGTGTCACAGCATTTGCTACTGGAAAAGTTATCCAAGAATAGAATACCTCTGTCTGCCGATATTCATGGGCCTCTACCACAAATATGACTGTTCCACCTCTTGATGATACTCCATTTTCTATAAGTTTTATAGTTACACTTTTTCTTACATTTACCGGGATTATTATAGCATCCGGGTTATTTTGTTGGAGAGCTGTGTCATCTAAGACTGCTTGAACTGTTATTCTAGCTCTTTCCCTTTCGTCGTCACTTTGTCATTTTTGCTGACAGAAAAGTACGCAGAGCAAGTTTCAAGGAAACAAAGATTAGGTGCACAATATTTTGGAACACTGAATCCTTCAACGTTGACTAAACCAAAAACTAATACATGGGATTCTCATCCTACTAAGTTTTGGCGGATATTAACCTTTCACCCACTCCAGACGTCTATTGGAGTTTTTACGGGAAAAAGGGGGCTGTGTGAAAAGCACGACTGAGTTACTCTAGTATCTAGCGTTAAATTATCGCCTTACCAAACTTTGGGCGCCATGTAGTGTAGTTCCTATATTCCCAATAGGCTCTGCGCATTGGAATAACATAAACAATAGTTTAGACGTAGGACTTGGGTCGACAAGGTCTCTATTGAATATGTTAGACTTAATTATGAATGCTAGCTAGCTCAGAGGTCACTAGAAACTTTCTCGAATTCACAAGAAGGGATTAGTTTAACAACCGCATAAACATGACAACTTTGCTCCCTCAAGAATAAGGAGTATACCTCCAGAATCGCGGAAAGAATAGATAGCTAATTTACTCAGTCAATCGTGCATGCTTAGTTTCACCAGAAGTGCAGAGAAACAGAGACGGGCGTTTTCAATAATAGTTGATATTTATTGAACAGTCTTCTTTCTCATGCAAGAGAAGTGAATTGCTACAATCGCAATACTTGTCATAAAGTAAAGTGCGTACAGTAAAAGGAGTGTTCTAAAATAGTACTGTAAAAGCATAGTATGGTTTCTAAGCCATACAGTGTTTAAAATGGGTAAAATACATACAATGATAAAATAATGACTAAACGTACTCAACTGGTGCTTCGAAGATACTCCTACCCCGGTGTACCTAACCTAAGCCTAGTACAGGGAAGGAGTAAGTGAGATGTAGTTTGAGTTAAGATAGTTTCTGCCAAGAATCTAAATCTAGAATTCTCTAAGGGTCTAATCATCTCCGTACCTTGGTTATAGAATGAAGGAGGTCTTGTATCTCTCTCTCAGGATTCGATCTCCCAGCAACCCACAAGGGTGACAGGGAAACACTGGAGCTGGATTTCTCGGCAGGAGAAAAGACTGCGTCTCTCTCAGTGCGTCAGCGGGAGGGTCGGCTTCCTTCGGCACATGCTACAGCGGGGCGTCGGGCAAGTAGATAGTCGATCTGCTCCAAACCACCGTGTGTTTTGCTAGGGCGGATGCTAGTATATTTTCCTGGAAGGTGCCGAGTTTGACGTAAGGTTGGACATAAGACCTCACTAAGAACTCGCAGTTCTTTCAGGACTCCGGGAGTTCTAGGACAAATCAATACAGAAGCAGGGGGGATTCCTGGGCTGCTGGAGGCTTGGTTTGTTCAAGAACACGTTGTGCTTTCTAGGAGTCTATGAGAGTAGCCTTGCCGTATTTGGACTGCATTGGCTATGTCTTAATATGGGTATGATTCTTACGCCTATATAAGGATATGATTTGATATAACCACATAAGGGCATGAATCGGGAATATTTAACTAGAGTCCTAGATTCGTCTACAACAGCCTCTCTACTAAAGCCCAGATTTCTACATATCTGGCGGGGCCAGCGCAACCTTGTCTTCTTATACCATTGACAGAATACATAAATATCTATCTCCTCTATATTGCTACAAGCTGGGCAACCTGGATCAGGACTGACCACCCATTTACTAGTAAATGTAAGCAGTGGGAGCACCCAGTGTCGGAAATGGAGATATAATTTTTTGGCTGAAAGTAGCGGGATGCCATCCAAGACTAGCTCTAGACTGTATTGGTCTTTGATTTGTAGAAACTCAAGTCTTAGGCGACCAGCTATGGAATTCTTTGTGGCCTGAGTTCGTTTATGTTCCCTATAACTCTCCTCTAGGGTATTCCTGGGGGTAGCAAGTCAGGATTCTTCTGCATTGGTTCACAGGTGACGTTTCCCTATTGCAGCACAGGTGTTCCTAATATGTATCAACTAGGCAAGTTTGCCCGCGCCCCGGAGCCTTAGCAGTTCACTCAGTTCTTCTCTCTAAGTTGACAATTCAGGTGTACTCCATTGACGACGCCAGAATAAAAGAGGTCTAAGGGCGGCTTCTCAAGAAATTGATCTAATCCCCAGGTCCATTCTGAGTGGTATAATAGGGGAGCTGGGGGGAAGACCAAGAAGTTGCCTAGTAAAGGCATTCCCAGAGTTTGCCAAGGAGCCCAGGGGGCAATGGCACCAGATTTGGGCACCATACAGCACAGCACCCCTACCTTGAACTTTGTAAATTTCAACTGCAGGGCTTTGGATTTTTTGGGAACAACTCCTGTACACCTTAGTTAAGCCCCCCATTGATTGTGCTAGCTTTAAACTTGCCTTCTGGATTTGCGCTCCCCAATCCAGTTTTTCTGTAAGCGTGATGCCAAGATATTCAAAGATGGAGACACTCTCTAGTGGTTTTCCGTCTAGACCGGGATTGGGGCTAGTATTAGTACTTGCATTGAAGACCATATATTTTCTTTTTTTGGTAGGTTGATCTCCAGGCTCCGGTTTCTGCAGTAAGAACTAAAATTATTAAGGAGCTTCTGGATTCCCATGGGTGATTTAGACAGAAGGAGGGTATCATCCGCGAACATCATCGCTGGGCTTTTATGGTTTGCAAGTTTGCGAGCATCAATGTCTAACTCTATAGTTAGTGACTCAACTAAGCCGTTGATAAAAAGGCAGAAGAGTGTCGGGGCCAGGACAAACCCTTGGCATACACCTCTTTCTACCGGCAATTGGGCAGTTAGGTCACCATTTTTCCCATACCTTATTTGGGCATAATTAACTTGGTGGAGACGTTCAAATAAGTGGCATAGATAGGGTGGGACGCCGATGTCTAACAGGAGTGCCCACAATTTCCCCCTCGGAACCAAGTCAAACGCTGACTCAAGATCTACAAAAATCACGTAGAGGCCGCCACCCTCTAGAAGTACACACTTCCAATATAACATTTGGAGCCTAAAGATTTTATCAATTGTTGAAATCTTGGCTCTAAACCCAGCTTGGAGGGTGCTAAGTACCTTGTGCTCGTCCATCCACTCAGTAACTGTCCAAGAAGGATGCAGGCGAATAATTTTTGACTTGTGTCAATGAGACTAATTGGACAGTAATTAGCGGGTAAAAGTGGCAATTCTTTTTTAAAAATAGGTATAATTTCAACCCCATCCCAAGTGGTAGGTATAGTCATTCCATAGAGTATGGCATTAAATAAGGTGCACAGATAGGGGATCCATATAGCGGGTTCTGAGCAAAAAAGGTCACCTGGGATCTTAACAAGCCCTGGGGCCTTGGAGGTAGGATCCGATTTACTGCCTCTGATGTCTCTTTTAGGTTGATAGGTGGGGCTTTGATCTCATGTGACATAAGAGTGGAGCCCACTGAATCGTCTGCATCTACCTCCCTCACATATAGAGATTGGAAATGTGCCCTCCAATTGCTCGCTGCTATATTGGGTTCTATTGTGCTTTTGGATTGCTGTGAGCCTGTGTTGACTATATTCCAGAATGTTTGCATATCATGCGCACTTAAGGCGCTGTTTAGTGAGACCCATTTTTCATTTTCCCATGTTTTGTTTGCTTGCAAAATGGCTTTATTGTGTAGTGTCCTTTTCTCTCTGATTAGAGGCCTATCATTTTCTTTTTTATTGCGGCAATAAGATCTGACTTAGCCTTACGGCAGCTTACATCATACCATGGATGAATTGAACTACCAACCACTTTCCTTCTTTTAATTGGATTAAGTATGTTGACCAGACTGTTTACTAGGTTTTGGTGATTGTTCGATATTTTGGAAAGAGAGTTTGGAACCCCATAAATCCCAGTTAATTGTTCCACTGCTAGAAGAAAAGGAATGGATGTTTGATATATTAGAGCCATCTTTGCTTCGGATTGGCAAAAATCGCACTCTCTTCCTGTTACTTAGTATTAACCTATGATCAGTTGATGATGATACTGCAGATACATTCTTGTCACATGGTGAGCTTTGTGGTCACTATAGATACAGGGCACAATATTGAAGTCTATCACCCTATGCAATGTTTTAAGGTCAACCAGGATGTAGTCTATGATAGATGTTTGCCCTGGCCTATTGAAGGTTTGTTGCCCTGGTGTATCTGATTGTGTGCGTCCATTGCAAGCTCTCATTGAGTGGTTGAGTGTAAGAGTGTTCATCTGCAAGACTAGTGGGGACCATGCACATACTGGGGGGATATCTGGCTCCGGGATAGCCCAATGGAGATCGCCATCACTTGTGTTGTCAATCATCTATCCATTAATGGCTCATACTTGCAATTAAAATCCCCACTGATTATAACCCAGAGATTTACAGAAATTGATGAGAGAATGAAAGTTAATTGGTCACGGGTTGGTGACTCTGAGGCGTAGCGGACTGGTCGGGAGTAAACATTAATCGGAGTTATTCAAATCTTAGTAGGGAAGGATAGAAAAATGCAAAGAATATCCTGGGATTATGTCTCTATCTGTTTGGCCGAACAAAAGTTAGAAGGGAACCCTACTCACATGGAACCAGGGTATAAGTATTATATGCAGAAACAACGGTCCCTGTGGTGGACAAAAGTATAAAAGGGATTATGATATTCTAATGCGCAATCGCTATGAACTATAGGGTTAAAGTGATATTGAGTTGTGTACAGTCCTTTTCTCTTTGACATCTCATTAACTCTATAATTCATAGCGATTGCGCATTAGAATATCATAACCCCTTTTAAACTTGTCCACCACAGGAACCGTTGTTTCTGCATATAATCTATCTGTTTGGCGACACAACCCAAGTGCACTCCAACCCAAGTACATAATCCCCCTAATGGCCTTCCCCTGCCCTCCCTGGATGCTGGTATACTAAACGTGACACAGTCCACTCTGTGAGTGTCCGTCCTAGCCCAGATTTCTTGGAACATGCAGATTTCATGAAGACCAATAAAAGATCCCCATTCTGGATTATCCATCTTGTCGGTGAGACCTGCTATGTTCCAAGAAAGACATTTCGTCCCTGGTGGGCCCTTACAAGCTTCTGGGTTTAGGAGACGATCACCCTGCTTTGCTATTAAGCTTGGTGTATTTGTCGCTTTCGGTCTATCTAGGTGAAGGCAATTAGTAATGGCAAGGGGCCAGCAGTGTTATCTGTGTTGTTTGCAGTCACACACTGTTGTACTATGGGTGAACATGGGGTCTCCAGGGGGTGGTCAGGTGTGATTTGAGTATTAACAGCCCCATTCCATCCTTTGTTTTCTGCTCTACTCTCTACCCCCTTTTGTTCCCCCGGCCCCTGCCCTAGTGCCATCAATCCCCGACAGGGTGAGCTCCTCCTGTTCTGTCGGAGTTCCCTTGTGGGTACCCCCTACTCAAGGGTCAGTCCTCCAGTTCCAGTGAGTCGAATCTGTTTGTGAGTGGCAGGTTGTAAAGAAGTGGGCTGGGATGATGTGAACCCCTAGTGTGGCGTTGCTTGGTCTATTGTTTAAGGAGAGAGTATAAGCAAGTCTTTAGTGGTAAAGTGCACAGAGTCCTAAAGCCAACAAAAACGAATTAAGAAAACAGGTAGGTGAAGGCAAAAAGCATGGGGGGTTGACCCTGCAGAGAGTGCCCCATCCAACATTCCTCTTCTGGGGCACCTTTCCCGTGGTCCTATTTGCTACTCACAAGAACACACACTGCCTCCTGTTCTTCTCTGGCAGTCCTGAGAGAGACCTATTTAAGTTTTCCATCTCCATTGTCCATTTCCTCCCATCTCGCTGATTCTTCAGGATCTGACGAAGCTGCAGCAGTACCATATGCAAATGATCTTAATAGCATTGGTCTGGTCATGAAGGGTGTGCTAGTTGGACCTGCAACACCTGTTCCCTTGCCCTTTTCGTCCACTCAGGGTAGACTTCTCTCGCCCCGGTAGGGACAAGTTCAGAATCTAAACTTCCAGAGCCTCCACCTTCATGCCAGCAGATTAAGCGTGGCAGCCTGAGCTCTTTCAATCTGGCACAGGTGTCGTGAATGTCATTTGGTGAGCTCAGCACCCCTCTGCCAAGTCTGTTTATTCAGATTGATGTCCCATTTTGGTGCTTGATTATTACCACATCGGACAGCCTCCCTTCATCTAATGTTTCAGTAGACAAAGGCTTCCTTCCTAACAAAGGTAGTCTTTGCTTTTAATGTGGGTCAATTGATCATCATAACACCTTCTACTCACCTACTCATTCATCCAAGGGAGAGGATAGCTGCATTGACTGTACCCTTATAGGCCTCTCGGTTTTAAAATTTTACAGAACAAGCGAGGTTTGGGTCAACTAAGTTTCCTGGGCTATGCAGGACATGGGGGGCAATCCAATTCAAATGCAGACTGTTTCCTACTGGATGATCCTCTGCATCAAGAATGGCAATACTCTCAGCAAGAAGGAACTCTTAAAGGTATGAGAACCCATTCCACTAGGGAAAAGGCTGCCTCATTAGCATGGTCTTGGTTTGTTACTGTGTTAGACTTTTGCAGTGCTGCAATATGGGCTTCAGTCCACAAATGTACTTGCCATTCCTTTCTGAACTCAGAAGTGTACAGAAATGGCTGTTTAGCCAAACCAGTTTTACAAGACTTATTGGTTTGATGATCTCCTCAAACCCACCACCTGGGTGATAGTTCTTTGGTGTTGATTCAAGCAGTGAGGAATCTGCATGTAGAAGTGTCAATAAAAAGAACAAATTACTTAGCTGCGGTATCTCTCTGGTGGATACTCTTATCTACTTACAGATTCCCCACAATTCTTCACAGTCCTACCCACCTCCCCATTCTGAGGAGTGGTAATGTGACTGTTAACAGGGTTCTGAATCTTGCCCACCTCGTTGTTATAATGATCATATGTTTTATCCTTTATATGGGCTCCTTATTGAGATACAGGTTTTGAATATAAATGCAAATGTATTCATGTTGTTGTACATTGGAACATGACAGTTAAGTCTGAATAAATATTTGCATTTCCTTATGTATGAATTGAATTTTCCTTTCCAGTGATTGCTTTTAAATAATGAACAAAGTTTCGTAGAAACTGATAACTTCACTCCTACAATAGGCAAGGTTTCACAGAGTGCAAGTAGGTAAAGGATTGCAAGGGACGTTCTGCTAATGGTTTATTCCCACAGTGTTCAATGATGTTCAGATACAATAAACAAACTAAAAACGCAGTGTAATGATATGGTGAGGAGCTCTGAACCAGAGACTTATGCCAGAGGCCATAAAGAGCTGTAATTACCATCCTTCATTGAAGGCTACATCTAACATTCATTCAGTGGGCTTAACTTCCTGCCTCCTGCTAATGCACACAAGAATAGCAGATGTTGTTACTTTGCTGAATATTGGTGATGTGGTTCAGAAGAGGTATGTGAGTGTGAACCATCTAGGAAACTCGAATTAGCCTCTTTTTGCTGCTACGTTTAGCTTAGATAGCCAAGAAAAAGGTGGGCGGAATTGGAGATATTAATATAGAAAAAGCTTAACAATACACCATGTTGTTACAATTATTATTCACTCTACTGATAGTATTATTATTATTATTATTATATGAAATTTATAGTGCGCTCAGTTACCCAGGGGCATCCCGGCGCGAAACAGGACACAGGAGAGGCTCAGATCAATCACTGCAGTGGAAACAAATGAGTCTTCAGAAGTTTCCTAAAGAGTAAGATCTTGGGCTCTGAACGGATCTTGAGGGGCAAGGAGTTCCATAAAGTCGCCACTTGCACTGACTGCAGAAGATGTTTTTGGTCCGAGCGCAAAGAACGTGTGGGCTTATACGGGCGTGCCATAGTAGAAAGAATCGGGGGGCCCTTACCATGCAGGATTTTATGGGCCGTGCATAGCGCTTTAAATTTTCCCCGTTCCTTCACAGGGAGCCAGTGAAGCGTTTTCAGGGCCGGGGCAGCAGACTGTCTTCTGGGAACATCCATTAACACTCTAGCGGCTGCATTCTGTACCTGTTGGAGGGTTTTAAAAGTCGCTTCGGGAGCACCGAGAAACACCGCGTTCCCGTAGTCGAGCCTCGACAGGATTAAACCACGCAACAGAAGCTTCCTTGCTGAGTCGGGGAGCAATGGTAGCACCTTGCGGGCTGACCGCAGCAGACCAAAGCAAACCCCCGCGGTCTTCCTGGCGTGGGTCCTAAAGGACAGATCTTCCTCCAACCAAACTCCCAAGGTCTTGATCTCCTTCTTGGGAGATGGTGGGTCACCCAGAGACCGGGGCCAACAGCTAGAAATAATGGAGGGGCTGGATTTACCCAGGAGCATCAGCTCAGTTTTTTCCCCATTAAGCTTTAGGGCAGAGTGAGACATCCAGCGATGGACATTAGCAAGGCAGTTGTGCAGAACTTCAGGTTGTTCCGCCAGCTGGGTGAGGCCCACCACCAGCTGAGTATCATCAGCGTAGCTGATAATCTTCACTCCTGAAGGGGCAACCACTCTTTCAAGCGGAGTCATGTATATATTAAATAAAGTAGGGCTCAGCGATGAGCCCTGCGGGACTCCACATTGAAGAGGGAACAGGGTCGATTGCTCTGCCCCTTCCCAGACTTGGTAAAAGCGGTTGGAGAGGAAGGATTCCAGCCATTTCCAGGCCGTCCCTGACACACCCACCTCTGACAGGCGTTGGAGGAGCACCTGATGACTTACGGTGTCAAAGGCAGCACTCAAGTCCAGGAGGATCACTGCCACTGACCCTCCTGTATCAAGAGTGCTCCTTGCTTCCTCCACTACCGCCAGTAGGGCTGTGTCCGTTCCCTGACCAGGACGGAAACCAGTCTGGGAATCTCCCAACAGGTGGTTGGACTCAAGGTGATAGGAGAGCTGACGGTTGACCAGCTTCTCTGCAACCTTTGAAAAACCAGGCAGAAGTGAAATAGGCCTAAAATTGGCCAAATTAGAAGAATCTAATCCTGTTTTTTTCAGTAAAGCTTTTACCACTGCCTTTTTCCATCTCTGGGGCACTGTACCATGCGAGAGTGAAAGATTAATAAGGTCAGTCATTGGAGTAGACAGAGTGTTTGCCACTAGTTTAAGATATTTCATGGGCACTGGATCACTAGGGGATCCACTCTTCATCTCCTTCAATACTTTTACAACCTCCTCCTCCGAAAAAGGGCCGAAGGAGGAGAGCTCAGCAGGACATATTGCTGGGCTGACGACCGACTCCGGGATCTGAGGGGACACAGGCAGTGAGGACAAAATCTTCTCTATTTTTGAATGAAAGAAATAAGCCAGTTCTTCGCATTTTTCTTTGGGGTTATCATGCACAACTGGCGGGACCGGAGCCTTCAAAAGTTCCTTAAAAATTTTGAATGATTTCCCTGGTGAATTACTTGCCCTCTCAATCCTATCACTGAAGAAATACCTTTTGGCATCCTTCAACGCATTTTTGTACTTCCTCATCTCTCTCTTGTAATTTTCCCGGCTTTCTTCCGTCCGCTCTCTCCTCCATGCACGTTCTAACCTTTTACATGAGGTTCTGATACCCCTAAGTTCGGGGGTATACCAGGGGGCGGAACCAATTCTTCTTTCCCTAACAGGCCTCCTTTTCTTTGGAATCCACGAGTCCAAAGCATTAGTCAGCCATTTCCCCATATGCTGATCAGCAATAATGGGGCCATAATTTTGCTGATTTTTATAATAGCTATGATTCTTATTGTACGCATGAGGATTTCAAAAAAGGGTTCCACTTACTATCCCTGTGATCTCACAGGATGGATTGTTACCTAAAATGCATCTCACTCAAGTAATGCTCAGTAGGTTGTGGGGTGGTTGCTGTCCATTTGGGTTTCAGTCTCTGATTGGCACACTGACAACGGCGATCGTGCCATGGGGGCCTAAAAAGGCTTCTACTGGGCAATATTCTGGAAAGGTATCAAGGACACATATCTACACCTACGCCTCTGAGGGTGTGGAAAACAGGATAGGGGACTGACACCAGTGCACTTGTGTGGTGTGTTATACTGCTCGGTGATGTCGATTCCTGGGCAGATCCCAGAGCTGTGGCCCTTTTACAGCGTAAACGACTATCCACCAGAAGGACTTTTACTGAAGGTAAGTAAAATTTCCACGTGGACCAACTGTACTAATAAACACACATTCACACATTTATTACCACAATGCAAAAGCCAAATTCCATGTTATTATCACAGTACAGTGAAATTGGCCTGGGTAAGCACTGTGAACTACCTTACATATTACATGTGGTAATGAAATAAACAGGAAACAGCTCTCTTAATCGTCACAAGGCCTCTTCAGTATGAATTTCTTACTGCACACATTTAACCCCTTAAATTCTGGTGTTGGTTGTATAGTTTTTTTTTAAAATCAAAACATACATATGATGTGAAAAAACACCTTGACCTAGTCTGTATATGCTGATTTGCTCACTTTAATATGTTAATTTTTACCATTGTTGAGGAAGTAGAGAGGCATTTTGATCCATTTAATGAATTGGTTCTTATGAGTCATACCACCCTCAGTTATGGCAATCAAAAGCATATTCTATTATATCCATCAGGACCACTTGAACACTGCTCTATTTTTGGTAAGAGTTGAAGACTCAACTGTTTAAGAAACAGTAGATCACAATGCATTACCATCCATTTCTCTTCTACCATTCGTTCACCTTATCCTTGTCTTGTACCACGTACACTACTCTGCAGATTTTTGGCTAGGTTTGACCTATAGAAATACCATTTGCATACATAATTACATACATATATAGGCTGAGACCTATACAGATGCATCACAATGTTTCATATAGTAATAAGGCTTAGGTTTAAGTTGTAAGGAGCAGCAGTGTTCTTGTAATTGCAGGAAATCTTGTAAATGGTAGAGTGGGTGTTTGGCATACATATCATCTTCTTGTGGAATCAATCTATTTTTACACACACAAAACAACTATTAGAGAAGCATCTTTTTATATTCTTTATTTTAACAAAAAAAAAAGAGTAATGTTTTAGTAATATGAAAGAATATACTTTGTTTTAAGAAAACCAAATGTATTACATAAATACCTTTTGCTGTGTACTCCTAAAACATCTTGTAGCAGTAACATTTCCATAGTTAAGGAGCACGTTTTCATAATTATCCTTTAGTATTAATCAAGTTTTTGATATTTTAAAGTTTACAGTTTTATTTTGCATTTAGATACGTAGGATTGGTCCTATTCGAGGCACACAGGTATCTGAAGACTAGGAGAATCTTCTGTAGGTTCAGGGACGATAACAAGCTGTGTAAGTGAATAGCTTGGTAAAATAAGAAAATGATAATCAAGGTGATGGAATGTGATTCTTTTTTTTTAACTTCTCTTTTGAATCAAACATGTCTATTGCCTGCTTTCATTCTTTACACGTATAATCAATACAAAATATTTTAAATAATTTGGTGTCTTCATTTAATATTTTTGCTTTATCGTAAATCAATATATAACTGTTTTCAACATTGAAACGTGTGTTGATAAATCCAGTGACTGTAGCGAAAGCATGGTATAAAGTTCTCATTGCACAAATACAGATACTGCATAGATGATTGTTTATGTTGCATCTTCTTTTCACTCTAGGGTGATGAGTCTACTGTTTAAATACTCATTCTATAGAGTTTAGGTAAAATGCACTTGCATCACAACAACCTATATATTTAAAAAAAATTGTAAGAATGTTCAATTCCAGCAGCACTGCATTGAAGTTTATTGATAAGTAGCCCAAAAAACTCCCACTAAAGAATAGTGTTTGTACAGCTAAACTGTGCAACACTAACTGACTGGTACAGACCATGGAAGCAGTGCATAATTTGAACCTGTGGTTTCCGGTGCTCAGTATCGACACTTAATTGTTAACACCCGCACTTATTACAGTCTGTCACAAGGTGGCCCTGTTTGCCTAATTTAGAAATGAGCACAACAGTTTCTTTGTAAGTATTCTTTAAAAATGACTACAACTCGCCACCTAAGGCATTCCCATAGCTTTGGGGCTTGGAATAGTCTGAATTGTCACACTTGTAGGAGTGTGATGGTTAATAGTTGTATTTATATTGTCATTGCCAGTGCTGGCAAGGGCAATGGGTGTTGCAAGCTGCAGTGGCGTCCTGACGAGGTCCCTGGCACTTCGTTTTTTACATATTAAGCACTGTATTGAAATCTCAGTGTAATGTTCCACAAGGTAACAGGCAAGTAAAAGAACAGTGCAGAGATCAATAAATAAAAGACATCCACACCGAAACACACAACTCCTGGTTCCACTCACCTTGTAACCAAGACAAAACACGCCTACACCTCAAACAAGTGAGACTGAAGTACCTCTGACTGTCGCAATGTTTTGGGAACTAATTGGACTCTTCTTGTCATGCGTACCTCCCCTTGGACCATCACTTTTGTTCTGTTCACTCTTAGCATCTGTAACATGCAACCTTTCTAATGCCAGATATTTGGTATTTTTGTTAAAGCACTTTCAGCCCGTAGTACAAAACATAGCTGCCTATTGCACAAAAGTTAAAAACAGAATATAAAAGTTAAAATAGATTAAAAACAAGACGAAAAAGCTGAATGTTCTAAGATTGGGGGCAGATAGGACGGGCCCAAAAAGACTGAGGTGTAAAGCAGTCATTCAGGGATAGCATGTGTAACTATTCACAGAATGGTAATAAGCAAGATGGATGCAGAACATGTTCTTATGGGGCTCTCTGAAGTTTTGTTCGGGTATTCCAGCTGATCCTCCGATATAAGCCTGTTGCTCTGGTCACAGGGCCCATAAGGTCAATTAATAAAAAGAATATTTGATCTGGGCGGTTGCCAGGCTGCTCTTTACGTAGGATCTTCACTATCCTGTTGGACCTGACCTTGCTATAGTGGCTGCAAACCAAAGTGGTCCATGTCCTCTTTTGTCGCCGCAAAGGCATTTGTCTGAATCCTCCAGGTTTGTGGGTATGCTAGATATTTGGCCAGACCCTTGAAACAACCACAATCACTTTTCCTGAAGCTTTCTGCTAAGTAAGACCTTGATCTAAATATCAACAATTTCTTAAGCCTTCCTCATGACTTGATATTATATTTTCGTCTTGCACTACTTCATAAAAAAACAAACCTTAAAGTTTAATGAGGTGTTAAAGTTTAGACTTTACTGTCTCATTAATATTGGTTTTCTAGTTGCCTTTGTCAGGCACATTTGCACACTCTCCATAACATTCTATTTAACCGTTCAACCTGGTCATTTCCTTAAGGGTGAAAATGCAGCCTTCCTATAAACAATTTTCTAAACTGTAAATTTGTCTCCATTTCAAACCATTGGAAACTCATTGTCAACCAAAACTGACATAGACTATTCCAAACACAGCTTTCAGAGAGCTTTCAGAGAGTTGATCACATTCTTTAGCATGACCTTAGTCTCTAACCAATTAGAATTATATTCTGAAAATACCAAAATGCATTGGATATTTCTTCTCAAAACACTAAATCGGCTCATGTGTGAAACTCCTTCCTTCCATTGGTCACCGTCTGTAATGCCATGACAACAAATATGGATTTAATTTTCTTCAAAATGTTGGTACAGGGAGGCACAAATTTAAAACCACCTTAATCATATCAACTCAAAGTCAGCTCACTGTTTTTATGTTAGATTGGCAGTTGCCAAATGACAAGCATTTATGTCACCATTTCTCGAGGATCTAATCTCCTTCTAAACAAACACAATTTTTTCTACTTCTTATTTTACACATTCCTTTAAAATCAAATACACAACATACTCACTCCCACCACCAATGTTCCACTAGTTGGCATAGAGTTCTGTCCCCTTCCAAAGCTATGTTTCATTAGTCTTCTGCCACACTGTCAAAAGAGGGGAGTAAAGCATGTTCTAGTTCTTTTCTTGCTTCCTCTCTGTACACTCACAACTCAACAGTCTGGGTAAACAACTAGTTACATTTTTCTATCCAAGAACAATGTCCACCTCAGATTTATCTTCTTATGAAAGTTTGTCTTCTGTAAATTCTTGAGTAAATCGTATTCAAACCTTGTGAACCCTACTATTTAAATGTGTATTGCTTGTCCAGATTTTACACGGTGTACTGCACCCAAGTGTCATGTATTTCTTTACCGCCAGATTAACTGCCAAGATTTCTTTCTCAATTAGAATTTTACTGTTCGGTCACAATCAACAGTCTGGATAAGATACTTCTAATTGCAGATTGCGTTCCTTGTGAATAATCTCTAGGTGTCAGACTGGATCCAGAAACTTGCAGAGCAGTTCTCCTAAGTGCTTTAGTTGGCGTCTTGAGGCTCCGTGCTGATGTATTTCCGCTCTTGCAGTGGCAAGCGGAGCAGCATATAAGCACCACCCAAACGTGCTAACATCAGTTCCTCTTCTTCTGTGCCTTCAAATGCTGATCTGGACATTCTCCCTGGTTATTGACCAGACTTATAGTGGACATAGATCCAGTGAGTAAGGGAAATGTCACCTCCTAAAGCCACAGGGTTCAAGTTGTACTGGGACCTTTGCAAACAACTGTCTGTGACAACCCTAACAATCACCAATCCTGCTCTATTTGACATCTATAATAGATAAGGATATACAGCTCTAAATTGTATCCGTCGTGAAATCAACCAAAGTTGAACCCGCTCAACTGCATGGCAACCCCTCTGACTTCGATACTTTGCCCTTACCACGTGGTAGACCACGAACTCTGCACAGTCTTTCTTATATGGACTCTGAAAATGAGAACTATAATGAGGTGGACAATTATGTTCCTCAAGGTGAGGAAGACAATTGGTATGAAAAGCTTCAGGATGGCAGTTATCTTGACGCTTCCCCTGATTATTGGCATGCTGTCTCCCTCCTTCCACAAGGAAAGCGCCTTTTTCAACCGAATGATACGAAGATAGGCTGAGGTGTTAGACTTCCAGTTAGTGACCATGGAAGTAAAGACAAATATGTTAATGGAAGTTCTGCAGGCTCTAACTAAGCCTCAGTTACCATTCAATGTTGCACTTACTTATGAACACCTGTGCTATGCCCTTTTCAGGGCTGCACCTCAGTAGACCAGCTGCCTATCACCATCTACCTGTGCCTGGCAACCCAGCCTTCTTAACACTCTTGAGAGTGCGGTGGTACAACGATCCACCAGCAGGGTCAACCCAAATGCTTTTACTGACGCTCCTCTTGCCTGGGAGTGAAGAGAGACTTTTGGCAAAATGATTTTCTCCCTGAGCCTTATTTATTTTATTTTATTTACAAGCTTATACCGCGCTGGAATCTGACTCCCAAAGGAGTATCAGCCTTGCATTGTGATCAGTCCATACCAGCTGTCTCCATGACTGTTATTCCAATGCGATTTGTGATATGGTAGCCCATATTTTAGCGGCTGCCCTGGAAAATCTTTGGGCATCCTCACTGTTCAGGTTAGCCGTGATGCAGCTAAATTTGTTACATGCTCAAGACTGATTGCCTAGGATGTGTCATGGGTACCAGTGTAGCTCTGCAACGCCCTGCTTGGATGATGTCCACAGGCTTCCTCAGAGTTGTTCAGGCATCTTTAATCAACATGCCTTTTTGACAGACTTGATGTTTTTTGGGATAAAGCAGACTCTACTATGGAACATTTTAAAGACAACGGAGCCACAGCACATTCCGTGGTTCTTTCTGCTCCCTCAAGTCAATTTCACCAGGAATTTCAACCTCTGTGGCTATGATAAAGGATTTCCCATCCATCAATGCCGGACACATCATCCAGCACAACAGACTGTTCAGCCAATTTGTGTCCGAGACCACGATCTCAAAAACAATGAGGACAGCAAGGACAATGTGTAGCTCAGTCCCCTGCCCCTCCAGTGGCAGCATCCATAAACCTCTTTAGTATGCCCTTCCCAGCAGACAGCCACCCTGTTGCAGACGAGAGTCAATATTTTCTCCTAAGACTGCAAGCCATTACAACAGATATAAAATTGTCCATCGAGGATATGCCCTTCCATTCTTTTCTATTTTGCTGCTCCTACCATGTCTTCAGGCAGCTGATGGAGGAACATGTGTCCATCTTACAGAAGGAAGTAAAAGCCCTTTTGGCCAAAGGGGCAATAGAGCGGGTTCTGGCCTCGGAAGTAGAAACTGGGTGTTAAAACTACTCATTACTTGTTCTGAAGAAGGCCTTTGTCGTATTTTAGATCTTCACCCTCTCCATGCCTTCCTGCAGAAGGACACATTCAAGAGACTTCCGCTAGTCCAGGTCCTGTCTTCCCTAGACCATGGAGGCTGCATGGTGGCTGTGGACCTGCAGGACACTTATTTCCACATCTCCAACATGCCGCCCCCCAGGCACTACCTGCGGTTTACAGGGGGCCAGGAGCATTTCCAGTTTGCAATGCTCCCCTTTGGGCTCTGCAGGACCTATTGAGTTTTCTCGAAAGTGATGATGGTGGGCACAGTACATCTACAGAGGTTTGGGGTGCCAATTGACGATTGTCTGTTGAAGGTGGGTTCACCCCAGACAGTCGTGAACCACCTCCAGACAACAGCAAACTTCCTAACATCCTTGGGATTCACTATCAACAAGCCAAAGTCACACCTGACTCTTGTGTAGATGATCACTTTCATCAAAGCCCTTCTAGATATGGTACTGTTTTATACCTTTCTCCTGGAACTAAAGACATTTTGGCTACTTTTCCAATGTTTCAGCTTCTATCCTCGATCTCAGTCCGGATGGCCCTGAGGCTGCTGGGATTGCTGACCTCCTGCATCCTGCTGATGCATGCCAGATGGCACATGCAGGCTCTGCAGTGGGCTTAAAATCACAGTGTGCATAAAAACAGGGAAATATGTCAGATTGTATCCAGATTTCAGACGAGACTGTCAAAGATCTGCAATTATGGCTTCTGGACCGTGATTGGATCAGTGGCCGGCCCCTCAACTTAACCCATCCACACCTGAGGATGGTCATGAATGAATCACTGCTGAGTTAGGCGGCCTTCTCGGAGATGTAAAATCGGAGGCCTCTGGTCTCTGGTGGAGAATCAACTTCACATCTACTTATTGGAGTTGAGGATGATTTGCTTAGTGCTGAAGGCCTTTCTGCCTACCATCAAAGGTAGGGTAGTGCTGGTGCTCACAGAAAACATCACCGCCATGTGGTACTGTAATAAGCTGGGAGGGGTGGGGTGGGGTCTTGAGCCCTGTGTCCTGAGGCATTGTGCCTCTGGAAGAGGAGGAACTGTTTTTTTGGGATGGAAAATAGTTCCCTGCCAGTGTGCCCTTAGCGCCCCAGCTGTAGTAATATCTAGATCCTTCGATTTTTGTTCATGAGCAAACACTGATTATGTTAGTGCACAATGACCTAGGCCTATCTCGTGGAGCGTGGTCTGCTTACACTGGGAGGGACACCAAAATTGTTACCCTCAGAAGGTATAAGGCAACTTAGTTTACCTAGAGTTAAGTAGCACAAGCGCTGTGGTGGCAGCATGCCTTGTTTTTAATGTCCAGTAGAATGAACAGGCACATTTTACCTGTGGCACAACAGTAATGTTCTGTTGCTGTGTTCTTACCTTAACACTTGGCCTGAGTCGGTTTGTGTGTGGCACAAAAATGTACTTGTGCATAACAGATTGTACAGTGCAGGAGAAATACTGTGAGCGGTTGCATGTGCATGAGTGGATGTGCATGTGCTAGAGAGATGATACGGTGCAGGAGAAATGGTATTGCCTGTGAGCACTAGAATTTACGTGTGCCTGAGAGATGGTACAGTGCAAGAGATAATGTGAGCAGCTGCCTGGGCGTGCTAGGATGTGCGTGTACCTGCATGAAGGTACAACACATAAGAGACAGTGTTTGAGGTTGCATGAGCATGCTGTGATTTATGTGTGCACTGGAAGAGGTACAGAACAATGAAGCATGCATGCTTCTGAGTGTGTGTGTGTGTGTGTGTGTGTGTGTGTGGGTGTGGGTGTGTGTGTGTGTGTGTGTGTGTGCAGGTGTATGGTTGTGCAGGTGTATGGTTGTGCTTGTAAAACACACAATACATGGAAGGCACTGGGTTCTGTGTCCAGGTAGGTACCTGTGCCCAAATTGGGGCCCTTGCTTCTAGTCAGGCTAAGGGGGATACACACTTCAGATAATCCCTGCTCACTCCCTCGGTAGCTTGGCACGAGCAGACAGACTTATCCCAAAGGCAATGTGTAAAGTATTTGTACTCAAAACGCACAGTAATATAGTGATAACACCACAAATGGACTCCACACTAGTTTAGGAATAACAAAGTATCTTTATCTAAACTCAACAAGACCAAAAAGACAAAAATACAACATACATGTAATAACAATATGACTTTTTAAAGGTTTCAAGCAACTGGATGCGTGATTCTACACAAAGTATCATTTAATGTGCCAAAATTTGCAAGGCCAAACAGCCACAGAGATGGGAAGCATCAAGGAGACCTGGGAGAGGCCATGCGTCAGTTCTGCTGCACGCAGGAGAAGAGATGTGTCGAATCTGGTCTGTAGGGGGAAATGATGCATCGATACCAAGGCTGTTCTGTTCCGCAGGTGATGCTTCGGGATATGTTGCCGAACAGGTGCGATGTGTGGAAATCCAGGATGTGTCTGCCGGCGATGCAGCAGCAAGTGGCGCTGTGTTGGTTTCTTCAGCCCCGATCCCTCGATGCATCAGTCCTTGCAGCCGCGACTGGTGCTGCGTCGGCTCAGCAGTGATTGCGCGAAGATTCTTCTTGTATGGAGGTACTGCATCCGGAAAAAACAGCCGCAAGAAGAGTGATGCGTCAATTTCTTCCATTCTTTGGGTGTCTTTCAGCTCCCAAAAGCAGGAGCAACCTCCAGGGCCCACAACTGGAACAGGCACCTTCTGGCAGGTCAGACCTCTCAGCAGCAGAGTTGAGGGGAACTGGGGTGGTGTCTTTGTGTCCCTGAGACTTCAGAACAGGAGGCCAGCACACACAGGCCCTTGGATATCGTCTTCAAGCAGGTTCAAGGCAAAGTTCTAGTATTTGTCGTCTCCTTGGCAGAAACAGCAACTGCTGGCCAACCCCACACAGCACACAGCAAAGGGGCCGTACTCCTCTCAGCTCTTCAGCTCATTCCCCTTGTCAAAGGTTCCTCTTGAGTCCAGAAGTGATCTAAAGTTCTGGGGTTTTAGGTGTAATACTTATACCCCAAAATATCTTTGTTCTCTTTGTGCAAGGCTCTCTGAGCCCAGTCCAACCCAGTTCTGCCCTCACTGGTGCAGTATGACCACAAGGGGTGGAGACAGCATTGTGCAAGAGAGACAGGCCCTATTCGGGTGCAAAAAAACTCCTCCCACTATTCTAAATTCAGCCAAGCCACATTCAGTTCAGCTCTGAGCCATCCAGGAAGGGCCAGGCACACCTCAACCCCCCTAGTGCTGTCTACAGCGAAGGCACATCCCCAGCCCCTATCACAAAACCAGATAGTCAATCCACAAACAGGCAGAGGCACACAGAATTGTTAAACAAGAAAATGCCTACTTTCTAAAAGTGGTATTTTGAAACACACAATTTAAAAACCATCTCTACTAAAAGATGTGTTATTAAATTCTGAGTTCTAAGAGCCTAAACATTTTTTATTTATCTTGATCCAATGGGAAGTTATACTTGTAAGATGTTACAAAGTATTTCCCATTCTTCCCTATGGGGCAGATAGCCTTTCAATAGTGAAAAACGAAATTGGCAGTAGCTCGCTATCAGGACATGTCACATACATCAGTACATGTCCTACCTTTCACATACACTGCACCCTGCACATGAGGGTACCTTGGGCCTACCATAGGGTTGTCTTACATGTAAGGAAAGGGAAGGTTAGGGCCTGGCAAGCAGGTGCAATTCCCAGGTCGACTTGGCAGTTTAAACTGCGCGCGGACACTGGAGTGGCAGGTCAGAGATACCTTTTTCAGGGCTACTCGTTGATGGCACAATCAGTGCTGCAGGCCCAGTAGTAGTATTTGATTTACAGGCCCTGGCACAGTGCACTTTACTAGGGGCTTACCAGTAAATCAAATATGCCAATCGGGGAGAACCAATTGTACTCCCAATTTACACAGGGAGCACTTGCACTTTGACACTGACCAGCAGTGGCAAAGTGCCAAAAGCATCTAAGCCAGCAAAAAACGTAATCCAGCACAGCATTAAAAATACAGGAGGTAGAGGCAAAAAGTCAGGGCAAACCACGCCAAAGATGCCAAGTCTAACACGTGTCCCCTCCAGCTGAAAGGTGGGTAGAATTACCCGCCCTCTTGCAAGTTCTCATCACTAAGGCGGAAGAATCTAGACAGACCATCAGCACTGGCATGTTCTGTACCAGGGAGGTGTTCCACCGTAGAGTCTATTCCCTGTAGGGAGATAGACCACCTCAACAGTTTAGGGTTCTCACCCCTCATTTGCATCAACCATCTGAGGGGCCTGTGGTATGTTTGAACCCGGAAGTGAGTCCCAAACGAATAAGGTATTAGCTTCTTCAGTGCCCGGTCACAGCAAAATCTTCTCTTTCAATTGCACCCCACCTCTGTTCATTGGGAAGTATCCTTCTACTAATGAAAGTTACGGGTTAGTCAAAGCCCTTGTCGTTCAGTTGTGAGAGTACTGCTCCCACACCATGCTCTGAAACATCTGTCTGCGCAAAACATTTTTGGAAGAAGTTGGGTGCCTTGAGCATGGGCACCATGCACATGGCGGATTTCAGGGCATCAAAAGCGGTGTGACAGGCATCGGTCCAGATCACTTCCCTTGGCTGCTCACTTGAAATCCGCTCTTTCAAGGGGGCAACAATGGTGACATACTCATTGACAAACCGTCTGCAGAACCCGGTGAGTCCTAAAAAGGCTATCACCTCTTTCTGGGTCATGGGGGGCTCCCAAGCCAGATTGGTGTTGATCTTAGGCTGTATAGTGCCACCTGGCTGATTCCTACCTTGTGTCCTATGAACACCACAGATCCCTGCCCAATCTGGTACTTACTGGCCTTGATAGTGAGGCCTGCCTTCTGCAGAGCCTTCAACACTTTACAGAGGTGTTGCAAGTCCCCCCACCAGCTGGAGTTGAACTCGGCAATGTCATCCAGGTAGGAGGCACTGAATTCCTCCAGCCCGGACAGTAACTGGTTGACCAGTCTCTTGATTGTGGCAGAGGCCTTCTTCAACCCAAAGGGCATGACACAGAACTGATAGTGCCCCTCTGAAGTTGAAAATGCAGAACTCTCTCTTGCCCCATCATTCAAGGCAACCTGCCAGTACCCAGACATAAGATCAAATGTACTAAGGTACCGGGCAGCTCCCAGCTGATCAGTGAGCTCATAAGCCCTGGGGATGGGGTGCGCGTCAGTCCAGGTGACTGCATTGAGCCAACAGTAGTCCATGCAGAACCGACGTTAAGGAGTGGCACTGGCTGCAGCAGCTTTTGGAACCCAGACCACTGGGCTAGCCCAGGGTCTGCTGGAGGGCCCTATCACCCCTAACACCAAAACACCAACATCTTGGAAATTTCTTCCTTAATGCAGGCCTGACTTTGTCAGTTACTCTGTACATTGTATGTTTTACAGGTAAATTGTCCCCACTGTCCACGTCATGGCACACACCAATTGGTGATTCCTTGAGTCAGGGTAAACAGGGAGGCAAACTGTCCCAGCACCTGGTGACAGTCCCTCTGCTGCTCTGGGGTTAGGGTGGGAGAGAGGTTCAGTCCATCCACTGACCCATCATGCTCCTTGGCTGACAGGAGGTCAGGAAGAGGCTACTCTCCTCTTCCATTCCATTCTCTGTAGCCAGGAGCATTTTCACTCCATACCTCCCAAAGTGAGGTTTGAGGCGGTTCATGTGCAGGATCCTCAAAGGGTTACTGGGAGTCTGCAAGTTAACCAGGTAGGTTATGTCATGCTTGCCCTCCACCACCTCAAATGGACCGGTCTACTTGTCTTTGAGCGCACGAGCCTCCACTGGTGCCATCACCCACACTTTTTGGCCAGGCTGAAACTCAACCAGAGTAGTGTATTCTGGCCGTAACATTTTCATCTCCTCCTGGCTGGCTTCCAAGTTCTCCTGAGCAATTTTCCTGAAGCGCAGAGTCTGGTTCCTGAAGGCCAGCATGTGGCTGAAAATATCTTGGGGTTCTTACCAGGAGTTTTCTCTCAGCCCTCCTTCCCAGACTCAGAGGTCCTCTCACAGGGTGTCCATACAGTAATCCAAAGGGACTGCACCCTAAGAATTTCTGAGGTACCTCCCTGTATGCAAACAACATGCATCGTAGGAAGACGTCCTACTTACATCTCATGGGTTCTGCAAAATCCTTTGTCATGCCTTTCAGGGTTCGGTTGAATCTCTCAACCATCCCATTTCCTTGAGAATGGTAAGGAGTGGTGAATTTGTACATTACACTGCACTCCTCCCACAATTACATCATAAACCTACATATGAAGTTTGTACCACGGTCAGAGACCACCTCTCTGGGGAACCCCATTCAGGAAAAGATCCCCATCCATGCACGGCTCACCTCAGGGGTTGTGATTGTCCTGAGTGAGACAGCTTCTGCGTGCTGGATGGCATGGTCCACCAAAACAAACTAGTTGCCTAAGGCTGCCTTGAGTTCAAGTGGCCCCAGAATGTCGATGCCTACCCGCTCGAAAGGGGTGCACACCACAGGAGAGGGTTGGAGTGGAGCCTTACACTTCCCTCCAGTCTTGCCACTTGCCTGGCAAGTCTGAGAAGATTTACAATGTGTGCCAACGTGCATCTGCATTTGGGGCCAGTAACAGTGGGTGATATGCTGGTGAAGTGTCTTGTCACACCCCAAATATCCTGTCAAAGGCACATCATGAGCCAGACCCAGTCGGAAGTCCTGTAGCATGTTGGTACCACCAGCACATGAGCCACCCCGGCCTCCGCAACCTTTAGGCTCCCTATATAGGAAACTATTCTCCCAGTAAATTAGATGTGAGCAGGATAGACCACCTTATGCCTGGTCTGCAGCCTGCTTCCGCAAACCAACAAGAGTGGGGCACTCCAGCTGCGCCTTGCAGAACTCCTCCCTAGAAGGACCTCCTTCCTGCTGTCAATGTCTCAGCTCAGGCAGGTCTCCCAGTTCGGCCACTTGCTCCCCTATAGGTTCCAGAACATCCCCCTCAGGGTCTATCTCCTCCTGGACCGTGGGAACTGCTGTGGTGGGTTTCCCACTGCCCCTACCCTTCCTCTTTCTGGCAGGCACCTGGGCCACTGTTTCCGGCTCCAGGTTCTGTTGATCACTCCTACAGGCTGCCATTGACCGAGTGATCACACAGGCCCACTCAGGCAGTCCCACCATCTTTAAATGAGCCTGGCGCTTCACCTCCTTTCAAGGGGAACTCTCCAGCTCATTGCCAGGCTGACAGTCAACAGGCATGGATGAACTGACAACAACCTTCAAGGATCCTGAGACCCCCCCACTCAAAGGGAACCTGTGCCACCTTACACAGGCGCTCAGAGCTGTCTGTAAGGGTGGAGGTTATGAGAGACACAGGAGCCAGTGTGACATCTGTCAGGTGTCAATGGGTGTCTGAAGAGCAAGTCATCCCCAATGTGCTTCACCCTGTAGTTCAGGGTGAAGCACATTGGGGATGACCTGCTCTTCAGACACCCATTGACACCTGTCAGATGAAGAGCAAGTCATCCCCAATGTGCTTCACCCTGTAGTTCAGGGTGAAGCACATTGGGGATGACCTGCTCTTCAGACACCCATTGACACCTGTCAGATGTCACACTGGCTCCTGTGTCTCTCATAACCTCCACCTTCCTACCATTGATGGTCACCCACTGCAGGTACTTGTTAGTGTTATCCAGGAGTCAGGTTTCCTGGACCATCTCTCTATCGCCTAATGAGATATGGGTCATCAGGCTGGCTCCCCACCCTCACTAGGAACCAAGCCCTCTCCTACTACTACACCATCTAACCCCCGGTGACGGTGCAGCAGTGGGTGCTGTAGTGCCTTGGGACACTTGGGATCATTCTGCTGGTGACCGGTGACGGTGCAGCAGTGGGTGCTGTAGTACCTTGAGACACTTGGGATCATTCTGCATGTGATCCCTCTTGACCACATGGATAACACTTGCAGGGACCCCGGTTGTCTGGTCTACCCTTAGGGGGCCTTGGCTTCTTAAAACTGGGGGGGCTGAGAATCTTTACCCTTGGAACTATTTGTGGGCCCTTTAGAGAACTTCTTTTGGTTATCCTTGTCCCCCCCACTCTTCTGCTGGGGACGCTGCCCACCCTTGGCAGGGTTTCCCACATACCCCTTGTGGACCCTGGAACTCACCAGCGGTCTGCCTCCTGAGCAAGATTTCAGGGTCAGTCAGCTTGCTACTCATCAGATGCTGTGCAGCTCTGGAACAAAAAGACTACTCAAGTGCTCCCAACCAATCAAGTTGTACAACCCCTGGTAATCAGTTACCTTGCTACCCTTTATCCAACTATCCAGTGTTCTGTAGTAAAGGTTCACACACTCAACCCACATAATTGGATACAAGCTTCTTGAATGACCTAAACCTTTCCCAGTACTGCTCTGGTGTGAGCCCATACCTGAGACAGGAAGCCTCCTTCATATTGGGTAGGTCAGAGCACCTGCCTCCTCCAAAGTTGTCAGGGTGTTACTCCCATTGCCCTCAGTGTTTCCACATGCCCACCACCCAGTGTTTCTCAGGAACCTCATTTATACGCAGTACTGCCTCATAAGATGCAAACCAGCATACATATCCTCCCCCTTCTGGAAATTCTGTAATAGGTCCTTGGGAATGTAAATATCAAACACACAAACACCTGCTCATCTAAGGCTCTCTATTCATATAAGTGAAGGCTAAAGTTTGCACACTTTTCTTCACCTATCACTCCTCACTTTCTTAAGAGGTAGTGTTCTTCCACTTTATTTGCCCATGGATTTATAAAACAGTGTTTTTTATCAAATGACAGCCACACGTCACACATATAATTATATATGGAAAAAAACTTAAATGGTGTATCTACCACAACATACACCTATAGGTGTGTTAATATTCCAAAAATTGTGAAAAGGCAAAATGGCACCTCACGTGCACACCACCAGTCGAGCTTGCTGATTGGTACTCCCCAGCTCTGCTCACTTTTTTCATCATCGGTAACCATTTTGCTTGAAAAAATATAGTGTCCCAAAATTAGTGCCTAAAAAAAATGATACCACAGTGACGTGTGCTTTATGACTACCACACAGACAATACCCAGTGAAAATAAAACTGAGATAAGTCGCACAGTTCCCAATTTTATTCTTTTCTTGTACACTCATTCAGAAATTTAAAACCGGCTGCATTTACGCAGACCAATAACTTTCTCAGCCGACATGTTGTATTGCCAATACTTCTTCAAGGCAATTTCGTCAAGGCAGGGTCATTAGTCACAGATCTTGGACACTGGTGCCGTTTTTAGAAAATGACTGTCAAATGAAAAACACAACACACTTTGGCCTGGTTACTAAAAAATACCCATCTCTTTCTTCAAACATAAAAACACACATTTATTTACTTTTCACATTTGTAAAGCGCACTGTTACCAGCCGGTGTCCTGGCGCTGTACACATACATCAATGTTGGGCATTTCATTGGTTATCTTTACCATGTTGAAGCCCGAGTCAATCGTACCAGCTCTCCACTCATTGCAAGAGAAGAACTTCAGAGTAAGTTCCTCTTTTCATAGGCATATCCTCAACTGTAGTATAATTTTGAAATACAAAGAACACAGATGATTGCCAGTATCTTATCGCATCTTTATCATAGCTGTCCCTACATCTTTGTTTGAATCTATCAGCAGATATCCCTTCTTAGTGTCCCAATTAAAATCACTACGGGCTTACACGCCCACCTTCTCATATCATTGTTTCACTTTGTCTCACCCGCACCACCACCAGCATTCCTGCCTTCCTAAATACAAGCCGTGGGATTTAAATGACTACATCTTTGCCTCACCTTTACATAACTTCTGCAAACCTGCAAATGTAAACCTTACCCCCTTACACTGGCTGTTTGCTGCCACCATTTGTACTGGACTCTGCCTGTTTGGCCCTGATGTCCAGCTCTCTCATGCACAACGCATATGCCAAAAGCAATTTATTTTCCTCCAAGGCACAAGCATTTTTGCTCTCCCCTGCCATCTTTTCCTAGGCAGCTTTTTGGTTCTCCATTTCCAATTGCGTTATCTGGAGCCTCATAAGATCCAATTTATGATCTGTCCTCTAATTCCTCTGGAGATGGATTCCTGGAAGAATCATTGCTGGCAGCCACAGAGGCTGCTCTCCCAACTGGCAAATCCTGGATCTGAAGTCGCCCTCTGGCTTACACCCATCCACATCTGCATCCTCTGTCTACCCAGCTTCTCTAGCCTCCCACCAGGCTCCTAGGGCCTTCTGAAGCTCCTCTTTCCTAGAAATGCTCCTCATGGAGCATCCAACACTCCTGCAGAACTGCTTGAGTTGCTCTACTTTTTAACTACTTAACATTTCAATGTCAAACTCAAATTCTGCAGCCTCAATTTCCATTCAGAGACATGGTGCGTGGATACTTCAATGGACAATCAAAAATAGAACCAGAAATAAAACACAGTATGTGGTTGCGTAGTGATCACCACTAAACTAGTGTACACCAATCACTGTGGGTCAAGTACAAATACAAGTCCAAATCCTTACCGCTGAACACCTATGTTAGAAATGGGGGTCTCTAGTTGGCAGAGGTAGGTACCTTTGTCCAAATAGGGACCCTTGCTTCTAGTCAGGCTAAGGGGGATACACACTTCATGTAACCCCTGCTCACCCCCTGGGTAGCTTGGCACAAGCAGATAGACGTATCCCAAAGGCAATATATAAAGTATTGGTACTTATAACACTCAGTAATATAGTGATAACTTCACAAATGTACACCACACCAGTTTAGGAAAAATACTTTATCTTCACTCAACAAGACCAATATGACAAAATTCCAACATACATGTAATAAGAATATGACTTTTCAAAGGTTCAAGCAACTGGGTCCATAAAAAACTATGGATGCGTGATTCTACACAAAGTACCTGTAAATGCATCAAAGTTCAAAAGGCCAAACAGCCGCAGATATGGGAAGCGTTGAGAAACAAAGAGGTGCGTCAGTTTCTGAGACCTTGGGGAGGTGATGTGACATTCTGCTGCATGTAGGACAAGTGATGCGTCGAATCCGGTTTGTAGGGGGAAGTGATGCGTGGACTCCAAGACTGTTCTGGTCCGTGGGTGATGGGTGAGGAAAACTTGCCGCACAGGTGCAATTCGTGGAAATCCGGGATGCGCTGGCGATTAATGCAGCGGCAAGCGGCACTGGGTCGGTTTCTTCAGCCACAATATCTTGATACTTCAGTTCTTGCAGCCACTACAAACGCTGCTTCAGCTCGGCAGCGGCGATGCATGGAGAGTCTTCTCGCACAGTGGTGCTGCATCTGGAAATACAGATGCAAGAAGGGCAATTCGTTGATTTCTTACTTTCATTGTGTTTCCTCCAGCTCTCAACAGCAGGAACAACCTCTAGAGGCCCACAACTGGAACAGGCATCTACTGGCAGGTCAGAACTCTCAGCAGCAGAGTTCAGGGGAGCTGGGGGTTAAGTCTTTGTGTCCCCGAGACTTCAGAACAGGAGGCCACCACACACAGGCCCTTGGAGATCTTCTTCAAGCAGGTTCAGAGCAAAGTTCCAGTCTCTGTCCTCTCCTTGGCAGAAACAGCAATTGCAGGCCAGCCCCAGACAACACACAGCAAAGGAGCAGCACTGCTCTTCGCAGATCTTAAGCTCTTGTCATTGGCAAAGGTTCCTCTTGTGTCCAGAAATGATTTAAAGTTCTGCGCTTTTTGTTGCAATACTTATACCCCAAAATGTTTGTTCTCTTTGTGCAAGGGTCTCTGAGCCCAGTCTAAACCAGTTCTGTCCTTAATGGTACAGTATGACCACAGGGTGTGGAGATAGCATTGTGCAAGGGAGAAGGGCCCTATTCAAGTGCAAGGAAATCTCCACCCACTCCTTTAAATTCAGCCAAGCCCCATTCAGCTTGGGTCTGAGTCATCCAGGAAGGGCCAGGCACACCTCAACCCTTCCAGTGACTGTCTACAGTGAATGCACTTCCCCAGTCACTCCAAAACCAGACAGTCAATCCACAAACGAGCAGAGGCACACAGAGTGGTTAAAGAAGAAACTGCCTACTTTCTAAAAGTGGTATTTTCAAACACACAATGTAAAAACTATCTTTACTAAAAGATGTGTTAGTAAATTCTGAGTTCAGAGAAGCTAAACTTTATTTCTCTATCTTGTCCCAATGGGAAGTTATACTTGTAAGATGTTACAAAGTATTTCCCAGTCTATCCTATGGTGCAGATAACCTTTCATTAGTGAAAAATTAAATTGGCAGGATTTCACTATCAGGACATGTCACACCCACACCAGTACCTGTCTTAACTTTCACATATACTGCACCCTCCCTATGGGGGTACCCTGGGCCTACCATAGGGGTGTCTTACATGTAAGGAAAGGGAAGCTTAGGGCCTGGCAAATGGGTGCACTTGCCAGGTCGACATGGCAGTTTAAACTGCTCACAGAAACTGCAGTATCAGGTCTGAGATACCTTTTCAGGGCTACTCATGTGGATGGTACAGTCAGTGCTGCAGGCCCACTAGTAGCATTTGATGTACAGGCCCTGGCACACAGTGCAATTTACCAGAGGTATACCAGAAAATCAGATATGCCAATAAGTCAGAACTAATTGCAATCACAATTGTCATAGGGCACACTTGCACTTTGACACTGATAAGCAGTGGCAAAGTGCCCAAAGCATCTAAACCAACAAAAACTAAATCCAGCATAGCATCAAAAATACAAGCAGTAGAGGCCAAAAGCCAGGGCAGCCCACGTCAAAGATGCTGAATCTAACAAGCAAGAAGAGATAGAGGTTCCCCCAGACAGACTTGCGGATTGCTGCATTCCTAAGAGCTGTGTGGGACACATGTTGGAGGAGGAAAGAGCAAGCCTGTTCTATGCACTTCAGTCAGAGCTCTTTCATTCTGAAGGGAGGTCGCTGGTCAAAAAGGACTCAGCACATCTGAATAAAAAGGGATGGGGCTGATGAGAGAATCATAAAGAGTAGGGCTGGGTCAATTTGGAAACATTTTGAAACACATATCACTGAGGCCGACATCAAGGCCTGAACCTGTAATCACTCTCTTGGCCCATATTTTGGGCAATTAAGATTGGAGACTCCCCTGTTGTTGTAGGCTGTTCTCTGGTGTGAGAGACTCCCAAATTGTCAAACTGAAGCTGTATATTAACATGGAGTAGCTCTGCATCAGTTTGCATTTTGTGATCAAGACTGTTTGCTAAGGCTCTATCAGTCTCCCATGTGAGGATCGGGGACATCACCCTGGAAGATTAAGAACCGGTGGTGCTTGTGATGTGAAGGAGAGCACTTGGTAGGAACGAGGTCCTGTAGGCTGCTGTTGCATGGATTCCAGGAGCAAGTTTGAGATTCTGGTCCATCTGGACCTCTGCACCAGTGGGCTCCCACACCGTGTGCCACAGTCCGCATTGCCCTTGCCAGGTGGAGGGTGAAACCCTACTCAAGCAACAACCACAATCTGTTAGGGTAAAACACAAGCATACCCCAAACTAACCTGTGCTTAACCCTCTGGTAGCTTGGCACAAAAATAATCAGGTTTAACTTGGAGGCAATGTGTGAAGTATTTGTGCAACACTTCAAACATTAATAAAGGGAAGAAACAACACAAGAAAAATCCAACGCCAAACAGAGTAAAATGTTATAACTTATTTGAGACCAAAATTACAAAAATCCAATCCGTAGAACCGGAGATATACAATTTGAAATATTTTAAGGTAAAACAGTGCCTAGAAGCACAAAGCACCAACTGTGGTTATCTATTCGTGCCAGACCAGGAAAACGTCACAAGTTCAGGCCAACTGTGATGGATCGCATGCAGGCTATAGAGACCAAGTTAGGCACCCCTAAACAAAAACTATGTGTCTAGCTTTTTAAATACACTACACCCTGCCCTAAGGCTGTTTCAGTCCTGTCCTAGGGGGAATGTAAACTTATTTAAAAGGACGGTTTAGACTGGGAAAAGGTTTATTTTGTCAGCCCGAAATGGCAATTGAAAACTGCACAAACAGGCTGCAATGGCAGGCCTGACATGTTTAAAGGGCTTCTTAAGGGGTGGCTCAATGAGTGCTGCAGATCCACTTGTAGCATCTAATTTACAGGCCCAGGGTACATGTAGTACCATTCTACTAGGGACTTAAACCCAATTGACATATTTAATTTACTTGTAAACCTATGCTACCGTGTTTAAATAAGAGATCACAAGCACTTTATCACTGGCTAGCAGTGGTAAAGTGAGCAGAGTCCTAAACCCAGCAAAAATGAAAACCAGGCGACTGGTAGGTAAAATGTTGGGGCAAAGACCACACCAAGGATGTCTGGTCTGACACCACCCTTTGCACTGCTCTGTGAGAGGTGGTTTGTCACCCGATTCAGTGCCAAGACCTAAAGAGGGCTGTTAACTTGTTTGGGCAGTCTGTGACCCCTTATGCCAGGTGCGGGCCACGTTGAATAGAGAGATCTGTCGCCTTAATCTGTGCTGCTCCGACTCTACCTGTGTGCCAGGAGGAAGAGACCATGAAGGGCTGCCACTCTGACCCCCCCCATGTGCCTCTGAGAAGACGTTGCGGGCCCTGATCCAGCGATAGTGAGGGTAACAGCTTCAACTCCCCTATCCGAGTGTCTCGAAGACCTGCCCCCAAGTCCCAAAAGAAATGTATTCCATTGGAGGAGCGATGAGGACTGAAACTGCCACAACTGCTGCTTCACACCTCTGGACACAACCGGGCTGCCAAGTGTCACCCAGGGACTCTGAACCGCCACTCCTCAAGAGCATATAGGAGCATATAGGAGACCGACAAACAAGTCTTCATGCTGCAGCATGTCAATTCAGAGCAGGTTCCCCAGGGCCCATCAGTGATGTCATGAGTGATGTAATATGTGACGTCATCAGCAGTGCATTGCTGGGTGTGAGTTAGAGTTAGCTCAGCTAACTAGAACGGCTGACTTTCTCTGGTTTTGTACAAGTGAAATATCAGACTAACTATAACGTCCCTGAAACCTGTGGTTGTTTCAGTAAATTTTATATATATATATTCAATCTTCTCTCACTCTTACAAGGAAGGAATCAGCACTCATGTTGTAGTTTGGAAGTATTTAATCTGCAAAGGACGCAATCGACATGTTTTGGTAACCTTGATAACGATATGATACGTCATTGTAGCTTCCTTATTTAAAAGTACAAATACCTCCAGTTGCCAACATTAACAAAGGACTACATATTACATGAATCAAAAAAGCTGGTGGCCATAGTGGCCTGGTCACGATGCAAGAATTTAGGAATTTATAAAATAAAGAAAGAAAACAAGTGTTGATATGAACACAATGTCATTTCAGCATATCTTGCCCTGTGACCGCCTTACCGTATGTTCATCAACGTGACTTGTTCATAATAAACATACTTATGATTGCAAACATCAACATAAACAATGGCCTACACATTACTTTAAAGTGAAAGGCTATCAGGCATATTGATCTGGGCAATTTGCGTATTATAATGGTTCTTACACGAAAGAAAAGTAAAAAAGGCGTGTAAATATACACACACTATCCCTAAATAAAGTTCTAGCTATTATAGTTCCATTCCATTCACAGCTCATTTGAGATGTCATTGGTGATGTTATGAGTGATATCACTGACTATGTCATGAATGATGTAATGTCTGAGGTCATAAGGCGTCTTGGAGGCGTAAGTTATAGTTAGCTTCAGTAACTATAACTGCTGAATTTCACTGGTTTGGTACGAGTGAAATCTGAGTCAAACTATAACATCCCTGTAATCTTTTTTTTTTTCAGTGAATTTCTAGTTTTAAAAAAAAGTTTAAGTAAGATGCCTATCACAATGGATGGTGGGTGGTTGGAAGCAGCAGGCCCTGGCCTGGCATTGTGCTGCCCCATCCAAGCTTGCTGCTCCTGCCTCCTCTGCTCATTGCCATCCATTGTCCAAGTCCATGCCCCTGCTCCCTCATTACAACCCTGTGTGGCCTTTGTTCTGCCACTGGCCTTCCCGCCTTCTCTGCACAGTTAGCTTGCTGCCCCATCCACTTACTCCCTATCCTCTGTTGTCTGAATCCATGCACTGGCCTCCTCCCTCCTGCCATGCATGGTCTGATGTGCTGCCACTGCCCTCGATTTAGCATGATGTTCCAGTCCAACCCTACTGCCCTCCAGTGCACAATTCTATGCCCTATCATTGACCTCCTGTTTAGCCTCTGTGCTTAGCTTGCTGCCCCTGCCCTCCGATGTCTGTGTGCATTCCCCTGCTCCATTTGCCCACCATGTTCCATGGCCCTGAGTGTTCTGTTGAGCTGCCACTCCCCTCCCACCTGCATAGCATTTTCAGATGTCTGTAACCTATCCCTCCCACCTCCACCCTGCCTGTCCACGTTCCATGCCCCCATCCCCTTCTTCCTTCCTCCATGGTCCATTTTACTGCCACACCCTTCTGCCCTCCCTGGTCTGTTGTGCTGCAATTGCTCCTCCCGCCTGCCCCGCGTGGTCTGTTGTGAGGCCCCTTGAACCGGAACTCTCTTGTCTGTGCCCAGCTCCTATCCCTCCCTTGTATCGTCCATGATCATTTGTGCATGCCCCTGCCCCTCCTTCTTGCCCATCAAGGCCATTGTGCTGCCACTAACCCTCCCGCTTACCATGCATGGTCTCCAGCGCTGGCACAGCCCCTCCCACCTTCCCTGTGTGGTCAGCTAGCTACCCCTGACCCCCTCCCACCTTCCCTCCATGGACTGTGTATGCAATTATAGTCACACTGTTGCCCTCCATGGTGTGTTGGGCTTCTAGTCCCCATTCCTGCCTGATCTCCATGGTCAGCTTGCTCTTCCTGCCCTGCCCCCTTGCCCCCTGCCCTCCATGTCCAGACCCCTATTCCCTGCCTCCTCTTTTGTCTGTTCCATTGTAATCTCCCTAATCGCTCCCTCCTGCCCTTTATGGTCCGTTATGCTGCAGCTTTCTCTCCTGTCTGTCCATTATGGTCAGCTTGCTGCCATTGCCTCTTTCCCGGCTGTTCTTTATTGTCCATGTGCATGGAACTGTCCCCTCCCTATTGCTTTCCATGGATTGTTGTGCTGCACTGCCGTCCCGCATGCCCTGTGTGGTGTAATGTGCTGCTGCAAACCCTGATTCTTGCCCTATAAGGTCAGTTTAGTGCACCTGTCCATGTCCCTCCTGTCCTCTGTTATCCAAGTCCATGTCCTTACCGCAATTCCTCCTGCCTTCCTTGAGCCAATGTTCCACACTTGGTTACATTTTGAACTTGGTAAGAGGGAGATTTTGAAAAACAAACTGGGGAATTGATTTTCCTCATTGACTTACATTGAAAAAGAGGAGATTGTAGACAGGAGACAGATAAAATAAAGCCCATTTGGGCTTAAAAAACATTTTGCGTTTCCTACCTGAATCGGGTCTGTTGGTATGTATGGTTGTACTACCACTGCCTCTTCCTTCTGCCCAGAATGGTCTATTATATTGCCACAGACTCTTTTGCCTGTCCTGCATTGTTGGTTTGTTGCCCATTTTTTCTGAGTTCTCAAATAGTGACAAAACACTTTTAAATTATTTTTTATCTTTGTTTTTTTTATACAGTTGACCACTTGATTAAAAGTTGCACTTAGGGGAGACAATGTGGTGTTACTTCCAGAGCTGCAGACTTTGCAACTGGGGAACCAGGTTGGAGTTTCTGCTTCAATTCGACATTCTGTGATTCTGATCAGATCACTTAATCTCCCCCTGTCTACAACCAAAATGAATTTCTCCTGTGTGATGTAACCAATGCTCATGTAAAGCACTCCAATACCTGACCAGTCTGCACTATATAAAACTGCAAAAAAAAAGTGTTTACCACACTACTGTCGTTGGGCTATATGTGTGCTACATCTGGGTGATATGTATGCTCCATTTGGTCTTCTTTTTCTCTGGTGGCCATCTTGGGAGACTTCAATTCAATAATCTTTCTTCGATCTGATTTAGAAACAGAGATCATAAAAGTGTACATAAAAACAGTAAATCCTCTTTCTTAATACAATACAATGAGAATTCACTAAAACCAGTAGGTAAAAACAGATGTTACAAACATCGGGTCAGTAAAACTTCAGTTTAACAGAATAGTAAAGTTCAATGTTTCGCAAGATCAGTCTCCAGTACTTCGTGCAAACGACACAATAAGGGGTCCAAGTAAGACGCAACGCTCCAATACCTGACCAGTCTGCACTATAAAAACCTTTTGCACACTTCTGTCATTGGGCTATACGTGGACTATATCTGGGTGATATTTGTGCTACATTTGGGCTCTTCTTTCTCTGGTGGCCATCTTGGGACACTTATTTGTTATGAAGTTTCCTAATTTCCTCATTTATTGCAGTCTCCTCAGTAGCAAATGCTTTCAGTTTTTTACTTTGATTCCATCAAGAAGGCATTCAGATGTGTCACACATTTGCCATAAATTTAGAATGTTAGCACTCTAGTTGCTCATTAGATCACTGTAGTAAAGCTACTGCTCACGAGGGAGTAAACTGGAAGTCTGCAGCTGGTATTGAACGTGCATGTTTCAGTCTGCATGTCAGAATTGTTTAATGAAATAAAAGAGAATTTAAGAAGTTACTCAAGATGTGCCCTTATTTTTCTTTCTGCAGCACTAATCATAATTTTGATGGTAAAACGAACCCCCTCATTTTGTTCCTTTTTAAATTAAATGTTTTAAGTGTTACCAGTGTATTCCAATCAAGATGGCTTCAGGTGTGCCATACTTTTGTCATAAGTAAGACTGTTAGCGCTCTAGTTGTTCTTTAGAACACTAGGAATCTGCAGTAGAACACAAAGGAATCAACTGACAGTCTCTGCCCTTTTTGGATGTACATGTTTTACTGAGAATGTTAGATTTAATTCTCACATGACTGAGAAAGATCATGTAAATTTACAGAAAATATGCTCTCATTTTAGCTTCTGGAGCACCTTCCAAACTTCTAGGAGAAAAGCATGAGAAAATAGTTTTCTCTCAAATATGATTCATGATATCCCAGCAGAAGGCTTTTTTACAGGGTAAAAATCACCTTAAAACACACCACAATTCCTAAAATTAGTATGGTACCATCATAAATGATTTATATTGTAACTAAAGTCTATCACCCTTTATACTTTCTCCTTTTGGGGACCCTCAAAACCTTCCATTCACTACAATGCATTTTAATGAGGTGCTATCATGTATATTGGTCCCAAGATGGCTACCAGCACTTCCTGGATGAAGTGCTGACAACCAATCAGATCTCACGATTAGATGTGTGATTAGGCTCCGCCCAGATATATACATTTATTTTTCCTTTAATATATAAAGAACTACTGAACAGATTTACACCGTTTAAAGCAAAGAGTGCACTCTGGACCAAGAGTTACCTTTCTGCCAAATTTGGTGTAATTCCTTTCAGCAGTTCGGGCTGTAGCCACGACAAACTTTGCTTATGGCATTTAACATGTAGAAAACACGTTTTGGGACCCCCCCTTTTTTCTCGGCCCCCGCTTGAAGAATCACCACAAAACCTTCAAGGCAGGAGATGACCAGAGTGCCCCATTAGTTTTGAAAATTTCTCTAGTTGTCATCAAACGGCGCCAAAGATATTGGCACAAGAAAAAACGCTTTTTGAATAGAAACAAGGTCCTAACTATATGTACCTACTGGCGACCGCCAGTAGGTTATCTATCTATCTATCTATATCTATCTATCTATCTATCTATCTATCTATCTATCTATCTATCTATCTCTATCCCACTCTCACTCTCTAACTCTCTATCTCTCTATCTCTCTATCTCTCTATCTCTCTATCTCTCTCTCTCTCTATCTCTCTCTCTCTCTATCTCTCTCTCTCTCTCTCTCTCTCTCTCTCTCTCTATCTCTCTCTCTCTATCTCTCTCTCTCTATCTCTCTATCTCTCTATCTCTCTATCTCTCTATCTCTCTATCTCTCTCTATCTCTCTCTATCTCTCTCTATCTCTCTCTATCTCTCTCTATCTCTCTCTATCTCTCTCTATCTCTCTCTATCTCTCTCTATCTCTCTCTATATTACCTACTGGCGGTCGCCAGTAGGTAGTTAGAGTTTAGACCAAGTTGCCATAGGAAAAGCGTTTTTTTGTTTTCCCAATAACTTTGGGTCCGGTTGGGGGGGGCGGAGCTTGCCGGCAACGATGGCGGACGCCTGAGGTGAGGGCTCCGCGCCGTCACTCCACATAATCCGGCAATTATCCTGATATAGCTGAGCCTCGAGGGCGTCGGAGCTGTCGCCTGGCTCCCGGGGACGCCTGGTAGCAGGAGGGGAGACGCGGAGAGTCTCTGCGCCGCCGGAGCCGAGAAAGAACGCGACCGGGTGCGGAGGCGAACTGGCCGCGGAGCCGGGCTCTTGCCGGATCCTTGCCCCGAAGGACAGGAGAGCACTGGGGGGCCGCTGATAACTGCCTGTCCCTGCTGCGACGCTGCAACCCACGAAGGGAGGGGTGCCTCAATGCCGCCGGCACCATTTTGCCCTAGCCTGAGGGAAGCTGCCATTAGGGACACGGGCAGACAGGAGGGACGAGGTCATGGCCTCAGAGGCCCGATAAGCTGCTGATCCTGCCTGATACTTAGAGACACAGTGCCACAGAGTCGAGGGGGCCACGACCATGCCAGCGGAGCGCACCTGGACAGATCGGGTAAGTCCGGGAGCAGTTGGAGAGCGTGAATTTGGGCGACGCTTGCCGGACGGAGGGACACTGTGGAGCCCCGTGGCGGGACGCTGAGAAGGGGGCCAGCTGAGGGCCTGCGAGGCTGCTAGGGTTCGAGGGACGCGGAGGTACGGTGTTCACCTCCCCCCTGCCCTATACGATCCTGTGCTGGGACCTGCGCGGGAGCGGCGCGTGATTCACGGGCCAGGTGGAGATTCGGGTCACCCTCCCCCTCCTTGGTAGCTGCCCGGTTCTAAGACAGAGGGAGATCGCCCCGACGCTCTGGACAGGGAGTCCTGTTCTGAAGCGGACAATAACTACTGGCAGTTCACCTGAGCAGAGTTGCAGTAACTCGGAGAACCGGACTCGAGAAGAGTCCAGCTGCAAAGAGAGCGGAGTGCGTACAGAAGACCGGCTGTGCGGAACCCGGCTTAGAGGTGGGGACAGCATCACTCGCGAGAAGGACCCATCTTGCAATTGCGGGGGAAGGAAAGATGGGCAAAGGTGACAAGACACAGTCCAAACTGGCGTTTGAACAGCGCAAGTCGAAACCCCCTGAAACTCAAGAATCCTCACCGGCGCCGCAGAGTAGAGGCCCGGAGAGCACGTTCTATGCGGACATCAAGGGCCTACTAGTTACCATGGAGGATGGCCTTCAAGACAGCATGACGGCGATAGGTACGAAAATTGACGCCCTCACTTATCGCATGGACCGCATGTCTGAGAGAGTGGACAAGCACGCAGAGAGGCTAGACATGTCCAAGAGGCGCCTGACTGAAGTGGAAGAGGCCCAAATGGACCTAGATAAGGACCGCAAACAGATTGGCAAACTCCTCCAAGTCATCCAAGACAAATCGGAGGATTTGGAGGCCCGCTCTCGGCGCTCTAATATACGCATCACGGGCCTACCGGAATCGACTCAAGTGGGAAAGATGGAGCTGTTTGTGGAGAAATTACTCACCACGCTGCTGGGCGACGATGTCTTTTCGACCATGTTTATAGTGGAGAGGGCGCATCGCACGCTGGGCCCGCGGCTGCGCCTGGGCGCCCAACCGAGGCCAATCATAGCGAAACTCCTGAACTACAGGGACACTGCCCTCCGACTGGCCAGGGAGAAGGGGAAACTGCAATACGAGGGATCGTCCATTTCACTGTACCCGGACTTCACGGCGAGGGTTCAGGAGGAACGTCGCCATTTTGCCCCGTACAAACAACAAATCCGAGAACTAGGATTGGACTACGCTATGCTTTATCCGGCAAAGCTACGCATTAACCGACAGGGACATACCCATATCTTCAGTGACCCTAAGGAGTTGCAGAAGGCGCTTAAAAACTGGACAAGGGAACAGAGGAACAGTCCAAGGAACCAGGAAGGTGAAAAGGAAACAAACAGCGGGCTGGAAGACCAAGAATAGAGCTTTGGATAGGTGCCGTGAACAATCGGACTCTGACCGTCGACCGGGGGCAAGATCCCGAGGTCGACCAGAACTGAGTTGGCTGAGGACCCCGGCGGCCCGGGGTTGGGATGGTGCCAGCTTGCCACAGAAATGCAAGAACTGCTAAGACACCGAGCACTGGTGAGATCGTTCCTGTTTAATTACTTGTTGAATTGATGCAAATGTACGCTGAAAGGTTTGGACAATGGGGTGATTTGTAGCTGATGGATCTGCAAAGTTTATTGGAGTGGCTCTGGGGGCAGGGGGGGCGGTACAATATTGCGGCTGTTGGGGGTTACCGGGGTGGCGGGGGATGGCTCGGAGCCTGGGGCTTGAGCACAAAGACACTTAAGGAGTGACGGAGCTACGAGGCTCTCAACGACATGATGTGGTATGGCTACACTACATGTGCGGATATTGGCGACCTCTGCCCTCGCATATAGCGGTGGTGGGGTTCACCACACATGCAAGGGGAGTCATTACGTGGGTAAACCCGAAATCAAACATACAAATACAGACGCTTAAGGCGGATTTGGAGGGCAGGTATGTTATAGCGTCCTGCAGGGGTCTGGGGTTGGACCTGCTAGTTGTCAATACGTACGGTCCCAACTATGACTCCCCTGACTTCTATGACACACTAGCTGGGGAAGTTGGTGGACACGATCACCCGCACATTCTATGGGGAGGGGACTTCAATTTGACGCTTAACCCGGATATGGACAGGTTCTCGTGTCCCCCCGAAGACCCTCTGCGGCAGCGCAGTCGCTCACCGCGAAACTACTAGTGTTAGACATGGAGGATGTGTGGAGGAGTAGGAGTGCCGGCCGTGATGGCTTTACCCACTACTCTGCTTATCACGAGATACATACTAGAATTGACTACTGGTTTGCCACTGCGGGGATCAACCGATCTATAAAGACATGTAGAATACTCCCGCGCACACTGTCGGATCACTCCCCAATACTAATAGTCGTAGAGACCCCGGTACGGAGGATCGCCCCTTTCACATGGCGCTTCCCACCGTATTCGCTTCTTGACCAGGTCTTCCGCAGTGAATTAGCAGAGTCGATCGACGTATTCTTGGAAAAGAATGTACGGTCGGTAGAGGACTTCCAGACAGTTTGGGAGGCCTTTAAAGTATACATAAGGGGCATTGCAATGTCCAAACACTCAAGTGTCCTGAAGGCGATGAGGGGCAGGCTAGCGGAGCTGTAACTCCAACTACAAGCCCTTAAGGAACAAAGCCGCACCAGACTGGATGATGCGACCGAGGAGGAAATCAAGCGCCTTCTCATAGAATTTCATGAAGCAACAGATAGAGAGGTTCAACACATGGGCAAATATGCAACGGCCCACACGTACGGGGAGGGGGAAAGGCCCGGCTCGGCGTTGGCTAACATCATCAAGGGCCGTAGAGGGAGGCAGATGATCTCAGAGCTAAGAAAGGCAGATGGTGACAGAGCTACTGATGAGGCAGAAATTGCCGCTGTCTTCAGAGACTACTATTCAGAGCTCTACTCTTCCAGAAGCGGGGACATGTCGACTGAAATATTGGACTACTTGGAACACAAAAAACTCCTGTTCCTTCCGAACTCTGAGAGGGAATTCCTCATGTGCCCCATACAGATTGACGAGGTTAAAGATGCCCTAGCTTCAATGCGATCGGGCAGTGCGCCGGGTATAGACGGACTGACAGTTGACTTTTATAAAACATTTCAGGATCAGTTACTACCGCTTATACATGTACTACTGGGGGACATCTGCGAACAGGGCAGTATGCCTGGCTCCATGAGAGAAGCCTTGATTGTCACAATTCTGAAGCTGGGTAAGGCGCACGACGACTGCGGATCATACCGTCCGCTGTCTCTATTAAACGTGGACACTAAAATATATGCCAAAGTGCTGGCCACTAGACTAGCACTGTTGGCCCCTGATTTAGTGGCCCCGGAACAGGCGGGATTCATGCCTACCAGAAACCTGACTTACAACATCAGAACGGTGCTAGGAACCTTCTAACATGTGAAGCAAGATACACCGGCGGTGGCGCTTTTCTTAGACATGGAGAAGGCTTTGACTCGGTGGAATGGCCTTTCCTCCTCCAGGTGATGCGGAGCATGGGACTTGGTGAGTCCTTCCTACCAATGGTGGGCGCACTCTACGAGGGGCCCTCGGCAAGAGTGCGAGTGGGCAACACAATTTCGGCGCCTCTGTACATAGGCCCACTATCCCCCCTACTATATGCGCTAGCCGCAGAACCACTGGCATGTGCGCTGAGAGAATATCACAGCCACAGGGGGGTACGTTTCCCGACATACAAAATAGTGGTGTCCATGTATGCGGACGATACGCTGCTGTATGCGCATGACCCGGCTACTTCGCTCCCCCCACTGCTGAGGGAGGTGGTACGGTTTGGTGTACTATCCGGCCTTAAGGTCAACTGGGCAAAATCGCTGGTGCTGCCCTTGACCCCGGTGACCAAACAGGTAGAGACTGAGTTCCCTCTGAAGTGGACCGACGACCCGATCAGGTACTTGGGGATACAAATACATGTTGACCCGGAACAGCTCATTAACCAGAACTATGGCAGGGCGGTCAGCAAATTGGAAGACGATATAGAGGTCTGGAACAAACTGCCGCTTACACTCATGAGTCGCATAGCCATTATGAAGATGGTGGTATTACCAAGGTTCCTGTTCCTCTTTAATGCTCTGCCTATTGTGCTCTCTAGGGCCTTCTTTCAACGCCTGACTAGCCTTATGATAAATCTTGCTTGGGCGGGGAAACAACCAAGAGTCAAATGGTCGACGCTCACTCTGCCATATAGTATGGGGGGCTTAGCTGCCCCAGACCTAGAATTGTATTACAGGGTGGCACAGGCGTCACACCTTCATACTTGGATACACGGGGACAGGCTGATCCCACATGTTCGTATGGAGCGTCTATTTGCGCATCAGCTGCCACTCCCGGCAACGATTTGTAAGCCGCAGGATCGTCGAACGGGAATACTGGACTCAGTCACCTCAACTAATCACGCCTGGCACTCTCTCCTGGGTCGACATGACGGTGCCTCGCTATAATCACCGGAGATGCCATTAGATTGGATGCTATGGCTCCCACCCATGGCTGAAAGGGCGGTTACGAGCGAATTAACGAAGCTAGGACTCAGCAAAGCAGGTGACCTATTCCGGGACGGCGTAGTTAAAACCTGGGGACAGGTACGTGGAGAGGGTGATGAACCCCCACTCCTTCAACGCTTTCAATTCCACAGGACCAGGAAATACTGGGCCCGGATATGGTAGAACCCCCAGACGTCCCTGAATTGACATATGTCATTAAACGAAAGGAGCCTCAGAAGCTCCTTACGAACCTCTATAAAGTGGCCATGTCACACGGTGGGATTGAAACAATGAATGTATACGGGTATTGCACTCAATTAGCCTTTCTTTATATGTTTGTACGATACGTGTGCTGTGTTAGATTAGTGCCTGCTCACTTGTTTAACTAGTTGTATCTGGCCTGGCCCCAAATGGGTCGCCAGGACTCCAACACGCACTACAAAAATTCAAATATAACTATTATCCATTTCAATTCAATTTTATCAAAATATCAAGTTAAATCATCACAATTTCACAATGTTGGTACATACATTGAAGGTTATTTTCAATATAAACAGTCACATTTGCATTACATCAATGTGTGTTCAAAACATAGTTTTAAAAAATACAGTAGAAACCCAATGCATTTCGGGGCTTGAGCCCCTTCGTCAGGGGTCTGTTTGTAAAGAAAGAAAAAGAAGAAGAAAGGAAACTTTAGTTACTTTTGGTGCTTTTGAAGGATTAAATGTTTAATAGCTCTTGTAGCTAATGATGTTTAACAACTTTCTTACCTCGAATACGAGGTGACTCGATAAATCTTAAGCTGTGTTGTTTGTAGCGTAGCTACAGTTAATCTGAAAGAAGAAAATTATATAAAAGGAGGAAATTATTTAAATTACTTGCTAAATTTATTGGACTGTGCACGGAATTATTAGTGTTTGCTGTACTGATTTAAATTCTTGTACCTGAGCCTGGCTTGTTTGGTGCATATCTGAAAAAGAAATATTTCGGTTTATAGTTACTTTTAAACGAATGCCAAGCCTAGTCAGTGTCAAGAGACAGAACAATTGTTAAACGATATACAGTGCTCACCTGCAAGTCTCTTGTTGTCACGTTAAATGGTTGCCCTGTGGAATATAAAAGTCCCATTGAACGTTGTAGCTTAAATTAGGGAATCTGCACGATGTTATCAATAAGCTTATGAATAAAGTTTTTACCTGCGAGCCTTTTCGAAAATCAGTTGGTCTCGCTAGTCAGTTTTACGCGTTTAACTGCAAATGCAAAAAACGCGTTTAGTAGCCTGTTACCAATTTTAAGTTCGGCAACATGCACGTTGCTTAGTTATAAGGGTGCTCTAAAGAGGGCTTGGGGCTTACCGTTTCCGCAAACGATGTTATTCGTGGTGGCGTCTCAGGTCGGGTGTACCGACCGGAGCTGGCTTGCTATGTTTATAGTCCCTTTTCACTTGCTTACTCCCTGTATCTGTGTGCATAGCAATAGACAAAGGACTTACTTATTGTCTGTTTTTACAGCCGTCATGGCTTCATGGTAACCATTTAATGTTGCTGTTGTTTAGAGATAAAGCGAGGTGTTGTAATGTATTAATGCTTGAAGGGCATTCAAGTATTAAAACATATATTTTTAAAAAATGAGGCAAAAGGGAGAAAAAGAAAAAGAATGAAGAGAAGAAATTGAATAATAAGTCAAATAATGACAAGTACTGTTGAATGTATGCATCTTATCATTTTGTGCATTCCTGCCTATTTACAATCTCACTCGAGTAGATTATATACTTTTTAAATTCTTGCCCCGCTAGTATATTTTAAATGTGTCTAGAGGTGTGTTGTTGCATGTCATTGTGTTGTGTGTAGATACGTATCACTACGGATTGGAATCCCTTTAGGTTCTCGCTATGTACATTTTTCGGTTAAGTTGAACCTTTATAGAAAGCAACTCATCTCCATTTTGTCATTTAACCCATTTGGGATCAGTGTTTGTAGCTTGCGTATCCAGAAGGCCTCGCTCTGGAGTAGGATTTTAGCATTGTCCAGTCCTAGCCACTGTGGGATAAGTTCAATAATTTGGAATCTTAGCTGGGCTTTTGTGTGGCCTTCTTCCATCCAATGTTTTGCTAATGGTGAAATGGAGTTTTTATTTCGAATCCGGCTTTTAAGCTCCGAAAGCCGTAGCTTCAATTTTCTATCTGTCTTCCCAACGTACAGTAGTCCACAGGGACATTTGATGGAGTAGACCACTTGTTCTGAATTGCAGTTAGTGGTGTGTCTAAGTTGAATTTTTTCTCCCGTGCGTGGATGCAGTAAAACATTGCCAGGTATAACATTATTACAATTTTTGCAATTGTAGCATCGTATGGTTCCTTTGTGGACTTCTTGTTGTTGGGTGGGCCCCACATATTGTGCGGGTTTGTTTAGTAATTCTTTCAAGTTTTGCGCTCTTTTATAAGCAAATAATGGCTGATAAATAAATAAATAAATAAATGCTGAGACACAAGAATATAGTAGAAGAAGGGAGGGGGATCCAACCAGACAGTACGTATATGGACCACTTACAACATGTCGGGGACACACTTTGAAATATTACAAAACTGCTGCTTGCAATACGCCGCTGGACCCCCGGGTTGTCAGCTGATGGGCTGTGTAGTGACGTGATTGTGAACTGTCTTACATGCATAAGTTGCGGCCGGCCCGCAAGGTTGTAGGCCTGAAGCTGTGTAATTTGAATTGGTGAACTATTAAAAAAATAATTTAAAAAAAAAAACTTTGGGTCCGGTTGACGAATCTTCGCGAAATCAAAACTAGTGGCCCGCTCCGGTCAGCTCCTGTCTTGAAGGTTTCGGGGTGATTCATCAGGCGGGGGCCGAGAAAAAAGGGGGGTTACAAAACGTGTTTTCCCCATGTTATTTTCCATAGGAAACTTTAGACAAACCTACAGCCCGAACTGCTGAACGGAATTACATCAAATTTTCAAAAAGGTAGGTCTTGGTGCAGAAAGAGCCTTGTTGTTAAATTGTGTAAATCCGTTCGGTAGTTTCTGAGAAATTTGAAAAAGGAAAAATATCGATATGTAGGGCAGCTCCCGAGCACAAGCTTCACTGTGATTGGCTGCCAACACTCCAAACCAGGAAGTGTTGACAGCCATCTTGTGACACAGTAGAACGGAGTCACAAGAAAACAGTGAAAAAAATTTTAAAAACAAGAAAAGGGGGCAGGGTAGAAACACCCTAACCCTTAGGCCTGCTCGGGGGGTTCCACAAGGAACCCTAGGGCCTAAAAAAAAGCATTTTAAAAAAAAGAAAATGTCGCCGGAAATCGCGATGGGGTCGCGAATATCGCCCAAATTATTTTTTAAAAGAAGCGTGGGCTCCCGCGCTTCATTGAAATGAGGGCTCCAGATGGGCCAGGTCCAGGGGCATTGCTGAAAAAATAATAGCGGGGGTCCACGGGGACCCCGCAGCCCTGTGGACCGCCACCTCCCCGGGTCTTATTACAATGTATGCGGGGCGCACTACGGCCCCCCACAGCCTCGGGGACCGCTACCTCCCCGGGGCTGTAAAAAAAAAGCATGAGGGGCAGCGTCCTTTCTCCTAGTCTCAGCTCTTTATCTTTATGTACTATCTTCTTGGTGTGCTGGCAGCAGTCAGGACCGCCTCCGGCAGTATTGTGTGCACATCGACAGAGCCATTTCTAATTATGCCTTCTCTACTCTTGCCCCATTAATAAAAATCAGGATCAAGCGAAATCACATATTTGCTCCTTGGTTTTCTCAAGACCTCAGGTATTTAATGCAGACCTGTAGAAAGCAGGAAAAGCTATGGAGAACCCACTATGATGACCTAGAAAAGACAAAATATAAGAGCTGTCTGGCAAACTACAAATTTTCACTTTGTAGAGCTAAAACTACTTTCTACACCTCTAAATTCAAAGCAGTATCCAACACATCCATAGAAGTTTTTTTCCACCATCACACAACTTGCCTCTCCCAGCCCTTCTACTCCCAATATTTCATCTCAATCCTTTTGTAATCTGTTAGCCAATATCTGCTGCATAAAGGTTGAAAGTGTCTACAACAATCTCGCCATTGCTACTTCTATAGCTCCTCTATCGCAGTCTTCTGGTTTCACTCCCAAGTTATCGTCTACTCTTAGCAGCTTCACCCCTCCCTCTACTGATAAGGGCATCAGGCTATTACATCTAGCCAAATCAGGCTCACAATCGGACCCTTGTCTTCCTGGAATGACTAGCCTTTTTGCTCCTTCAATAGATCCATTTCTGAACAATATCTATTGTCATGTGCATGTCAGGTGTTTTTCTTTTCCCAATGGAAGGAAGTATCCATCTGCCCACTTCAAAAAAAGACAAAAATAAAAAAACAATGTTTGCTAAATTCATTAGAACCTACTAACTACCGCCCTGTAGCTGGCCTCCCACTTCCGGCGAAGATCATTGACAAGCTTTTGAACTCACAATTGATGGAACATATTCAAACCAAGAATCTTTAATACGCCACCCAGTTCGGTGTCTAGTCAGCGCACAGCACTGAAACCGCGATTATCAAACCCATCTAGGAGAGCAGAGAAACGCACAACCAAGGGAACAGTGGCACCCTGATTTTACTGGATTCCTCAGCGGCCCTTGATACGGTACACTATGGACTTTTGACTGACCGACTGAACACCTGAGGTGTCCGGAACTGCTTGGAAGCCACTCAAATCTTATCTAATTGATCGAGAGAAATCAGTGCGTCTCAGAGACTTTATATCTGCCTCCTTCTCTCTTCCATGCGGTGTCCCACTGAGATCCTTGCTTAGCTCTACGCTATTCAATCTTTACAGCACACCACTAGCAGATCTAATCCATTCCTTCGGCTTCACCTTAACATCATAAGCAGATGAGACACAAATCGCCATCTGACTCTCCCAGGAGCAACAAGATGTAGCCTGTAACTTCTTTGATTGTATGAGATCAGTCAGCTTATGGATGTCATCCAATTGTCTTACATTAAATTCCACCAAAACAGAGGTGCTACTTTTTGGAACTCCACCCTCCTTCTGGTCCCATGACTGGTGGCCATCTGAATGAGGTCCTCTTCCATCCACAGTCAAATAAGTAAGAACTCTTGGAGTTAAAATTAACACTGATCTATCTTATGCTACTCAGGCAAACTCTGTCTCATCTGCCGCTTTCTTCACTCTCAAATTAATCAAGAAGATCTTACCCTTTATTCCCGCTCGTCTACAAAAATCGGTTGTCACATTCTGGTTCTGTTGAAACTCGTCTATTGTAATGGTCTTTACCTGAACCCACACCAACACATCCTTAACAAACTTCAAACAGTTCAAAACGCAGCCACCAGGGTTCTTTTCAAGTTTCCCAAATATCATTCTGCATATTCAGCCATTCAACCGCTTCATTGGCTTCCAGTCAGAGCCTGAATCATTTTCAAATCACTATGCATAGTCTACAAAGCCTTACACGATCAGGGCCCTGCTTTCTTGAGGTCGGCCTTCTCCATCTATCTCCCATTAAGGTCTCTACGCTCAGCCTCATCTAAACTTCTTTTGGTTCCTCATGTTTGTCCAGTTAAATGGGGCGGCTCAGATTTGTATTAGGCATGTCCAAGGCCTGGAACACCCTTCCTCTTTCCATTAAATCCCTACCCAACCTTCTAGCCTTCGGGAAGGCCCTTAAAACATGGCTTTTCATGTTGCACTAATCTTCCAGTTGCAGCAGTCATTGCTTTGGTTGTTCACTCAGCTAGCACCAAGGCACCTCATTGGTATTCGAGTACTTTATAAAATCATATAACATAACATAATCAGGATGAAGGACTTCTCCTGACAAGTGGTCAAGGGGCAATCCTTATATTTTAAATGTTATCAGAGATTAAAATGTTTGACATGGAGTATGTGCAGCAAGGTGTGTATTCCAGACATATCCTTATAATCACTTAAAGTAAATTGATGTCAATTCAGACTACACTGTTTCGGCTATATGACTGTGTTCGTTCTTATTTGACCTCGAGATTGTGATAACTAGACATTTGCCCCAGACTGCTGTCACATCAGGTTTTATATCTGTCATTGTCTGAATGACTTGACACTTTCACAGCTTTTGTAGTGATAAGGTCCGATGACATGTGCATCAATGTCAGACATGACAGTGATTCTGCAAACAATGGTGACTCCTGTTTCCTAGTATGGAGTCTGGCCTAATACTTAAAAGGGAGTTGGACCTAGGGGCTTCATGAGGAATCTGTGATTAGAAATATCCTGCAGAATAACAGGTTACTTACCTTCGGTAACAATGTTTCTGGTGGATACCCTGTCTAACTGATGATTCCTAACTGAGCCTTCTGCCACCCAGCACGCATAACCCTCGTTCTTTGACATGGAATATATTTATCTTTACGGTCCAAATTTAGAGATCTACATCCGGGTCATTTGGTATCTGCATCTGAGGGAGTGGACAGTCTCAAAAGCAACTTACGCCATATGAATTGGTAGTGCTTGTACATGGGTCTGCTCTTCACTTTCAGGGCATAGTGAAATTGGCATGAAGCCATATGATGTCACCTAGAGGCTTGCAGAAGAACTGATCTTAAAGTTCCCAGATCCAGTCTGATGCCTTGGGATTGGTCACAAAGTGAGGAATCTATGTTTTTGCTTAGAGTATCCACTACAAAGATCATTATTGAAGGTAACTAACTTATTTGTTAGTACCTTATGTAGTGCAGACCTTATTCTTAAGTCTTGAAACCCATGCCATTGAACTCTATCATGTTTTCTGGTGTTGGTGCCTGACAAGTATCCAGCATCAGCCTTTCTTTGTATTGTGTCCACTTCTTAGAGACTACGTGGCCCTCTTACTAAAAATATATATGCCGGTGTGTACTTTTACTGATTGAGATTTTGGCCGACCCTCTTTAACCATTTCAGTACTAACAGCTGGCTTTCATCATTGTCGTTGACATCCATATACCATAGAGGCAGTCTTGGAAAAGCACTATAACTGAAATGCCACCAAACACATTGCGCATTGCCCTTTGGAATACCACGGCAGTGGACAAAATATTGCCTGACATTCTACAGTGTCTCAGGCTTTCAAAGCTGTGTCATCCTCAAATGTAATGCATTTTTCTGGCTTATTCAAGTCGTTTGTACCTTATACACTACGTGAATGATAGTGGGAACACGGGTATACTTGATGCAAAAAATCCCAATCTTTCAGAAAAATATCCCTTCAGTGCACTGACTGCTATTTCCCTCCTACTGCATTAATAAGGTGGTTTAATTTTATTTTTTACTCCTTTTTGTAGCCTAGGTGATTCCTCCTTTTTCGGTGGCATTCACTACCTCACAGTTTAACCGTCTATAAAAATCACGTCACAAAACTGTAAAAAAAAAAAACAATCACCCAGTCCTAACAAAACGAACACGAGACAAATGAAAAATGTAAATTATTTGACATAAGTGTATATTCCTTCAAAGCACACTGGCAGGCTGCGGAAACACTTCTGTCATAAAACGCCGTAGAGCCAAACCCTAATCTCAAGCCCAGGCACACACAAGCAGATCTTCATAGGACTCATAAGAGAACCAATGGATTCCCTGTGGGAGTTTTGAGCCTCACTGAAAATATGTTTCATTATGGCTCTGTGGGTCAGATATCCTGAGCTGGATTTTGTTTATTAGGTAGGGCTTCCACCTTTCTCAGATATCAATGCCAACATGTGTATTTTGTGGTTTTGGAAAGGCAAGCAACTGGTTCTTAATTAGGTAGGTAGGTAGGTAGGGTGTGTGGATGTTTGTGTTTGTGTGTACTCTCCGTATTTTTAACACAGCTATGCTGCCTCTTATTTGGTTTAAAAGTCATTTAAGAATTGTAAGCGGCGTTACAGTTCTACTGGTGTATTTTCACCCTGTATTTGTTGTATCTGTTGCTCTTAAGTTTTTAGTTTAAAGGATTTTAATGATCTTCCTGATTATTTTTTGTAGCTTGCAGAAAAATACCAGCCAGGTTGGTAAATTACTGGGTCTGCGACAACCCTAAATTAAGATCACTTATTTTATATATCCAGGACATAAAGAACTGATGTATGCAACTGTTCTTGAAGGTCTACAGAGTACTAGAACGCATAATTATCATATTGTAAACGACAGAGGGATGCAGTAGTCTATTTGATCCCAAACGTATATGGCAATATAACCCCTGAATCCTGCTTGGAAACGTTGTGGTTTTATTTGCCTTTCAAGAGAATGCGACCTTGTGTGTTGGGAGATGCCCTCGTTTTGGGATCACTTGCGGAGCTCTGGTCCACCTGCTTCATGGATTTCCTGTTTTATTGTGCTCTTATTGCATTCTTTAAGATGCAGGTGCTTTGTGAAAACAGCATGCCATCTATATGTGATCTCCATATGATAAGCTGGTCTTAAAATCTATTGGTTGAATCAAGTAGGTACTCGCTTTGTTTTTTGGGTATTATATGTCTCATTGTCCTAGTATTACTATCATAGTGTTAATATGTATATGGTCTGCAACAATAATCTAGTATAATTATCTATACCCTCGATATCATGTTCATGTAAGCAGTGACCATGCATTGTAGGCGTCCTTATCTACTTAATTAGCAGAATTGGAAAAGGAAAGTTATTTTTGTTGTACATTAAAGGGAATGCCAATATGATCTAAATTATTTTGAAAGAACGAAAGAAGTCCAAATAGCAATTTGTAAAATATAGGGGAACAATATCGGAGACACAAGCTATGCAGTGTATCTGCACAATGGAGAGAAGCAGAAGGTTTATCAGTATTCCTTGAATCTCTGTACAATAGCAAAAATGGATCCAAAACCTCGAGGTGCTAATAAGAAAATTGGAGGTATTGTTCATTGTGAATCCTTATTCTAAGGCAACCACATATTTGAAGCTTTTCATTTCAGTGCCTGTTGAGGGTTTTGATTTATTCCTCTAAGCGTGAATAGTGACTCAGCAGAAGTGGAGTATGTACTTCCTCCAACTAGGACGGTAAATCATCTGGGACACTGAAAAAATATCTGATTTAAAGTTTTCAAAAAAAGTTGTAAAGATGATAAATTGGAAATTGATACTAGCAAGAGGAGACTTGTTAAGGAAATCAGGCTATTTTGACATGGCCTATTATTGTTATTACAAGTAATTAGATGCTTACCACAATTGTGTTGTATCTGAACCCCAATCTTTATTTACGTTCACTGATAGCACTTAATGTGCACTTACAGTTATACATATTCCGGTGCTTATCGTCCACGGGGATATGTGTGGTTGCAGCCATCCTCCGAGTATGTTCATATGGGTGGAAGGGCAGCGGTTTACTTGAGTTGCTGCAAAGCTCTTTAACTTCTTTAGTTAAATATTATTTTCAGAGGATTACTTGGTAAAGAAGAGTTTGGCACCTACACATAAGAGTTTCTTCATGGGGTGCAGAAGAGAATGTGCTAGTGCTACCTTATTAGGAAAATCACCTAGATTTGATCCAAAGATGCACACTATTACAAAATAAATCCTATATATTCCCATGTTTTGTTTATAAACTTAGAAATAATTTCTTGTTGAAGTAAAAATATGCATTGCTTCTTATATTCCACCTACTTTTTATTTCTTCACTTCACCCAATCATTCACCCAAGCTGTCTCATGATCCATACGCCTGTCCACACCACCCATCCTTCCAGTAGACATTACCTCCCTTCATCATTCATTTCATCCTTACCTCCACTCCGTGTTCCAATCCCCTCATGAGGTAACCCCAGGCCACCTGCATGAGGAGTTGAACTGATTCTAACAAGTCAGCCATTTGGATTATGTAACCATCTGGCTTCCACTCTGCGCCAGTGGTACCACTTAGCTAGTCATGTGCTTCTAAACCGCTCTGAGTCACCTGTTTTCTCAAGCCCTTCTGTCTCCCCCACACTGTAGAATTGAAACTTAAGTGTTCTACATGGGTGAGCAGCTACAATCAGATTTGCGTGTCTCCTGCAATCACCCCAGCCCCTTTGGCGCCAGAAGAAGATTCACATTACGACATTCCAATACCCTAGGTTTTCTATATCTGATACATCTGCACCAAACAGCCCATCACCATTAATTTATCTACTAAACAAAATAAACCTTTATCCCAGGCATACCGGTTTCTCTGCTCCATGGACCACTTCTGCCCCTGATTGCACTACGGAAACAGTGTGCTTGTGGGAGAGCGAAAGTTTCACAAGATGTTTTTTTTTTTAAACACCTGTGATGACATTAAATGCAGCCTGTAGGATATAAAAGAAAAAGTGGGGAAGTGGTTCACAATTGTGACTAATTTGGTTGACTTGTGTTTAACTTCCCAATCTGTTTATTGCCAGCTTTTATTTTACTCAATAAGAGACATCAACGCAGAGGTAAACTTGCAAGCAGATTGAGATAGATAGTTGCATTTAAAATTGAATTTTGCTTCCACTGGGAGGTATTGGAGGCTTTCTCTGACAGCTGAAGCATGATCTTTTATTGTAGGTCAAGCCATGGCAGCGTGCATGCGCTGTCTGCAAGACCTGCTGTAAGCAGTATACGGAGTTTAATCCCACCTGCTGCTTGTCATTGGTTAACTCCTGCCTCCCTCTTCTTTCCTGGCTCCTTATTGGTTGTCACTCTCGAAACATCACTTTGTTTTACTGCAAGGAGCAATGGCCAACTACAGTTTTATTACGCTGTGTTTGTGTATTTCGTTTAGGGACTACTTCTTTTATTTTGTGATAGTGACATTCTATCACCACAGCTCCAGGCACAGCACCCAGTTTCATGTTTTTCATTTTTTTATTTTATTACTATGTCGCTGCTTCACAGCTGCCATGTACATAACTTAAATACGCACGGTGTTGCACTTTATATTTTAGCACATCACCCGCTTTCATCATTATTTTTGCTTTGCAAAGGCTTTTTTCCTTTTAAGTTGGTAGTGGTTTTGCTGCTGGTGTCAGTTGGGTGTTTTCTCCACCTCCCTTCTCCCTGTGACTCCCTCCCCCTTCTGGGAGCACATCATTTTTCCTGCTTTCATTCCTGGCATATCTGTGCTCCCCACTTTCTCCCTTTTATCCTTTGCATGAGCTCGGAGCGTCAGCTGCTGTTTCCCCGCACTATCAAACACATTTCTAGCGTTTTTCCTATAGAATGTCAGCGATTTAACAATAACCACCGTCTTCTGGCAGAGAGCCCTCCTCTTCATCAGGGTCCTAACTGTTTTACCACTCCCGGTTTGTTTCCTTCTTCAACCACCAGATATAAAACATTAGCTATAAAAATACTGGTGCCCAGGGGGTCTCTTCTCCTGGCTACAGCTGTCTGTACCTGTGAGTTCTTTTAATGTGCCCGGTAAGCAAGCCTTAAAGACTTCAGAAAACAATCTTGAACCAGCTACAAGGACACCCCCATCCCTCGCTCCATCACACACACACAGTTCTCGTGATTCATTTTAAAACAGATTTATTATTTGCTTACATGGTAGCCTTGCCTCTGAAGTCTTTACTGTTATGAGAAATGTGTGTTCTTTAAGTGAGGCCTCGCCTCCTACTCAGGGTTCTCCTGCCGGTTTCCTTATGGGGTGTTTTTTATCATTCCACCTTTTGTGATTTATTGCGGGTGCCCCCCAACTCCCTCCAGGCAGCCCCAACTGCCAAACCCCTTTAGCGTGCCTTTACTGGAGCAAATACTCCAGGTTCGAGGCAAGGTCTTAAGATTATTACCGATTGGTAGAGCATACCATCAAAAAGTGGGTCCTGCAGGTAGTGTGAAGGCGTACTCCGTGACCTTCATGCAACTTCCCTGCTCCTTCCACTGTACCCAGAACAACGGACTGCGGACCATCTGTCCATTTTGTTCGTCAGGATGTGCAAGCTCTTTGGCCAAAGGGGCAATTGAGAGGGTGACTGCACCAGAACTAGGTTATGGTTGTTATTCCAGCTACTTTTTGTGCCAAAGAAGGACAGAGGGTTTTGTCCTCTTTAAGACCTGCACCCTCTCAATGCCTTCCCCCTGAAGGACAAATTCGAAATGCTCATACCTGCCCAGGTCTTGCCTGCCCTCGACTCTGGAGACTAGATGGTGACATTGAAGCCACATGACACTTCCATATACCAGTCCAGCAGACCCATTGGCGCTATTTGCAGTTTGTGATGGGACGGGAGCATTTTCATTTCTCTGTGCTCCCCTTTGTTCTCGCCAGCACCCCTCAGCTGTTCACAAGAGTGATGGCAGTAATAGCAGCACACCTGTGGAGCTCAGGAGTTTGTCTTCCAATACCTTGATGACTGATTGCTTGAGGCGGGCTCACCCCAATCAGTAATCACCTACATACCGACTGCTGTGAACCTCATCTTTGGGGTTCACTATCAGCGTGCCAAAGTCACACTTGACTCCTTCTCAGACATTCCCCTTCATCTGAGCCATTCAGGACACTGTTTGGTTTTGTGCCTTCCCTCCTGAAAAGAGAGTTCAGCATATTCAGGCTATGATCCCAATCTTTCAGCCTCTGTTCTGGGTTTCAGTGAGGTAAAGCCTGAGGCTGCTGGGACTGAGGGCCTCCTGCTTCCCGCTGATTACACAAGCCAGGTGGCATCTGTAGGCTCTGCAGTGGGATCTGAAGTCTCAGAAGGCCCAACATCAAGGTGACATCTCCAATCGCATCCAGATTTTGGAGTAGACTGCGAAAGACCTGCAGTGGTAATTTCTCGACCAAGATTGGGTCAGCACCTAACCCCTCGCCCTACCCACACAGAGTGGACAGTGTTGACCAGTGTGTCATTTCAGATTTGGGGCAGCGACCAGGGAGAGGTGAACGCTGGTCTCTGACAGTCACTGCTCCGTATCAGCCTCCCAGAGCTGTAGGCCTTCCGCTTTGGCACTGATAGCCTCCCTTCCATCCATCAAAGGAAAATTGGTGCAGCTTCTTAAGGGCAGTGCCAACGCCATGTGGTACTGCAACAAGCAGGGCTAAGAGGGGTCCTGTGCCAGAAGGCGCTACTCCACTGAAAATGTCTTGGACCCCTACATAGTCTTCTTGTTGGTGTGCCACCTGGCACGATCTTTAAATGCCAGGGCAGACAAACACAGCCATGGACGCCGAGCGGATCATGAGTTGCAGTTACACCCGGAGGCAGGGCCTCTTCCGTGAATGAGGAGAACCTTGGCTCGATCTGTTCTCCACTGCCGAGTGTGTGTAATGTCAGTACTTCTGTGTGTTGGAATTCGTAAAGCATATTCTCCCTGCGAGGCACGTTCTGCCTAGAGTGGACCCCGGAATTGCTGTATGCATTCCCAGCCTTACCTCTTCTGCCTCGAGTTCTGAAGATAAGTACCAACCAGGTCCAAGTCATCGTCTGGCATGGAGAGCATGGTGTCCTAAACTCCTGTCCTTGAGCATCTGTCCTGAGCGGTAGCCTGTCCTCCAATCAGGCTACCCCTCTGGGAGGACCTGTTGGTTCAGCAACAGGGCAGGGTTCTGCACTCTGGCCTTTACAATCTCCACCTTTATGCCTGGGGATTGAGCAGTGACAGCTGAACACCTTTGATCTTCCTTCGGAGGTGTTTGATGTCATAATGGCATCCAGGCGTCGCTTGATGAAAACGGTGTGCGCCTGTTTTTGGGGCAGATTTGTGGTTTTGTGCGGCATTCACCGGACTTACTCCTCCCAGGCTAAGTTTTCAAACATTCTATTTGGTGTTTTTCCTGGCAATGCTGTGCTTTGGGATCAGTTATGGGGTACTTTTCAGCTCTTTTGTTTTATTTTACAATTGCCAGACCAGCCTTCAACATTTTAATCTCCGGTTGTGATTTGCTTTTTGAAAGGCCTACAAATCTTGCTTCCTCCCTCTCTGTTTGTCATGCCACAGTGAGAGTTTAATTTGGTTCTCACATTTTTGGTGTGCGATCGCTTGAGACCCTTCACAACTGCCCTCTGCAACTTCTTACCTCAAGACAGTGTTCCTTGTTGCTGTAACATCAGCACTTCGTGTGAGTGGGCTGCAGGTTCTCTACATCCATACACCATACACAATGTTCTTCCCCAATAAACCGGTAATGAGATCATGAGCATCCCTCTTGCCGAAAGTTGTGACTTATTCTCACATCAGTCAAACAGCCACCCTGCTTGCATTCTATTCTCTGCTTCAGCCCTCTAAGGAGAAAGAGGGACTCCATTGCTTGAACTTTTGAATCAACCATACCTAAGAGCACCGGGTGAACATTGGGGAGAGTGTTAGACCTGGCATTTCGTGGCGTGGTTACCCTTGCCTTTTTGCCTCTGCCTCTACCACCTCTATTTTTGATGCTGTGATGGATGTCCTTTTACTGGCTTGGTCGCTTTCGGCACTTTGCCCCTGCTGATCAGTGTCAAAGTGCAAGTGCTCATGTATAAAGTGTTATGGTAATTAGTAGTCTATAATTGGTATGTTTGCCTTACTAGTAAGGTCCCTAGTAAAGTGTTTGATTAGTTCAGATGCTCCGTCCATCACCACCCCCTTTTGTATCGCTTTGTTCGCCATAAATTGGCAGGGTATGCGCAGACGTAAGTCCCTTGCTCACTTTGCCACTGGATTCAAGCAAGCCTGGCTGAAGACGGCTGAAATGCCAGAAACTGGTCCTATGAAGCTTGTTTTAGGTCCAGGGAAGGCATGGCTTGGCAGTTCGGGCTGGACTGTTCCCATGAGCCACAGGGTCAGACTGATTTGCATATGGCCATGTCTGAACTGGGGTGGCAGAGTGGGCTAAAGAACGGTGATGGATTAAACCCAGATCTGTTGACTGGGTGTGAGTGTTTGATTGGTTCAGATGCTCCGTCCATCACCACCCCCTTTTGTACCGCTTAGGCTAATTTGGGCATCTTAGAGATCCAACAGATGCTTTGACTTCCTTATTAAGATCACACATAGATCTGTTCCTTAACTGTCTGGCTGATACAGAAGGGGATGTTGGTAAATTACAGTAGCCTAACCCTTGGTATCAGGCATTCTTTTCTCAAGCTGGTCCGACCGTCTAGGGAGAACCTGCATTGGTTAAACAGTCAGTTTTCTATGGCGAGCCGCATATTAAGGAAGGCCCTGACTGCCATCTCTAGAGTTGTCTGAATTGCGGGTTGCCTACTAGTTCAATAAAAATACCTTAAAACTAAGGAAGGCCGAATTGCACAGAATGGACTGGGAGCTCTTAGAGTGTGCTGTAGTAGAGAATAACAATAAGATCTTTTGGGGTACCTTAAAAAGCATTAGGCTCAGAAACATACCCGAAAGTCCTCTTTAATATTGTATCATATTGGGATCGTACTCGATTTTTCATTTCAGCACAGTATACCACATTAAGGCTAATGAGGATTTAGATTTATTGCACAGTAAGCTACAGGGATCTTTGCACTTTTTTGTGCTCCTATCTGAGGTAGAACTGGCCGTACATCAGAGCTCTGACGGTAAAGCCCCAGGACAGATGGGGTACCAAACAACCTCATTTAATGTAGGGCCAATTTATGGGACCCTCTGATCACTAAAATCTACGATCGTGCCCATCTCTAAGAAGGGCGATTATATGTCTCCTAAAGGTTACAGGCCAATTACCCTTATTGACAGTGCAGTTAAAATGATTGGTAGTGCTTTTTAATTGCCTTGCCATGTAGGCAAAAGACAATAATATTCTCTCTCCCTTTCAGTATGGCTCTTTCCCAGGGCTGGGTACAGTGGAGCAATGCTTAAATCTGAGCCTGATTGTCAAAAATACATCTGTCAGGCATTGTCCCCCATACCTGGCCTTTATGGACCTCTGCTAAACCTTTGACTGTGTGAGTAGGTCCAATCTATGGCTGATGTTGTTAGATCTGGGAGCAGAGTTGTCTTTAGTGAACCTTTTAAACTCCCTGCACACCAGCCTTGCATCGAGAGTGCAATTGGCCGCTAGCTGAGAAATGACCCCTGTATTCTCCCTTGAGTCTGGGGTACATCAAAGTTGTATTTCAGCCCATTACTTTTTATTATTTACATTAATAGTCTATGTACTCACCTTTTTATGAATCCTGTAGATAGCCCCAAGATCCCCTCTCACTCAGGTACCCACATTGCTGTACGCAGACAATGCAGTTTTGCTGGGGCGCACTCCTAATACCTTGCGAATACTTGTGGACCAGATTATGACTTTTATGAGCAGCCTCGATTCAGCCACCAAATTTGGTGAAACTCATAATATGGCTTGTGGACCTGGTAAAATCAATATTTTATAAGTTTTCTATAATGGGCCAGTCGCACAGTAGCGTGAAGGATTTTTGTTATTTGGGTGTTACTTTTAACTCTAGGGGAAACTGGCACACTTAACTAACTCATGCATAAAGCTTAGTAGAGAGGCTGGTGCTGGTCTTAATCTCCCCTAAGCTATGGGTAAAGGGACTAGCTCTCCTTTAGTAAATGTTTATAATGCTCAGTGTGTCCCAGCCATCATCTATGGGCCTGGGGCTATATAATACCCCCTCTCTTCAGGCTGAAGAAAAAATCATATCCTACGAAGGATAAGGCATCTACCACCGTCTAGCCCCAGTTTTTATTATACATTCAAAGCTGCATTTGCAGTACATTACTGATAAGATCAAGCTGGCCCCTTTATGGTTGTGGGTCAGTGTTCGGTCTAATCCAGAGGGATTCCTGTACAGGAAAATAATTACTGATTTGTCTTAGTTTAGACAAGGGCCCTAATATCCCATGGTAAACTATATTTCCAAAACCTTCTATGCATTGGAATTGTCCTCCTTGTTCACGATACCACAGAACGTTGCTAAAGACGACAAGGCAAGGGTCAAGAACCCTTTTTCAGATGGTTGCACGACAAGTAGGCTGAACTCTGAATTGTCAAAACCATCTTTGTTGACCTTTAATAGATAGTTTTCATCTGTGGAAACGGCTCTATACTTGTTTTTAGATCTCATGCATTGGGAGAAGTCTCTCCCCTTCCACTTTAGAGCAGGTACTATCTGGTGGCTTTTGTGCTTCTGGAAAGATTCTTGGTCTATGGGGAGTGTTGCTCTGCCCTCTCCCTGGGATGGCTCTTCTGATTAATCACTGTTATGTTTTGGGTTTTTTTGTAATTTTTTCTTAAACCTCTTCTAATTGATCTGGGCTATTGCGAATGCAGGGAAGCAATATTCCACCTACAACTGATGAACATAAATGATATATGTTTTAGGGTGGGTTCCTTTCTTAAAGCTGCAGTGGTCTGTATAAAGTCAATGGACGGCTAGCCTACGGCATTGTTTGTGACAATAGTTACTCCGTACATAGTGTTGATTTTAAAAATCCAGTATTTTGAGTTATTAAAAGGTGGAGATATTTTCTGTAAATGTTTTATATTATTTCTGTTTTTATGACCTGGATAATGACATATCAAATTATTTCCTTTGTTTGTTCCTTGTTTTTAAACCGTACTGTGTCTATTCTTTTATGGTCATGCTTTCTCCATAAAGATGTTCTTTATTTTGAATTGATTCCTCTATGGGTGTTTCTAATGTAGTATTCCATAAGCGAAGAGGTATTATGCCGGCAAGGATGGTTGAGATCTACCTCCTTCAGGCCAGAGATCCCAAACTAAATCCTTGACATGACTTTTGATGGTGAGTGGTTGTTGGGGAAACAAGTGGATAATGCTCTTCAAGTCAATAAAGATGAGACAGAAACTGCCAGAAGACTGGGAGCTTTGCAAAAATGGAAACAGCAGCCTTTTCAAGGGAGTGACCGATTTCCATCATACAGGGGCTCATACCAAGGCTACAGGAATTCACAATAGCATCCTTCCCATCCACCTTCACAATACCACTAGGATTGTGCGCCATGAAAGTAAGTAAAATTCATATAGACAGCTGCAGCACTCATACACCAGGCAACCACAGAAACATAGCCCAGCAAGCCAGACAGCACTGTCAATCTTCAGGTTCCGGATACCAAAGGAGGCAGACTACATATTGCAGGTCCTATATCTGGGATTATATATCTGCTTTCTAAAACAGGGAGGTAATCACTATAGACAGATGGGTTCTGGATGTTGTCCAGTACGGTGATACCCTGGTGTTCATTCAACATCCTACAACAACGCCTCCTTTCAAAACAAAACACAAGCATCTTCTTTTGTTGAAGGCAGTCCCACAACAGCAATGAAATGTGGTGTTTTACTAGAGATACTTCCTGGTAAAAAGAAGGCTAAGAAAGAGTGGAGATCCATCCTGGATTCACGCCAACTCAGTCCTTAGTTAAAGAAACAAGCATGGTCACATTTCCGGAAGTACTGCCCCTTCCATTGAGAAACAATTACATTGCACCCTTGAATCTCAAGTTTGCATATTTCCGCATACCCATACAAAAGAAATATCACAAATTATTTTGATTTGAGGTACCTGGCTGCCACTATCAGTTTTGAGTACTTCCCTTTGACCACTGATCAGCCCCACATATTTGCCCAAATATATGGCTCTAGATGCTGCCCATTCTCGAAAATGATGTACCCCTACCTGGATGACTGGATGATCAAAGGTTCATCTATATCATTTAACACAACCCAATAGATGCCTGATCTGTTCAAGCCCTTGGTTCCTTAAGTAAATGAAAATAAGTTGTTCCTGACCCCATGAAGTAAAATTCACTTTCTGAGAGCCATAACGGATACCAGGAGCGAAAAAACATTCCTGTCATTAGCTAAACAAATGATATTCTCAACATTGGCAAAGCGGATACTGCATCTAACACAGACACAACTACGCCTCCTCAAAAGACTGCTAGGAATGATGTCCTCCTGCATAGTGCTAATACTATTTTTCAGACTTCCTATGAGACCTATACAGGAAGAGTTGTTCAATCACCAGACATCCGGGTCATTCGAAGACAAAATAGTGTTGACGCCGTATATGAAAAAAGCTCTTTCTTGGTGGACAGCTGAAGACTACTTGGGATCAGGTTTTACATTCCTAAAATCAAAGTCGCCTGAATGTCACCACCAATGCCTCATTGGAAGGGCGGGGGGACACATCTCCAAGAGCTGTCAGCAAGAGTATTCTGGACACCCCAGAATAAAATAATGCATATAAATGTACTGGAGCCCAGAGAATTCAGAAGGATGCTACAGTTTGACCTCCTGCTTATTTCCAAATTAAAGGTGTTGGTCCAAACAGATATCACCACCATCCACCATGTTCAACAAACAGAAACCAAGAGGAACTGGCTGCCAGATCCTCTCAGTGGAAGTCTTAACCTATGGTATTGGGAATTTTACAAGAGTCGCGCTTACAGCAGATCATCTTCCCGCTATTGATAAAGACTAGGCAGATTTCCTCAGCAGAATATTAAGACTGTCATGAGTGGGAGTTGAGGGACACCATACTAAACCAATTATGTCTACACTGGAGCAAACCAAATATAGATCTCTTTGCGTAGGAACACCACAAGAAATGCTGCTTTTACACAAGCAGGGAGCAGGCACCCACAAACAAATTCATGAAGGAATGCTCCTTTAGTAGGCTGGAAAAGTATGTGGAGTGGTGTGGCTCACTGGTTAGAGGCGGCAGACCCGTAAGCAGAGGATGGCCCGGGACCAGGGTTCGATTCCCGACGCGGCAGGGTCGTGGACCAGGGTCAGCGGGCTCGATAATTCTCGCCTCGGTGTCTACTCCAGCCAGGGACCACACTCGGCAACTCTGGGCATTAGCTTGCCTCATCTTCACAACGGCCCCCCAGACCGCCGGGGATGCTTGGTCGCACCTTAGAGATACCCATTAGGGACCATCTCTCAGGGTGAGCCAGGACGGGTTCCCCAGCGATCGAAGCGCGGAGATACTCCTCCGGGAGTTGATTCTAGCGCTATATAAACCCACAATTAAATTAAATTTTAAATTAAATTATAAAAAGGCCTTTCCACCTATTCCCCTAATACCCACGTTATTAGCAAAAATAAGGGATGACACTGCACCCTTCTCATAGCTCTGTACTAGCTGAGACAATAGTGGTTCTTAAATCTGATGCAACTGACACAGGATCCACCAATTCTACTGAAATGGACAACGGACTTCCTAACCAGAAGCAAAGGTAAGGTACTTCATCTCAGTCCACGTTCTCGAAAATTAGTGTCCTGACTCCTGAGCATTATGAATTTGGACATTTAGACATTTTAGAGAAAAACAAGAAAACTTTCGAAAAAGCCAGGGCTCTGTTAGCAAATAAAATATGTACTGTTAACTGGAAAAGATTCTGTATGTGGTGTACTGCTAACAGATTCCATTTTTTTCATATCCATATCAAAGCCTATCAAATACTGCAGTAGCTTTTACATTTGGCACACTTTGGCCTTAAACGTGCCTCCTTCAGAGTTCATCTGGCAGCTATCTCCTGCTTTAGACTCGCACTAAAACATCTGTTTGCTCACACAGAATTGTTAGAGTTTCAGAAGGGTTTATTCAGAATGTTACCACTGTCTTGAACGCCTTCACCAACCTGGAAACTGAATACAGTGCTTTTTCAGCTGATAACTCCTCCATTGGATCCTATTCATAAAGCCACCTCAAAGTTACTCACTTCTGGTGATAACTTCAGCAAGATACGTTGGTGAGATCCTTGCATTCACTAATAATGAACTCTTCATACAGTTCTCAAAGGACAATTTCATTCTGAGAACCAATACAAAATCTACTCCAAAAATACCAGCCAAGTTTCATCTGAACAAACCAGTTACCTCTAAACATTTTTTCCAAATTTAACGACTCCAGCTAAAAGGTCCCTTCACTCACTGGATGTTAAAAGATGATTGAAGTATTATTTGAAGAAACACACAATGATGCAGTGGCTCAAACCTTTGCCAAATATCTGCTACCCTAATGGTACTTTATCCACTATGGGTGTGGTAGTGTATCAGTGAATGCAACTATAGGCTTAGAGTATAATGCCATTGTGATATATTATTTTCACCTAATGACAACAAAGTTGGAAGAATCCCAGGAGACTCCTCTGGGAGTCTAGTGTTCAAAAATATCTGGGTTTGGTAGATTTCCTAGGGTGGCTGTGGCAGAGCCCAAACCCAAAATCCACAGCTTCTGACATTGCAAAACAATGCTAGGTTTTGAGGGGAAAAATGTACTTTGTCCATGTTGCATTGTGGGGCCTCTCTGGGTGTTAGTGTTAGGCCTACACAGACAATTGGGATACATCTTTATTGCAACTTGTGTGGGAGCACTTTGTGGATCCCTGCAGCTTCTGGTAATGTCTCTCACGGAAACATGAGAAAGATGCACATTTTTTTCCAAAGTTTGGGGTTTGAAGGGCATTGTAGGTGAGAAACGTTTGGGAGGATTCACGCAAGCCAGACCACTCCAGAGTCCCATGGGTGTGTAGTTTTCAGAAATTTAGCAGTTTGGCAGGTTTCTGAGTGACAGCTAATATACTGCCCAAATTCTAAACTACCCCATTAAAAAAACATATGTTGGTTTTGCTGGTTGAAATGTGATGTTTACAGGATGTGTTTGGGGTATTTTGGGTTACGGGTGCTTGGCCCAACCACACACAATATGCTCCATTTTTACCAGAAATCTGCACTAGTATAAAGTTTGTTATTACCTGTTGTATTTCTCTGCATTTTGGTTTCAAATGTAGGCCAGTATGCAAGAAAGAACCTATTTTGCAAAAAATCCCTCTGTATCATATGACACCATGGATAACCCCACATTTAGAGACCTACAAATAACCACTGTTCCTAAACTCAGTATCTTGTGCACATTTCAGAAATACATAGGTTGCATTAATAGCCATTTTTCATTCATTAGATGTTACCCTATGAATTGCTGAACAGTTAGTTCTTGATGAAAAATCATTATAAGCTGGAGCTCAGTTAATGGCTGTGGGTTTTGCCTATTTATAAAAAACCTTTAAACCCTATATATAGACCATAAGGACCATAAGGGTCTTACGAGACCAACAGTATCTTGCTTTTATAAATTGGCCATTGTGACAAAAATACAGATGAAAACATCACCAATAGCTACTTTTTCTTACTCATTTTCATTATTTTTATGTCTGTGAGCTTTGGGAAAACCTTTTGGGATTTGTGCAAATGACTTTAGTTGAAACTACAAAAAGTAGGGAAAATGGACTATCTTTAGGAAAAACGATAGTAGTTTATATCTCTTGTTCCTGACATCTAGGAAGATGGTGACCCTGGCACAGAAAATCTTTCGCTGACTGCATTTAAAAAAAAAAAATTAGCTACATCTTGGCTATTTTATCGGTTTTCTCAAGGGGAATCTACAATCACTGTGTACATTTAGAATCCCCAAGATGTTGGGGGGGAAACGGATGGAAATTTGGCTTGGATACCTTTTTGTCTATAAAAAAGTTATGAAGGTTTAAGCATGAGTTACCCCAGGCATCCAAAAAAGGACTTCGCACCCGGGGGGAGTATGCCATAGCAATGAAGTGGTAAAATTAGTTTCCTAGATGCACAGCCATATAACTCCCATGTGCCATTAAGAGGTTTGACTCAATGATGACTGAGAGGATCGTTGCCGTCAACGGCTGAGCTTTAAACCAGCTATTCACAGACTTATTTAGGACAGTTGTCACTAATCTTTTAGATCCCTGGGAAGGGAAACACTACATGCAGGATACATGCCTACAGAAATGGCTCCATATCTGAATGGACCACACCATATTAGTATTTTTTGTGCTGATTGCAAGCTAGTTACAAGTTGGCCCTTGAGTAGCTTCAGGCAGAGCGCTTTGCCACACATTTTATACAAGCTATAGGTAAGGTATGTAGTGTTTTCTGTGTAGCCACAAAACCACTCTGTTTTTGTTAGCTTTGAGAAAGTGTAGACTAAATAAGACATCATACAAATGCTTTTGTTCATCTGTTTTTGAGGGATAAGTGAATGCAGAGGTGAAATAAGGAATAATATAACTTCTTCACAATATCTCATGTTGGAGAAAGCATTTGAAGCTAATTTCTCATCCGTCTCACAGTGATACCTTTTGTTATTCACTTTTAACCAGAACATTTTAGGCATCACTTACTAAATTGATCATTGGACCAATTCATGCTTCACTTCTCTCGTTTGGTCTTCTTCTGAACTCCTTGACTTTGCACTGCATTGTTCGAGATTTGCAATTTCTAAGCCATTCATCTGAATAGTAGTGTGTTTAATGGTGTTGAGCTTTATGCTATTCTTACATGTCCATAACTAAGTGTTACATTGTATCAACTTGGAATACCCCATATGCATTTTTGCAAAAACTAATGTCTCAGTTGAGGGACTGAACTGAGGCTCATTTAACAAAAACTCATTGATACTGGTGAACCGCAGTACCCAACCATGCTGTTTTTTTCATGTTTGAAAATATATATAACAAAGAACTTCTATTATTTTAACTCCTAACTGTTTGCAACTTTATTAAACTTTAAAACATTTTGTTTTAATTTGATGAATGTTCAGTACTGTGGGTGTTTGAAGGCCTTCTTGCCTGTCATTTTTCAAATACTCTATATGTATCAGCGGTGAGCATCAGCAAATTGAAGCAACATATGTTTATACGTTACACATGTTTATTTTAGTGTGAACAGGTAAAGAACTCCAACGGCCAATAGTAGATGAACCAGTACTTTCCTCACTATCTGAATACAAGTTCAATTCATGTGTTTTAAATAGTTTCCTTTTAAGTTTTTAAAGCTTTTCATGGCTTTGCAAAGGAGCATTTCAAGTAACGCACTAGGATGTGCATGCACATACTGGTAATACTGCTACAACATAACGCAAAGTAGACACAGGCTTGGAACGTTGTCCTAAACAGCACAAAGGTAATACTTTTTATGGCATTTAACTTTAATCTACATTTTCTTCCTTTTACATGACCTGTTATGAAGATATACTGCAAGCGGTATTGGGCGGCTTACTGTAATTTCAAATGTTGAATTTGCCTATTCCTTTTTTTAATGAATGTATTGTGCAAAGGTATATGTGTATTTCATCCTATGGATCACAATCAAGATGACCTTATAATGTCTATTAGGTACATTATAGGGTTTCTCAGTAAAGTATTGAAAGCAGACAATAGATATTTGTGGCATTTCCACCAATTCACTGTGAATCCTGTCTGGCACTAGGCAGAGGGTCTGTATGTACTTTATACCCAAAATCAATGTCTCTGAAAATTGCTAAATATTTACATGGAAGTAATTTACATTTTACATGAGCAGCTCTAGAGATACTTACACTTAAAACAATAATTGGCGTAGTTTCTTGAGATAAAATATTTCTTCTGAAAATGGACAAAGCCGATTGAAATATCCAGACCATAAGATGTTCTGTGGTTAAATGTTTTCCCATATCGTGTATTCTTACGAGGTAAAAAGGGTGGCCGTTTGACTTGATACTATCCCAGAAACTTAATCATTCAATTTGTCTCATAGTGAATATTATTATTTTTTTTTCACTACAGCTACGTAACCAAGGTCAAGTGAGAGGTACAAGTGCTGCCAATGACGAATGAAGACCTGCCCACGTTGCATGCAGCGCTGACCTTTTCATATACTTCTGTGTGGATGTTTGAGTGTGTCTATATCTGTATGTATACTATAGACACACAAGCTGCCATACACAGGGCATCTGTTAAAATACTGATTGACTGTACCTGACCTCAGCTAAGATGTAAAGGATAATATTTTCATTGTAAATACTGTAAAACTTCTAAATTAAATTTCCCGTCACATAGAAATTGTTCGAAGCAGTAACCTATATATTTATGTGGATTTAAAGTTTAGGACCAATGTATTGTAAAAGGGAAAAGAAAAGTTTTTTAAGCAAGTCTATTACTGATGGAATTTCATCTGCAACATGCTTTTTGCATAAGGTTTTGACTCCCAACATCATAAAATGCATTCTCAGGTGTTTCCGTTATATATTGCAAAACAGCTGAATTTGAAACGTTTGAATATTTTTTTCAACATCGTCAAACTCTAATACTAGGTTGAACTCTTAGTTTATTGCTTGCAAATACCACCAACCCTGATCTGCTAAAAAATAAGAATAAAATAAATCATCTACTTTTTATTAATGTTTTGTATGTTTTAGTTTAAGCTGTTTTTCCTGAATCAAAACTGGTAAATGTGGAGTCATAAAATTTTATGTGTGGGTACTTTTTGGTACGGCTAGAGCACTTAAAAATGTTACAGGTCTGTTAACAACGACGTTATTCGAATATTGACTTACTAGAAATGCTCGGTGTGTTGTGACCTGGAAATGAAAGTATCATATAATTAGAATAGTATTTAATATTTCAGAAATTACGACTTTTAGCAGTTGTTGTTTGTAGTACTGCAAATTGTTAACATTTTAGATGATTTAACTTGATGGAATTTAATTATGGCCGTGCATGTTGAAACTAAGTTTTGAATATTATGTTCATTGCTTTCCTGTCTAGTGGAAGTTGATAAATGCAACCTCTGACCAATTTACTTGACACTTATTATAAGTAGACTTGGGAATATGATCCTGTAACCTTTTAATGTGAACATTGAAAGTATATAATTAGGGAATAGTTGCATTATTTTTTTAAGTATAAGATAGACAGTATTAAAGCCAGTTTTCTTCTGTTCCAAACTCTTTCAACCATTGAGCCACCTTGTAGAGGACCAAAGTAGCTGTGCCTTAGTTCAAAGATATTAATCTACTGGCTGCACAGCATGTCAACTATGTCCCTGACTGGCTCCAATACATTAACATCTTTTGTATCACAATTTCTTTCATTCTGTCTTTTGTGAGCACATCACCACTTCACGGACAAATGTGGAACATTTTGTTTCATATTCTACGTGCATATTTGTTTCTACTGTAACTTATTTCAACATTGCTTGCCTGGATCCATGCCATAAATCTAAAAGGTTAAGAACTGAAGACTGTTTTGGAGATAGTTCGTTATGGATAACAGCTCAGAGATTTTATAATCCGTTGGAATAGCTACTTTTGATTGAGTTCACGGATGACTGGTCACACATTTGAGGGCCTTTATTAAGACCTATTTTTGTGGAGTTCATCCGTATTTCTATGGTGCATCTAGTGCAGTGCTATATTTAGGAAGCACCTTTATTGTTGTAATTTTATTCCTTTTTTCCATTATTTTTAAAAATATTAAAATGTAGTTCTTTTGCAAAACAAGGTGAAGATGACTAGGCCCTTGCTTGCTCCCTCACTGAATATCTAGCAGACTTATGGCCAGACTATTTCTTAAACTCTCAGGAATGACAAATTAGTTAACTTGGATATTGATGTGCTGAACTGTAGCCTTAAAGCGCCACTACTCACTGGTAAGGGTCTCAAAGCGCTGGGGGGAGGGAATACTGATCCGGCGAAGGCACTGTGGTTGAGTTGAAGAGCCGGGGCTTGAGGTCTTTCCTGAATTGAGGCAGTGATGGTGATTGCCTGAATTAGAGAGGCTGGGGTTTCTAGGTCTTTGCTGCGAAGTAGGAGAAAGATCTTCCTCTGGCTGTGGTCATACATATATGGGGGACGGTAGCCAGGAGGGCCAATTGGACAGAGCGGAGGTTTCTGGTGAGTGCGTGGAATGCGAGGCGGCGGTTAAGGTACGCAGGTCAAACATTGTAAAGGACCTTATGAGCGTATGTGAGGAGCTTGAAGGTAATCTTTTGTTGACTGGGAGACAATGGAGATCTCTCTGGTGGCTGCGGATGTGGCTGCGTGGGGGATTTTGAGGATATGTCTGGCAGAGGCATTATGAATGTTCTGCAGTTGCTTGAGGAGTTTCTTGGTAAAGCCGGCGTAAAGTGCATTGCTGTAGTCAATTCTGCTGATGATGAGTGCGTGGGTGACAGTCTTTCCGGACTCTGTGGGGATCCACTAGAAGATCATTTGGAGCAGAGATAGCATGTTGAAGCAGGATCATGAGACAGCGTTGATCTGGCGGTTCATGGTGAGCGAGGAGTCCAGGATGATGCGGAGGTTTCATGTGTGGGTTGTGGGTATGGGGGTTATTCTGGGGGACTTTAACTATCACCTGGAACTTAACAATAATTCAGACACCAGCCGGTTGCTTGATAACCTAGCGGGTTATGGCTTTCATCAAAAGGTGATGGGCCCACACATTCGGCAGGCCATACACTTGATGGCATTTTTGCCACCAATCTGGATGTCACATTCACTAACACGGCGCCCCTCCCATGGACTGACCACTTTGTGATTTACTTCAATATTCAGTTTTCATCATCAGTCCAGTTTGATAAGAATAAACCAGGTAGTATTAAAATTCGATACTGGAACAAAATTCAAAGGGCTGATTTAGAACAAGCCCTAAATAGTTGTCCGCCTATCCAGGATCTGGACAACAATGAGGCAGCTTGCTGGTTTAATAAATGGATAACAGCGGCGGTAAACATAGTGGCCCCTGAGAAAGTTATTAAACTAAGAAGAGTGCAGGAGTCATCGCCGTGGTACTGCCCACAGCTGAAAGAGTTGAAAGTTATATGCAGAAAAGCCGAAGGTGTATGGAGAACTGAATATAGTAGGGAGCATAAGATATCCTACAATAGAGTGCCACAACGGTACAAATACGCTATTATACTTGCCAAAAAGAGTTATTACTCAACAAAAATAAAGGAGTACAACAACTCCACTATGGAACTTTTCAAAAACATTCAAGTGTTATCACGACCACATCAGAATACAGTTTTATCCCTGACTCCGCTCTATGCACCAAAATGGCGATTTTCTTTCAAACTAAGATACAAATGATCTATGAAGACCTTCGGATTATTAGGCAGACAAATGACACTGGTCAAACTACTATAACAGAGGTTAAGTTGCAGCAATGTCACTTAAATTTGTTTAGTACACTGTCCCCTACTGAAGTAAATAAACTCCTGCTATCTACTAAGTAAGGATCCCCGTGGGATCCGTGCCCGCCTATGGTCATGCATGTGGTGTTGGGGGCGGTTATAAGCCAATTAACCCCCATCCTACATTAAGTGATACAATCGGGGATTTATCCGCTAGTCTGGAAAAAAGCCTGCGTTAGACTAATTCTCAAGAAACCAAAGCTTGAGCCACTGGAACCCAAGAATTATCGACCTATTTCTTGTATGCCAATTGCAGCTAAGATTCTTGAGACGTCAATAAATCAGGAGTTGTCAACCTATCTGTTGGATGCAAGTCAGCACGAATTTCGGTCAGGCCATTCGACCAAGACTGTGCTAGTCGTGGCAACAGAGGATATTCGGAGACAGGTGGATGGGGGGGAGCGATCCTCATCTTCCTCGACCTATCGGCGGCATTTGACACCGTGAACCACGGTGTTAGTGCAACGGCTGAAGGCGGTGGGGATTGGGCAGGCTGCTCTGTCCCTCCTATCCTCTTCTCTAGAGGACAGGGAACAGACTTTGTACTGGGAAAATCTACAGTCTGAAGCATTCCTCCTGCCCTGTGGTGTCCCACAGGGATCGGCATTGTCTCCAACTCTATTTAACATCTATGTCACCCCTTTTGCCAGTCTCATCAGACTGCATGGGTTCTCGTTTGTATCTTATACAGACGACACACAGATCATTATCTCTGTATCACATCAGGTGGCGTCTGCTAGTTTCCATGCATGTCTGACTTGCATGAGCTGGGTGAGTAACAACTAGCTGAAAATAATTACGATAAGACCGAGGTGATGGAGTTTGGTGGTGGACTGTCCCTGTGGGACCACCTGGTGGCCACTAGAGGCTGGCATATGTCCTATACTATGCTCTAAAGTTAAGAACTTAGGGATCATAGTCTACGAACAACTGGGCTTTGCGGCCTAGATTAACCTTGTTACCTCCACCTGCTTTTACATCTTGAAGTTACTCAGGAAGGCGCTTCCTTTTATTCCATTGGAATTAAGGAAAACAGTGGTAGTGACATTAGTTTTATCCCGGTTAGATTACTGCAATGCCCTATTTTTGGGTGTTGCCAAGCCACAGAAGTCTAAATTGCAGTCTATTCAAAATGCTGTGGCGCAGCTACTGTTGAACATTCCCAAAGGTCATCCTACGTCTGATAGAACTTAGGGATCATAGTCTACGAACAACTGGGCTTTGCGCCCTAGATTAACCTTGTTACCTCCACCTGCTTTTACATCTTGAAGTTACTCAGGAAGGCGCTTCCTTTTATTCCATTGGAATTAAGGAAAACAGTGGTAGTGACGTTAGTTTTATCCCGGTTAGATTACTGCAATGCCCTATTTTTGGGTGTTGCCAAGCCACAGAAGTCTAAATTGCAGTCTATTCAAAATGCTGTGGCGCAGCTACTGTTGAACATTCCCAAAGGTCATCCTACGTCTGATGCCATTAAGTAATTGCATGGGCTTCCAATACAGCAGCGTCTAGAATTTAAGGCCCTATGTCTGGCCCATAAGACACTTTATGGCAGAGGGGCCGCGGACCTTCGTAAAATCTTCCACTGGTACGCCCCCAGAAGAAGTCTTAGATCAGCTAATTGTTGCCTCATTTCTGCCAAAAAGTCCATAGTGCCAGATGGGGTGGTAAGAGCTTATCTCGTGGTGTGGTTAGGCTGTGGAACCAACTACCCATCATCGTCAGACTTCAACCAAATAGGACAGTGTTCAGGAAGCAAATAAAAACCTGGCTGTTCCCTAGGACTTAAGTGTCGGTTTTGTGGACAGTGGTCCTCCCTCTCTTCATTCACACACTAGAATTTGTGAAAGGCAGACCTATTTCTCTGTCTCCACCACGATCCATGCAGAAAAGAATGAGTGGTAAAGACTTCCAGCAGTATCAAGCTTTTTTCTCCCAAGCTTGGTGCATTCTTTGAGATTACTTTTTATGGGATCATTCCAGAAGGGTAGGAAGTGTAGGAACGTGGGCTACCTAGTATTGCTTGACCCCATACAGGCCTCACTCATCCAGACAGACAGAGACTGTAGCATTGACCTTTTGTATCATCTCCGTGGTTGGCCGAGAGTTGATTTACTGAAGCCTCCCCTTAGGCTGTTATGATAATACTGCTTCTATGGGATTGACATGAAATTGGGCCCCTTTTTATTATTATTTTCTTTGAAAGCATGGTGCAGGAGCTTACATTTGATTTTGCCATACCTTCAAGTAGTTCTGCAAGACAGAATGTGCATGACTGCATAAATATGAACAATACAGTGGCTTCAACAAATCACCCACTCATGAAACTGCAATACAATTCTGCCCAAATTCTCTCCCAGGTGTATCCTAGCCTGCTTATGTCACAATTTGAATGGTGTCTCACTAATATTTTTGATTGTAGCATCAAATCAAAACTTTTAAATACATGTGGCCTCTGATCAGAAAGCAAGCAGTTTCACATCAGTAAGCTCCAGTTGAAGGCCATTGCCTACCTTTGAGTTTCACTCCTACTGATCCGGTGGGGAAATGACCCATGTGTCTGTATAGACTAACACAAACCTGTGAAATTCCAACCTGTTGGAGTAGCATTCTCCCCTATAACCAACTTTTTGAAATATTAAAGCAGGCCAAACCCCCATCATGGTTCCCTCATCACAGTTCATTGTTTAGAGAGAAAAATTAACATGCCGACTCCTTTACACCATCCACAGATTGAAAGCATCGTTTTGACTATGATTGTTCCTTGAGTCAACATATTTGTTGCTAGAGACCATGCCAAAGTTAATGGTAAGCCTCATACACGAGCAAGGGCTCTCTGGGAGATTGCTACTTCAGACAGGTCATTGAAGTTCTTCTATGTGTTTGCTCCTTTTCCATTCATCCACAGTCATCTAGATGTTCAGCTGAACTAGTGATGAATGTTCGATTTGATGATTTTAATCTGTCTCATCTAGTTTTCAGGTGCAATGGAATTTTCACCATATTTTCCTATTACTTTTCATCGGAAAGCTTATTTGATCCTGTTTTGTCACGAGGTGTACAGTCCTGTTTAACCTCATAGCTAAATTAGTTACTTGGGAGGAGTTTTACAAACTTGTTAGTCCCAATTCCACCCCCCACCCCCTCCTGATGAGGGAATAAAATCAGAATTTGTATCTTATTGTCATACCATCATGGTGAAGTCTCATTTCCAGTAAGTAGCTTTTTGTAGGATAAAGTGATCTGTCCATTCCCTTACGTACTAGGCATTCTTTAAGTGTGTAAACTTTGAATGGCATGTTCTTTCTACCATGACCATACTCCTTTTTCTCAAAGTTCAGATTTCCAAATCTTCCACTGGTTCTCAAAGTTCTCTGTCCTACTCTATTTGTTAAAATATAATGAGGCTTTCTACAATTTGCATGTGAGACATGCTCTACACATTTCTTAGATTTTTGTTATGGAGCTTATTTGTAAGGGCACTTTTAAGGTCACCTAAATGCATTTTTGTGAACATCATTCTTTGTAGGGAAGCTCATTGCATATGTACACTTCTACCAGTTATTCCTTTGTAATCTACTTGATCTGCAGTGGGCAAAGTTCTCATCATCATATTCCCCTCTGTTATTATGGGTTGGAAACATAATCAACCTGGTGGCAGATAAAAGTGGTACCACTGGTAAGCTTTCTGGCCTGACTGGTATTCCCATTCTGCTGTTATAAGAGTTCTTGAGGTTACCAGTGTATATGAAGAACTAAAGGGCTATGGTACACTACTCATGTTATTGAGCCAGTGAGAGTGAAACATGTGTTGTCTTCCCACTGGCACAGTTCCTAGATCTACCAAAAGGTGGTGCATATTTCACAAGAATTCAAGGCAGCCTTATTGGGGTGCTGTGGTTACTGCAGGTGAGTGCATTTTCTGATGATTCTTTTTTTAATATGACGTGACGGAAAAATAATTTGTGGCCGTTTTTTCCTGCATCAGTCAAAAGTGTCTGCTGAAGATTAATAGTTTCAAAGACAGTTTTGTTCTTCCCTGATGTTTTACTTGATATTGTACCCACACATATTAATGATTAAATATTTCTATTGATCCCCCATTTACTACAAACCAGCTGTTTTAGTTAACTTGATGTGCACTTAATGTGGCAATATGGTTCTTAAATGTATACTGTAAGAACTGTTTTTTACATGTTCTTTTGTGTACTCGGGAAAAGACAGACATTTCCTTATCACATTTTGATTGGTAAGTGAAATCCGAATCAGGGTTTCAGAACATCACTACATGTGTACTCTTGATTTGTTAATATGATTTTAATTGTTTCACGTATGGAAATTCAGAGGAAGCTTGTAGCGAGTGCTAAAATATTAGCTCACTTGGGGAGTGTCTTCTGTGAAAATACTTTTAAAAGTCTTAAAGTGAGTAATAAATACATTTCTTAAATTAAGTGCATTTTTACTGTCTTCTAAGATAACTTAAGTCACCTTTGTCAAAATTGTCTTTACAATGCACAATGCAGAGTGTGTCTTGCTGTTGTAAAATGCAGAGTATTTTCATTTTGAAAGAAATAATTTCCTCACACAGTGAAAGGATACTTCATCAGTTGGGCTTCTTGTGTGTAAATAGATTATAGATATATAGATGTACATTTAAAATCATGTAGAGTATAACATATCATAAACATGTAATCAGCCTTAAGGGCAATTAGTATTTTCAAAATCCAATTACATAATGTTTGCTGTTGAATCAGAGATAATACCTTGATTAACTCAAAGTCCACACCACACAACCACACTCTTGTATTGAAATGAAACCTAATACAGCATTTAAATGTTAAGATGGAACTCTTTTCCTTAAACTTTGCATTCATTTCAGAGTTATCTCTACAAATGTTAGACTTTAAGTTGTGTAAGGTAAATCAAATGAATTGTTTTGAGAATGTATTTAGAAATGTATTTGGTTGTGATTATTGCACTGATGCTATTTGCCCAAATGAATCCTCTTTTTCCAGTAAAGGTTGTCTGTCTTTTTGAGCAAAAAGAAAAGTGTACTTTCTAGGAAAGTAAAGAAATGTATTAAGGTATGTGTATGTTGTAGTTTTCTAATATGTTAAACAAAAATATTAAAATATGGTTTTAGTTTAGTTTTTCATGGTATTAATAGCTATATCCGAAAACCATGGCACATATTTTCCAGGTCCACAATTTATTTTTAAGATCAGAATGTTTGTCACCCACATCAATTGTCAATGTGCTCCTTGTCGAACTGCAATCCTATCTACTAACCTATCCTTAACATTCCGCAGTAAGTTACCTTTGTACATGTTAAGGAGAGGCAGTTTCTGTATGCCTCTTTGTCCAACTGTTCAAACAACCCCCTTCAGTAATGAGTTTACAGTTAGCAGCTAATGTGAAAAAAGGGTAGATAACAGAAGTATCAAAGAACTGGATCATAGTCTCTTTTTATTGTAGGGCTCTTTTCACAATCTTCGTGGTAAATGATAAATTAGCCATTTTCTTCTGTTGGCGTTTCAGTGTGGCCTGCAGGAGATACATAAGGAGGTAGTTGTCTATATTACCAAGATCGTGCCCTAGCAAGTGGTCATCTTTTTGGTCTTAACAAATCAAGGATACTTCATTTTCTGCAGACAATGACATCCCATTTAGCTATTTATATGAAGGGATTTATGTGAAAGACATCATTAAATCAAGCATATCTGTGTTATTAACACAGAAATAGGCAGTTGTAGCCTAAATTGTACTCCTAGTCAATTCAATTCAAAATATCTTTATTTCGGCATAGTTGCCATAAAAGAGTCACTACACATTTGTTACGATAAAAAACATTTAGCATAAAAGACCATCAGCTAAAAATACATTTCATAATAAGAGTAAATCAGAGCACAAACATCAATGAGATACTAGAAAAGGAAAGGGACCCCCACTAGTTACTATATTATTCCTATTTTTATGGATAAACTTTATTTATAGCTGTTGACCCTTTTTTTCCTTAGGAAAAAGATTGAATATAAGAATCTACTAACACTAAATAGTATTGTTTGGTTTGTGTTAGTTGTGAGAATTCTCAAAGCCTGTGTACATGATCTCACACCCAACAATAGGCATATTGGTTTTATCCATCTTTTCCTGGCCAATACGTAAGCAGGACAAAAGAAAAAAATATGAGACTCATTTTCAATCTGGTGGCATTCACACATAGAACAAATTTCATCAGGCACTAAGGATGGGGCGTTAGGCCTCTTTGCCCAACGTGCCAAAGTTGTTTTTTGTAAAAGATTCCCATACCTTAATTTTAAAAATAAGGTTTTGGCAAGAGGGGGCTCTATCTCATCCATAAAGGTCTCAAATAGTGGTACATTCTTAAAGCTAAGAAAATTTGTTACTATGGTCCCAGCAGTTGAGGCACTTGTTGTCATATTAACAATACAGCTCCAGAAGGCCCTTTTTAAAATTAATTTCGAATTGGGCGGTAATTGCTCAGGGTTCTCCCAAAAGTGTTTTAGGCCTATTTTACTGAGCCCGTTTTTAACGTGCTTTAGCCATGGGATAGTTTTTAGATTGTCTAACTCCATGATTTCTTTTAGCCCGTCCCTATAGTCGTGTATTTCTGGCACCCGCCATAGTCTGACCCATAGTATCAGTGGCCGGATTATAGTGTAGTGATCGGTTCTTTTGATGTTTAGGTCTAATTGAAGGGGCACTAGAGGAGTGCCTCTTGGGGACCCTTACCAGGCTTCTCATGAATTTATTGTCCAGGACACTAAAAGTATCCTTAGACCCTGGTCCCCATATTTCTGCGCCCTATAACACTGCTGGTTGTACCTTAAATTTGAAAAGTTCAATCGCCGGAGACACAGCTTTACTAGTGCTCAGACTTTGCTCCCTAAGGATTGGCTTTGCATTCTGAGCGAATGCCACTTTACTTTTTTCCATTTGTGCTCTCCATGAAAATTTGGAATCTAATGTAACCCCTAAATATGAAAATCGGGAGACCGATTCTAGTCTTACTCCTTCCAAAAATAAACAGCCTTTATCGGTTTTTGTTGAATTTAGGGCCATGCATTTAGTTTTTTCCCCATTTATCTCCTGTCCTTTCTTACTGCAGTATTCACTAAAAGAAATCAGTAGTGCCTGGAGTCCTTTCTTAGTTTGGGAAATCAGAATAGTGTCGTCGGCAAATAGTAGAGACATTTTACCCTTTCTCCATTCAGTTTTGGAGAGTCATTTTTGCATCCCTCTAGGTGTGCCGGGATGTCATTCACGAAAAGGGAAAAGAGCGTGGGGGCCAGTACGCAGCCTTGGCGAACACCACGCTCGATAGGGATTTTTTGGGTTAGTTCCCCACTTGGACCCCATCGAATTTTCGCAAAGTTCCCTAGTGTTTAACGCTGAAATATAGATCAATCTTATACCTAGCATCACTGCCTTTGCTCAAGTTATGATATTAAACCAATTGGCGAAACTACGCCTGTTCATGAACCCAGTAGATGTAGATCTTGTCTGTGCATTTACTTTGTTACTGGTCCATTTCTCTATTGATTTTCAAATTATATGATGTCCATAATGTTTCCCGTTTCATGTAATGAAAGGGTCCTCTTTTTTCTGACAAAATCATCTGTTATTTTCCTTGATGTTTGTTAGAAATTGGGGTACCCAGTTGGCAATGTTGGGCACATTTGTCCAAGTAGGAACCCTTGCTTAAGGGAGTTAGGCCCTTAAACAACCCCTGCTCATCTTTTTAGTTTGGCACGAGCAGCCAGGCTTATATCAGAGGCAGTCTGTAAAGCATTTGTGCACACATAAAGTAATACAGTGAAAACACCATAAATGGACACCACACCAGTTTAGAAAAATAAGTAATATTTATCTAAACCAAATCAGACAAAATCAACAAAAATCCCACATTGAATTATCAAGATATGACTTTTAAAAGGTAAAAACATTTCTGTCCATTGCAAACTATAGATGCAACGATTTCAACACAAAGTACTTTGGATGTGTCAAAATCATAAACAAAACAGCTGCAGGGAAGGTGATGCGTCGGTTCCTCGTTCCAGGGGAGATGATGCATCGGTTCCTTGATGCGTCGGTTTCATACTGCGGCCCCGGCGTTGTTATAGACTTGGCACCCAGGTGCGATGCATGAGGATTCGGAGATGCGTCTGTTCTAGATGCGGCGGCAGCGGTGCTGCATTGATCTGTCCAGCCACTGTCCCAAGATGTGTCGGTTCTTGCAGTTGCACTACAGGGCCTGCATCTGAATCGGTGCAGTGATCTTGGACTTCGGAGATCGGTGCACGAGACTCGGTGTGTAGCAATTTCTCCAGCTGCGGGCAGGTGCTGTGTCTGTTACTTCAGTGGGACGATGGCGATGCGTGGGAATTCTTCCCGCACAGCGGTGTTGTGTCTGAAACTGGTGTGGATGCATCATGCTTCCCTAGTTACTTCTCTTTGCTGCTCTCAGCAGCTAGAACAGCCTCCAGAGGCCCAACAAGTGGACAACATTACCCTGTGAAGAAAACTGCAATATTGCTGGACTTATTTATTTTGAAAGTGTTGCACTCAAAGAATTGAATCCACATCCAGCTGAATAAGAAAGGCACTTGGTCCACAATAGTTCACAATAGTCTTAAACAACCTTGCTGTTTCCTTTATTTTTGGCAGACTTGCTTTAAGTATTGAAAAACATGCACTATTTCCATCACAGTCGTTTTTGACCAATCATAAGTACAGCAAGATGATTATTAACTGTGATAAACAAACAGTTATCTATAGCAAAACAAGTTCTATATTTGTTTTGCACCTTAAGGAGCATATGGTGATTGCTTCAAACTATAAGCATATTAGTTATATTTTCAGTGGGGGATCTACTGTGGTCCATGACCCAAGTACCATTAATATCTTACCAGCAAAGCTTTAAGCACTTTGGTGCCCTTATGAACTTTAATATCAAAAATGGCGACCATGCATTTCCCCCTGCTGAAAGCAGCATTGCATTATTGTGTCAAATGGCTGTGCCCTAACCCACTCAATATGACTATATCAAATATATAGCCAAAAACCTGAAGTTGGCACGTAGTCTTCCTTGTGATGCCATGACTACAGTAATGGGGGTAGAACTTGTTGAAATAATTAGGAGTCAGCTCTGATGTTCAATTGATCAAGTCTTATTTGAAACCTATTTTGAAAAGAATCGTCTCTATTAAAAGGGATTGCATGGACGAACTTTTGCCTCCCTGTTACTTAAAATAATCAATAATGAAATATGAAATACACAAAAAACAAATATCAAGACTAAAAGGTCTAAATTAGATGTAAGGAGCACCTCTAATTATCGTCGACGTTGCAACCCATTCATGTTATGTGTTTATAAAAAAACATCACCACAGGTCTTCATCAGGACTGAGAAACAGAAAACAGCCTGTGTGGCAAAAGATATTGGGTGTCGGTGATGGAGCAGTGTTTTTCACAAATAATCCTGCTCGGATTAAACCTCCCATTCTGTGAAAATTATTAACAATGTTTTTTTAATAATTAACCGGAAGGAGTATTAATAACTCCGGTTTGGAAAAGAAAATGAGAAAAGTGCGGAAAAATGGCAATTGGTTTAAGTAGGCCACAAATGATTCCTGCATAAAAAGACAAGAAAAAGAAGGAGCAAATGACGTTACTATCATGAGCAGATGTGAAAAGAAACATGTTTAATTAAGCAAATATTAAATTACATAAAATTATTGCGTTTATATTAGATTAAAGATAGATTGAATTGAAATAATGAAATGGCGCTTTTATTTTGGGCAAACAACTAAATCTGGTTATTTCTCCTAGAGAAAACTGCACGCTTGCAAAGAAGGCCAAAAAACCTGTAATTAGGGTTAGTTTTGCTTTGAAATGTAGAAATGCAGAAAAATGTGTTTTATTCTTCATAGATGACTATTGTGATATTTGTTGTCAAATGGCTGCTACCTGCTCGTAGTATCAGGGGAATGTCCTACTGTCCAGATAAATATTTACTTTTGTGGATAACTGTCCTTGTAAACGTTACAACATTTCCCGTATGCACATGTGTCGAGGAAGTGGAAGATTTTGATTTCCTTGGTTGAAGGACGATGATGAAAGCATGAGTCTGAACAAAGAACTTTTGAGCGAAAAGAGCAACGAAAGTGGTGTGACTTGACACCCCATGCTTCTAACCAATGAGGAGAAAGACGTTCCCTGATTTTGAAACAAGAGTGGGATTGGACTTATTATTTTAGAATATAACTATTCGAGTTAGATTCCATGTTATGGTTGGGTCGAATCGGGTCAGAACGAGATGTCTGTTTGAGGCTTTCCTGTGAGCTGTTTCTTTGAGATTCTTTAGCTGATGTTGTCTGCAAGCTGACTCCTTAACTTTGCTCCTCATATCTGTGTGAGAATTGCCCAAGCTTTCCTTTCCGGCCACAGGGTTAGCTTTCCGCCTATTGGCACGCCGTGCTATAGTTGCCTTACGTTTGAATGAAATATTGAATTTGCATTAAACATGTTATAATGCACTATTGTCTTACTCTATCCACTCAACTTATGGTCCTTAAATGAGATGTTATTATGAATTACTGATTTGTGTTCTCTTATGTGATGGTTCTAATTCAAAACTGTACCTTTGCTTGACCATTTCATATGCTTTCAAATAAAATAGATAAAAGCAAAGTAATAGAGAAATTAAGTTTGTTGTTATTGATTACTTGTAAATAATGAGGTTTTTATATATAGTTGTATATGGAGCGATTAGTATAATATTCCCTTTGATCTAGCTCCTCATGAGGGGATTATTCATCTAGATCTTTAGCCAAATCCCCGTCAACTCTCCGATCTGTGGGAGGACCTTATGTTGATGTGGGCCAAATTTCAGTCTTATAAAATAGTGATTTTTAGACTGATTCAGGGTTTGGTGTGAATATTACACACTCTTCCTTAGTTACCCAAACCCTTTTCCGTCCGGGCCAGTCGCTCTCATCCGTGACAAGAGTTAGTCAAGGTAAATATTGAGCATGTATTACATAACCTCCAGCATAGTCTCACTTGTACTTATGGTGAAAAGTAACCTCAATTGTAGGTATCCTGATCAAAGAATGTATGTAGTATCAACCCAAATAAAGCCCCTTTAGTTTTGGCCTAAGTACAAAAAAACACAAGGGGGAGGGAAAAATTCATAATAGTAAGGGGGAAGTTTTAAAGTTTTTAACCAATACAGGTAGTGTGGAATGTACATGGGGTAAGACATGTTCTTAAGTGGTCTTACATTAAGACCCTGGGAAGTCTTCCTCAGGAGATGGTTTGAAGGCAGAGCCAACAATTTGACTCAAATGGTAATAGGTTGCGTAAGTCAATCTCTCTGAGATCTGAAACTGATTCTCTGTGGAGAAACTATTACAGGAGAATTGTGAGTGAATCGCGTTTTGGAAACCGTGGCTGCAAATGAAGCCGCCGGGCAGAAGAAATATGTAATTACTTATGGAAACAGAAGCATTGGCGTGCACGCTTCAAACGTCAGCGGTAGCAATGCAGCGTTCCAAGAAACCGCTGTTGTCCCCCAACAAGCTTGATTCAAGTCTTTGACAAGAGTTGACATGGAGACCAATGCATGCTGTCCAGTACAAACGTAGCCGATGTGCTCAGGTGACAGGATGCTCAATGCTACAAATGGGGGTGGGGTCCCACACTACTCACACACCGGCGGTGTCGCCCCTAAGGACTCTGGTCAATGTAGTAAAGTGTTCGCGATGCATCATCTTTCGATCTTCTGCTATCTTCGCTGTCTTCGCCATCCCTGGACATGTGTTTCTGGGTATCACCCCTCGTCAGCAGGGATAGGCTGTGTACTGGGGTTGCCGATGGCTACCAATATCTGCCAGGTATAGTACCACTCAGGCGCGTAGGTGCGGGATCCCAGGCTCGTCAGCCCACTGCTCACGGGAGCTTTAAAGTTACAAATGGGGATGGGGTCGCACACTACTCACACACCGGCGGTGTCGCCACTAAGGACTCTGGTCAATGTAGTAAAGTGTTCGCGATGCATCATCTTTCGATCTTCTGCTATCTTCCCTGTCTTCGCCATCCCTGGACACGTGTTTCGGGGTATCACCCCTCGTCACCAGGGATAGGCTGTGTACTGGGGTTGCCGATGGCCGCCAATATCTGCCAGGTATAGTACCACTCAGGAGCGTAGGTGCGGGATCCCAGGCTCGTCAGCCCACTGCTCACGGGAGCTTTAAAGTTACAAATGGGGGTGGGGTCGCACACTACTCAATGCTGTTTGTTTATTGACTGCGTCGGTGTACAGTGCGGTCAAGGACATTAGCCTCTGTTGAACCCACACCTAATGTGCATGAGAGGTGAATTCCGTAAGAACGTGTAGAAAAGTGTAATAAAGACATGTTTCTCTAATCCTTATTTGTTGAATATGCGAGAACGATAATAATCTGCAGATACATTCTGACAATAAAACTGGAAACTCTCTATAAACATGCAATAAAGGTTTACAATCTTCAATGATTAGGTAACATTTCCATCATAGATGTTCTTTGTTATGTACAAATGCATGCTATATAAGATGGTTGAAAAACATTTGTAAAGACATATAAAGAGGCATAGAGTTTTTGTTAAAACATTTTTTATTAACTTTATTTATTCATTTTGAATAACACTTAATACAGGTGTGCGCTCCGAAGCAAGCATTCATAAATAGCACATAAATAACCACAGTGGTTTACAATCCCAGTCATTTTACAATTTGTAAACAATTCCATGGGAGTCACACTCGTTCGCACCAGCTAGCTAATCCCTTAACCCTTCGGAGCTCGTTTGGTTACTTCACTCAGATGTACTTCGTGGGCTTGCCTGCGGCTGTTAGGCCAGTAAGCCTTGACAGTATTCTCTCCAGACCCTTAAGTCGTCCTCTAGTGTAAAGAGGCATAGTGTTTGTAGTATATTACATTAATATGCAAGTTGCAGATATATAACTACAAACATCCAATTAATCCCATATGTGTTGAAAAACATATATGGTGTTAATCAGAAACATATATACACATGTTATGACGTCCATCGTGCTAAATAACCTAGTAGGTATAGAAGACTTTCCTTGAGGGGAACAGATTTTGAACAAACAAATAATTAGCACGCCTGAAGTGTTAGTTTTTAACATCAAACCAATTAGTTAAGTAAGCCTATGCAGAAATAAACCAGGTACCATTTCTGAACGCTATTTTTAGTATTTTTCAACAAAAAAAAAATGGGCCCCATATTTATGCCCTTGGTGGCCTTCGGTGTCGAGCTGATCCAAATGACAGACTCCTTTTTCACCCCTACTCAACAATACTCTTCGTCTATCGGCGCCATACTTGGATCCGCCTCAATAACTCTCTGAGCCGCTTCCTCCACCTGTGCTGCAGCCACATCCCTTCACTATCAGATATTCCTCCCTAAAAGTCACATCGAGAGGCTTAAACATCGATGAAGAGAGGTACAGGGAAAGGATGCATCAATTGTTCGATTCTGATTCCAACCCTATGCTACATTATAAAGAAGATGAGGCGGAGGATCCATTTCAAGTTCCTGGGTTATCGTCTGCCGGATTTCCTACGGACTCTCCGACTCCAGAAGTTTTGTCACTACACTATCATTCAGAAAGTGGCTGACGTTCTTAACTTGCTCCTTCCTACAGTAGATGTTAATGTTAGTTATGCTTATAGAGTACAAACAGATACCCGAAGATGTCCTGGCGCTTTCAGAAGACCTACTGTGGACTAGAAGGTGGGAGCAGAAACACCTGATCAGTTAGAGAATAACCATGTTTTTAGAGCCTTTCTAAAAGGCAAAAGGTTAGGTATGTGTCTAAGGGCTAATGGTAGAGCGTTCCATGATTTAGCCGCATTGACCGTAAAGCTCCTGCCGCCCCAGTTAGCTTTTTTTTTACCCAATTGACGGTAATGAGTTTTGCGTCGGCTGACCGCAGTGCTCTCTTGGGAAGGTACCAGTGAAAGAGTTTTAAAAAAAATTCTGGTCTAGTTCCATGAAGTGCTCTAAATACCAGACACAGAGACTTAAATTGAGTACGTTTACTGACTAAGCCAGTGAAGTTGTTTTATTTTAGCAGAGATAGACTTGTACTTTGGTGTGGCTGTTAGGAGTCATTGTGCAGCATCTGTAGTTTATTCATTGACCCTGTATGGATCGTTAGATACAGACTATTACAATAGTCTAATCTAGACATTATAAGGGCCGAAACTACTGTTTGTTGTGCATCCTTCGGCAGGATAGGCATTATATTTTTTGCAGGATTTAAGGATGAACGAAGTAGAAGAGGCAACATGGTTAACCTGGTCCCTGAAACTCAGTTTATCATCAATCAAGACTCCTAGATTCTTGATCATCTTGATTGGCGTGGGTAGAGCTCCCATCTCCTTCGGCCAGCAATTAGGAGTCCAGAATGTAGGATTGTTACCAAAGAGTACTACCTCCGCTTTACCGGAGTTAAGCTTCAAACAATTCTGAGCCATCCAGACTCCCACAGCTTTCATACATTCCTGCAACCTAGACGCAGTAAAACTAAAGCATTAACAGAGATCCTGCTTCCTACTCACCAACTTCTGAGCCCTTATCGCCTTTTTAATGAGATTGTGATTGAGCCTTCTTTAGCAACCTTCTATCCCCACCCCAAATTAACCGACTAACTGATTTGTTACCACACTGCCCTGGGTTACCTTGCCTTTTGGCAGCCCACCTTTGTCCAGAGAGTCTCGGGATTCAAACTTCTTGCTCTTCTATCCAGCTTCAAGGGACATTTAATTCTACCCCAGCAGACAGGGAGTCCAAGAAACATGGAGTAAGAAAGTAATTACATCGGGCAGTATGGCTTTGAAATCCTGAAATGCAAATCGCTTTTTTGTTTGATGTGCTCATACCTTATTAGGTATGGTGTAAACAGTGGTTCATGGAAAGGAAATGAAAGTTCTTCTCTGTGTTTGCTCCTCTTGCATTCATCCACAGTCATCCAGATGTTCAGACCTGTGAGATCATTTCCAAAAATTCCTCACCATTGGTCAAAATGCGCCTCATCAAAAAATGAAATCTGGGCTAGACACCGCAGATTCAGTAGCCCACTCTACGGGCACTTTAGTCACCATTAAATGTCATGCATGGCTTATAATCTCTGGTTTTTCCTCCAACCTACAAGCTAATTTACTGGTCCTGCCATTTGTTGGTACCGAATTGTTTTGAGAAGCACTAGAACGTTTTAAAGCGTGGAAATATTGCGCGATTTCTTGGGCTTCAGCAAAACCAACCTCAAAGAGATTGCCTCCACTATAAGACTCAGCTGCTCGTTACATATGTTGACTCTGAAAATAGTTTTTGTAGTTGCCATCACCTCGGCTACACGGGTGAGCAAATTACAAGCCCTTAGTTGTCATCCTCATTTCTCTTTCTTTCCGGCCAAACTAGTGTTACAAATCAGACCTTTACTTCCTAAGGCGGTCACTCCTTTTAACTTAAGTCAATCCATCACTCTTCCAACCTCCCCATCCTACTAAAGTGGAGGAGTGGTTGCATAGGATGATTGCAAAGGCGGTGGTCAGTTATTCTCTTGACCGTACAGGAGATATTCACCTGGATGATCAACTCTTTATTGGATACTGTGGTGCCAAAAAGGGCAAACCATTCAGAAGAGAACACCATTCGGATGGATTATAATCTGTATTGAGAAATGTTGTGCCTTGGCCAAGAAGGAGCCAAAAAATGGATTGGAGCCCATTCTACTAGGGCTATCTGCCACCACGCCTGCTCTTGGAAGAAGTGTCCCTGTAGCAGGGACATGGGCGTCTCTGCACACCTTCGCTAAGCACTATTGCCTGGACTCCGAGATCCATAGCAACCGCCACATTGCTAGATCTGTTTACATAAGTTTTTAGTTTGACCATCTACCAACCCTCCGCCTGGGTAAGGTATTGCTATGAACTCTGTTTTAGATGTGAGGAATCTGCAGATATACGCATCTATCAGAAGAAAAAGTTATTACGTGCAGTAACGGTCTTTCTGGTGCATTCTCTGTTTACCTGCAGATTCCTCATCTAAGCACCCACCTCCCCTTTGGAAGGATCAAATAAGATCCCAAACTCCATTTTTGGTACAGCACTTCTCAGTCGTTGTTAGACATCCCCTCACCACGAAAGCTTGCAAAAAATGGGCGAGAACTTACATTGTTGTGCCGGGTGGACAATATATGGCTTTGCGAACTATGCCTGACATAACTTCTGACGTTGGCTAAGTCCGGCGCCCCCTGTGGTTCAAGAGCTTTGAAGTTTTCCAGATCCAGTCTGATGCCTGGGGATAGTTGTACAGATGAGGAATCTGCAGGTAGATAGAGCATCCACCAGAAAGATTGTTACAGCATGTAAGTAACCTTTTCTTTTAGCAGGTTCATATAGCCATTTTCCACCTGCCAGTGCTCTAGACTATTTCTTCAAACAAGACATCAAATCAGCAGCCTCATTTATAGTTCTCACACTGCTTTGCCATAGTTTAGAGCATAAATGTTATTTCCTTAAATCGCTATACAAAGGGGCGTATTGCAAATAAATCTTCAAAATATCATACCTTCTAAGTTACAAGAATTCATATTTACTTTTTGCCACCCAGATGGCCAAAATATATGTTCTTCAGAACCAATCACAGTCTCATTCCTAACAGATGTCAGCCTGCAGTATGACCAACGCTAAATTATATATAGACTGACAGTCCATAAAAATATTTGATATGGCTGAGCATAAAGAAGAAACATAATTGGTCAAACTTCATTAAAAGAACTAGTTAAAGAGGCTTGCCATTTAATTATTTTTTTATAATAGGGAATCATACATTTGAACTTGGTTGCTAAAACTAAACATAATAAATAGTTGTTTTTGCCTAGGAACTATTTTTTAAAGGGAGGCAGAAGTTAATTGAGAACCAGTTTGTCCATGCAATGAGTCTCAATAGATTCCATTCTTTTCTAAAAAGGTTTCGAATAAGACTTGATTGATTGAACATCAGAGCTGACTCCTAATTATTTCAACACACGTTCTACCCCAATTACTGCAGTCATGGCACCACAAGGAACACCTGTGCCAACTTCCAGTTTTCTGCTACATATTTGGAATATTCATATTGAGTGTGTTAGGGCACAGCCATTTGACACAATAATACTCTCCAGAGGTGACACGAGGAAGGAGCCCGATTAAACTGCTCCAGTTCCACGCATGGGGCCCTGATCAAGGCGGCCCTGCAGTACCATTGGATGCATTATTACTCACCACTGCTAACCTAAGTGAAACGGGTTCCGTCAGCAGATAGGCCTCCCACAGATGGTTTCTCACCACATTGGACATTTACATACACACACCCTGATGAAGTTCACCCAGATGAACGAAACGCGTTGGCTGAAAATCTTTGCACCATTTTGAACTATTTTGAATAAAGAATATATACATCTTCACCAAAGGATTCTTGATTACTTATTATTACTTGGAACAGAGGACTAGGGTAGTGCACCGCTTCATTCCTTCCCTGAATAATACAATGCTGCTTTCATCAAGGGAAAATTCATGGTTCCCATTACTGATATTAAAGATCATAAGGTCACCTTAGTGCTTACAGCTTTGCTGGTACGATATTTATGGTACTTGGGACATGGACCAGAAGTAGATCCTCTTTGAAAATAAAACTAAAAGGCTTATAGTTTGAAGCAGTCACCATATGCTCCTTACGGTGCCAAACAAACCTAGAACTTGTTTTGCTATAGATAACAATTTTTGTTTGTCATTGTTAATAATCATCTTGCTGTTATTCTAATATGTCAAAAATGGCTGTGTTAGAAACAATACATGTTTTTTAATACTTAAAGCAAATCTGCCAAAAATAAAGGAAACAGCAAGTCAAGAAGCACACACTCTAGTTTAAGGCCATTGTGAATGTGTATACTCCTGGACCAAGTGCCTTTCTTATTCAGCTGGATGTGGAATGAATTTTTAGAGTGCAACACTTTCACAATAGGTAAGTCTAGCAATTTACAGTTTTATTCACAGGGTAATGTTGTCCACTTTTAAAAAAGAAGCAGACACACAATTAGTCTGATTCCCTAGATCTCCTATCGAGGAACCACAAAGAGAAAAGGTGTGATTTTATTTGCACAGACTAATAAGGTTATTATTAATCTAAAGGCTCCAAAGTCAAATGAAATCCTTTCTAAAAAAAATTCAATGATCTCACTCTTCCATGAGGGAGAAATGTATTGTGGTGTCACCAAAAAATAAAATTGTGATTCTTAACTCTTTCCCCACGAATTGGGAGAATGTCTTGCTAAAGCCTCCAGCAGACCATCCTCTCCACACAAACAGTTACTGATAAGCTCAACAGATGTCATTATATTGTCAAGCCCTCGCACACAGAAACAAACTAACACACCCTTTGTAGTGGAGTCGGCGAGAGGTAAACACACAAGAATGACAATAACAGAAAGAAATTAACAGACCAGCTTGGCCGGGCCAGACTTTGCGAACATGTTTATGGTCGAAACCATCAAGCAAGGAACTGCCAGCAGCAGGACAACGCCAAACACTCATACAACATTTGAAAGAAGATCATAAGCGAGCCATGGCCAACAAACCATAGGCACAAGAGAACCGGGTTTATCAATCCGCATCAAAAGCTGATTACCCTGAACTTGTAGACACTGAAATAAAGGAAAAGTTCATCAATCAGTCGGACACCCCATCAGGGAATGGCGCAAACCTGGAACATCGCATGATATCGTCCCCTCCTACTCTAATACTCACTCAGGAATTTAAAACAAAAGGGGCATGGGATATATTAAACAGATCCAATAATTTACAATTAACATATAACAAACCATCTCTATCATGCCTCAATACGGCACATGTATTTTCAGTCAAGTTCCAATGTAACCTAAACAATAGCAGAAAATAATCTACACTAACTGAATGGCAAAGTGACATCGATGTCCAGAACATCTTACGGGAGAGCGAACAATTTAAGGATTGGGGCATACTAATCAATAACCCGCAATAGAAAAATATCTGTATTGGCTGTCAGGAAGACAGCCCACAACATCACCCCGCGAAGGACCAAACTCAATCTTAAAAGGAACCCAAAAAAACATCTGCCCTTTCCTTGGGGGAGGGGGGCATGATTAAAATCCATGTGTGTAACAGTAGAAGCAAAAACCTTCGGACAGAGGAAGAATTAACCAGCACGAATCCAGAAAATCTTAGCTCTCCACAGCCCTTATGACTAAAAGGGCGGTCAACTCTTTCGGAAAGGAAATGGAAAACAACTAAAATCATTTGTAAAAGAAGCACACTACGAATTATCAAATGGAACATGGCAGGTCTTTACTCCCTAACGACAGATGGATAAACATTGGACTTTTTAAAAACGGGAGACATCATATGCATGCAAGAAACGTGGTTGACTGCTCCCATACCTAGCCCAGGGTTTCAAATAAGCCATATATCTGCACACATTGAAGATTTGTTCGGAAGACCAATGGGCAGACTTGCAGTCTGTCAAACTAGAACCACAAGCGTAAATTAAAGAATGGTCAAATAACAACTGGAAACTGCAGGCAGTTAACATAAGCGGCTTAGCGCTAGATGAAATGCCCAAGTCAGTATCTTTGATAAACTTATATATAAATCCACAGAGTCACAAAATTGGCCATAGGGAAGAACACAACCAAGGTTATAAAATGATACTTATATGAACATCCAGGAGATCAGTACATAATGGCCTGCGATTTTAATGCTCGCAATTTAGACAAAGTCGATATATCCCTAGGAGGCCGTGAAAGAACTATCCTCCAAGCATGCATCCGCGAAATTGATCTTGAGTCAGCCGCACTAGCAGCTCCGATAGGTGCCACTTTGATCCACACAGAGATATATCAACCTTGGACTATATCTTTTTAGTTAAAGAGCTATCAAAGAGGTGCACAGCCTTCGAGGTACATAGGAGGTTTGAAAACTACCACAACCCGATCACCATAGACATTAGTCTGAGCACAAAGGTTCATAAAATCTGCAATCCAGCCGGCCACAAGTATGAAACAAATGCGGCCCACTCCTAAAAAGGATCAAATGGGGGGCGGGTCACAATGATCAATTATGAAGATTGGAAAGATTCCATTGCAGTTGGTCAATGGCCCCATGAGGCAACAAAGATGGGCAATGGTCCCAGCTGCTAGACATGCTCCATGTGTCATTAACTCCCCCAAATCAAAAGGAAGTCCAAATGAAGTTCGGTGGCCCCGAATCTTCGGAACAAGAAAGATGATGGAGAGTACAAAAAGTACAGACAAGCTGCTAAACAACACAGAAAAGAAAGAACAATAGCCACAGAAAGTAAGCTGAAAGAGGCCAGAAAACAACACAAAAAGATTGTGTGGAGCCAAAAACATCAAGAAACTCGGGAACAGTGTAAACATATTCTCCTTGCTTACGCCCAGCAAAGACAAAGAATTTTAGAAATATGTAAACCGACTAGCTACTACGTCATATGGCAAGGATAACGCCGTAACAGCAACCAAATGGGAGCAGCACGTGAAGAACCTATACGTAGACTCGGATAAACCAAAGACTTTTCATATAGAGCATCTGAAGAACCTTATAGAAGACACGGAGGACAGCACCATAACGGCAACTAGGGCAGAGGTACTAAAGGTACTAAGTAATGGCCAGAGTGACGGGGCTCTAGGACCGAATGGCATACCAGGGAACATTTTTAAAGACACAGAACGTTCTAGGCACCAGTGATGCTCAACCTGTTCAACGAATGCCTTGCCACATCCGCTATGCCGGTAGCATGGAAGGGCTCGAACCTCTACCCAATACATAAAAAGGGAGATCCAACATTGCTGAAAAACTACAGGTTAGTTGCCCTCCTCGACTTAGAAGGCAAATTCTATGCAAAAATTCTCTTTAATAGAACTAGAGCACTGGGGGGCGTGGCTTGCTGCCGAGCAAGATGGCCACAAGCCAACTGGGCTCTGAGGGTGAGGCTGTTTCCCCTATCATCCGCACATTGATCCGTGATTAATATTTAACCTAGTAGTCACCAGTGGGCAGCGGAGGGTTAGCAGTACTAGCGGAGCTGTCTCCGGTATCTCCCCGTTGATCCAAACATTGCGCAGAACGAGCCGAGGGGGCGGCCTGCGCAAGCGGCCTAAGCCGGGACCTAAATTTTTCAAAGCGGCCCAGGCGCAGATCCCGACACATGCGGCTGCGCCTAGAGAGCGTCAGCGACCAAGTGCCGGTACCTTGGAGGCGCCCAGTGGAGGTTCTGAGGCTCGTCCTGAGTATACGGCCCAACGGTCGGGTGAGCGGACTGTGCCAAGCCGCCGGCATCGCACTCCGGCGGCAGAGGGACAGAGTGAGCAGGGGGCGCTCCGGCGCTGTGGGGTCGGCCCGATCGGGGCATCCTAAATGACTGTGCCCTGACATCAGTGCGGCGCCATTGTCAGGGTGCTTGGAGGGCCTCACTGGTGATCTGCCCTGGAAGACCCAGATTGCAGTGAGGCTTCTGTGGAGAGGAGGCCTGTCAAAATCTTGATTGCTGCGGATGCCAAGTGGGTGTGGCACTTCAGATATCAGGCTCCAATTATGCACCGAAGAGGCAAGTGACGCCCGAGTCTGTATGAACGAACTGGCGTGTGTTGCAATCTGTGGTCATACAGGGCTGTAGAACCCCCCGCGCTGAACTGCTCAAACCGCTCCTGCTGCGTAAAGGCTTGTGCAGGTGCAAATTGCGGCGAATACCCAGCGGCGAACCCTCCCCCTGGACAGTAGAACAGTGTGAAGAGAGGGGGGGATTGAAGACTACAAGATTGTGTGATACATCAAGGATTTCTCTCCGGCAGCCCCTGGGCATTCACACGACCCTCAGACAGGAATAGTGGTAAAAGAGTGCGCTTGGCAGACTGAAGATGAGTGGTAAAGGGAGCCGCACGTCCCAGCAGGGAAAACTAGATACATTTGCATACAGTAAGGACTTTCCCCCACTGCTAGAACAAACTGGGCGCACGGACAAAGACATGGAGGAAGCGGGACCACCCAAAGTGACATTAGAAGACATAATGGCCACCCTTAATAATGTGCAGACGACAGTGGGGTCTACCTCCACGGAGGCGTCTTTCCTCAGGGCGGATTTTCAGAAAATGTCGGATAGAGTCGCAAAGGTGGAGCAGACGACTGCGTCCCTGGCACAAGACACGACCACGCTGATCCGAAAAGTGTCTCAGAGGCGGAACACAAGCGCATGGTGGCGAAATTGTATGATCAGGAAGGACGCTCCCGTCGCAATAATGTTTGCATAACGGGAATTCCCGAAAGTGAAGGGGGCCCCGCTATGGACCTCTATGTAGAGGAACTAATCAAAACGAGACTGCAACCTAGAGGCCTTTCCACCTTTTTTTCAGTAGAACGCGCACACAGAGTACCTGGGGGTAGGCCCAAGGTTAGGGCCCCCCCTAGACCAGTTCTGGCCCGCATCTTTAATTTCCGCGACAGGGATGCCATTTTACAGACGCCCGAGTGGCACCACCCCTACGTGTGCAGAATTCGGTGGTATCTTTTTTCCCAGACTACACGGCGGCGGTCTCAGCGTGGCGTAGGAGCTCCTAGAAGTTAAAAAGAAATTGAGAGACCGTGAGCTACCTTACTCCATGCTATTTCCGGCGAGGCTCCGGGTAGTAGCAGATGGGATGACATGGTTCTTCGAAACGCCGAAGGAGGCTCACGATTGGCTCGAGGGTTGGCGGCAGGTGAAGAACTCCAGACGCACAAATGGGCGACGTCAACATCCCGGAATGGAAGGAGACCTCGGTGACAAGGGGCAACGTACAGAGGAGGAGGGTCAGCTGCGGGGGGAGACCAGAGAGTCAGACAGTCTGTGTTCATGTACGTTATTTGGGGTCAACATAACTGGGCGCGTATGAAGACTCACCTAAGCTGCGGCAAGACAATGGACTTCTCAGTAACTATGGATTCTGGGACAGGGGATGTGTACGGTCTTCCTCGGACTTCCCGCTCCCTCACACGCAAGTAATATTTATGGGTTGGGGATCTGAGCACTCTGCTGAGTTGGGGTGGCGGGCAGTTCTGAGTCCGCAAGGCAGGGAGGGGGTTGGGGGAACAGGATTGTTTGATTGTTTTTCTCAAGACCTAGGGTTCACTTTGGAAACAGTTTATTCTGGTTATGTAGTACAAGCACACACTATAGACCACAATACGTACACCTGCGAATCCGTACTGCCTTTTACACGCCCTGCCTACCAATTCGGTGAGTGATGCTGCCGGTATGGCGTCCGTTACAGGTCCTTTAACTCTGGTGCCACCTCTCACCCTGCTTACATGGAATATGCATGGCCTGGGAGACAAAATAAAAAGGGGTTTGGTCCTGCACGGTATCAAAAGGAGCGCCCCGGCGGTAGTATTACTGCAAGAGACACACCTTACCGGTACCGCGAGTAAGGCATTGGATAAATGGGGGTATAAGATGGTGGCACATTTGGAGTTCTCAGGGTCCAGGGGGGTGGGTATCCTGGTACGAAAGCACTTCCCCTTACTAATACACAAAACCAAAACTGATAGATCGGGGCGCTTCGCAGCAATAGTCACTCAATGGGAGGGGCGGCCACTTAATATAGTTTCAGTCTCCATTCCTCCTGCACTGCAGGCAGTGGCGCTCCCAGATCTCAGTGAGTTTTTACTGGACCTACCGGACGGAGAGCTGCTCCTTGGCGGGGATTTTAACACTATTCTACACAAGGCAATTGAGGTTTCCAGTACGACCGGTTGGCTCGAACGTCCCGCCTTGGGAGTTTCATGGACGCACTTGGGCTCACAGATGTGTGGCGATGACACCACCCGACTGCGCAGCAATTCACATATCACTCTGGGGTACACAATAGTCTAACGAGAATAGATTACTTCCTGGGGTCGGCGGGTAGTCTCAAGAGTGTAGACAGCGTAGAGATCAGACCCAGAGGCATTTCCGACCATTCCCCGATACTCTTGCAATGCACACACTACCACCGGACGAGACGCCGCATCTACCCGATACGCCCTGGCTATCTACAAGTCCCCAAGATTAGGAAGACAGTTATAAAAACGACGGACCTGTACTTCCAAGAAAATGCTCTGTCGGTTGACTCCCCTACTGTCCTATGGGAGGAGTACAAAACTGTTCTCACGGGACAGGCCATCGCCTCTGTCACGGTGCATAAGCGAGAGAAGCAGCTCAACACACTGATAACCCAACTCCGGACACATCCCGCAACTTGCAGCTCTTGCAGAGGTGACATAGGGAGCACCTTAAGGAACTGACCACTCAGCGCATAGCAACCACGCGACACAAAATATGACGTTGGTGATAAAGCCGGAAAGTTATTGGCCTAGCAAGACAGAAGGGACACGGGTGTCAGAAGGATAGCGCAGGTAACTTCGGATGAAGGACAGGTTACGACAGACCCACGAACGATAGTGCAGTCACTGGCGCGCCACTTTCAAGCGGTCTATTCGTCAGCCTCTGAAATGACATTAGAAGAGGCACTGACTAATGTACAGGACCATGATATGCCTAGGTTACCCCTCGAGGCAGCGAAAGAACTTGAGGCGGATCTCACGGTGGAGGAGATACAAGCAGCCATCGGGGCACTGAGACCGGGTAAAGCCCTGGGGCCAAATGGCATACCCATCGAACTTTATAAGAAAACAGCCGGGACCATCACCCCTCATTTACTACAGATGTTTACTGACAGTGTAGAGGTGGGCGAACTCCCACTGGATCAGCGCATGGCCACCATCGTGGCTATACCAAAGCCGGAAAAGCCGGCTGATAGATGTACCTCCTACCGCCCTATATCATTGCTTAATGCAGAAGCTAAAATCCTCGCAAAACTATTAGTGACTAGGCTGACACCTCATTTATCGACAATCATACATCCGGACCAGTCCGGTTTTATGCCAGGCAGGAATACGGCCCTCAATCTGAGGCGTCTACATGAAGTTCTTGCCCGAGCGGAATATCTGCAAGAACCGGCAGTGGTGCTGTCTTTGGACGCACAAATGAAATTCGACATGGTGGAATGGTCCTTTTTATTCGCGGTGCTGCATCACCTGGGCTTTGGGCCAAAATTCATTGCTTGGGTTAAGCTGCTCTATACCAAGCCAATGGCTCATGTCACTGCTAATGGCCACATGTCTGATGACTTCCCCTTGGCAGGTGGCACGCGCTAGGGTTGCCCCCTGTCACCGCTAGTCTTTGCCCTGGTGCTGGAGCCACTGGCGGCATGGCTATGAAGGGAGCCAATGATACGGGGACTCAGATGGACAGATAGTTGGGGGGACCATGTCTCTTTATATGCAGACAACGTTCTGCTGTATCTGTCCTCTCGAAGGCGCTCCATACTGTCCCTTCTTGATATATGTACGACTTTCGGGAGGGCGTCTGGATACACGATAAATTGGTCTAAATCAGTACTGTTTGTGTTGCATGGTCCCCTACTGCTGCTTCCGGAGGACTGCCCACTCCGGATTGCGGAGGGCACATTTAAGTACCTGGGCTTGTACGTCACAGTTGACTCGGAGGACTTCTTTAAACGGACTCTCCAACCGCCATTAGCCCGCCTCAAAAGAGATGTGCACCATTGGGGTACCCTGACGTTGACCTTGCTAGGAAAAGCTGTGCTTTTCAAGATGATGTCCCTCGCTTCCTGTACGTACTGGAGAATACGCCGTTCCAGGTACCACTGCGCTACTTTTGGACGATAGCGGCACAGGTCTCCACCCTTCTGTGGGGCAGCAAACCTGCACGCATCGCGCAGGCCAAGTTGGTGTGTGGCTGGTATGAAGGAGGGATAGCACTCCCAAACATTAATCTTTACTATTGGGCGGCGCAGCTGAAGGTAATTAACCAATGGCTACATGTCCCGCAGTGAGACCCGGTCTTTAAGGCAGACCGGGACCTGTTGGGTGCGAGGGGTATGCTTGCCATCCTGTACGCCGCTGTGGGACACAAAGCGCTTGGGTAGGCTTAGGAACAGTAGGGGCTTTGACAATTGGGATGACATTGGTATATCTACGGTGGGCGACATGTGGCATAACCGTGAAATAGTATCATTTGAGCGCCTTCAACAGCAATATGAACTGGCAACTTCAGAGAAGTTTTGGTACATACAGATTAGGCACGCCCTGATGTCCGCAATACCGCGAGTTCCGGAGGCATTCCCCATGGAAGATAGGTTGCACAGACTACATGCAAAAGAAAGCCACCTCGTTCACATATCGCAATCTGGTAAACATCTGCCTGACCCTACAGGGTCCCTACGAGATAAGTGGTCTTGCGACATTGGTGACTTTGATGACACGGAGTGGCAGTAGGCGCTGGCTTCTCCACGAGAGGTGGGCATACCATCATGGCTTAGACTGGTGCAGCTTAGACTGTTACATCGATCGTATTATACCAGGCACGCCTTACACAGCATAGGTAGAGCGACACACCCTTTCTGTCTGCGCGGCTGCGGTGAGGAAGGAACTTTCCTCCTCACCATATGGGAATGCCCTAAGATCAGGGAATACTGGGCACGGGTGTTGAGGACAATGTCACAATCGGAGGGAGTGTCATTAATGCTGGAGCCCAGACGCTGTCTGCTAAATATATGGGAGGTTAACGATTTGTCCCATCAGGCTCAGAGCTGGGCTACGCTAGGCATCATGATCGCTAAACGGAATATAGCCCAGAAATGGGGGGCGGTGGAGGTGCCGACGCTCACTGCATGGGGTAGAGACATGAAGGATGCCATTATGGCTGAAAGAACGGTGTTTATTGTTCGGGAGTAAAATCTGGGGGGCCTGGAACAAATTCAGGGGGTGTATATGTGACCCACCACCTGAGCAAGATGATGGAGAATCTGATTCGGAGTGATAAACGTGAACAAAGAAACTGTGAATGGGGCTTGGGACGTAACGCACAACTGCTATTGAGATCTGAATTAAAGGTGTTGATTGGGGGCGTGTCTAAGAAGGCGGCGTGATCGGACACAGGTTCCCGAGGCTTCCTGCCCGATCCCGCCTAACAGCACCCAACTGCACCGCCTGATCTCCCTAAAACACGGGAACCGTCGAGCTTCAGAGGCGGACCGCAGCCGCGGCCCCGTCGCTCAGCTTGCACGCCTCGAGGGTGGCTTCAGATGGCGAAGACGCCTCAATCGCGGCTCCCGTAATGGCGGCGGCCACGGAGCGCTGATTGACTGGGTTACGCGGCCCCTGGCTTCCTCATCGGCGGAGCCAGTCGGCCGCCTGCGGACTCTGCCGCGATAGCCCCTGCCGCTGGCCCTGGAGGCGGGGCCCCTGCTCGCCGCGAACTGCCGTTGCCGCGACCCAGCCGGTGGGGAGGAGCGGACCGGCCGGGAGCTGTGGAAATCGAGGCACCGGCTTCGGGCCTTCTGCTCAAATAACTGCGGCCTTCTGTGCTGCCTTTCCAGCTCACCCTGCCCTGCGGGGGCGTCCCCTACCAGCAGAGGTCCTCACCAAGCCACCCCCCAACGGTCCGAGCCTGAGGAAGCACCCCAGGACTTGCCGGCTGCTCCCCAACAGCCCTCCCCGGGACGGGGTCGACCTGGGACCGGGATGGGAGAGACCGGAGAGCTGGAGACACAGCGGCAGGTAGCCTGAGCCACAGCCATAGAAAGAAGGTGAGGAGAGTGGAGGTGGGTGCCGCGGAGAGATCGGGGGGCACAGTCGAGCTCCCGGTGGGGGACTGACCAGTCGGGCCACCGGGCCGAGCTGCGTCAACGCATAGGGGGCAGGACTACGGGCCTCCCGGTCTGGCAGCCGGAGGTCTGGGCCCATCTGCCTTGCTGGACACCACGAGCGGCCGCCGAGGACTTACCTGTGAGGGAGTGGGGGAGACCCGCCCTGCCGGGTGCCTGGCCAGCTGCGGCTATCTGCACCCAGGGGATACAAAGGGCCCCGGCCGTCTGCTGTCATGCCGCTGCCCATTAGGCCATGACTGCCCTACGGGACTTCTCCCAGGAACACTGGGAAAAACAACGCACAACTCTGGCGGCGAAGCGGTGGCCCGTCTCACCCACGCCGAGACCCCGCACGAGCCGCAGGTGTGCCAACTCTTTGGTGGTACGATCTGCTTTCATCTTTCCGCCGCCGGGCCCCTGTGCGTGCTTCCGACCTCTGCGGCTCGCCGCCAGAGCCACCTCAGTGGCTAGCCGCAGCATGGAGAGTCTCAGGGGGAAAAAGGGGCTCCAGACGCTCCCTGAAATGCTGGCCAAGACCCAACCTAAACCCAGCAAGGATCCGCCCTCCCCAGTGACCACGAAAACTTCGCCGGCTCCGCCCGATGACCAGGTACCCATTACCAGACACTTCCTAGAGACACTGTTTAATTCCCTCTGGGACGATTTTAGGTCCCTGAAACAGGAAGTGGCGGGTGAGGTCCGTGAGCTTCAGCGAGACATGGAGGGTCTTGGAGAACGTGTGGCCGCCATCGAAGAAGCTGACCAATCCAGGAGCGACGAAATCGAGCAGCTTCAACAAGAGGTCCTGCGACTCACAGACCAGCAGCTGGACCTCCAGGCCCACGCAGAGGACCTTGAAAACCGTTCCCGTCGCAACAACATACGGGTCCGGGGGGTCCCTCTGAAAGCAGAAGGGACGGACATCGCGGGATACCTGCAAACACCGTTCCGGGACATTTTGGGGGAGTCAGCAGACTTTGCCATCCGCATCGACAGAGCGCACCGGGTGGGGCTGCCTCTGCGTGCCTCTGCTCCGCCGCCAGACATTTTGGCCTTTCCCCCTGACTTCCCGCTAAAAGAGCGGATTCTTCGGGATGGCTCGAAGAGCACAGCCTCTTCAATTTCAGGGACACCCGATCGCCCTATATCAAGACCTGTCAGCTATTACTTTGCAGAAACGAAAAGAGTTTAAAATAGCGACGGACTTCCTGCGACGACAAGAAATTCCTTACTCCTGGGGTCTCCCATTTAGACTGATATTTAAATGGAACGGGAAGCTACACCAAATGCGATCTCTTAAAGACACTTGTACTCTCCTGGGACTTGACCAGGAAGACGATGAGCCAACAGTGAAGGCATCGCAAGGGCCCTCCAAAGGGGGCTGGCAGACAGTGATCCGGAGACGGTGCCCCTCACACCGCTTGAAACCAGATGCCTCCGTCATCACACAGGCGCGGGCGACGGCGGTGGCGGAGGTGGCCAAAGAGACCTCCCCCTCTGAATGATCCACATTCTTGTTAGGGAGATTGCTCACAGCACACACCTTGATGGTGCGATGGAGGGGTGTCGGGTGGGGGGCTGCGAGAGCCGTCATCGGAAATGACCCCTGTAAGAACCTTTACCACAGCCCTGTGTGGACTATCATGACTGGGACTATACCTTTTCTTGGTTTTGGGGTTGAGGGGGGGGAGTTGGGAGGGGGGAGTTGACCACTCGGATCTGAGACGAGGGGTTCAGGCTCTGAACAGATGGTTTGACGGTTGGCTTGTGGGGGGGGGAGGTGGGGATGGGGTGCAGGGAGGGGCAGTGGGAGTTGAGGGGGTGTTGGAGTTGGGGGGGTGGTTTGGGGGGAGGGAGGGGGGGCTCTCCTTGTCCACGGAATTTTGAGCTTACTCTTGGGTTTCCTAGGCCATCATGGGCAGAATGCAATGCGGCCTCGCCGCAGCGGCGCCCCTTACTATTGCAGATCAGACGCGACACACAACCAGCCCAGTTGATCGCTTAGAATGACACGCCCTTTGACTGTTCTCTCGCTCAATGTGAGAGGGCTCAATAACCCTATTAAGCGCAAAGCGGTCCTATCTCTCCTGGAACACTCGAAGGCGGACATCTGCCACTTGCAGGAAACACACTTGTTGCCCAAAGACCAACACAGACTCAAGTCCCGCTCCTTCCCCTGGCAGTTTTTCTCATCTGCAACCAAAAAGGTAGCCGGGGTAGCAATCCTAGTGCCAAATCCTTTGGGGGAAAGGTCCTACAGAGAGGATGAGATCAAGGGTAGGTTATTGGTCTACCGCTTCCAAGTGGCGGGCCAGACATTGCTAGTGGGTACCGTATACGCACCCAACGAAGGTCAGGAAAACTTTTTGCATACTGCCCTAGAGGCGGCCACAGCCAACACGCATCCACACTTACTGCTCGGGGGCGATCTTAACCTTGTATTCCACAACACTGCGGACCGCTCTGGCCAGCGGTCTGGTCAAGTGGGGGCACTGTCGGCGGCAGGGCACACCTGTAGAAAAGTCTGCCCCGATCGCACCCAATGCCCAGGCTGCTGGTGCAGGGCGACTCTTCGTTTCCATCTTGAATAATTACCAAATAAAGAGACGGGCGCTGAAGGCAGGAAAACAAGAACAGAGTTTATTACTCATGAGGAGAACATGTCATTTGGGACACTCACAGAGTGTCTTCGGGAGGTGCTCTAACAAGTTTCTCTGAGGCTTCGCCTTTTATACACAGGTTCATGGCACACAGGCATTCTTTTATTACAATCAATACATTGTGTAGTATGAAGGTATTCCAACACGTGGCTACAGTAGGGGCCCTTATTCTTCATGCAATAGGAGGGGGCTGTCACGCAGCTGAGTGTTCTGCTGATTCCATTGGAATGTGTGTGCCTGATCGAATCTCAGGGGGCGGGGTGGCCATGATCAATAGTGGCTTCTTTCAAGAGAGACGAGTGCATACAGTAGTGGGCAATAAACTGTATCCTCGGGCTAAGGGATGACCAGCGGTCCGTGCAAACAATTAGGTTCAGAGGAAGAGGTCATCACAGGAGGGGTATTCATGGAGGGGCAGGAGGTGTTTGGTCAGGCGTGGGGTGCGATTCTCAGAGACAGAGTCATGCGGGAGGGGAGGGCTCATGACTTGTGCATGTGAGAGCGGGGGCAGTCAGGGTGCATGGGGGGAAGTTTGCAGGGTCAGGGAAGTGTGCTGACGGGCGATCGTGAACAGGGAGACCATGATACCTAAAATGGCTGTCGTGTACGTGTGTGCATGGGTCTATGCTAGCGGGATAACACAGTCAGGGTTTTAGCGATATCCGGTCTGCTTACAACAAGGGGTACAGTGAACACAAATGAACGCCGCTTATGTGTATATACATTGCCAATTTCAACACACCCACCTCTCCGACCTGGACCTCGTCGATCTGTGGAGACACACCCACAGGCAACGGCATACACTTATTATTCCGCGGCCCACAAAACATATGCACGAGTTGATTACCTTCTGTGCTCCTCCCAGCTGGTCCTTCAGGCACAAGACGTAGAGATCCTCCCGGCCTCTCTGTCCGATCACTCACCGGTGGTGGCATCCTTTCTTATCTCGGCCACGCTTAGCTCGCACTGGCGACTGCGGGATGGCCTCTTGCAGAATCCGACCACGCTAGAACGGATCAAAACGGCGCTTGCTCAATTCCTCGCCCACAACGCTAACGATGATACTTCCAAAGCCACACAGTGGGTGGCTCTCAAGGCGGTCCCTTGTGGGGATTTTATCTCTATAGCCACCGGTAATAATAGAGAACGCGCGCAAAAGATGGCTGAACTCACTCAGCGAGTGGCGGAACTGGAGCAGATGCACCAACGCACTGGGGCGGCTCGGGCTTAGCGTCAACTATGCACGGAGCGGAAAATGTCGGCAGTCTTAGACCAGGATGTGGCGGAATATGCCGCCAAGCGCCTAAGACATGCATACTATACCGGGGGAGACCGCTGCGGGAAACTGCTGGCGAGTCGCTTGCGGGAGCAGCGTCAGAGGCAACATATCCGAACCCTCCAGCCTAGCCACGGCACCCCCATCACGGAGGACGCAGCCATCGCCGCAGCCTTTGGAGACTACTACGCTAAACTTTACACGGCCGACCACCTCGACCTGCAGGATGGCCATGACTACCTGCAGGGTGCCGCCCTCCTGTCCCTGAATGAGGCACAAACAACATTCCTAGATAGGCCCATTGGCCTTGAGGAGGTAATCTCAGCGATTTCCCACCTCAGACTGGGGAAATCACCGGGCCCGGACGGCTACACAGTGGCCTTCTATAAGACCTTTTGCCCACAAGTGGCCCAACTGCTGAGAGACCTTTTTAATACCTTCGATCAGCCCGGTGCCATACCCCCGGATCTGCTGGAAGCGGCAATCTCGGTGATTCCCAAGCCCGGACGGGACCCCACCCGATGTAGCTCATACAGGCCAATTTCCCTGTTGAACGTCGACCTAAAGCTTTACACCGGCATTCTTGCAGGGCGACTAGCACCATACATGCAGCAACTCGTGGAGCCCGATCAAGCAGGCTTCATCCCGCAACGGCAGACTAGCGACAACACCAGGCGAGTCCTCCATCTTATCGAGGCTGGGTCGCGGACGAGGCCGGACTGCATGCTCCTCACTATCGATGCAGAGAAGGCATTCGATAGGGTGCACTGGCCCTATCTAGACCTGGTGTTGCAGCGGTTTGGAGTAGGAGAAACCCTTCGCAATCGTATATTTAATTGTCACCGCCAACCCAACGCCGCAGTCCGGGTTAACGGCCACACCTCCCCACGGTTCCTGAACGGCAGGGGGACTAGACAGGGGTGCCCGCTCTCTCCCCTCCTGTTCGCGCTCTATATGGAGCCGCTAGCGCACCGTATTAGGCAACATAACCTCATCACAGGCATCCCATTCGGCGGGGACACACACACGATCAGTCTGTATGCTGACGACATCTTACTTTCCCTGACCAACCCGATGCAATCGCTCCGAGAGCTCTTTATTGAGCTCCACACCTTTGCGCTGGCATCAGGCTTTAAGATTAACGTAGCGAAGTCTGAGGCCCTGAACGTATCGCTGTTGCCAGAGGTGCTGGCGGACGCCAAAGCTGAGTTTGACCTGCAGTGGTCAGCGTCTACCATCCCCTACCTAGGGGTCTTGTTGGCCCCAACGGTGCGGGCCACAGCGGATGCTAATTATGCTAGACTCCGCTCCCGTCTTCGCGACGACCTCAGAAGATGGAAACACGTCACACTATCCTGGCTGGGGCGTGTAGCGGCTGCCAAGATGACCTTGCTGCCGCAGATCCTTTATGTATTTCAAACCCTCCCTCTGCGCCTGCTGGCGGGATGGCTCCAGAGGACGCAATCAGATCTGGCGCGCTTTGTCTGGAATGGTCGCCGTCCACGGTTTAAGCATACGATCGCTATACTCCCCCCCCCCCCCCCCCCCCGAACATGGCGGAGTAGGAGTGCCCGACCTCACTCTATACTTCCAGGTGACTCAGCTGCGCACTCTGGTAGAATGGCACCAGCTGGAATCCGGCAAACACTGGCTCTTTCAGGACCAGGCAGTGGCGGGTCATCCGCTCAAGGGTGTCCAGTTCTTGCCACGCTGCCATAGACCTCTACGCATCACTTATCACAAGCACCGTCCTGGATATATGGGATAAGGTGGCTGTTAAGCGGGAGCTCACTTTCTTCCCTCACCGATGACGCCGATCTTCGACAACCCTGACTTCTCTCCCGGCCTTGACCCTCGGGCATTCGTGACGTGGAGGACCACGTCCTGTAGGAATTTGGGACATATGTTTGATCTTAACGGCATCCTTCCCTTTCAGAAGGTGAAAGAGGACTATGGCATACCGGAAATGGATCGCTTGCCCTATCTGCAGGTCGTGGGGGGCTTGGAACACTGGTACACCTACTTTGGAGCTGCGATCGCCTACAGCCTTATTGGAACTCAATCCTAGACTTGATAGACGCACACCTAGATACCCAGTTACCCAGGTTCCCTGCTTATGTCCTGCTGGGCCTTCCTAACGCTTTGATGTACCCCTTAAGATCCAGGAGAGGGAGGCTTATTGCGATTGCACTGGGGGCAGCTATGCAAAATATAGTAGCGCATTAGAGAGCCATCCAGCCTCCCTTACAAATAGGCTGGCTACACAGGCTATGGCGATCCTGGGGATGGAGAAACTATCACTGGTAAGGGCAGGGAAGGGGGAAGAATTTGCAGCACTTTGGCGGCCGTTCTTGACCCTGCTGACAGGTGAATTCCGAGAACTGAGCTGTCCCCGCTACCTGCGACTGCTACGTCTTGCGGACACCCCGCTTGCTGAACCTAAGGCGCAGCCACGCAAGCGCAAGACTCCAGGTGGTTCTGCAACTGATGGAACCTTTTAGGGAGGTGATCCCTAATAGTCTATATCTATGCTCTGTGGACAAGGAGGGGGGTAGTTGTGGGAGGAGTGTAGGGGGGCAGGGGTATGTCTTTCCTTCTTCCTTTTTTCCTTTGTTATTCATGTTTCATTATCATTACAACATGCACCTGCATTTCAGCCTTTATGACGCGGCCGGCCCGGACGGGTTGTAGGCGGCTTGCTGTGTTAACGCTCACAGTTGGAACACCTCTTGGCCGTGTTTACGCCTTTGAATTGTCCTTGACCGCCTTGTGCTTATGCAGGTGCGGGTGGCTGCACCCGATGCAATGTTTTCCTTTGCTGCTCAATAAAAAAGATTTAATACTAAAGGTGTTGATTGTGCTTGACTGTATTAAAATGTCAAATATTAGTGTACTGCTATATACATGGCTTTTGTATTGCATTGCTGCATTGAAAAATAAAAATCTTAAAAAAAAAAAAACTAGAGCAATGGATTACAGACAATAAAATCATACCACCCTATTAGACAGGATTCAGGCCCAATGCATCAACTCTCAACATCATCGCTCTTGCCTACCTGGGCTCAAAGGCATGTGAAAGAAACATTCCATTATATGCCTGCTTTTTGGACTACAGTGCGGCCTTTGACAGCATTGAACGTAACATCCTCTGGAAAAAACTGGCAGGATGGGGCATTCCTAAACAACTATTTGCAGCAATTGCAGCCTTATACATGGATACATGGGTGAGGATCAAGCTAACGCAATCACATACCACCAGACAGATTTCCACTAACAGAGGTTTAAAACAGGGGTGCGTACTTGTCCCAATTTTATTTAACCAATATACAGCGGATCTAGGGGAAGAGCTACTATCGTTAGGACGGAAAAAATTGCCAATAATACAGTACGCGGATGACTTGGTCTTGATGGATAAGACCGGAGTAGGAATGAGGAGGGCCCTGGACATATTACACAAATATAATAAACGCAATGCCCTGCACGCTAATGCAGGAAAAACAAAAGTCATGATTTTCGGCCGCTGCCCTCTAAAACCGGAACTGAGGTGGAAACTCAGACCATTAAAGGTTGACACGGACTCCAAGTATAATTACCTTGGAGTTTGGCTTATGGACTCGGAAACGTACGCTGCAGATAGAGGCATTAGGAGCCAAAGCAGCAAAGACCGAGAATGCTCTATCTCTTCTCAACCACAAGCTAAACAGCCACTCGGCAGAGACAATATTGAGAGTAATCTGGGCCAAACTCGTACCAACACTAAGTTATGGCCACCTCGCCTATCCTGGAAGGCTGACAGAGGTACTAAAGCGAAACCACACATCCGCATACAAAAAGGTATTTGGCATGCCAGTGCACACACAGCTCACTTTAATATGCCTGGAATTGAATCTCGCAAGCATGGACCTAGCATACAAAAAAGACCTAATTAACTATTACTTCCAGGTGAGTCAGGCAGACCCTGATTCCCTGCAGGGTGCCCTTATGGCATTGTTCTCGGACAAGTCAAGTGCCTGGGCGAAGTACCTGGAACGAGCCACTTAAACATTAGACCTGGATTTAACATCACTGACAGCTCTCTAAATTAGCAAAGCACAGCTAAAAAGCAAAGTAAAGACACAAGCTAAGATGACCTTGAGGGATCTGGGTTTAATCAAGGCAAGAAGCATTAGAGGTGCTGAGGAACTTGTAACATCCCACAAAACCTTTCTTTGCCAACCACACTTTAGAACAGCAATTGGAAAGCATGCATTTAAGAACATTTTATCATTTAGGTTACGGACTACACCCATTAGTGAGTACAGGGCACACTGGAACAACTGTGCAGTGACACAGGAACAATGTCGACTGTGCAATTACCACTCCGAATCAGCTGCCCACATCATATGCTGCTGCGCAAGCTTATCACAACAGAGACGCAAGTATGTAAAGCCTATCGTTATGCAACACAAGATAAGATCATGCAAAGAAGCACTACTATTCATATATACATCTGTCACTCCAAAAGACCTAGCACAGATCTGTAAATTCTTCGCCCTTAGCGGGCAGAATGCTACGAGGGTCTGGATCACTATTAGGGGGAGCCGATAATCCTCAATGGAGCCGCCCCTGTCCTGTATGACAGTACCCAGTAGAACTGCAGCACTTGGGGTTGACACTTTTATAAACCTGCCTGTTCGAACAAGCTTGCCCATGCCGACTGCCCACCATTAAAAGACTTAGGTTTCATCCCGCTTCAAACACTTAGGAACGTGCAGAGATTTTAAATGCATCGCATTTCCTTATATTTGAGCCTATTATTTCTGTCTGCACAAGCCATTCGGAGGGCCAGAACAACTAGACTGGCTAATCAAATAACCATATCATCCTTCACGCCACAAGGATCTGATAAAGAGACACTCAAAAAAGGAACTACTCCGAGATTACCCTTTTCATTTCCTGTTTAAAGCTTTCCTCATTCCTTATAATGAGACTGGCTTGGTTTTAACATAGTCAATCTTCTCTTGACAATTAACTCTTTTTGTCGTGTTTTATGTTTTTATTGCGATAAATGATTGCTATGTTTAGGGGAAGTGAGTTGGGGACGATGTTGACCTCAAGAATAGATGAGTTAATGTGGCACCCAGGACAAGATACTAAAATGTGCTGCAAAAGTAGTCAGTAAGGAGAAAGGATAGACTCAAAAGTTGAGGTTGAGATCAGAAATTTTCAGAAAACCATGAACCTTTATTAAAATATTCAAATACAGGACAGAGGCAAAAATGTTGCCCAGTTAAATAGTCAATCATAGGACAAAGAGTCAAATGCACGGAAGGCTCGCAACATTAGTAATAAATGCAATATTGAGCAAAATCAGAAAATCTGCCCAATAATGTTATGTTATAACGTTTTGTAGAGCGCACAGCTGCCCCAGCGAAGGGGTGTCCCTGCTCTACACAACAAAAGGAGAAACTGCAGAAAGAGGAAGACCTACCTCGAAGGGAAACGATGGGTCTTGATGGCCTTACGAAAAGCAAGGTAGTTGTTAATGCTGCGGATGGAAAGAGGCAGTGAGTGAATTCCAGAGTTTAGATGTTAGAACACGAAAGGAATACCCACCAGTTTGCTCCCTCCTTACTTGGGGAACAACCACCAGATGATGACCAGTCGAGCGGAGCTGGCGAGTGGGAACGTAAGGTGGCACCAGATTGGCCAGAACAGCAGGGGAAGAGAGATTTGGAATTTTAAAAGTGATGAAGTGGGCCTTAAACTCAACGCGTCTAGCCAAGGGCAGCCAATGTAGCCTACGGATAGTATTAGTTGTGGAACAAATTCTAGGCAGGCCAAGAAGAGTTCTGGCTGCTGCATTCTGGGCCCTCTGCAATCTCAGGATCTAAGATTTGTTGGTTCCCAGGTAGAGTGAACTGGTATAATCCAGTCTCGCTAGAACAGAGACTTGGACAATAACTTGTCTAGTGGGTGGAATGTGAAGAAAATTGATAGAGAAACGGGCATCATCCATTGTAAAAATCCAAAAGATCTGGCTCATCCCCAAATTTGAGGGTGCATGTAGTATTTTGTAGTTAAGAAAGTAATGAAGATTTGCACAGTCAGCATCGCAAACTAAGCATGCAGCCCCCTCAGGCACCCTCACTGCCAATTTGTTGCATTCAGTGTAAACTGGGGGAAATTATTACTTATAATCAATGGACTTTTCTGAAAAACGAAATGTGCCATTTTATTTCTCATTCTTTGCTGCAGGAATATTCATATTAAATTGCTTTTGAACCTGCACATTGTGCATAGGACTTGTTGGCCTGGGACAGCAAGCTGTATTATGCGATTCACATTCTGCTGCATTTGGAGAGCAAAATCATTTTGGATTTGATCTGGAAGCTGTCTGCAATCGTGTTTGCAATTCCCCATTTTCCTTTACAAATGAAAGCCGTCCTCTTCCTAAACAGATTAACATTCACATTCATTCCGCAACTGTTCACAAACCCACTATCTTGCGGAATCAGGCTCCCAACGTGTTTAGAAAGCATGTTATAACTTATTTCCCTACACACCAAAACCTTCTATTTCAACTCACACTCTCAATAAAATGTGCATATAGCAGAAAATCTACATCTTAATTCATCATCTGGTTTTTACCACCTTTGAAGCTGCTTTGTCTGCGCAACCTTCGACATCCGCTTAATCATTGTCTATTTAGGAATGATTCAATCTCTGCAATATTTGATATTCTTGAGTATCTAGTCGATAATTTTAGTTTGCCATCACATCACACTCTGCTATGTTCTGGACGTAAACCCTAAATGAAAGCCAATTCGAATCTACTAATGCAATCTTTTGCTGGATCTTTGACTTTGCTTCACTTTCTATAGACCTTTATAAGCCTCTCACAGTATGTACGCATCAACTCTTTTCACTCTTGTGTAACTGTTATGTTTTGTGGTCAATTCACATCTTTCTCTATGTTCTGTTTTAAATGCTCTGTCACTGCTTTGTATTTGTCCATTACCTGAGCATTTGGACCATTATTAGGCTGTACTCTGAGGTTCACCTGTTAGCCAACCAACAACAATTTTGCACTCTTCCCACAAATCTTTAAGAACGACAGTCTCAAACAATGTTTTCCTATCTTTCCAAAGCACCTTTGAAATAGTCACTAGTCTTTCAACTTCTGTGAACCACTTATCTGGTTCCACTGTCAATTTTAAAAAATCTGTCGTAAAAGCATAGAGATCACGCTCTAGCCAAGGTACATGCACATAATTCCCACCTTGTACATCAGGAAATACAAACTTGAATAATGGTCATGAGTAAGCGTGAAAAGGAAATGGCTCTGTGATTTTCTTTTCAGTGTCAACCTTTTTCTTGATAGAACTATCCTTTCTCTTCCAGTTGTCTCTGTACTTCCTCTTATCTCCCAAATATTTCATGGAAGCTATTACAGGTTTGATGTGAGCTCAAAGGACTTATTTTTCTCTATTACTGCTTCACTGAATTCCATTCTGAAATTTCTACACAATCTCTGTATAGATCAATGTCACAATCTGCTGCTAGGTCGTCAAGCCTGCCATATGCCTGATGCTCACACCTAGCTGCTTCCCTAAGCAAATATCTCAGCTCATGGGAGTTATACACAAGCAGTCTTCCTGTATCAATTGTACCCTGCACAATTTCTCCAATATTAATCTTCAGATTGATAATATTAATTTCTCTTCTCTGAGGTGGAGTAGTAGGAAAAGCCTAAATACTTGGGACCACTGAATCTAGAGTAGGTCTTTATCTACAAACAGGTAAAGCTGGCATTGCACTCTCAAACAAAAACACTTTCAGGCTGAGCACTTACGATACCGAATGCTACCCATACCTGGCTTCCCTGCACCTATGTCTGGTACTTACAGTCTTGGTGTCTGTGCATCATTAGTGTAAGAAAAAGGACTATAATCTAAGAGGTCATTTAAAAATAACTCATTCGCATCAGTATTGTTTTCTTTTGTTTTGCTTTTCAGTTTTCTTTTATTCTTGCCCATCTCAATAATTTTAACAGGGAAAAAACTCACTCTTTGCATTGTCTCTTCTCTCCATGCCTTTCTCTGCATGTTCCACCTGGATTCTAACCATTTCTTCAGTGGGTTTCTAACCTGCTTCTTCATTCTTTTCCTTTCCTTCTCAATGACCTTGAATTGTGTACTTCTGCGTTCCTTCTTTCTCTCACCAATTAAATGTTAGGTAATCAAGCTTTCTAATATTGAAAGTACCCTCTAAAGGACATTGTCCTTGTCACCAGATGTTAACTCGTGCCAGTCTTGTAACCACCAGACACGTATTAAACTCTTTGTCCATCATCATTTCAAATGCAGGCGTATCTTCACTAGGACTGTTTTCACCTTCCATTGTAGGAACAACTTTAGGAAGTAGGCTTTATCAACCTTGCACCCTTTTCCGCCGATCAAACATCCAATCACAGTTCGACTCGGACCGCAGTACTTGTCCAGACAATTACATTCACTACTTCTGCTGAATTTACAGTACACATGTACAATGCTTCAACAATTTTGGAACTATAGCAAACTGAAAAAGGTGCCTCTCAGACCATCCACAAAGTCTGATCAGCAATGTCAAGGGAAACATCTTTGATGTCTTGGCTCAGCGCATGACTCTATCACATGTCACATTGATAAAATCATGATAGAAGTCTTCATTATCTTCACAATTGTTTGGAATCGCTTTCAGCATTGTAGGATTCAAAGTATTACATCTCCATATTAGGATGTTTTCACCTGCCAGTATTGTTTGCTCACATTTTGTTAAGTGGCTGTTTGTCATGTGCCGAGTTCATGGACAAGTCAACAAAATCTCGCCTGAAGAACAAAACAATCAGTTTGTAGCCCAATAAAATTAACTTAATTGCAAGGCGGACAACTGCTATGGACTTTAGACAGACAGGAAGAGCTGTGGTTGCTTGATCTAATGTAGAAAAGAAGTGAACAACGGGACACTTTACCTCACCATGCATTTGAGTAAGAGCAAATACCTCACATCCTTCATTTTCATGACCAAACAGTTGAAACTCTGTCATAATCAGGCATTGCTAGAGGTGGTACACTTCAAACTTTATAAATAGCAGTTACATTTTATTTGGTCTACATCAAAACAGGGATAGTCAGCACCTCTTGAAAAGTATTTACCCGGGCCACTTAAAGTTTCCTGAACATCAGATGTTGGATGTGAAAATGCTTCTGTCAGCCATTAGAATTTTTATCTGCAATACTTATTTGATCTATAAACTCTGTTGCTCCAAGAACTTCATCAGTCAAAATTATCTTCATCCTGTCAGAGGCAGAGAACCTCTTAGATCCTTTTTTTTTTTTTTTTGCCTATTTAATGATCTTTAGATTAAAAACCAAAGAAAGGGGAACATGGTTACTGCTAAACCATGTCAGTATTCTAAAATCTATAAATTTTGGACAATCTCTATCAAGATTTTTAGCCAGAAAATCACTGGGGAATATAGATTAGTCATAAGAGAATACAGCCTGCAGAACTATTGCAAGAAAAACAACCGTCAGAGTGAAGAGGTTAAGTTCCTTCAGCAATTCCATTGAAAACCACTCCTTGGCACAAAGCTGTTTGAGTGGAAAATCTGCAGAAGTGAAAATGAATCAATTTTTCATCGTTTTTTCTGGTAAAGCAGCATTCCATTCCCCACCTAAAAGAAGCAGAGTAGACGGGAAAGAATGCTTCATTGATAACGGATCATTAGGAATTCTCAAGAACTCCTGTAAGCCTACTTTAGTAAAGGATAGAGGAAAATTAAGATTGAAATAAAATTATTCTCTCCTAACAGAGATGCAAATTGCTACTGCATTTAAACTTTTAACATTGATTTGTTCAGTAGTAATGAGCGATTTTGATTTTATTAATTTAGCTACTCCCCAAAAGACTTGGCTCTTTGACTGTTGCAGGTATCTAAGGAGAATAAGAGAAAGCCATACATTGGCAGAGGATCATGGATACCTGTTCACTGGAGTAAAAGAATATATTTCAAAATATATCTTTCAGAGTTTTCCCCATGTTGAAATCTTTAACATTTCAGGAAATTAATTTTCTGTTGTCCTGAAATAGGTAGTTACTATGATAATCTAAAATCATTCACTTAAAGTCCTATTTTGTGATGCTTTGAAGGATTTTATCCTAGGATGTATAAAATTGGGTGTTGAATACTACTTACATTTGATGATATGCAGATTTCCCCCTCCTATCTTTTTATTTCTCAGAGTTCTAAGATTAGAATCAGCCTTTAAACCAGACCATTAAAGAACATGCCGAATTGGATCATCTCCTGTTCATGTTGGTGTTTAAAAGGACAATGGCTTTCCCACTGAAATATAATTAGACTGCTTTCATTATAAGCCTGAAGTCTAAATTGGAGTCCGAGAGCCCTGAAAACCTCTCCATTTCCGAATACTTTTTCACATGAATTATGATAGCCACTCTGTCTGTACTCTCAAAAGCTGGGGGTGAGATGAACATTTTCAGTAAATTGGCTAGTTTAGGAGGATAATAGTTTTTTCCCAAAATACGGAGAAGAAAATAATAAAGGAAAGTGTGTGCCTTATGGCTCAGTGTTGGTGGTAACACAATAAAATGATTTCACTCCATGCTTTACGTTTGGTTCAAGATCAGTGGATTGAAAACATGCTGAAGATCTCCTTATTGGCATCACCTGCTGAACCTATAGATTTGACCAGTCTGATTTTTTTCCAGGGTTTTTTTGCGAATCTCTGGCCCCTTCTTTTATTTGTATAATGTATAGGAGTCCATGGAGAAAGAACATACATATTCTATCGTAAATACCAGCAGTATTTTCCATTTGCTGCTGAAATTTGGGCCTTTCAACAATACTTTTTCACCACTAGAAACTAGATGAGAAGTAACCTTACTCACAGGACACTTTACATACGTTTGTTGTTTATGATAACCCCTTTTTAATGTTTTATTTTTCCTGTATATATGAAGTATGGTTGGGAAACTTGATCTTGTCTTAATAAGGCATAAGGAATGTGAGATACATACTGTGTATGTCCCGCCTTGGTTTCAAGACATGCTAACTCTTCACTTCTTTGTTGCTGCTCATTTTGAGCATTTGATAGAAAATAAATCAATAGCCAGCTTCGAGTTTTCTGTTCAATAGACCTGGAAATCGCTACAAGGATACTTTGAAGTAAGGTCTGATATAAAACTATAGCTTCCAGACCTGAAAGAGAATTATCTGCTTTAGTGGCCAACTGAGAAGTCCTTTTTAAAGAGGTGTATATGAATATTAGTGTTGGTATGTCATCCAAGTTAAAATGGACATCAGTTGTCTAAGAATGGCTTCATAAAGAGTCCTTCTCAGTTGTGTAAATAAAAATTGGAAGAATTTGGTGGGGAAGTATACTGCCCATTAACCCAACACAAAGCTAACAAAATGGCAACATTTGAATTCTTTGGTTTAAAAGTTGATGTCTTGCTTCTGTGGCTCAGATCCGTTTCCATTGTCAACTAGTTATCCTTAATCACATATGTAACCAAGGCAAACAATGTGTTCAGCTTGAGTTTAGTTGTAGTGGGAATGTTTGATTATTTATTATACATCGTTCTTTTGCACCCTTCTTTTTGTCCTTTGCAGCAGTTTTTAGATCACATGTTTTCATTGAGCCAATATAATCAGTTAGAAAATGTACAATGCATTTAAAACAAGATTCACGCAAAAAATGTGAGACAATTTAACCAGGGGTTGTGGCCCAAGTGGTTCTTGTATTTTTGTGTATCTGTGCATCTGAGATGCGCTTTGCAGACTGTATGCAGATATTTGAAGGACTAGATTGGAGCAAGAGGTAGATCTATGAGTGTGGGAGAAGTCCGCTAATGGTGGTGAAAGGTGTGGTTTCAAGGTCCTCTAAGAATTTAAGGAGAGTGTCCTGCTAGTTACCAGCCATTTTATCACATCATCCACCGGCCCTTTGCCTGATGTTGCACATTTTCGATACTTTTGAGATCATTGGTTAATTGCTGTAGACATGTATAACTAGTCTATTCTTAAAAATACCTTCCAACCTCCCACAGAAGGAAAAGAGGGCATCATGTCCTAATTCGAGGTCAATAGTGGCCTCGCATTATTCTGATTGGAGCTCCTCTCCATGATTAACGACCAACAAGTGCCTTTTGGGGTTAAGCCATTGTTTGCGTTCGACCACTTTTCGGAGATCTCCAGTAATGCGAAAGGAGATTTGCATGCACACCTCCCTGATTAGCTGGGAGGGGACCTAGTCTTTAATTCTCCCATCCTCTCCTTTTTGGTAAAAGTGCTAATTCTATTCTAATCATTAATATCTAGGGATAATTCTCAAATTGCCTTACATGCAGACTATTGCTTATACTTTTGTAATGTTTACTACCCCTCTGCTGCCACTTATAAAGAATTGGTGGCCAGCTACAAATTTAGATTAAATAATTACTTTTATTCACACCACAAAGATGGCTACGTATGCATAACAATAAGAAGTACATTTCAGTGACACCAGTTCTTTTTTAACAAATTATCCTGTTTATTCGTTTTTTTTTTAAAACCTTCAAACTCTTTAAAATCAGTGATTGGGTTTGGCCAATAAAAACTATGAAACACACAGCTTATTGTAAATTTGTATTGTGCCACCGATCCTTGAAACAGCTATTTATTTTTTCATCAGCTATGTACTGGCTTAACCAATTGGGGAGGGGGTGCTGATATGGAATGTTGAGTGATGTCTTCAGCTTTTGCAAGTAAACAGGGCAACTCATGCCTTGCAGTCCTTAAAAAGACATTTATTCATATAAGGTTTTTATGGCAACAAAAACAGAGACATAGCATACTTTCTGCAATATACACAGTACCCAGTCTAACACAGTGAAGCAATACTAGTATCTTATAGCATACAGTATCAATATAATCACCTTTCAATTTGCATCAATAACATTCACAGTTCAATTCGATATTATATTTGCCTATATTATATTTGCCTAGTACACAGTACAAATCCTGAGGCACTTAAGGACAGCCACTAGTCAAGGTATTTCTCTCAGTCCGGCAATCGAAAACATGTTATGCAATCTGCTTTCCAGCGTTATGTTTCAAGTGAATCAGCGTGATTTGAGCCGCTTGCTTTGGCAGCCAGGTAGGCCTGATATAGACCCCGATTGCGTGGAGGTAACAGTTCACTATAATATTCTGTTTGAGTAGTGCCATACGTCATGTTGTGTGTCCAGCTCGTAGCAGTGGGGGTCGGGCCCCGGGACCAGCAGATCGCAACCCTACGTCTTACCTTATCTACCAGTCATCTGATTCCCTTAGACAAATGTTTGGAATATCCCAATAATGTGAGCATAGGGTCCAGTTCAAGCGTGGTGTCCATGATTTCCACCAGTGTCTTGAATATCAGCGCCCAGAAGGTCGTCATCCCGGGGCATAGCCAAGCCAGATGCTACAAATCTGCAGGGTGCACACCACAGCGTTTGCATGCTGCAGTGTCACACAAACCGTACCTGCAGTGCCTCTCTGGTGTATAATATTACCTATTTAAAAATTTGCAATGTATCAACCTATGGCGCCCATTTAGTGAAATGCGTTTCGTACTTTCACAGCAGTACTTCTGAATTGTATCATCAATCAGTCGACCCAGGTCTACCTGCCATGCCAACCTAGCCTTGGCGTAGTGGTTGGCTCTGTAACCCTGTGCTGTGTTATAAATCCTTGAGACAATTTGAACTGGCGATTCAGCCTTAATAACATATTTGAGCGGAGCAACCTCTGGTGGCTCATCCAACCCACTGCCTAGGAGCTCCCTCAGTGCATGTCTCACCTGTGGAAGTGGAACTGCAATGGAGTAGCTGTCTGGACTTCCTGTACAGTGTCTTCCCATGATATTGTTTTACCCTCAACAAACATCTCTCCTATTGTGTTGATATTTATAGTGTTTGAGGCCCTAATCACCCCTTTTTCCATGCACGGGGAAAACCAGTGGCACCACTCCAATGGTGTCTTGGGAGAGTAAAGGATAGCGCCAGCTTGTAATTTCGGACGTTGGACTAATGCGTGCGTTGTTGCATCAATGTAGTCAAGGATACCAGTCCTACGATCAGGAGGCTTAAACAGATACGCTGGCAATGGGGTTAGGGGCACAACACCATTTGCAATACAAAACTGCGGAGCATCCGTGGGGCCGTGCATCCAGTGGTGTGCATGGGCTCCCTGCGCAGCCTGGAGTACAGCTCTAGATCCGGAGCTCCAAGCACACCCAAGCTGTATGGGAGCGTGAGTATCTCCCACTTAACTCAAGCGTGTTTCCCAGCCCAGGCTAACTGCACCATCAGTGTTGTCAGTATCCAAATAAAGGACCTCGGGAGAACAATAGGGATATTAGTGAATAAGAATAAAAACCGTGGGAGGACTACCATTTTCATAATCGATACCCTACCCACTAGTAATAGGGGCAATCGTATCCATCTGGTCACGTCGTCTTCTAGTTTGGACACCGCTGTCCCATAATTTTCTTTGAAGACCACATCTGAGTCAGAATGCACTCTGATGCCTAAATATCTAACTGGCTCGGTCGTCCAGCATAGGGGATATTCCGGCGTGAACTGGGCCGTTTCTGCAGTCAGCGGGAAGATGAGCGATTTGTTCCAGTTCACCTTGAAGCCGGATCTGGCCCCAAAAAGAATCACCTCGTGCAGTACCGTCAAGAGATTCTGGTTAGGGTCTCTAACATATAGTAAAGTATCATCTGCCTATAATAATCAAGTTATATGTCAGAAATCTTATACCCCTATGGCTGTGATATTCATGCATTGCACAGGCGAGAGGTTCTGTAACCAGGGCGTATAGCAATGGGGAGAGTGGACACCCTCCAGTGATGCGGATAGGGTCTGTAACCAAGTCCCCGATCTTAATCCTAGCTGTAGGGGATTTGTAGAGTACTCCCACCATTTGCAGAAAGCCTTCTCTATGTCGAGGAAACCTGGCACCGCCTGCGTGTCTCATCGGGTATGTTGTATAGCCCCAAATACAGTTCTTAAATTATAAGTAAGGTTTCTACCAGGGACAAAGCCGGCTTGTTCTGGCGATATCAACAGCGGCACCAACGGAGACAAACTGGTCGCTAAGACCTTTGCAGCATTTTGGTGTCCACATTGAGGAGTGACAACGGACGGTAAGAGGCACAGGGGGGCGGAGGCTTCTACGGTTTGAGTATGGTAGCAATTAGCGCTTCCCGCATTGAAGGTGGCATTTCGCCTTCTTCAATGATTTCCTCAAACAATGACTGTAGGTGCGGGACCAGTAGATCCCTGAACTCTTTGTAAAATGAGACAGTGAGACCGTCCACTCCGGGGGCGCTATTGGATTTCATCCCGGCTAAGGCAGAAATTATCTCGTCTATTTCTAATGGGCGCATCAGGTATTCCCTAGGTCCATCCAGTAGCCAAGATAGTTTAATATGAGTGAGGTAGTATAAAATAGCTTCGTTATCTCTCCCACCCTCAGAACTGTATAGTGATGAGTAATATTGTTTAAATCTGTTGGCTATGTTGAGTGGATCAGTTATGGACTCCCCTTCCACATCATGAAGGACTGTCACATTAGATTTCTCCCTCCGGTTTTTTAACAATGAAGCCAGGACCAACCCCGGATGGTCCCCCTCCCCATATATGCGAGCTGTCGCATATTTGCCCAAGTGCTTTAGTTCAGCGTCTGCGGTAGTGTGATACTCTTTCAATATACGATGCAGTTCTTATGTTATATTATCGTCCGCCCCTGTTAGCAGTTGTTGCTCTAGGGTTGCTAGAGTGGCCTCTAAATCCGTGAGACACCTACAAAGGGTGCGGAGGACTCCAGAGTGCTTAGCCAAGGCAATGCCATGGATGTACACCTTAAAGGTGTCCCACACTGTGGTAAAAGAGTCGACCGACCCAGTGTTAATCTAAAAAAATGCCTCAATGGCCTCAGCCAGTTCCACTTTAAAAGCGGGGTCAAGTAAGGAATACGGGGGGAACCGCCAAGTAAAGGGAGGAATAACCTTCTGCGGGGTCCAAGTCAAACTGTATTGGGGTGAAGTCCGAGAGTGTGCGAGGTAGAACCGCAGATTCACGGATCAGTTTCAAGAGATCTCTTAAAATAAACCGGTAGTCAATCCTAGTGTGGAGGTTATGATATGCTGAATAGTGTGTGAAGCCACCCGGTCCCTATGAGCATGTATGCCACACATTACATATATCTAGTTGCGTGGCAGCCGTCGTGATGGACCTAGCAGTGGCAGTCAGACGTCTAGGCGAACCTCCTGACCTGTCTAAATTGGGATCAATACACAGTTAAAATCACCCCCCCAGAAAAGGGAACGTGTGTCATAGCGACTCACTCAAACTAATAAGTTTCCAAAGAAGGTGGGGTTATCGAATTTGGGGCCATAGGTGTTAACTATAACCTGTCCAAACCCTCTCCAACTACATAGCGAAACAGCGAGGCGTCCCTCGGGGTCAGTCTCCAGTGCTTCCAAGTGAAGGTCCGATCTGTGATTCACCCACGTTATTACGCCCCGGGCATGATATGTGAACCCCGCAGCGTGTATGTTACCCCGCAATCCCCTGTGTTGCAACAGTGCACTGTGTAGAGGCAAGTGTGACTCCTGCTCGAGAGCAATGTCTACACCATGCCTAGTGAGAGGAACCAGAACTTTTCGCAATTTCCTATGGTCATTGAGGCATCTAGGAAGTTAGTAAAGAACGAGGTGCATAGCGCGGAGCTTTCACTGTGTGACCATGTGAAACTTTGTGTCCAAACACCAAGTTGCGTTTTATCAAGTCAACCGTTTTGACATATTTTGAAATAAAGGGCTTTGGTCTCTCTGTCTTCCCCCTCCTCCCCCCAAACCACGGTGTGTCTTCCCCAACTGTGCATGCATGAAGTAACTCCCCCCAACCCTCCACAACATTAGAAAGATTACATTTCTAGGTTCCAGTGCCATGGCGGAATACTACAGAACGTATCCCGTTTAACATCTAACTATTCATCAAAAAGAATAAACAACAAAGCAGTAGTAAAAACAGTTCCCCAAAAGCGTGTTACGCATGGAGGCGGATGTTACCAGCCGGGTTGGTTAACTGAACCTAACTAGACTAAAAAAAAACTGCTACCGTCTGCCATCTTGCAAAATTGGTGCATCATGAAATAGTACAACGTTTCTATCCTAAAACGTATTACCATATGCGCTATGAGTCTGAACTCTGTTTGTTTCCAGTGCCTAATACTCCATTCATTAGTAATTAGTAACCCACAGCAACTTCTTAACAACTGCCACTTCTGGATTCCCAGTCACTGTTGCTTGGCCCTCCCAACCACCCACGCCAGCAACCATCGTCCAGAGTGCCTCCAGCTGCACCGTCCTAGGAGGCCTGCGTAGAGCCCTGTTGCAGTTCTTTGGACCACTCCTTCAGGGCCTTCTGCAACATCTTAGGATCCATGAAAATCCGCGATTTGCCCTGACGATTAACACGGAGTCTCGCCGTGTACAACGTGGCATAGTCCAAATTTTTGTCCCTCAGCTGAAGCTTCAGCGGAGCAAACTGCCAACGGGCCTCCTGCACCCGAATCGTGAAATTCGGATATAAGGAGATAACCGAGCCCTCGTACTGCAAAGACTGTTTCTCCCGTGCTACACTCCACGCTGCATCTCTGTCTCTGTAATTCAACAGTTTTGCAATGATGGGACTCGGAAGTGCCCCAGGGGCAGGACGCGGGCCCAGTGAGCGGTGCGCTCTCTCCACCACAAACATGGGGGAGAACGCCTTGCTCTCCAACAGCTTCACTAAGAGTTTTTCAACAAAGAGCTCCATGTTCTGTAGTAGGGGATCTCTGTGTATAGTCATAATCTAGTGAATAGTCCCGCCCATGTGCGTGGACCCCGGAGCAATCAAAAATAATCTTACAGTGTCAAAAAATGCAGAAATGCATAGACACTTAAGAGAGAATTTAAAGACAGATAATGCAGCCTAAAAAGGCTACACTGTCCAGTACTTCAACTAGAAATTCCACCATAAAATCCACAAAACAGCAAAAGCCTGTACAGATTTCCATTGCTTTAACAGCAAACTCCCTCAGGAATGATAGAGAGAAGAACCTGGACAGACAAGCCCCATAGGCTGCCATTATGTGGCTCAGAACAGGATACTGTGCCTTTAAGAGAATCTTCCAGAACCTTCTCCCAGTATCCCAGAATGCATAGCAGGTCCAACTTACTTTCAGTTCTTTTTTCCGGCTCCTGCAAGCAGGACCCTGGAGCATTGAGCTCTCCCTTTTCTAGGGTTTTGTTGGTGTTTTTTCACTAAATTCGATTTTGTGTACTTTTAAAGTACTCTGGTGACTTTCTGCTTGGTTTTGTGCACCCTTTTGTTGTCCATAATGCCTGCATTATTTGACAAATGCCCGGAGTGCTCCAGGAAGAAGGCCAAGTCAGATCCCCATGAGGTGTGTATCCTCTGCCTTCCTTCTTCCCACATCCCAGAGGAGTGTGAGATCTGTAAAGGTTTCTCTGGCAGGACCCTGAAAGACAGGAGGAAGATCAGACTTCAGGGCCTTGAAGAGAGAAGACTGAAGGCTCAAGGTGGGTCTGGAGGGGCTTCTACTGCCCATGCTGAGGCCTCTGGGGGGCTCCCCAGGGGCAGGAAGTCCAGCAAACGTCCACTGTCTCCGTCTGGGTCGGTTGCACTGACCACGACGTCGAGAGGAAGGTCCACGGCCAGTTCTCGGTCTCCCCAGGGCTCTGGGTCGAGAAAACGTCGTCCGTCGTCGTCGAGGGACTTACACAGGCCGCCGTCGAACCCAGTGTCGATTTCTTCGCCGTCGGCGTCGAGTGGACGACGTCGAAGGACCCGGCGTCGGCGCTCGCCGTCCAGGCGACACCGCCGTTCGCCGTCAAGGGCGAGGACATCGTCGTCGTCGAGGCCGCCGTCGAAGCGGACAAGGTCGCCGTCGAGGCAGAAGAGGTCTCCGGCGCAGAAGAAGTCGACGTCGAAGCGATCGAGGTCGACGTCGAGGCGATCGAAGAGGTTGCCGTCGAGGTCGCCGTCGAGGCGTAAGCGCTCGCCGTCGAGGTATAGAGGATCGTCCATCTGGTCAGGATCGACGTCGAGGCATAGAAGCCGGTCGACGCCGAGGCGTGTGAAACGGTCGATGCCGAAGGGCCGCTCAACGTCGAGGGGACCACGTTCGACGTCTGGACACCGGTCTTCGATGTCGGGGGGTCGTAAGGACAGGCCGAGGACTGTGGGGGGCTCCCCTCAGTCAGGAAAGGATGGTGAGTCGCCGGGAACGGTGTACTCAGAGGTGTATACCCCGAGGAAGACTATTACACCTCCTCCTCCTCCTCCTTTGCCTAGAGGTCCTCCTCCGAGGGCTCCTACCCCTCCTCCATTGCCTCCTCTACCTGCTCTTCCATCAGGACCACAGGCCCCTGTGCCTGGTGCTCCTCCTCCGGTTCCACCGAGATCGGTGTCAATGCCCAGACTTCCAACACCTCCGAAGAAGACTCCTAAGTCGAAGGTTCCTCCTAAGCCCAAGTAGTCCGTCCCGGGGAAGCCGGCGGAGCGTCCCAGACCCAGGAGATCGAGGTCGCGCTCAGGGAGGAGAGACAGATCTAGGAGTAGACACGGATCCTCCTCTAGATCCAGACATCGCCATAGGAGGCATAGGTCCAGGTCCCGTTCGACCTCTAGGACCCGTTCATATTCACCTACATTGTCGGATTCACCGGAGACGAGGGTGTCTCCGATAGATGACATTGGCACGTTCCAGGAGGTTCTCCTGAGGGGGGCGGCGAAGTTGGGGATCAAGGTGACGGCCCCTAAGCCGACGACTTCTGTGATCTTCGAGACTTTGCACAAGAAGCACCTGTCTCGCCCCCTACTGCCTTTGGTGCCAGGACTGGTTGAGCCTGCTGAACAGCTCTTCCTTACGCCGGCGGTGGTGAAAGCCGCTCCCTCCAGGCTTGTCAAGAAGTACAGGGCGCCAGAGCCGGACCCGGCCTTCTTACGGATGGACCCAGTGCCTGATTCGGTGATTGTGACGGCGGCTAGGAAACTACATGCTACCTCCCCGTCCTCCACTGTGCCTCCGGATAAGGAGAGCCGCTGGATTGACTCAGCTGGAAGGAAGGCGTGTGGGACGTCTTCCACGACGATGAAGGCCTCCAGCGACTCGGCGTTGCTGGGGCGGTACGACCGTGCGCTGTGGGATTCCATGGAACAGTTTGCGGACCTTGTCCCGCGGGACAGGAAAGAGGACTTCATGGAGATCGTCCAGGAAGGGATGCTGGTTTCGAACCAAGCCATCAGCGCCGCGGCGGATATCTCACTGTTGGCTGCACATGGTTACTGCCACGGTATCAATCAGAGATGCCATGCTTGGCTCCGGCTGACGTCGCTCAAGCCTGAAGCGCAACAGCGAGTGGCAAATCTGCCGTTTTCCGGCGACACCCTCTTCGGGAAACATGCAGATGACGAAATGGCCAGGATGAAGGCCGAGGCTGAAACCCTGACGGCCGTGGGCTTGGAGAAGCCCAAAGACAAGAAACCCTTCCACCAGTTCCAACGACGGTTCGGGTCGCAGGGTAGAGGAAGGGGACAGTCTTCTGGGCAACAACAGCAGCAGCAACAACAGCAGCAATACAGAAGACCCTTCCAGAAACGTCAGAGGGGTAGAGGTGGCCAGCAGTCCTCTACCGCGAACAAGGGCCCGGCTGGGTCTCGACTCTGAGCGGTTACTTCCCCTTCGTCCGTTACCCGCTCCGGTGGGGGGAAGCGTTCAATTTTTTCTGGCAGAGTGGAGAAAAATTACTCGGGACAAGTGGGTGCTGAATATTGTTTGCAATGGATACAGTCTTCGGTTCATCAGCCCTCCTCCATCGATTCCTCCGGTCAGCTCGCAGTATCAACTGTGCGAGCTCCAGGCGAAGGCCGACATCCTTTTAAGGAAAAGGGCGATAGAAGAGGTACCTCTGTCTCAAAGAGGAAGAGGTCTGTACTCCCGGTTCTTTCTGGTCCGCAAGAAGGACAAGAACGAGTTCAGGCCCATTCTGGACTTCCGACAGGCAAACAAATGGATTCGCAGAGAAAAGTTTCGCATGCTGTCGTTGCATCAGATTTATCCTCAGCTGCAGCGGGGAGACTGGCTTTGCGCCATAGACCTACAGGATGCGTACTTCCATGTGCCCATTGCACACAAACACAGGAAGTTCCTGCGATTTCAAGTCGGCACCAATCACTATCAGTACACGGTACTTCCGTTCGGGCTGAAGTCTGCGCCCCGGACGTTCTCAAAGTGCATGGCAGTGGTAGCGGCACACCTGAGGAAGAACAAGGTGTTTGTCTACCCATACCTGGACGATTGGTTGATCAAGGCCTCCTCCTTCTTGGAAGCTCAAGCACACTTCCAGAAGACGTGCGTTCTCTTGAACAAGCTGGGGTTGCACATCAACATGTCCAAGTCTGTTCCGACTCCGGTCTAGTGTATCCAGTACTTGGGAGCCTCCATCGATACGCTGTCGGCAAGCGTGTCTCCTTCAGAAGAGCGACGTTTATCACTCCTTCGGAAGGCTCAGGCTCTCATGTCCACTCCATCCACGACAGTGAGGACGGTGTCTTCTCTGCTGGGATCGATGGCCTCTTGCATCTTCCTGACACCACATGCGCGGCTGCACATGAGACCGCTGCAGGAGTGCTTGGAAGATCAGTGGGACCAGAGGAGAGGCTCTTGGGACGACAAGATACGACTGTCTCTGCACGCTCTTCAGTCTCTGAAGTGGTGGTGTTCAGCGGAGAATCTCCTCAGAGGGGTTCCCTTCCACAAGGACATTCCCACTCAGACTATCGTGACGGATGCTTCTCTCCTGGGATGGGGAGCGCACTCCGGAGATCTGCAGATTCAAGGGACGTGGTCCCCGTCGGAGTCCACGTACCACATCAATTTCCTGGAACTCAGGGCTGTTCACTTGGCGCTGAAGGCCTTTCAACCGTTCTTCCGGACCAACTCTCTGCTTGTACAGACGGACAATACGACCACGATGTATTACCTCAACAAGCAGGGGGGCTCGAGATCACGCACTCTGTCTCAGGAGGCGCAGGCGATCTGGCATTGGCTTCTGGCTCGAGGACTCTCGATAACGGCCACTCATCTGCCAGGTGTGCAGAATGTTCAGGCAGACGAGCTGAGCAGACTGATTCAGGAAAACCACGAATGGGTCATAAACGACGAAGTACTAGGAGAAGTCTTCGCAAGGTGGGGAACAACAGACGTAGATCTGTTCGCCACCGCCGAAAACAGCAAATGCCGAGACTTCGCCTCCAGGTACTACCAGCCGGGGACGCTGGGGAACGCGTTATGGATCAACTGGTCAAACAGCTTTCTGTACGCTTTTCCACCCATTCCCCTGATTCCAGCGGTTCTCATCAAGCTCTCCCATTCCAGGGCGAAGATGATTCTGATTGCCCCAGAATGGCCCAGACAGTGGTGGTTCACGGACCTGCTTCACCGGTCTCTCCTTCCTCACATGAAGCTGCCGTGCAGGCCGGACCTTCTCACGAAGTTCGGGGGGCGGATGGTGCACCCCAACCTCTCGTCTTTGAGTTTGGCGGCATGGCTCCTGAAATAGTGCAATATGGCCATTTGAATCTCCCAGAGGATTGTATGGACATACTGAAGGAGGCTAAGCGACCTTCCACTAGGACTTCTTATGCTTACAAGTGGAAGAGGTTTTGCATCTGGTGCTCGTCTAAGAACTATGACCCTACGACATGCAAGGAAGATGTCATCCTTCCATATCTGCTACATCTGGCGCAGTCTGGCCTTAATGTCCATTCCATTAAGGTTCATCTGGCTGCTTTGACTGCCTACAGGAAATGCCCTTCACAGACTTCCTTCTTCCAGAACACTGTGATCAAGGATTTTCTAGAAGGCTTGAAGAAAGTATTCCCTCCTGTCAGGCTTCCTTTGCCTTCATGGGACTTGAATGTGGTGCTGTCCAGGTTGATGAAGGAGCCTTTTGAACCTATTCATAAGGCTTCGTTGCAGCACCTGTCCTGGAAGGCGGCGTTCCTCGTGGACATTACATCGGCCCGCAGGGTGAGTGAAATTCAGGCGTTGTGTTGCCAAGAACCTTATACTGTATTTCATGCTGCTAAGGTTGTTATGCGTACTCACCCTAAGTTTCTTCCCAAGGTTGTTTCTGATTTTCATATCAACCAGACTATAACTTTACCTACGTTCTTTCAGAATCCTTCATCTCCAGCGGAAAGGTCTTTGCATTCCCTGGATGTTAGGAGGGTGCTGAAATTTTATCTGGATAAAACCAGTGATATTCGTAGGTCAGACCAATTGTTCATCAATTATGGATCAGTCAGGACGGGTCTTGCGATCTCTAAGCAGTCTATCTCTAGGTGGATTGTGTCCTGCATACAGCTGTGTTACCACAAAGCTAATAAGACCTTAGGAGATAAGCCTAAGGCTCATTCCACCAGGGGCAAGGCTGCTACGACGGCATTGCTCCGTAATGTTCCGATTGCAGAAATCTGCAAGGCGACCACTTGGAAGTCGGTTCATACCTTTGCTAAGCATTACTGCCTGGACACTGATGCTAGGGCAGATGCTCAGGTTGGACAGGCTTCTCTGCGAAATCTGTTCGCACAATAGTGGTGTTGATTCTCTTTTCTCCACCGCCGCTTTGGTGTGGGGATGGGCTTGCCATTCTATTCACTAGATTATGACTATACACAGAGATCCCCTACTACAGAAGGAGTAGTTTCTGTCCTGTAACTCCAGTTCTGTAGTAGGGGTATCTCTGTTATAGTCATAAGCGCCCTCCCTCCTCCCCGGTGGAGAGAGACATATTCCTTTGAGGAATGCTACAGGTCTGGCGTGTTACGCCTTCAAAAAGAACTGAAAGTAAGTTGGACCTGCTATGCATTCTGGGATACTGGGAGAAGGTTCTGGAAGATTCTCTTAAAGGCACAGTATCCTGTTCTGAACCACATAATGGCAGCCTATGGGGCTTGTCTGTCCAGGTTCTTCTCTCTATCATTCCTGAGGGAGTTTGCTGTTAAAGCAATGGAAATCTGTACAGGCTTTTGCTGTTTTGTGGATTTTATGGCGGAATTTCTAGTTGAAGTACTGGACAGTGTAGCCTTTTTAGGCTGCATTATCTGTCTTTAAATTCTCTCTTAAGTGTCTATGCATTTCTGCATTTTTTGACACTCTAAGAGATTATTTTTGATTGCTCCGGGGTCCACGCACATGGGCGGGACTATTCACTAGATTATGACTATAACAGAGATACCCCTACTACAGAACTGGAGTTACAGGACAGAAACTACTCCTTCCTGACCCTAGTTGTCTCCAGCAGGCCCATGATGTGGATGTTTTTTCATCGAGACCTCGCTTCTAGATCCTCAGCCTTGTCTTGCAGGACTTGTAGCACCTTACTCATTTGTTTATATTCCGAGTCCAGTTCTGTCTGGGCCTCCTCCGTGACCCTACGTTCGGCCTCATTCAGTCTCTCTACCAGTTTATTCATCCGTTCAGACATTCTGTCCATACGATATGACAGGGAGTCCAGTTTATTGCCAAGGGTTGATTGACTGTGCTGCAAACTTTTTTTCTATGGTCTCAAGCAAGCCGCGAATACCTCCTTCTGCCTTTCCTGCGACGCTTCCTGCGTGTTTTTTTTTCCTCTTCAGGGGTTTCCTCCTTCACTCTAGATTTGCGCTGTCAAAGTTGAGTTTGGGCTGCGATTTATCCACTCTCTCCATTGTGGCTGGGCTGCTGATGACTAAGGCAAATTTGCGCCCTCCGTCGAGTTTGCAGAGCATGTTTGTCCAGGTAAGAGGCGCTATGGACTCTCCTTTGTGCCTGCTAGCCCCAGTAGGTAATTGGCCAGCCAGGAATCAAAAGGTAAGGCCACATACTCTTGCTGCTCACCAGCTGTGTCAACAGGCACATGAAGCTTCCCAGCCCCTCTGGGATTGTAGTAGAAGCAGCCCACACTTTGAAGCATTAACACTGTGGGTTTTGATGGGAGCTAGGTGGCCGCGCTTCTGCAGGCTAGGCTCCTGGGCTAGGAACCCTCTGCCCGAAAAGCAGCAGATCCCCTCTCACCTGGTCACTGTATGGACTTGCAGAGCGAGTAAAGACCCTCGCAGCTCACCTCAACGTCGCGCCGATTGTAAGTTATGTCCTCCGCTTGGGTATGTCCAGTAATTAAGGTCTCCAGTTTGAGCACTACAATTGCATGCGGAAGCAGCTGTGAGTAGGCTCGCTGTCTGCTAGGAGAGAGCAACACTGCCATGCACCACCACAGGGCTCGCTTGCGGCACAGCAATGTGGTGGTAGAGTCCCTGCTCCTTCGGCTGTCAGGGCTCCCAAAATGGCCACGATGCGCCTCCTTAGACCTCCTCAGGACTACTGCGCAGCAGCCAGGCAGCGCCGCACACCCGGCTCGACCAGTCAGACAACCAATGTCAGGGGCAGCCCCCCACCACCAGCACAGGGACCGCAGCCTCGCAGAGCGCAATGGCAAGAACCGGGCGGCAGCGGCTCCATCAGCAGTCACTGCCAGCCTCCAGTTGACCGCACCTCTCTGTAGCCCACAGCGCCCTGTGGTGTCTCACAAGTCAAGTAATAGCCACCTTGCCGACACCACGACCGCCAATGGCCCGGGTGAGCACTTTTGTCAGGGGCCCATGCGGGTGTTACAGCCACTCTCTCCCAGCTCGCCGACTCCACACTACGGCAGTCCAGGGATCATGTCCTAGGGCGAGGACACTACACCCGTCTCCAGCTGTGGCACACGTCAGCAGTCGGCTAGGAACCATCGCACTTCTCTACGTTCATAGTTCACACCGGGACAGGTGGCGGTACAATTCGGGGCATATAGCCAGCACATCTGCCGGATAAATGGAGGATAATTACATGGCACCACGGAGCTATCGGGCTAAGAGGCCATCTTCGACTCAGGCAAGCTCCGCCCCCCCCACAAAGACAAAGATAACCCACAGAAAGTGCAGCATCACCTTCAAATGGTCTTGAAGCAAAGACACTCTGATAAACACTCCCTAGTATATGGAAACTATCCTTACTTTAAGAGTTAAGGACAGTAAAAGCAACTAGTTTTTCTGTTTCAGAAAGAAGGTTGTAGGAGGATTATCTCATAGAAACTGAAAACAGAATGCAGGATAAGACTAGTTGTGCTAGATCAAAGGAACAGGAGGGGCACATGATGAAAGACCCCCTGTAAGAAATTGGGTTACTGGTTGAGGGGGGGTGAAACCCTACTCAAGTAAAAACCACAGCCTTTTCAGAGTGAAGTCACAAGCAAACCCTAAATTAACCTGTGCTCAACCCTTGGGTAGCATGGCACAGAGCAATCTAGCTTAAGTCAGAGGCAATCTGTAAAGTATTTATTTGTGCAACACTTCAAACAGTAACATGATGAAAACACACTGCAAACTGATCCCACACCAGTTAAAAAATAAATTGAGTAATTTTAATACATAAATCCAGACCAATACAACAAAAGTCCAGTCAATGGCCCTAAGGTATGTATGTTTTAAGATAATAGTAAAAATAGTGCCACAAAGCACCAACTGTGGAGATTTGGTCAAGCCAGAACGGGACAAAGTCACAAGTTCATGCCAACCACAATGGAGTGCGGCCTGGGTACAGGGACCTACTTAGGCCAGCTGAACAAAATACCTTAAAACCTGTTTTTCAAACCTTTGCGTAGGCCTGCATTGAAGATGCATTATGCAGTCAAATCGATATGCTGTATCCCGAGAGGCTGCGGTGCAAGATCATACGTCGTCATCAAGGATCCCTACGATGAGGGCTTGTGATATGAAACCGGTGACTCGCAGTCAGGGCAATGCGCCGGTTCCGAGGAGCTGCTATGCGGAGTCCGACATTGTCATCGAGTCTGATGTTAAGGCAAAGGCCAGCGGCGACCATGCGATGCACAGGTGACGCGCTGTATTACGAGGTGGGTCATAGTGATGGGAGCGGTCCATGTGGCAATGCGTCAGTTACACCATGCACCACAGGAAATGGGTATTTTTTTCTATATCCACAGTGTCTGGCAGAACACGTTAGAACCAATTGCAAGGATACAGGACTGGGATGGCACCATTGGCATGGTAGACTCACAGATCACAGATTTCAGGTGCTGGGGTCAAGAATGTTGGAGCCTTCTACTCCAGAGGCCCAAGAGAGGAGGCCAGCCAACTAGTTTTTGGAGTAGGCCTGGGAGAAACTCACAGACTCTTCCATGGAATTCTGTCAAGTGCCGGTAATGGGACTGTCCGCTGCGGTAATGAGGTGAGCCTAGTGATTGTCCGTGAGGAGTCTCGGGATGGCTCAGACGCCGGCAACCCAAAATGTACAGACATGCAAGTCCAGCCACAAGGGGATATGACCACACGCTCTCGGGCTGAAGAGCCAGGCGATAAAGACGGCGAGAATGTATTTGTTTTAATGCCAATGCAGATAAGTTCTTGGAGAGTAGGGGAAGCTCCCCTACCAGAATACTCTGTTAGTTTGGAATTGCCTGTGAGCCAAATCGGTAACAATATTAATAATGGTAGCACCAAGACGTTGAATAGCAGACAGAAATCGGGTGAATTAGTAAGGGGCTTTGAAAAGGCTGTTCAAATCAGCAAACACCCCAGATGTGTCACCAATGAAGCCAATAATGGGAATGAATTACCTGTTATAACGGACCAAAACAGGGCTGATGCAGATAAGGATAAAGATCCCAGTGACTGCTTCTTCTCGGTATCAGAAGGTGCAGAATTGTCAGATGATGTGTTGAGTTTGTTTCAGGTGGGCAGCAGCCTAGAATCTGACCCTGAAGATAGTGATGAAAATATCTCATCTAACACTAAAAAAACTAAAAAGACTGCCACTCAGAGTGGTATCCAGAACAGGGAGAGGAAGGATTTGATATGGGATTATTCATCAGCTCTGCCACTTTCTGGCACGTTCCCTGGTAAATCGCCACTGGTGGAATTGGATGCCCCCACCCCCCACATGGGATACAATCCATCAAGCTATACTTGGGCACAGGGAGGAGTCACGGCCAGACAGTAGGAGAACCAAGGCGGGGATGAGAAAGATGCAGGGGGCTATTAGGAAACTGTCTAAAGCCTGCACAAGCATCGAGGATAGGGTGACAAATCTGGAAGAAAGAATCTTGGTGACGGAATTGGATGCAAAAAATGTGGTGGCCCAGGTAGAGTCACAGGGGTCACAAATAAAGGATATCCAAAAGAAACTGGAAGAGTTAGAAAATCGACAGAGAAGAAACAACCTCAAGGTGTTGGAGATCCAGGAGGGGGTGGACGGGTCCGACACCAGGTCGTACATAATTGATCTCTACAAGGAAGCTTTCCCAGAACTGATTGGGTGGAACTGGTCAAAAGAGATACTAAGGGCCCACCGTATGCCGTTCAAATTATGAACACCAGCAAAAGAAGGCGATAAACCCCGGGCTATACTTGTGTTCTTTGGGAACTTCATTCTACGCCAAGCAATATCTGATAAAGCAAGGCCGGATTCTAAAAGAACCAGTAGAGGGGTCTCATTCTTTGTACGGCCCGATTTTTGCCACTCCACAGTGGAAAGGCGCTGGAGATTGAGGCAACTTATTAAGCCCTTTCAAGAGAAAGGTGTTCAAGTGTATCTTATTAATCCAGCCCAGCTCAAGATTTTCAATCAGGTAAATACGATCTACTTCGCGTCAGAGATAAAAGCAAAAGAGTTTTGGACTCTCTTGATAAATGAAGCTGGAGGGGTTAAGTAGCTAAATATTGTTACTCCGTTGGAAGATTTGGGGAAGAGGGAGCTTTGGGGTGGAGGGGGGTTGAGGGGATAAAGGTGGTAAAGGTGTAATTATTTACTGTGTTTTGCTGTTAGACACTCACTTAAAATGGTTTAATCTAGTTTCTTTATGGTTTATTTGGTGTTTGAAAATGATGCCCAGACCCTAGTACAGCACGCATCACATGCACAGACCTAGGTCTGAGCACCGCGATGGGGTGGTTTGAGGGTGGAGGGTAGGGCAGGAAAGGTGGGGGGGTACTTTTCACTGGGAAGGGGAAAAAAGGGGAAAAATTGAAGTACCTGGTACGATGCTTTGTGCATTTGGATTCAAGAAATGTTTTGGAGGTATTTGAATTGGCGGAAAGTAAGGACAGGGGATAAAGTACCAAGATATAATGGGGAAGCTTAAGAATTGCTCTATTAATATTGGGGGCCTGAACGATTGGGGTAAAAGACAAAGGATGGGCCATATAGTCAGATCGAATCAAATTGACGTGGTCTGTATACAGGAGACCCATCTACCCTGGGCCAAGAAGCATTTGCTTAATATAAGAAGATATGATATGTTGGCATGCTCCACACAAACATCTAATATCAGAGGAGTGGCTATAATGGCCAAGTCTTGTTTGGGGGGGCCAGACGTCATTTGGCAGATAACATATGGTCGGTGGGTACTGGTTGAACTTGAGCTGGGTTTTACACTATGCACTATATATGGATCTAATCAGGATGACCCGGAAGTCTTTGATAATTTGGAATTAGAACATAGAATTGGCCAAGCCACCTCGTAGTTTGTGGGGACTTTAATATCGCAGCAGATTTTACAGAGGTGGGTATGAATACCCCGTATCAGGGCTGCAAGACTAGGGTATTTCGAGCTGTGAGTTCATTGATTAAATCCCATGGGTTGTTGGATGTGTAGGGAGAAAAGGAGCCTATCAACCCCGGGTTTACGTATTTCTCATGTCCCTTTAAAAAATATTCCAAATTGGACTATTTCCTTATTCCAGCTATGGGGGCAAGTAGAATAGGAATTAGAAAGCTACCGAAAGTCATCTCTGACCATAATCCATTAATCCTACAATATGATATTGATATTATATCTAGGCCTCCTTTAAGGTGGACCTTTGAGAAGAGACTGCTAGCCGACAGCAAATTTATCGAACATTTAAAGAGTTGGGCTCAGAATTCTTTTTATATTAATCGCTACAGCACATCCCGAAATATGGTATGGGACTCATTCAAAGCAACCTTGAGAGGAAAGGTAATTAGTTATTCCACCAGGCTGAGGAGAGAAGCTAAGGCCCAGAATGAGAACCTCCTGACTCAATTGGCAGAGGAACTGCATGTTAGGGATATAGCTGGTGGGCGGGAGGCCGTTGAGAGCCAGCAGAAAGTCTTGGTTATTAAAGCTGAGTTAAACCAAATGAAAGCTCAAAGAGCAGCTGATGAATATCAAACACATAGGGGAGTAATGTATGAGACTGGGGAGCAGGCGGGAAAACTTTTGGCTCTAAGGATCAGGCAGGAGCGTAGCAGAAATGCTATTAAAAGCATTTGTGAGGGGACCAGGACTATTCAGATCCAGAGGAGATTTGTGAGGTTTTTAAGAACTATTATCAGGTTCTAGGTAAAGAGGAGGCTAGGACAGACTTTTCCAGCTCAATGTGTGATGATCTGGGCCCTAAATTGGCTGAGCAGGACAGACTGGCGCTAGATGAAGATCTTTCATGGGAGGAAGTAGTTGAAGCAATACAGGCTCCAGCGTCAGGGAAAGCCGTAGGACCAGATGGTATACCATTGGAACTATATAAGTGTTTACAGGATGTTATAGACCCCATGTTGGTATATCTATTCAACGGCATAATTTATGCCAAGGGCGTTCCGGACTCATGGAAGGAGACAAACATCATTGCGTTTCACAAAAAGGGCAAGCCCAAGAAGGACCCTGGAGCATACCGTCCAATATCCCTCATAAATTCTGATACTAAGATATACGCCAAGGTCTTGGCCAAAAGGCTAGGAGGGGGTCATTGCCGGTTGGTCTCTCCGTGGCAGCATGGGTTTATCCCAGGTCGAGGAACAACAGATCATATTAGATGGGTCATCACATTATTTGACGTGCATGCTGCTGCGGGGGGACGGATGGCAATGATCCTTCTGGATGCCGAAAAGGCCTTTGACCCCGTAACGTAGAAGTTTTTATGGGGGATATTGGAACGGAGAGGCTTTGGCCCCAAGATAATGAGAGCAGTTAAAGCTATGTATGCCGAACCTAGGGCTAGGATTCAGCTGATGGGAGGCAGTTGAGAAGAAATTTTAATTTCTCGTGGGACTCGGCAGGGCTGCCCCTGTTCTCCGATTCTCTTTGCCCTCTACATTGATTCCCTAATTCGTAGGATTTTAGGTTGTAAGGCTATCAAGCCAGTAGTGTGTAAGGGCCATGAGACCAAACTATTGGCCTATCCCGAAGACTTGGCTATAATCACCATAGATCCAGCTGCAGCAATGATAGCTCTCACGCGGATGGCTAGGGAATATGGTCGTTATTCATGTTATCGCCTGAATGAAAATAAAACCCAAATAGTTTGTACCGATAATGTGGAAAGACAGGATGGGAGGTATGTTGACTCTGCAATCTATTTAGGGGTCAGGATAACCCCGGTAATCAATCTAATTATTGAAGAGAATTTTGCTCCGCTGGTTGCGTCGATTGTGCAGGTATTAACAAGAATAGATACCATCCATCTATCTATAATAGGTCGAGCCAACGTACTGAAGATGATTATGCTCCCTAAAATTCTATATCTCTTTTGCTCGATCCCATTTGTGGTAGGAGAGGGCTGGATAAAGAGTATAGAGTCACTATTTGTGAATTTTATTTGGCATTATGGTGAAATTAGAAGATCTATGAGGTATCTATCGCTTCCACAAGAAAGAGGAGGTCTAGCAGTCCCTAACATTAGATTTTACCATTGGGCCTGTTTACTGAGCCAGATGGCGATATTATTTGATCCTGTTGTTAATCCCACCGAGCCCTTCCATGGGAGGGGTAATACTCTATCTATTTTTGAACTGCTCGTCGGTAGAGATGCATATGGTCTTTTGCTACGTAGAACAGAGAGATGTTACTACAGCAAAACTCGGTATAAGGTATTGGATGGAATCTGGAGAATATGGAAAGCTGCCCAGAAAGTATTGGTAATCCCGAAAATTAATTAGTATACGCCTTTGTGGAATTCTAGCATTTTTCCGCAATTTAGTAATGATAGGATGGGAAATATTTGGGAGCAACTAGGAGTTAGAAGAGTAGGTGATATTTTTGATATGGATAACCTGATTTGTTTTACCGCTATCCAATGTAAATTTGGAGTTCCGGCCAATCATGGGTTTAAATACCTCCAGATCTACCAAACACTCTTGGGTATTAGATCTCGTATCCACCCAGGGGGCAGAATAAATGTGATTGACTATCTATTAGAAGGTGGAACTAGAATTAAAATGATTTATAAATCCCTAATCAATCTGGGTCAAGATGATATGGATAAATGTGAGACCTCTTGGATGGGGAAACTGGGGGATCCTGATCTTGATTTAGATAAAGCACTACAACTTGCGGGCACATTTTTTCGCTCCACGAATTTAAGAGCACAACAGTATAAAGTTCTCTTCAATTTGTATTTTAACCCTGCTAAGTTATGGGGTAAAAGGGAGGATGACAAATGCCCAAGATGCCAGGAAGGGCCGGCTAACTTGATCCACATGTTTTATCACCGTGAAAAATTAAAGGGAATTTGCATTGAGATCGAGAAGTTTTGGGAGGGGCTGCTAGTTACTAAGATCATTCTATCCCCTGCCCTTATGATATCAGGCTCCAATAGTAATCTAGTCCTTGACAGTGATAAGGAGGCCTTTGTGTTCATATGTGTGGCAGTCCTTCGGATCTTGGTGGCGGCAGGATGGAAGGACAGTGTAGCACCCACTTTCCAGATGTGGCTAGCTAAGCTAATGGGAATTCATAACATTGAGTCCTCTCTCTATAGTCGGAGAGGTAGGAGGATCAGGGAGATGGGCTTCCGTATTTGGGCTCCCCTTGCTGTCTGGAGGGAGTCTTCCAGTTAGTGTACCCTAGTGTGTATATATGAATTTGTTCCCCCGATTTTATCATATTAATCAAATATTTATACATTATGTATTTGGGCAGATTCTCTAATGTTTAAGTATGTTTGTACCATTGTATTGATTATATGAAGTTTTTTATTGTATTGATGTGTCTATTGTAATGTACCAGGTATAAGAATAAAAAAATAAAATAAAAAAAGGAGTAGGCCTGGGCGAAACTCGCAGACTCTTACATGCAATTCTGCAGAGTGCAAAAAAATCCGGAAGATTCCACAGACCTCCGCAGTCGGGCAGAAGGGCTAGTTCATCCTTCTGTTTGTGCTGCTTTTTTACATGCCAGTAGCACAATGCGGGCTTCAGCGCTGCAAAAGCAGAACAAACAGCACCACGCAGTCCACATGGGCGCAACCATTTTGTTGCTTGCTTTCCTGTGCTGTGCCTGATTTTTCTATCTTAATTAAATCTTTGCAATCCTCCCCATCCCACGTATGCACTGCCTTTACTTTATTAGTGCGTATCTTTGTATTTGTGTATTTTAAGTTTTTTGTCTTTTTCCATGACCTTTGGGTACTTTTTTGGGTTTTCCCATTACTTTCTTAGTTTTTTTCTTTATTCTTCTATTAATTGATTCCTTTTCCTAGTTCTACCAAGTACCATGGCAGAGTAGGGCAAGACAGGTAGCGGTGCTGACAAAATGGATTGCAGTCCCCGTTGCCGCCAAGAGGTGCAGCCTGGCGCCACTTTTTCAGAGGCAGACGTGACCACACTTGTTTTTTACGTGCACTCTGGGGCCAGCGCATCCAGCAGCCATTAACGCACTGCTGGGCAGACATACTGGACCAGGAGTGGGATCTGCTCGACCTGCTGGGTGTCGAGGTTTCAGGGATCGGTGAGTAATTATTTGTTGTTTTCTACAATGCTCATATATTTTTTTCAAATAGCATGCTGCTCACACTCAGAGGTAAGATAAGTTTACATTACAAATGTAGTCAGGTAGATAGGTGCTTGGCGCTACCCCATCGTACTCATCTGCACTGGCTTGGGCTGATTATTTGAGAAGCCATTCAGACTCCTATATCCCGTCACTAACATAGTGGTAGTAGTAGTAATATCAGTGAGTTAGTGTTCCCCTTGACTTTCTTTATATAGCTTGTACAATCCAAAACAATCTCCTAGTGATGTGTAGTATGCATCTAAGCATTGAAAAAAAGGAGACTGAGTATACCCTGCCACACTTATGGCGGCCAAAGCGGTACAAAAGGGGGTGGTGATGGACGGAGCATCTGAACCAATCAAACACTCACACCCAGTCAAAAGATCTGGGTTTGATCCATCACCGTTCTTTAGCCCACTCTGCCACCCCAGTTCAGACATGGCTATATGCAAATCAGTCTGACCCTGTGCCTCATGGGAACAGTCCAGCCCGAATGCTAAGCCATGCCTTCCCTGGACCGGAAACAAGCTTCCGAGGACTGGTTTCTGGCATTACAGCCGTCTTCAGCCCGGCTTGCTTGAATCCAGTGGCAAAGTGAGCAAGGGACTCACGTCTGAGCATACCCTGGCGGCCAAAGCCGTACAAAAGGGGGTGGTGATGGACGGAGCATCTGAACCAATCAAACACTCACACCCAGTCAAAAGATCTGGGTTTGATACATCACCGTTCTTTAGCCCACTCTGCCACCCCAGTTCAGACATGGCTATATGCAAATCAGTCTGACCCTGTGCCTCATGGGAACAGTCCAGCCCGAACTGCCAAGCCCTGCCTTCCCTGGACCGGAAACAAGCTTCCGAGGACCGGTTTCTGGCATTACAGCCATCTTCAGCCCGGCTTGCTTGAATCCAGTGGCAAAGTGAGCAAGGGACTCACGTCTGAGCATACCCTGCCACACTTATGGTGTCCAAAGCGGTACAAAAGGCGGTGGTGATGGACGGAGCATCTGAACCAATCAAACACTCACACCCAGTCAAAAGATCTGGGTTTGATCCATCACCGTTCTTTAGCCCACTCTGCCACCCCAGTTCAGACATGGCTATATGCAAATCAGTCTGACCCTGTGCCTCATGGGAACAGTCCAGCCCGAACTGCCAAGCCATGCCTTCCCTGGACCGGAAACAAGCTTCCGAGGACCGGTTTCTGGCATTACAGCCGTCTTCAGCCCGGCTTGCTTGAAACCAGTGGCAAAGTGAGCAAGGGACTCACGTCTGAGCATACCCTGCCACACTTATGGCGGCCAAAGCGGTACAAAAGGGGGTGGTGATGGACGGAGCATCTGAACTAATCAAACACTCACACCCAGTCAAAAGATCTGGGTTTGATCCATCACCGTTCTTTAGCCCACTCTGCCAACCCAGTTCAGACATGGCTATATTTACCATCTTGGCACAAAAAAAGGTCTGCAAAAAAATGGTGACTTCTTATTGGCGGTACGCACACATGTCCTTACGTGCCGCCAATAGCTGCTTCCTCCTGCCACATTACAGATGGCACGTTTTAACTGATTACAATAGAGAGCTGTAGGTAGTAAAAGGGTAGTCAATCTCACTTTCAGAATCTTAGCGAACGGTTTTGCACATCCTTTTTCTGCTAGTGTAAACTTCAAATTATCTTGCAGAATTTCGTTTAATTCATGTAGGTGTGGCTTTGGAATGCGCTGCCTAGCTCATGATTGTATTGCTTATTGGCGTGAGCTAAGCGTGCTGCTTGAATCGATGTCTACACCTGGTGCAGGGGTCAAGGCTGAGACACTGCTTTCAATTAGAGCTTACATTTAAAAATAGAACTCTAATGGCAACGCTAAGACTGATGGCCGCACATATGTATTAAGGAACCCCAAAAATACTATACTAGACAGTCTTACAATGTGAAAAGTATTTTTAAAGAAATCTGTAATAGATAGAGCCATGTATTCTTAAGGCAATGGAGAAAATACTTCCTGAGTGACTGAAGTCTATTCTGACGTGGTACTTTCTATTTTCTAGCTAATTGCAGATTTTGGGGGGAGTGCAACCACCTTGCTTCCATATTCCTATCCTTGCATTGCTGTCCATCTGGTTTAGGCCATAGTTATATGTGGTGGCCTTTGCTTGTAGAATTTTCAGAATTAAAGGTTTGGCTTTGAAAACAGGGAGCAGAAGGTAAGTCCACGCTGCTTTACATGCATCCCACACTACCGAAGGTGAAGCTGAGCAAATATTTATATCTATAAACTCCTTTATTTGATCCTTTAGTTGCTTAGTAAAATTAATGTTTGTAAATAAATATCTAGGAAAAGAAAAAGAACGGGGTGAGGGTCGCTCAGTGGACATCTTAAAGGTAAAAATAATTGGATTATGATCCGAGGTGACTCTTGGACATATTGTGATAGTGCTGGTTTCCAAAATAGAGTCTGTAACCCATATCATATCTATCCGTGAGCATAGTTTATGTGCAGCAGAGTAGTAAGTATAACCCGGTACCCTAGGATGTAAGCATCACCATGCATCCTTAAGTAGATGGATTGCAGCTAGATCTAGAATTGCCGCCCTAGTCTTTTTCATTCTCTTAGATGAGTTTTTTCTCATTGTATCTAAATTATAATTCATAATACAATTACAATCACCAAGTACAATATATTCCCCATCCCATGATAACAATTACAAATTCATTTGATCAATAACAGATGGTTCGTCCTGATTTGATGCATATACCCCACATTTAGTAAATTTGTGACCTTCCCATGTTATCTGTACTATTGCCCACCTACCAGCCCTATCAGTTAATGTCTTATTTATCTCAGCTTTAAAATGTCTATGTTTCAATATTGCCACCCCCCGGATAGATGCATTAAATTCCGTGCAAACCATAGTGTCATAACCAAGTTGTTTTAATAATTTTCTATCTTTATAAGCTATGTGTGTTTCTGTAATGACCACGATTTGCGGATTATACATCCTAAGCTCTTCATATACAAGATTTCTTTTATTCCTATTATTTAGGCCTCCCACATTCCATACTAAACATTTTATTAAGTGCATTGCAGAAAGTATAAAACCCTATTCTTAAAACATACAGAAAAAATCATATCCATCTTGTTGTATCTCCAAATAATATAGTTTTTTAACCCCATGATGCAATTTTTCCCCCAAAATAGACTACCCCCCACCCTAGTCTTACCAGGCCTCAGCCTGTCCCAACCCACCCCTCCCCTACTTACAGGTCCCCCCATTTGAACAGCTGCCGTTCTGTTTGGCAGCTATAGTGCGGAGCTAGCCGTCTCGAGGGCTGAGCATTCAAATATTAGTAGAAATTATTAGACCATGTCTAATTTTGCATAAATTTTCTCTAAGAAAAATTAAGAGATGTAGAAAAGTTATTCAGTAGCAGCTTTCTTTTCCATTTTCCACTCAGCCAATGCTTTTTCTATTTCGTTTTCTTCCATGAAATAATATGTTCGGCCACTTTTAAGCACTTTCAGTTTAGCTGGTTCTGGCAAATAAGCTTGGCCACCTAACTCCTTTATTGGGTCTATGTATTGCTTCAGTTTCCATCGTCGTTCCATAGAAAGTTTACTTAAATCGGATCTTACAAAAAAAGTAGTTGAATCAATAGTAACCGGAGTATTTGGTCTTGCTTTTAGTGAAATAGCCTGGCAAAGCAAAAAATTACCAATACATATCAAAATTGGGCGGGGATATTTGCTGTTTTTATTTCTTTGAAAGAGAGGGAGTCGATGGGCATGCTGCAGATAATTCAGGAAATGCTTTCTGAAGCAGTTGAACAATGTATGCCCTAGCATCAGCTCCCTCAGCCCCTTCCGAAATTCCAAATAAGCGTAAATTCTGTCGTCGTTGCCTATTTACCAAATCTTCAAGTTTGGCCTGCATTTGACATAGTTGAGATCCATGTTTATTTACAGCTATCTCAGAGCGGGTTGATTTTTCCTCCGTCAGCACAACTCTTTTCTGCAACTCTTCCATCTCTTTAGAAATCGCGCCAAGTTTGCGTGACATTTCCTGTAAGGAAGACTGAATCTTATTACAATCTTCCCTCATCTGTTGGTAGTGAAATTGAGTCTCTTGTTTTTGCTCATTCAATAACTGCAGAATCATCTGAAATGAAGAGGATACCTCCCCTTGAAGTGTCCAGTCTGTTGAAGAAGCATTATTATGCGAAGTGCTGATTGGATGTTGATCATTATAACTCTCTGTTCCGGTAGCTTCAGTAGTTACTGCTTCATTTAGTAGTCCTATGCATGAAGCTGTCTCGGATAATACTGCTGTTGTTGAGTCAGATATTATAATTAGTGCATTAGGATTCTCTGTAATCTTTACATTAGGAATGAAAGAAGGAGGGGGTGAGATTTCCCGCGATGGATTTAGCTCGACACTCCCTTCCGAAGTAGAAATAGAAATACAAGAGGGTGGAGTTGATATGGTTTGTAGTATCTGAGCCGGAGTATCACCACCAATTATCTCCTCTACTGGATCCTTATTACCAGTCAAATCCATCGTAGTGGTAAAATCAGCAACATCAACATCAGCTAAAGTAGTGTTTAGCTCAGCTGGGCTATTTCCAGATAGCCGAAGTGCCATTGATTTCACTCCACCCTTAGATTGTACCCATTGTCTTATCAGGCTATTTTCTGCAATCGATTTCATAGTAGCAGTTTTAGGTTTGTTTACTACCTTTTTAATTTTGTTCTTAATTTTACCTCTTCCTTTCTTAATGCTAGTTACTTTATCTTTAATAGAGGGTGATGCTTTGTTATTGCCCATTTCAGAAATATCATAGTATTCCTCATCAGTTTTTACTCCATCCATGTGTTCCAAATGTTCCATGTGCTCTGCCCCTGTACTCCCCTTACACCCCCCTGGGTCAGAGCTTAGTATCTCCTCATCTCTTGATACCAGAGTAGTAATGGACTGTGTAGCCTGTGTAGCCTGCGTAATATTCGTATTCATATTACTCTCAGTCATAATTAATAAAGGAATCTCAGCGGGGGTAGTAATTCCTGTTGTAATTACTGCAGAAGTAGGAATGTTTATGTTATTACCATCGCCATGTTGCATTTCTTGATTATTTATAATGTTACAGCCAGTTTCAGGAGAGTTGTTCAATTGTGGAGTCATAAGGCTACTTTGTATCATTGGTAACAATGTATCTGAGGCAGAGGCAGAGACAGAGTAATTTTTAACACTGTCAACATTAGTAGGCATACGAGGTATTAATTTATCAGTCACGGAACACTTTTCCACTCTTGCCTACCAGAATTTCCTGGTGTATTTCCTGGTGTATCCCCAACAGGAGTAGAAATGGCAAGGCTGGTAGGTGCTGTCAACTTTGTCGCTGCCGTCGCTGCCGTCAATCGGGTATTCCGCCCTTGAAGTTTTGGTGCCATTTCCCCACCCTCCGCTGCTAACTTTAGGGAGAATAGTGAGGCAGAGCGCCGGATAACTTTAGAACTGAGCCAGCCGATTACAGACCGACCCTTCACTGCTACCGGGAGAAAGCGCCGCTGCAGCTGTGCGGAGCGAAACAATCTACTCTTCTTTAATCTAAGGTATCAGCTCCTTGAGACCCTAGGGTGAGTAGTAACACTTCACCAACCCTTGATTGATCGATAAATTGTTAAATTCTTGTTATCCCTATATTATCTTTTATTTTCTTTATTTCATGTTTCTGTAGCTGATTTTCTCCTGTCTGTATTAGTCTGTACATTTCTTCTGATTTGCTAGTAAGCTTTCCCTCTCCCCTTATATATCTCGTGTACTGATACTTTCTAGACTAAACACATTTTAGGACAAGTACTCTACTGTGAAGATTGCCTTCCTGAAGTAAGCTGCTCTGCACATGTTTGTTGAGGAGGCTTTGTTTTTCTTGCTCACGATCAAACAGTAAAATGATATTGGCCATGGTGGACCTCCCGAATGTTGTGTTCTATGTATTATTATTCATTTATACAATATTATACCATTGCAGGAACTTCGATAACAGTGCAGCATGGCCAGAAAGTAGTATGAAGATGGTCCAATTACATTTGCCAACCAAGACCATATGTCCTTTATTGACCAATTATTCCACCCCTTCATTGCACTTCAATGACTCAGCATCATCATAGCTCTGCCCCCATTACGAAAGGTTTTTGAGTGGCTTGGCTACTTGGCTTTTCTGACATTGTCAACCAACAAAGTACCCAAAGTGATATTTTTAATAGAAGAAGATAGAACTGTAGTGACCTACTGCTTTTGTATTTTGTAAAAAAAAAAAAAAGTGTAATGTTTTTTGTAGCCAGACAGACCACCAGTGCTAGGGCCAGTGGCAGCGCCAGTGCACCAGACATAGTGGCCGTTTGAAGGGGAGGACCAGTGGCAGCAGGGACGAGTTTTGTTAAGTCACATTGCTTGCTTTTTGACAGTTGCTAGTATACTCACTGCAAGGTATCATGAACCCCCCGCTTTAGCAGCTAAAGCGAGGATTGATTTCTTAATGACCTCTTCCATCTGCAACTCAGCAGACAACAGCTCATACTGAACGCTAAAAATGATGGCTTGATGGAAAAGGGAACGGCGGATGGAAGGTTAAAAGAAAGTATGAGTGAAAGGATGTGTAGGTGGGTGAAAGTGTAGGTGGGTGATAGGATGCATGGGTAGGTGAATGGATGGATGAAAGTGTATATAGGTGATAGGATGCATGAGTGGGTGAAAGGATGGATGGGTGAAATTATGCTAGGGTGGGTTAAAGGATGAGTGGGTAAATGGATGGATGTGTCAAAGGGTGGTTGAAAGGGTGGATAGATGGATTGGGGTTGTGAAAGACTGCATGAGAGAATGTGAAGCTTAAATGCTAGGTTTCAAAGGGTGAATGGAACAATGAAATGATTAATTGATAATTGCTTGGATGAAGAAACAAGGCCGCTCTTCTGTAGAGGGGCATGTTCACCTACTTCGATTACTTTGTTTTATCAAAGCTTTGATTCAAAATGGGGGTATTTTAGTTTTCTGTTTACTCCCTTAATTTACTGTATTTGATGAGCAAGGCAGATATGTAGCCTGCCACCCATCATCATTCATCACCTCTCTGCCCATGGCATTTCACAGCCTATAACCTAGCTGGAGCATGGTTCAATTCAGCACTACACTTTTGGCTGTGCAATATGTATCCACTTCAGTTAATGCAGCTTTCACAAAGTTTTTAATTCATTGTAAACCAAAAACAAGGTGTTTCCCTCCCCCCGTGCCTACACAGTCACCTTCTAGTAATTCACTCCTTTATTATTTCCTAAAGTCTGTCCCAGCATAGCAAAAAATTGAAAAATCTATTCTTGGCGTGTGCCACATTTTTCTGGCCAATTGATATTACACGGCTTCCATAATGTATTAACACCTGTTCAAATTTTTACCTTTCGGCCTTTGTCAACTATAATGAATAACTAAGCCAAAGCTTAGGAACATGGCGATGATCAGTGACACCCCAGTATTATATAGCAAAACCTCCACCTACCTGGCCTAATCCCTCTAACTTACCCTGCAGTAGAGTTAGTAAAGTTTCCTTTCCTTACTGCCAAACAAATGTATTTGTTGAAAATAATTTGTGGTGAATGGTGAGGCCAGAGAGTAAAGTGGGACTAAGCACCTGATGCTAATGGGATACTCTGTGACGAATGTGTCAAATACAATTTATATATCCCATTCCTTTCACTTTACTACAGTGCATTGTTATTCCCATTGTCTACTTATGACACACTGTAGCAGGGTTTCTGTTCTCCCACAGAACTGTGCACAGAGGATTGGAACCTCAGCGAATTAGGGTGACCCAAAACTCACCTTAGTACCCAACAAACCCCTTACCGAGCTAGCTACAGTGTCTCATTGGTCATAACCAACTCCCAATGTTTAGACAAACCAGAACATGAACTCACCAACCTCAGGGTACGTGGAACACATGAGCACTCTTTCGTTATACAATCATTACAAACCAGAACATGGAGTAAAGAAGAACACGTGAGCATTTGAAATGTTTATTTACTAATGCCGTCTTCTCAGGCGCAGTATCTTAGATAATACAAGTAAACATATTATCAACAACAAAGCTACAAGCATAGTTACTAGTCCATAAAAAGCGAACGGTGACAGCATGTTACCATGCTGTAAATCAATAAGGGTTAACAACACTTATTTCTCACCCTCCCTAACTTGCATATTATATTAATAGCTAAGAAGGTCTCTTTGGGTTGAATTAGGGCGGGCCCATACCTCAGTGTCCTAGAATGAAGGGATCACATCAGCATACACCAGCTCTCTCTGCATGCGAACAGCATCAAGTGTGTTATGTGTGCCTCAAGCAAAGCAATATAAAACCCGCCTTAAAGCCAAAGTTGGCAGAAGCTGCACTTATGTTATGTCTATGAAGGCGCGAAGATCAGACCTCATAACAATTCAGTATCTTGTTGTTCCTGAAGCTTCAGCACTCTCTGTACAGACATAGTTTATTGAGCAAAGCTGATATCAGAGTAATAACATATTATTCTCATGTAAATCACAACGAACTACTAGGTTGAAAGCTAAATCAACAATTAAGTGTCGTGTGCAGAAGTAGTAAAAGGAAAAATGGCGTTTAAACATGTAATGTGCCTATGCTAACTTAACGAAGTATAAAGATATATAGTAGCTATATGACAGTAGAGTTAGTAAAGTTTCCTTTCCTTACTGCCAAACAAATGTATTTGTTGAAAATAATTTGTGGTGAATGGTGAGGCCAGAGAGTAAAGTGGGACTAAGCACCTGATGCTAATGGGATACTCTGTGACGAATGTGTCAAATACAATTTATATATCCCAATCCTTTCACTTTACTACAGTGCATTGTTATTCCCATTGTCTACTTATGACACACGGGATATCCACATTTTATATGTGACGTACTATGATTATTATTTATCTGCCCCTTTGGAGTGAGTGTAGAATTGTAAGGCATTTGGAGAAGAACAGGGCCATTGTAATTAAACTAAGATAATTGTACATTACAGGTGCCCCAGTTGCAGACTGCAAAGAGTAGCAAAGTACTTGATGCGCTAGCTAGCATGTCTCCATTAATTTAGCATATAAATAATACTTATACTCCATAGTGCATAATGCCTTACTCATTAACCCCTTAACCGCGGTGGCAATTCCGCCACGGTGCGGGCGTTCTAAAGGGTAGGTGGGGCCACGTTGGCCAACGGTCGTTCGCAGCACCAGGGAGGGAGTTCTACCGTCGGCCAACGGGCTAATGAAAGGTAATTTATTTTTATTTTTCCACACAGTGTCTTTAGTTTTTAACTTGGACTTCCTTGAAAGTAAAAAAAAACAGATTTTTTAATCTGGTGTGCTGTTATTCTGCCTTAATTCCTTTCAGACAATCAGTGCTCTACGTGAGGCATGTGCGGGGAAAAAACAGCCCTCTGACTTGTAATCACATCAAACTCCAGTGGCCCGAGGGGTACAGCAATGTACTGCTACTGTGCCACTATAATGTTAAGTATTTGCACATAACACTATTTACAATTTGTCTTTTTTTTTTTCTTGATATAGCTACTCCTGCAGGTACACCTACATGCCAGGAGAGAGAGGCCCGGCTATGGCGGCAGAGGTTGGAGGCCAGCCGGGTCGAATATCAATGGCTGGTGGCTCTGCAAGAGGAGGAGGCAGCGGCCTTTGCCCTGGGCCCCAGTTCTTCCAGCCAGCCGCCAGCACCTCCATCCTCCCAGTAACATCACCAGCGCCACCGGCAGCCACCAATCTGACCACCATTGCTGCCACCTCCCACTCAGACCATCAGTTGCAGCACCTTGTCCTGCAGCATCTGGTGCACCTGGACTGCAGCATAGCACTCACGGAGGGCAAACTTAAGGATCTCCCGACCAGCATGGAGAAAGCCTTCTTCTAGCACTTTATTTATTTTGGTGGGAGGGACTTTAGTTGTGGGTGGAGAGATTGGGAAGGGAGTTGGGAGTTACTTTGGACATTATTGAGTATGACATTGATTTGGGATGAGGTCATTGCTTGGGGAGAGGGATGAGTTTTTTCTTGTTAAAATAAGAAAAAGGGAAATACTATTCTACTTTATTTTAGTTTGTTTGTATTTTACTTTTACTTTGCACTGCTGCGTTTTCCTGCAGTCTGTTTTGATCTGATTGCTTATCGAAGTACCTGTGCATACCAGTTAGTTATAGCTAGTTATACCCATGTCATACTACCCTCTTTATCTATATTATTGACCATTAGGGGGTTGGGTATACTGCCATTGCCTGTACTGTCTACAACAACCTAGATACAGGAAGGAAAGTTAAATCTGTAATAGAAGTTAGTTACTTACTAATAAAACTAGTTCACGTCACTCCATAGTTTTCTTACTTGAATAGATTAAGCGATGGCTGCAAACGCTTTCTATCTTCTGAAACTCATAGCAGGGTTTCCCAAGGTGCCTTCTTAATGGTAGTGGTGGTAGTAGTAGCAGGCTACTTTGCTAACGGGGAAGGCATCACAAGCGAGGTCCCACTCTAACCTAGGTGAGCTCCAACTGAATGATTAATCAAAAGCATTATGCATCACTGGCAACTAAATTGATCGAAAAACACAGTGTTAATGGTTATACATTTCTATCACAGCTTTACAAAGACTGATACCAGACTCTACCACCATGAAACAACAAAGAAACAAAGACCTGATATTATAATAAAAACTAGCAATAGTAACTTCTAAGCAATGGGGAGCTATTTGATTAAAACTAAAGTTACGAAATCCTCAAGTCATGAGAAGTGGACTCAAAGTCAGTAATTGAGTTGACAAGGTAAAGCGTTTATGCAACACAAGTCCTGAATGATGATGGTGATGAATGGTGTTATATATCTAGATCCCTTTTATGTGTTGGTGGGTAAGTGGGGTCGGTTTGGGCTATTACCCAGGTAATAGAAGATCCTGCAGAGAGATGATGTCGCTTTCACCACATCCGCCCAACCTAGTGTGTGATCCATTTTTGGTATAAATTAGATCCCCTCAAATCACACAGCCCGGGGGAATAGGGCCAGGGTTTGATGAATGGATATGAAAGGGGATGTTATGTTATGTTATGTCCACTTGTAACGCACACGGATACGCATGAGTGTCCCGGCGCGATGCCTGAGGAGTACAAGAGGAAATTAACAAACAAAGAGGTGGGTCTTGAGATTCCTTTTGAATATGACAGGGTTCTGAATAGACCACAGAGAGAGGAGGAAGGCATTCCAAGCTGCGCTGGCCTTCACCGCAAAGGAACTGCCACCCATCCTCTGAAGCTTAAAGCGGGGAACCCGAGCAAAGCATTGGGTCAAGGATCGAAGGGCACGCGTCGGGAAGTGAAAGGAAAACCGCTTCTGGAGATAGAGGGGGGCAAGGCCATGGAGCGCCCAATGGGCCAAAACTAGAGATTTAAACCTGACCCTATCGACAACAGGCAGCCAATGAAGGGAGCGTAATTGAGCCGAGATGCCCAATAGCAGTCTGACGGCCGCTTTCTGGACTACCTGGAGCTTTTTAAGCAGATATCCAGGGGACCCAACAAGAAGAGCATTGGCATAGTCCAAGCGAGAAAGAATCAGGGCGCATGTGACAGTTTCTCTAGCCGCTTGAGGGAGAAGCGGAAAAAAGGTCTGTAGAGTCTTAGGGAGGCCAAAGCAGCAACCTGCCAGTTTCTTAATATGAGTAGAAAAGGAGAAACCAGACTCCCAGGTTTTAGCAGGCTGTCCCACCACAGGGGGGAGAAGGGAATCAGGGGGCCACAACTGCTCGCGAAAATCAGCGGGAAACTTGCCATAGAGCAAGATCTCAGATTTTTGTTCATTGCATTTAAGCTGTGCATCTGCCAGCCATTTAAAGATGGAAACTAGGCACTGCTGAGCTGCTGAAACGGAGCTGGATGTCTTATCCCAGGTGAACAGCAGCTGCGTATCGTCCGCATAGGCCATCACCTTGGCCCCAGGCTCCTCTGCTAGATATATAAGTGGCGTAACATAAATGTTAACAAGGAGCGGGCTGAGGGAAGAGCCCTGAGGGACTCCAGTGGTGACCCGCTGGGGGGAGGAAGAAAAAGGGGGAGCTCAATCTGCTCACTGAACATACACAGTGCTAAAAAATGATTGTTAAAAGAAAAAATATACTATATTAGCAAATTGGGTGGAGCATCTGCATTCTTCTCTGAAGTCTACCTTTGGTACATCTGGTAAGGTAAGCAAGAGTTTTACGGAGATTTTGCCTTTCGTGCAGGAGAAGAGGCCTGCGGATTGTAAAAAAAGAAATATTTTAGAGTCGAGGAGAAGGGCAAAAGGTAAGCTTCATGAGGAGTGTACCAACTACCAAGACTCCGAGCAAGAGCATAGGCTGCTGCAATCATTTGTTTTATCAGCCATGGTAGATCAATTAACTGGGAAGTGAGAGCAATTTACAACAAATCAAAGACAAGTAGATGCATAAACTGGGCTTATCAACCTCACAACTCTCATCATAAAATTTAGATGAGTGTGTGCATCATGTGATGATGATGTGGCATCACAAGTCTGTCTAGTTACAAACAGTCCAACTCCAACCACAACTAGATGCATAAACTGGGCTTATCAACCTCACAACTCTCATCATAAAATTTAGATGAGTGTGTGCATCATGTGATGATGATGTGGCATCACAAGTCTGTCTAGTTACAAACAGTCCAACTCCAACCACAACTACATTAGAGGAGTTTACATTTGAGCCAGCATACACACTCGGCAGCATTTTGCATATAAAAGCACCTCTCCAGTCCACATAGCTGAGTAGGCCTCAGAGTCATCATCATGTTCGGTTCCTTTTGAAGTTGATAGACTCAATACCTTCCTTCCTCTGGCTGTTAAGGTAGACCCACCCTGAGTTCTTCCATCCTCCTTCTGACTCCGAGTAAGGAATATGTCCAACTTTGTCCCGAAAGCTATAGTGTGCTGCTGTTGAAGAACAAGAAGAGCAATAGAATTTGCATATTTTGTACAGATTTGTGTTTGTTAACTAAAGTGACTGTTCTGGTCTTGGAAAAAACAGAAAAGAAGAGTAGACCCTGCAATTAAATCTCACTTAGTGTGAAAGGGCCAATCAACTTCAGGAAAAATGATCACCCATCAGGCACCAAACATTGCAAATCCTCGAGATCAAGTTTGACAAATATTTAGTTGAACATCCTCCCTCACTGTCTACCACCACATGAATCATCACTCACAGTTACTCAATAATATATCACTTATTCGTGCAATAGGTAGTTACCTTTGATGCAAGCACAGCATTGGAATTTTCCAGTCTTGTAAATCAAACGATCTTTACTGGGATAGCACCGCTAGGGGGGTAAAAAAAAAAAAGAGGATAGGCATGGGAGCGAGGCAGGCATTTTCCACAATGTCCTCGAAGGGAATGGAGAGGATTCTTCACTGCAAACTAATTTAAATCCAATGCAGCCATGCATGTGCCTGAAAATGGTGGGGCTACATAAGTCAGACACAAGACTAATGTTCAACTAGCTATATATTTTCTTGGGGGGGGCAAAGCAATTCAATGATACATGATTAAAAAGTTCTGTGGAGGCCTACACTCAGTCAAAGAAATAGTTTGTCCTCAAACTCAGGTGGTTCATCATGATCTAACACACTTGAGTCTGACCAATTACCCTCAGTCCCATCCTCCTCCTGTGGTATATAAGGGATGGTGTAATTGTGTGATATGAAATGTTGGTTCATTTTGATCAATGTCAATCTCTCCACGTTTTGAGGCGAGAGTCTGGTCCTTCTCACTGTGACAGCTGCACTGTACAAATGCTAGCAAGACTAGCAAGATACTTGATTGCCAGCCTGCTGAGCACTGGCCATTTCTACAGCTTCCCATACCAATACACCAATAGGTTTTGATCCACATAGACCTCTTTTGGGTCATCCAGATTGTCATGGAGCAGCATCTGAATGGTTATTGGTGCTGCCACATGCTCAACCTCCTTTGCTTTGCCTCTGCACTGGATTTTAGACCTGCAAATTGAAACCAGAGGTCTGGCCGATTGTTGTATTCCTGTTGTTGCTACCAGTTTTAGTACTATTGGTTTTTGACTGCTGTGAGATAACAGGACTGTCCTCTGTGGAAGTTGAAGGCGGCACCACATAAGTTGGGGAGGGACTTCAATTTCCAGGCATTCTTCTTCCAGGTCTCTGGCTCACTGAATAATCTACATATTGTATTCTGAAACATCCCCTTCTGAAAAAGGAATGAAAGTGGGCAGTAGGTTTTTGTACTGTGTATCAAGTATTGTAGCACAGATGTTCTCTTTGGACAATACAATGTTTTGTTACAGCCTTGTATTATTAACCCAGTGAAAGATTAAGCTCTGAACCAAATTATGCACATCTTCATTTACAACTGCAAAGCTTTCAGCCACCATTTTTAAATGGTCCTGTAGCAGATGCAACAGCAGGATAGCATGGCCCATCGTACTGTCCTCTTAGCTGACTTTCCATGTGAAAACCTCAAAAGGAAGTAGCCTTTCTATCAGGCACTTGACTAGGACACATTTGTCCATCACAATGGATAGTTTTTCATAGTCGTATCCCCGCCTCTTTCAATGATATGCTCGTTGATTGATTTGTACTGCTCAAACAGATGTTGCAACATGTAATAGGTCGAGTTCCAACGTATTGGCACCTCCTGTATGAGTGCTTTAATTGGTACTCTGGTATCAAACTGAATGATCCTCAACTGCTTCCAGACTTTAAAAGAATGGCTGTAATGAGTGCAGATGTCTATGTCTTTGCAACAGTATGGGCTTTCTCCATGGTGAACATGCCACCAAACGCCCTTAAAACTTTCTTCAGCTCAGAGACCTATATATATACCTGTTGCCTAACTCCCACAAAAGAGATCCAATGTGCAGTGATAAACTTAATCAGTGGCTTGACAACTGGTCCATATTTCTTTTGTCAGGTGGATAGTATGAACAGTGCGTTTTAGTTTCGCGGCTGCCACACTCTGGAACACTCTTCCGCTGGCGCTGAGGGGCTCACAAGATCTTACCTCTTTTAAAAAGAACCTCAAAACCTTTCTGTTCCCTAAAACTTAGGTAGTGACAGTTCGCCAGCAGGATAGTTGCAGTCTCAGCGCCAGGATACCCTTGGGGTGGCAGCCGCGCTTAATAAGTAAATAAATAAATAAATAAATAAATAAATAAATAAATAAATAAACAGCACTCTGCTACAACTTTTGCCCGACCAATTGCAGCACACTATATTGGAGCACTCGATCAGCAACTCTGTCAAAATAGGACCGGCTGGGAACTTTCCTTTTTGGGTAGATGGCCACGACAAATTCTAAAAACCCGCTCCTTCCACAAAAGAACGTTTTATCCAGCTTCTCTTTGTACAAATGTGATGTTGGGAGGTTGCATTTGTAGGGACCCCCCCTGCCTCAATATGCTGGTAATAGCAGCCGGGATTCTTTTTTCTTTTGTGGTGCCACTGACGCAGGCAACTTCCAGAAAGAACCATGAGGTGGTAGACTTAATGTTTGTCTTGGGGCAGTCACTGTGTGTTGTTGCTGTGATATCTCAATCTGACTCTTGTGTCATTGCGATGTTGCTGAGGCGATTGATACTGGTACAGTGATGGGGACAGAGCTGCTTTGCATAAAGAGCATTTTACCCTCTTCTTCTTCATCTCCTTCACCTCCCACTGTGATCGGAGATGATTCCCCTCTTTTGTCACAACCACCACCAGTTTAAGCAATTTCTTTAAGGTGCGCCTCCCCCCAGATTGCATGGTGTTTTTTCATATGGAATGATTGGCCTCCAGTACCATAGTGTGAACTATGTTTCCTTCAATGAACACTTGTGTTGCAAATGGAGCATATTGCAATATTATCCTTCTGCTTGCTAATCGTAAACAAATCCCAACCTAAGGACATGAACTTTTTCAGTGGGCCATTGGTGCCAGTCGCCAAAGAAGTGGAGGCAGGCAAGTGTGTGTACGATTGGCTCTCTGCAGTGTGTACTTTTACTGAGCTAGTAGTGAATGCAGGTCTCAGCAGGGGCCTTACAAATATGGATGCTTGCTGTTGTGGTTGTGCCACATGCCTTGGAGTAGGTTGAAGAGGAAGAGTATTGTCTGTCTCCTCTTGGCCAGTTTTCACAATGACTGTCTTGTCATCCTCATCCCCTTCCATAATTGTAAGGCTTTTAGTAACTTTCCTTTTCATGAGCCTCTCCTGGTGTGTCTCAGACTTGGCTGCTTCCAGATCATCAGAAACGAGGTGTGGAGAAGATGGTGGAGGTGGAGTACCCTTCCTTTTTCTTGCTGGAGATCTGGAAGCCAATGGTACTAAAATAGGAGATTCTTGCTCAGCAGGAAGCTCAACACCCTGTTCTGCTCCCACTTCAACTTGCTGCAGCCGTTGTCCACTGTGCTCAGTTTCCTGCAACGATTGGGTCTACTTTACAAAAGAGACAAATCCAATTAAATGTCACTGATCGCCAGCGTGACAATGATTGCAGTGGATGCCTCATTGAGAGACGGGGGTTTGAGCTTAGGTTGGGGTGGTGCCGTCGATGCAGAAATGCTGTTCCCAACTTGCTCCAAGGAAACCGGTGCTGCAGGCACAAGTTTACGGATCAAGGTGAGGGCTGGCACACCAGTGGTGGAAAGCTGCGACTTCTCACTGCCCACTTTCTTGGTGTCATCTTTCTTCGAGGGCCATCTTAAAGTGTCAGTTGTCAGTGGCACTTAGCTGCATAAGCTGAAGAGATTTGAGGACGCACGTCACGTGTTGTGTGGTCATGTCACTATGTACAGACCTTCTGTCTGGCAGTAGTCTGGGTGATGTCTTATGTGCACCTTAAAGCAAATAAGCAAGAAAAAAATATTTAGTGAAACATGGTATTTGTTAGATATGGGGGTCTCTAGTTGGCAATGGTTTGCACCTTTGTCCAAGTAGGGACCCTTCTTCCTAGACAGGATAAGGGGATACGGTACTGAGATAACCCCTGTTTGCCCCCTTGGTAGCTTTGCATGAGCAGTCAGGCTTATCTCAGAGGCACTGTGTAAAGCATTTGCACATAAATCACAGTAACACAGTGAAAACACTACAAAAGGACATTACCCCAGTTTAGAGAAATATCCAATGCTTTCTATATTCAAAACCAGACCAAAACTATGATAATCCACCATACAGTACTTAAAAATATGAAATTTGCAAGAATAACCTTAAAAAGGCAGTTCCTTTAAGTCCGGAGCTCCATCCGGTGCTACCGCGGTGCTGAATACAACAGAATCCATAGTTCCGTCGGTTATGGTGTTGGCAGACTCGTAAACAGTACCTTTTACTTTACAGGTCACGTGCCAGCAGCAGCTCAATGGCTGTGGCAGTCGTCGCTTTCGGTGAGACCAGGTTTGCGGTGTGAGATGCAGTGGTGCCCTCTGCGTTGCCTTCAGGACACGGAGCCAGCAACAGAGTCAGCTGCTTTCCCACTCTGTGGCAACTGAAACCATGGTTCTAGAGGCGGTACCCAGAGGTAGGTGAAGTCTTTGCTGTCCCTGAGACTGCATGAACAAGAGGCAAGCTCTGTTTCAAGCCCTTGGAGATACTCTGCAAAAGTAAAGAAAGTTCAGTCCAGGCATTTCACTACTCAAGGCAGAAGGAGAAACTGCAGGCCAACCCCACAAAGCAACAACACAGCAGCGGGGCAGTACTCCTAGCAGTTCTACCAGCTTTCTGGCAGGAGGTGGAGACCACATTCAGGTGCAAGTAAATTTCCCCCACTACTCTAAATGCAGTCCAGCCCATATTCATCCAGGAAAGGCAGGACACACCTCACCCCCTGTGGCTTTCTGAAGAGAATGCACAGCTCCTGTCACTCCAAAGCCAGACAGTCAATCCACAAAGCCAGCAGAGGCACACAGGATGGCTAAGCAAGAAAATACTTTCTAAATGAACAAACAAATCATCTTTACTAAAAGATGCATTTTTATATTCTAAGATGTGAACTTCCATTCTATCCTATGGGACTGATAGCCTTTTCATAGTGAAAAACGAAATACACTGTAATTCACTACCAGGACATGTCACACACACCAGTACATATTGTACCTTACCTTTAATATACACAGCACCCTGCCCACAGGGGTACCATGGGCCCATCTTAGGGGTGGCGTACATGTAAGAAAAGGGAAGAGTAGGGCCTGGCAAGTGGGTGCACTGACCAGGTTGAAATGGCAGTTACAAACTGAGCACTGACACTGCAGTGGCAGGTCTGAGAACCCTCTACAGCGCAGCTTGTGTGGGGGGCACAACCAGTGCTGCAAGCCCACTAGCAGCATTTGATTTACAGGCCCTGGCACCCTCAGTTCACTTTACTAGGGACTTACTTGTAAATTAAATATGCCAATCATGGAAACCGCCAATCCATAAAACGATTTACAATAGGAGCACTTGCACTTTAACACTGAACAGCAGTGAGAAAGTGCACAGAGACACTTAACCAGCAAAAACAGAGTCAAAACCGGGAGGTCAGAAAGCAAAAAGACAGCGGAAACACGCCAAAAGATGCCAGGTCTAACAGTATTGTTGCCGATTGAATCCAGTACAGACTAAAACAATATAATTTAGTGTGGTTATCCTACATAATTATTAACAATAGTGTATCCATTCCAAAGTCAAACTACACCAACATAAAATAAATATTTCATTTACAATCAGCATAACAAACATACAGATATAAGTGTCTGCTTTATGTGCATCTGAGCCAGGGAATAAAGTAAAGTAAAGTCCACATTTGTAAAGCGCACAATCACCCGTAAGGGTCTCTAGGCGCTGGGGGCCGTCGGGAAGATTAAGCGAGCTATTGCCCAGAGTCACATGGTGCTGGGCTAACCTGCCGCCGGAGCCGGGGATCGAACCGTGGTCCCCAGATTCCAGCGTCAGTCGCCCTGGCCGTGGCGCCACACCTCTCTATGGCAATCAGGCAGGTCCAGGGGGAAATTGAATAATCATTAAAACAAAGGAATGATGGTGTGTGTGCACCAGTGGCAGGCAGGGGATCCAGGTGAAAATAGAATAATACTTAAAAAAATCTATGTTGTTGTGCAGCTCTACACCTGTGGCAGGCAGGGGGTGGATGGATGGTGGGAAAATGTAAAAAAAATAATAATAAAAACATTAACAATTTTTAAATGAAAATAATTAAATTAAAAACTAAAATAAATAAAAAAATAATTGCTGGTTTACTGCAGGTCTACAAGAAGCACTTTAGGAGGCAAGAAGGTGCAAGTAAAAACTGTATATAATATAAAACACTGTTCATATTAATCATAATATACATATAATAACAACAATCATCGAACTTTATTAAACTAATAACAGGAAAAGTAAACATTTGGACACAAAAAAAAAGACCTAGCCTTCGCTTATCATTCTCCCTAAAAAATAGCTTTGAAGGAAAACTGGAAAAAAGCAAACTAAAGGTGGTTGTACAAAATGAGCAATGACCACATGGTCAACCAAAAACAGCAAGCAAGGAGGCATCGGCAGTGGCCACAACAAAGAACACATGTGGCCCTACAAAAAAGGCACACTGACTATCTACACGAAATGGCCACCACCCACATTGTCAAATAACAAGCAAGGGGGTATGGACAGCAAAGAAGTACACATGCAGGCCTATGGCAAAAGCACACTAGCTGGCTGCACAAAATGCCTGCTGGCCACATGGTCAAGCAACAACAAGAAGCAAGGGGGTATACCCACAACGAAGAATAAATGCAGGCCTATGGCCAAAGCACAGTGATTGGGCTACCCAAAATGGTTGCCGGCCACATGGTCAAACAACAAGCAAGAAGGCCTGGAAAACAAAGAACACATGCAGGCCTATGAACACCAACTACACAAAATATCCCTTGGCCACATGGCATGGAGAAAAAAGACAAAAATGAACTGAGCTAACTCAGAGTATTATTCAAATCCCAGCTCAATGATTAGTATCTCTAGAAATGAGTTAAAATCTAGGGGCCTTCTGAACCTAGCAGAAGTGAGAGCTTCAGGGGAGGTTGCGAAACCCTGTGTGTTGAAACATCAGTTAACACTTACCTCTGGAGAGATGGAGCCATACCTGTCCTTTGTTACAAGTGGATTTGATAGAAGGCTGCTTTTTAGATTCAGGTTAGGATCCATTCACAGACTATTGTCATTTCCTACAATGAATGTCTGGTCGCATAATTTACCAGCCTGCCTGTGTGATTCTCAATCAACTCAGACAACATTACACGCAATGTTTTTCTGTAAATGTTATGCGACACAAAGAAAAGCACTACTTGTACCTGTATTAAGGGAGTTTTGTCAAAGACAGTGTCGCATTGCACTAATTCGTTTGCAATGCCTTGAAAAGGTACACATTGCCTGGAGGATTACTGTGTACATTAAAAGAGTGCTTCGAATCAGGAAAATATTGTGACAGGATAGTAAGGAGCAGAGGAGGTTGGGCGATGAACGGTGATATGTGATACGGGTATTAATTCTTCATATTCAAAATCGTCTTTTTGAATGAATCTCATAATTGATCTGATCATGTCTTAGTCTGTATTTTATTGCTGGCACAAGAGTTTTAGTAATGTTTTATTAAATGGAAATTTTATAAATACAGAGAAATTGAATTGTCATGTACTAGTTTTAAATATTTGCACCTGTAACTGTTTTTTTTTTGCCTTTATGATTGTTTTTCTACAATCGAATAAAACTTATTTTGATTGATTGAACTGAGCTATAAAAAATTGTGCTACAAGAACACACATCCTCCCAAGACATCAAATATTACCGTACCTATAAACTTTTTGCTGCAAAAGTGTGAAATACCCCCCCAAAACAGATTTTTAATTTAATCCAATGTTATCCCTGTCCTAAATGATGTTTTAAAACAATGTATACCACAGAAAAAGTTGTTCATGCACCCATTACTAGTACTGGCCTCACTGACTTTATAGGTCGTGAGCAGACTAGGACACATAGTTAAATAAATTGCAAATGTATTAAACAAACATGGAAGGAACTGTACAACTTTTTCCTTTACAATAAAATCAAAATCAAATGCAAAACATTAACTAGGCCCCTACTGAAACTGCAGGCCACACACTTTTTTTAAAATAAAAAAATACAAATAAATACTGGTGGATTCCCTCTATCAAAGAAACACCACCCTTATGCAACAGTTGTTTAACTTACCTGTGATATCGCAAAATAAGTTCTTAAATCCAATGGTATGTATGAAGCAGACAAAGCTCCAAATCCAAATGAAATGTGACTGGGAGATGGACAAAGCACTGGGAGGAGCCTGCTGGCTCGGAATATTGATGTAGGAGTCTCTGGGACACTTACTTGTTAATGGAAAAGAAAAGGAAAAAAAAGACTTCTTGCACAAAAAAATCACAAATGTATACCTGTTGCCCTTCTTCATGAAACAGACGCTGTCATGGCTGGAAACCATGCTAGCAGCTGCCAAATCTCGCACGCACTCAATAGTAGCCATCAAGTCTCGTGGCACACTCCAGTGCACGCTAAAACAAGCCTTGCATGTGCCAAAACAAGTCTCGCTCATGTCAACAAAGAAAAAGAATCTGCCAGATTGCGGAATTTAGTGGGAATTCCTCATTACACACAGAGTGCGAAGTTTCCAAATTAGTATGGAGACACTTTGGGGTCCCTGGTTCAACAGATGCAGGTCCAGCCCTTCTCAAACAGGCAAGAGAGTGGTAGCAGAAAAGGAAGTATTTATAAAACGTGGATGCCCTAAAAAGTGGGACAAGAAATGGAACAAATGGAATTTTTACAGTGGAAATGTATGCATACCCCCAATGGTGGAACTGAAACTGCTTAGAGGTGGGAACAGAGATATAACCACTTTGTAATTGTGACTTGTTAACCCCTGGTCTTTGTGAGAAATACTGGATAATTGCAATGAACTTTGAACTGTACTGTGTATATGATTGCTATTAAACTTAATAAACAGATTTAAAATAAAACAGGCAAGAGAGCAGCAGGGCAGCAGTCCAGCAGAGTAGCAGTTTTTTCAGCAGCATAGAGGCCCTTCTTCCTGGCAGAGTATCCACAGATCCAGAAGTGTACAGAAGAGGTGATGTCTGAGGTCCAATATGTATACCTGTTGCCCTGCCTCTGGAAGGGGGGTGAGGCTTCTAGAGTTTTCCCTTTGAAGTCTCCAAGCATCCTACCTTCCCTGTCCTGACTCCAAACTAACTACAGGGAGTATGCAGCCGTTTGCATGGAGGCTGGACATAGCCTATTCAAGTGTAAGTAGGCTGTGCCCAGCACTGCCTTCCCATCCTGCCAGTCATGACCCATCCAGGCACTCCTAAGCTCTCTATTGTGTGTGGATATCTAGGAGGAACACACAAAGCCCAACAGTCAGGTACAAACCTGCATGTTATCCAGAGGCAGGCCACAGGACATAAATAGCTATGATAAGAAAATGCCAAATTTCTAAGAGGGATATTTTCAAAAAATGTAAAATCAGACTTTACCATAAGGAGTGATTTTTCATTACAATTCCAAAGACACCAAATATAAACTGGTTACTGGTTCCCTTTTGAAACTTACCGCGTATTAAATGTAATAAGGCAACTCTAATGTTATTCTATGGGAGAGGTAGGCCTTGCAGTAGTGAAAAAACAAATGTAAGAGTTTTTCACTACCAGGACATGTAAAACTTCAAATTACGTGACCTACTTTTTGAATGCACTGCACCCTGCCGTCTGGGCTTTCCAGGGCCTGTCCTAGGAATAACATATATGTACTAAAAAGGAAGATTTGGACCCGGCCAAAAGTTTATTTTGCCAGGTTGAATTGACACTTTAAAACTGCACACACAGGCATGAGACATGTTTTTATTATTTTTGTATTTATTGAGTGGATTGCAACAAAAAAGAGAAACAATTCAATTGCACAATACCACTTAGATCAATGAAACAATCAATTCCTGCATACATAAGTAAAACAAAAGTGTGATGGTAATAAAGTGCTAAAAGTGCATCAGGAGATATCAAAGAAAGACTCAGCAGCTTATGTCCAAACTGGTAATCAGTTCATAATTATAATGATAAAGTGCTAGTGCAATCGGTCTAAGGAGCTATCCTTGCCGAATCGAAAAATCCATCAAAAAGTACAATATCAATACAGTGCTAAAATTGAAAGACCCGAAATACTGTTGACATAAGAATCATCAAACATATAATCAATAAAACCACCTGTTCATGAATACATCAATAAAGTTCTACTGCTATAGAAATAAAGTGTTAAAAGTAGAAGTCAGGCAATATATCGATAGCAGCAACTTATTTATACTCTGAAATAAAGTGCAAATGATCAAATACCACTTAGATAATCTACTTTCATAACACATTGACGGTGTAAATGACTATGAACATTTAAAAATGCATTATTGAAAAACCCTGACCAGATTGCTAGAAATCTTCCAAGTGACCCTATCCACTTGGCATATGCTTCCTCCCATTTATATATGGCTTAACTATCTTTTCTTGTCATTGCTTAATCAACTGTATCTTATTAGACTTCCAATTTTGTAAATATTAGAGACCTAGCCACTGCAATAGCTATTGAACAGAAATATTGTTGGTATTTAGACAAAGGTTGGACCTCTATTGAACATCCAAAAAGAGCTAATTTGATAGTAGGAATAATGTGGACTGATAAAGCTAGACATTGATTAAGCCTTGAAAAAACATCAGACCGGAATTGATATAGATCGGGACAGTAGAAAAAAATATGGTTACAGGACCCAATCTCTGGGTTCCCACATCTAAAACAAAACTCCGAAGAGGCCGGAAAAAATCTATTCAGTCTTTGAGGTGTATAATAAGTTAGCCATCTTGTCAAATAGGCCATTCTTTTATAGTTTGCAGCTCTAAACGCTTTATGGCTTACTTCACATAGAGAATGCCATTCCTTTTGCTGACACTACAGCTGGTTTCCTTCAATAGTTTAGGAAAAAAGTTATTGAGCACTTTCTGCAGACCCGGCTGGATTAGGCAAGAATACCAATTGCCTACTCCACATAGGCCCTATCCATATAGTTGGTTTAATATATTTAAAACTTCATTGTTAGTCACAACATAATTTGCTTTTAAGAAGCTCGAAATTTGATTAACACTAAATTCCAAAGCTGGAAACCTAGGGCCCAGCTGCTGGTACAAAATCTTAATGGTAATCAAAAAGTCACCCAAATACTCAAAACCCACCTCTTGCCATAATTGCAAAGACCTCCGAGAAATCTGCAAACCAAAGGGCTGACACTCACTAATTTTTTTAATATAGATAGTATCTAGGAATTTTATGTAGATTAAAAAAACTTGTATGTGACAAGCAAGGTCAGCTAATGCCTTGTATCTCGATCTTTTAGGGAGTTACAGAAAATGTAGAAAAATGGGTAATTGGATTGCACTCTCTTGCACCACATGTTTTAATAAGAAATTCTCAAATTTTGATGCTGCCAATTGGAGTTGAACCAATAAATTCAATAAAGCAGCCTGGTAATAAAGCTCAAGATTGGAGGGGGTGAGTCCCCGTGAGACCTATTTAATTGTAAAATTCCTAAGGAGGTTCTAGGCGGTTTCTGTGCCCATATACAATTCCGAATTAATGCATGTACTTTCAAGGAACATGATTCAGGAATTTTAATTGGAAGATGAATAAATACAAATACAAATAATGGCAAGATAGACATTTTGACCAATGATACATGGCCTATTAAAGTTAAAGGAAGAAGAGACCATCTATCTAATAGCCTCTTAGTTTTTTCCAGGGTGTTTCCATAATTTAGGCTAAAAAGATGAACATAATGACAATTTACATATAAACCTAAATACCTAATAGGATTAGATGAATTCTGCTGAGGGAAAAAAGGCAGTGACACTGATGGGGCATTGAACCAAAGCACCTCCGTCTTTGCTTGATTTAGTCTATACCCACCTATTTGTGGAAACTCTTCTACTTCCTTGACTTCATTTAAGATATTAGATGGTTCTGCTGATAAATATAAAATAACGTCATCTGCAACTTATTTCATTTTTTACATAGCCGCTATTGGAGGCATTATCTGGAGATTATTGCGGATTTTGATTGCCAAGGGCTCTATAAAAAGTGCAAATAAAAGGGGGGACAGTGGGTACCCCTGTCTAGTCCGTCCTCGAATCTTGACTATACCCTCCGAATCTCTTAATCCGCATTCTCGCCTCTGAACCTGAGTACACAGCTTTTATTATTTTGATCTGATGTTTAGACAAGCCGAACTTAGATTGTATAAAAAACAAAGCCTGCCAGTCAACAAGGTCAAATGCTTTGTCTGCATCAAGCATTAAAATTTCTGCCTTAACCTTGTTGACTGACAGGTAATCGATGGCTTGTGTCAAAATGTATTAGAGACCATAGATCTATTCTGAATAAAACCTGACTGATCTATATGAACCACCTGTTGTGCAACCGGAGTCAACTTTACTTCCCAAATGTTCATAACAATTTTATCGTCTATATTTAAAAGTCTTATAGGTTGGTAGGAACCAGCAGCGGTGTGATCTTTATCTTTCTTAAGAAAGCAGACCACAACCGCTTCCTTAAAATTTTTTGATATTCGTTCACCATTTTTTTTAAATCTAATTGTATAATTTAGTAAGAAAAGGTAAAAGCAAATGTTCAAAAATCCTGAAAACTTCAACAGGAATACCATCATTACCTGGGGCTTTCACATTGGCTATAGATTTCAATACATTACTGATTTCATCTTGTAAAATAGATTTATCAAGAGAATCCTGTTCGGTCTTAGAAATAGAAGACATATCTGAAGATACAAAATAGTTTATCAGTGGTGCTTGAGTAATTTCCTACTTCTCCTCATATATCATTTTAAAATGCTGTGAAAAAAACCCTGCAATTCCCTCTTTGGAATCTACAATTGTATCCAAGACTGGGTCTCTAATCCGAGTAATTGTATTTTGACTATTCGGAGTTTTTGTTAACCAGGCCAGATAGCGTCTTATATGTTGACTCTCTTCATAAATTGTTTATAGAACTTGCTCCCCTTGATTACCTAAAGATAAAAAAAATTGCCTGAGATTATTTTTAGCCTCTGCTAGATCTTGAAGGAGACCAGTCTTTTGAGATTCAGACCTAACCATCTTTAAATTAGCTGTAATTTTTTCAACCTCATTCTGTAGGGAAAGCATCTCCTGAGAGCGTTGTTTCCGCAGCGCTGATGTATATGCTATTACCTGCCCTCTAAAGGCTGTTTAAAAGCTTCCCACACAGAAAAGTTAGATGCTGTGTTCTCATTGATTAAAAAAATGCTTAATAAAAGACTGCATTTCAGTAATCCACTCCACATCTTTGAGAAGAGATTTATCGAAGCACCAGCGCCTAGTATTTCGAAGCTGTGTTCCCTTCATATGAATTTTAATAGAAATGGCTGAATGATCAGAAAAGGCATTGGAGATAATCTCCGCCTCATTTTTGGATAACAGATTATCAATCCCCAAAAATATTTTTGAGATGCGGTCTTCTATCTGAAAGAATTGCATAATCTGAGTGCCCAGGATGACTTTGATGCCATGGATCCAGCAAAGCAAAATCCTTTTTCATCATATTAATCAGCTTGTTTGATTTGGGTTTTAGTTGTTTCTTAGTTGTATTAGAAGTATATAGGCGAATATCTTGAATGAAGATGAAATCACCCCCCAAATTATAGAGCCTCAGAGACTGCCAATAGATCATAAATTTGCAGTAAAGCAGAGATGTCATCAAATATAGGCCCATAATAGTTCAAGAGATCAAATACTACCCCATTACGGTTAACTTGCACATAAATCCAGTAGCCTTGAACATTGTGACTAACTTTTAATATTTGACAATTGCAGTTATTAGAAAATATAATAGCCACCCCACAAACTGATGAGTTAGCAGAGGCAAAATAGGCTTGGTTATACCCCTTTGGAAGAATCAGTTTAGGTGTATCAGATCTAAAATGAGGTTCCTGGATAAGCAGCACTTATGGGGATGAAAAAAAACAACCAAGTTAACATTGCCCTTGCTTTTCTTAAATTCAACCAGCCATTCACATTGCACAAAATTGTTTTGAGGCTATCCATTCAAAAATAGAAATGACAGCTTTCATCACACCAAAAATGCATAGAATTAGAAATTTGAAAAGAAAAAACCCACTTATGTATGCAGTCCAAAAACAATCCACTTATTTTTTCCCTGCTACCCCAAACCCAACCGCCCCCTAGCCACCTCAAAACCCTACATGGCGGGCATCCCCCTAGTAACATGCCACATGTAACCCCTAACTGATGTATGCCATGGAATTGCATCCTCATCTGTCAGAATCGGGTCCCCACCACCATCCCCAACCCCACCTTTCTTGAGAAAAAACAAAGAGAAAAAAATGAAATAGCAGGAATAATTCCTGCCTATATATAACTCTAATTTCGAATTGTTTTTAAAAAGTCCTGTACTTTTGAAAGAACATTAAAGATCTTAAGTTGTCCCTTCAATCAATCAATCAATCAGAGCATTTGTATAGCGCACTACTCACCCGGAGGGTCTCAAGGCGCTGGGGGGACGGGGTCCGCTACTGCTCGAACAGCCAGGTCTTGAGCTGCTTCCTGAAGGCGAGGTGGTCCTGGGTCAGGCGGAGGTGGGTCGGAAGGGAGTTCCAAGTCTTGGCGGCCAGGTAGGAGAAGGATCTTCCTCCTGTGGTGGCTCTTCGGATGCGGGGGACGGCTGCGAGGGCGTGGCTGGTCGATCGAAGCTGGCGTTTGGGAGCGTAGAAGTTGAGGCGGCTGTTGAGGTATCCTGGTCCTTGGTTGTGTAGGGCTTTGTGTGCGTGGGTGAGGAGCCGGAAGGTGATTCTCTTGTTGACCGGGAGCCAGTGCAGGTCTCTCAGGTGTCCGGAGATGTGGCTGCGGCGGGGGATGTCCAGGATGAGTCGTGCTGAGGTGTTCTGGATCCGCTGGAGTCTCTTCTGGAGTTTGGCGGTGGTTCCGGCGTAGAGGGAGTTGCCGTAGTCCAGACGGCTGGTGACGAGGGCCTGGGTGACCGTCTTCCTGGTCTCGGTGGGGATCCACTGGAAGATCTTACGTAGCATGCGAAGGATGTTGAAGCACGACGAGGAGACGGCGTTGACTTGTCTGGTCATGGAGAGGGAGGAGTCCAGGATGAAGCCCAGGTTGCGTGCGTGGTCAGTTGGTTTGGGTGCGCTGCCCAGGGCGGGGGGCCACCAGGAGTCGTCCCAGGCGGAGGGTGAGGATCCCAGGATGAGGACTTCCGTCTTGTCCGAGTTCAGTTTCAGGCGGCTGTTCGACATCCATTTGGCAACGTCTGTCATCCCTTCGTGCAGGTTGGCTCTGGCGGTGGCGGGGTCGTTGGTGAGGGAGAGGATCAGCTGGGTGTCGTCGGCGTAGGAGATGATGTTCAGGTTGTGCTGGCGTGCGATGGCTGCGAGGGGGCTCATGTAGACGTTGAAGAGTGTTGGGCTGAGCGAGGAGCCTTGAGGAACGCCGCAGATGACTTCGGTGGCCTCCGATCTGAACGGGGGGAGGCGGACTCTCTGTGTCCTTCAGGCGAGGAAGGAGGTGATCCACTCCAGTGCCTTTTCCTGGATTCCGACGTTGCTGAGGCGCTGTACTAGGGTACGGTGGCAGACAGTGTCGAAGGCCGCGGAGAGGTCCAGGAGGATGAGGGCCGCTGTTTCTCCGTTGTCGAGCAGGGCTCGGATGTCATCGGTAGCTGCGATCAGGGCGGTCTCGGTGCTGTGGTTGGCCCGGAAGCCAGACTGCGAGATGTCGAGGGATCCGTTCGTCTCGAGGAAGGCGGCCAGTTGCTTGTTGACGGTCTTCTCGATGACTTTTGCCGGAAACGGGAGCAGCTAGATGGGGCGGTAGTTCTTGAGGTCGGTAGGGTCTGCTGATGGTTTCTTGAGTAGAGCGCTGAGTTCGGCGTGCTTCCAGCTCTCCGGAAGGTGGCGATGTCGAAGGAGGTGTTGATGATGTCCCGCAGGTGGGGTGCGATGACCGCGTCGGCCTTGTTGAAGACGTGGTGAGGGCAGGGGTCTGTCGGAGATCCGGAGTGGATGGAGTTCATCGTGCGGATGGTGTCTTCGGTGCTGATCGGGGCCCAGGCGCGGAGGGTGGTGGTGGGGGGCGGTGGTTCGGTCGTGGCGTGCGTCGGTTGAGTGCTGAAGCTGTTGTGTATGTCCGCGATCTTGTTGTGGAAGTAGGAGGCGAGGGAGTTGCAGAGGTCTTGCGAAGGGGTGATGTCGTTGTTTCCGGCGTTGTGGTTGGAGAGCTCTTTCACGATGTTGAAGAGTTCCTTGCTGTTGTGTGCGTTGTTGTCCAGTCGTTCCTTGAATGCGGTTTTCTTGGTGGCGTGGATCAGCTGGTGGTGTTTTCGGGTGGCGAGCTTGAGGGCAGTCATGTTGTCCGGTGTTGGGTCTCTGCGCCAGGTTTTCTCGAGTGCTCTGCAGTTCTTCTTGGAGCTCTTGAGTTCGTCGTTAAACCATGGGGCTTTCTTGCTGCCGGGTCTGCTCGGCGGGGTCTTCAGCGGGGCGAGGTCGTCTGCGCAGTCGCTGATCCATTTTGTGAGGTTGGAGGCTGCTTGGCTGGGGTTCGTTGTGCTGGTGGGAGGGTTCTTGCTCAGGGAAGTAGTGAGCTGGTCTGCAGTGATCTTGTTCCAGCTTCTGCGGGGAGCCTGTTGCTGGTGATGGTGGAGCGTGGTCCTTCTGTAGCTGAAGTGGACGCAGCTGCGGTCCGTCCATTGGAGTCCCGTGGCGTGGCTGAAGGCGATGTCCTTGCTGGAAGAGAAGATCGGGTCGAGTGTGTGTCCGGCGTAGTGGGTGGGGGTGGTCACCAGTTGCTTGAGTCCGAGGTTGGCGAGGTTGTCCAGCAGGGTGGTGGTGTTGCGGTCGTTGTTGTTCTCCAGGTGGAAGTTGAGGTCCCCGAGGAGGATGTAGTCAGCGGAGGGGAGGGCGAGCGGGCTGACGAAGTCGGCGATGTCCTCGCTGAATTGTGTGCGTGGTCCCGGGGGTCTGTAGATGAGGGTGCCTCTGAGGGTGGTCTTGGGGTTGACGTGGATCAGGAAGTGCAGGTGTTCGGCGGGTGCGAGGTTGTCGTCAGTGTTGGTCGTGATGCGGATGGTGTTCCTGTGGATGATGGCGATGCCTCCTCCTGTCTGGTTGACGCGGTCCCTCCGGATGATCTTGTAGCCGTCCGGGATGGCGATGGCGATGTCTGGCGCTGAGGAGGCATTCATCCAGGTTTCCGTGAGGAAGGCGGCGTCTGGGTCCGTGGTGTCGAGCAGGTTCCAGAGCTCGATGGCGTGTCTGTGGACGGAGCGGGTGTTGAGCAGGATGCACTTCAGGTGGGTGCTGCTGGAGTTCGGCTTGGTGGGTGCTGGTGTAGCGTGGGTCCGGTTGCAGGTGAACTTGCAGGAGTGGCAGCTGAAGGGTCCGTGGGTGCGTCTCGGTGTGGCTCGGTAGCAGCCCGGGGTTCGGCCGGTGTTGAGTGCGTTGAGTTCGGTGGAGTCGTAGGTTCGTCGGGTCGGCTTCCGGCGGTGGGGGCCAGGGGTCCTGGCACTGGGCGCGGTCCAGGCGCGGACGGGCGCAGACGGGCTTACCTTTGGCGCACCTTCGGCGCTCATTCGGTGCTCCCGCTGCGCGCGTCCGCTGCGCGGTCGCTCTGGGGGCGTCATAAGAAGGGGGACGGGAGGGCGGGTCTGCTGGGCTGGGCGAGCGTCAGGGCCAATGGGCCGGTGGTGGGCGGGGCCGCAGGGGGCCAGCGGCGGGAAGAGTGGCGAGCGGGCGGCTCAGCTGTGGCTGGGCCGCTCGGGGGTGCTGGGGGGGCGACGGTGGCAGCAGGCAGGCAGGAGGCTGGCAAGGAGGCTGGCAATCAAGATCAGCGGGCGAGGGAGCAAGGGGGTGACCCGGCCTCGAGAGGCACAGCACCTTCCAAAGCACCTTCAATTTAGAAGACTGAACCAAGGAGGCCTGTGCTCCGATTGATCTAAATTCAAAAGTAAGCAATTGAAACACCTTTCTCCACCTAGCTGAAGTCACAGAAAGATCAGAAAATATCTTCAAAGAGGCATTTTGCAAAATAATGAACGTTTTCTGCTGCATCGCTCTAGTGAGGAACTGTTCCTTAATCCGGAAATCGGAGAAGTTGACCAGAAGAGTTCGAGGATATTTGGCCCCAGGTGTCTGATGAAAAGGTACTCGATCAGCCCGCATGATTGTCTAATCCTCAGGACCAGATGGTAAAACGTGATCTTTAATCAACATACTGAGAAGATGAAGAACTGGTTGTAAATAACCCTGGGATTCACTCCCTTTCGGAATTCCCTTAAATCGCAGATTGGAGCGTCTTGCATGATTCGCCAAAGAGTCTCATTTTAGCTCCAGTTCTGTGATTTTTGCAAATTCAGGTGTCGTACGGGATTGCATAAGTGCCAATTTGTCCTCGATGTCAGAGATTCTTTGCTTCGCTGCCTGTAGCTGATTTGGCAATACCAATAAGGTCTGTTTTATTAGGTCCGTATCCAAAGCGTGCTATACTTTAAGCCCACGGATCTCCACCAGAATTGTATCCAGCATTTCTTTCAAAGCGTCTAGCAGGAGCTCCTGAGCCACGCAAGGATTTTTAATCAACAATACTTTTGAGTGGATAATCAGTTCAGGAGCAACCATCGCTTGTACGCTGAGGCTGGTGCTTTCATCATGGGAGGGAACAAAGGAAGCTTCGTCTGAAGCTCCCGGACCCCCCAAAGCAGTTGGAGGACTATAATCCTGTTTCTCTTGCACATTTCGTGCAGCGATCCCCTCGAATGTTGAATTTGCAGGCCCTTTTATTGTTGTAATCAATGGCAATACTCTCATTCTGATCTCCTCACCAGAATGTTTAGACCCAACATTTGTGACACCAAGTCTCTTCGCCTCAAATTCCTCCAATCCTCAGAAGCTTCGGGCACCACACTTTCTGCCTGGCTCCATTGCCTGAACAAAGGTTAATCAGTCCACTGGATACAGGGCAGGAGTGGTAGGCACAGCCCTCCAAACCACATTCACGCCACCATAAACTCCTTCAATGAATCAAACGCCACGGTTGAAGCGATTCAAAATGTCAGCCTTATAGAAATCTCCTCACCGCGCCACTGCAACACAGTGACTCAGTCTTACAGCAGGTCTCCCTTTTTCAGCGCCTCATTACGGAGCAGCTAAATGCCGTCGGAGCTCCAAGTACAAGCAGAGCTTCAGCCTCTGCCTGCGAAGGGTGGGCCAGAGGATCCGGTTCCGCCGTCAGCAGCAGGACATGGGGCAGCCGCTGCCAACCGCATCAGACCTGTTTAAAGGACTATTTAAGTCAGTAGCACAAAAAGTGCTGCAGGCCCACTTGTAGCATTTAATTTACAGGTTGTGGGTATATGTTGTACCACTTTGCTAGGGACGTACAAGTAAATTAAATATGGCACTTGAGTGTAAGCCAATTCTACCATATTTAGAGGCGAGAGCACAAGCACTTTAGCATTGTTTAGCAGTAGTAAAGTACATGGAGCCCAAAGAGTAACAAAAAGGAATTTAGCTTAAATAGGAGGAGTGAAGGCAAAGAGTTTGGGAATGACCCTGCCGAAATGGCCAAGTCCAATCCCCATCAAGGACAAAGTATTTTGTTCTGCTGCATAAAAACAACACAAACACAACCAGGAAAATGCAGAAAGCCAGATGTGTTGAAACAATATCATTCTCTCCATCATCCCTGCGAAAGGAAGCAAGAGGCAACCAATGAAAATTTTGAGTGAGTCAGTCCTAAATCTTGTTGTAGATCTGCTGAGGACATACTAGTCACTGTCTCAGAAGCCCAAAGAACAGTATAATAATAATAATAATAATCCACATTTGTAAAGCGCACAATCACCCGTAAGGGTCTCTAGGCGCTGGGGGCCGTCGGGAAGATTAAGCAAACTATTGCCCAGAGTCACAAGGTGCTGGGCTAACCTGCCGCCGGTGCCGGGGATCGAACCGTTACCCCCAGATTCCAGCGTCAGTCGCCCTGGCCGCGGCGCCACACCTCTTCCCTTTGGCTCCCAACAAAAGGGACTGTTCTGTTCCTACAGACATATGAACAAAACTCTTGGACTACCACATAAAACAACCAAAAGAGCTCTCACCAGCTTGAAATCTACTATCCATGGCTTATGCCCTTTGAATTCACAGCACTGTCATTGCATTCCTGTCCCTGGAGGATAAAAATGCAGCACCTGGAATAGCAAACAAACAGGACTCGTAAGGTTCTCAAGCTCCCATCAGAACGTGACATTTAGCTGCCTGTTTTGAAACTTGATCAGTCCAGGGCACACTTTTCTGAATGACTAAACCTGTGGAATTGCCATACATGTGTAAATCCTGATGAAAACAGGAATGCACAAATGCACAGAATATTTGTGATGTCTGCTGACGCCAAATTGCCCAAGGGGGATTCAGTGCCATGGATCTACAATTGTACTACCTGTGTGCCCAGCCACACTATGCACACTATTGGCTACATCCACATAACATCCTTCCACACATTGTGATTGAAACTGACATTACGCACCCAATCCCACCGCAGCCCTCATTCTGCAAATAAACATTGGGTTAACCCGCGCGGAGAGAAATTCAGTCCAAAGCACTGTAGCTGCTTGGCTAGCATTGGGGCGACAAGCCCATAAGCTCCAACTCTATGCCTCGGCCCTTCCACCATCACAATATCTGGATATATCCGTAACACAAAAACAGAGGACGCAGACAATATTGGCTGATATTGGGTTGCCCCAGACACAACGAATACTCCGCTGACTATTTTTACATACCTGCGGCTGACAATTAAAAACCTATACCTAACATTCCCTTGGGAACCTTCAACAATTTATACTCTGCAGACATTACAGAAAGTCCCCACACATGCTCCCCTTGTCACTAAACTCTATGCTGCAGCACAGCAAGAGCAACACAGGCAAACTGAAAAAGCATTGGCAAATGAAATACCGCATTAGACGCCACTATCGTAGAGGACTGGGTTGCAACTGGCGCATTATCCATAATTCTTTTTTGCAGCAAACATATAACACTTCAATGCAATTGCACGGAAAGGGTCTTCGTGAAAATGATAAATGAACACGCTACGTAACGGCGCAACAGACTTCCTGCATGTAGCGTGGGCATGCCCCACAATAAGACAATTCTGGGATGAGGTGATGAAAGCACTGAGGGATATGCTTAGAGGATTAATAACTAATACTCCGCAGTTCTGTCTACTGGGATTGTTAAAAGGTAAGTCACTGTGGCTGATATCCATTGCCCTTCTACTGGCCAAATGACGTGTTGCAATGAAATGGGGTAGCAGGAAAGCTCCCAATGTTAACCACTTTGCTGCTAGTCCTCCTCCTGTGCTTAGCCTATTTTTGGCTATTTGGGGTAGTTTGCGCTTAGGCCCCTGTAACTTTTTGACCACATAAGGTATCCATGCTAAATTTGCGTCCTACATCATAGGGATTCTAAAGGTACCCACGGTTAGTGGATTACCCTGGAGGTGACCCAAAAATTAGGCAAAATAAAGCTACATTTTGGTTTTATTCGAAAAAATGGGAAAAAAGGGCTACAGATGCAAGCGTCTATTTTTCCCCCCGAAAATTGTATCAATAAAGGGGTTGTGGGGATGAAATCACCATTTTCCCAGCTTTCAGGGACAAGCAGACTTTTGTCAGAAAACCAAAATTGTTTAAACAGTTTTGGCATTTTTCTGGGACATAGCCTATTTTTGCTATTTTTTGTGCTTTCAACCTACTCCCAGTTAACCCCTTCCATGTGCTGATGACGGCTGGGGGCCGTCATGACCACGCCTGCGATCGGAATGTCCAGCACAGGATCGGAATTCCGGTCGCGGACAAGGGGTTAATGGTAGAAATGGTTATGAAAAAAATAATGGATCCTTGAAAGCTATACATTTTAGAACAGTAGACAAAATTCTGAATTCATCAAGGTGTCATTTGTGTTGATCCTTCAAGGTTTCTTTTTAGAAACTAACAGTTGAATATAGGAAAAAGTGAAAATTAGCTGAAAAAAGCAGCCATTTGTTTAAACGTTTTCACCTGTAACTCCTTCTAATTATGACAGCTGTTTGAAAGCAATATACCGTTACATTTGCTGGACCTTTATGGTTGTGGGGATATATAGGACTTGTAGGTTCACCAAGAACCCGACGAACCCAGAGCCAATAACTGAACAGTGTCTTGCAATGGTTTTGTATTATGTACCGGGTATATAGCAATTAATTTGGGAAAATATATACATGGAAAAATAGGTATGAAAGAAACCTATGTATTTCTGAAATTGGAACAAAATATAGAGTTTAGAAACAGTAGATATTTGCACATTTCCGAAATTGTGAGTACCCATACCGGAATGAGAATTATAGGTCATTTTTCAAAATGACTTATTTTTTACACATTGTCTTTCATTTGGAAGGCAGAAATGCCTCAAAAGTCAATAGGTAATAACAGTTGCTCTACAATTCTGTGTTACCCTAAGTCTCCCGATAAAAATGGTACCTCACTTGTGTGGGTAGGCCTCGTGCCCGCTTCAGGAAATGGTTCAAAACGCAATGTGGACATGCTTTATTTTTACAGTGAAAACTGACCCTTTTTTGCAAAGTGCCTAGCTCTAGATTTTGAACCCTAGCACAGCCAGCACCTAGGGAAACCTAGGAAACCTATACATGTTTTAAAACTAGACACCCAGGGAAATCCAGGATTGGGTGACTTGACTGGCTCTCACCAGGTTATATTACCCAGAATCCCTTGCAAACCGCACAATTGTAAAAAAAAAAAAGAAACAACACATTTTCCTCACATTTCGGTGGTGGAAAGTTCTGGAATCTGTGTGGATCCACAAAATTCCAATGACCCCGCATTCCCCAAAGTCTTCCGAGAAAATTAGTACCTCACTAGTGTGGGTAGGTCAAGTGCCCGCAGCAGGAAATGGCACAAAACGCAACGTGGACACACTACATTTTCACAATGAAAACTGACCCTTTTTTTGCAAAGGGCCTAGCTGTAGATTTTGTACCCTAGCTCTGCTGGCACCTAGGGAAACCTAGCAAACGTATACATTTTTGAAAACAAGACTCCCAGGGGAATCTAGGATGGGGTGACTTGTCTGGCTCTCACCTGGTTCTGTTACCCAGAATCCCATGAAAACCTCATAATTTGTAAAACAAAAACACATTTTCCTCACATTTCTGTGGTGGAAAGTCCTGGAATCTGTGTAGATCCACAACCCAGCATTACCCCAGGTCTCCTGATAAAAATGGTACCTCGCTCACGTGGGTGGGTCAAGTACCTGCGACAGGCAAGGGCCCAAAACCTATTGAGGCAACATCAAAATTACCTATCACAAAACAACCTGGTTTTGCAAAGAGGGTCCCAAGAGATTTTGGCCCCGGGCTCAGCAGCCATCTAGGGAAACTTACCAAACCCACACATTTCTGAAAACTAAATACCCTGGTGGAGTCCAGGAAGGTGTGGCTTACATGGGTCCCCCAACATTTCCCCACCCAAAATCCCCTGCAAACCTCAAATTTTGTTGAAAAAATCAATTCTTTTTCATATTTCTGTGTGGGAAAGTTGTAGGATCAGCTGGCTGAAACCAATTTCCTACTGAACAGCGTTCCTCCAGGTCTCCCGATAAAAATGGTACTGCACATGTGTGGGTAGGCATAGTGGCTGCAACAGGAAATGGCACAAATTGTATTGTAGAGATTTCTAAATATCCTATAGCAAAACTACCTGGTTTTGGAGGGGGCATCAGTTTTTTTGGCCCCGGGCTCACAGCCATCTAGGGAAACCTACCAAACCCAAAAAACACATAAAAAAATGTAGCGCTTAGAATTGCCTGTGCTATACCTTCAATTCCTATGTTTTGGGCTCTTCGCAGTCACAGGCCTTTGCCCCAACCACATCAATGAGGTATCATTTTATTTGGGAGACTGAGAGGAACACTGTGGGGTAGGACATTTTTGCCGGCACGGTGATTCCACCCAACAATAGGTGGAAAATGTGTTTTTTTCAGCTAAATTTGAGGTTTGCAGGGCATTCTGAGTAGGGGAAACATTGGGGGATCCACGCAAGCCATACTTCGCTGGACTCCCCGGGGTGTCTAGTTTTCAGAAATGGGTGGGTTTGGTAGGTTTCCCTAGATGGCTGTGGATCCCGGGACCAAAAAGACAGATGCCCCCTATGTATCTGAAAATGACCTGGTTTTGCAAGGGGGGGTCACATGAGTTTTTGGTCCCAGGCCTGGCAGCCAGCTAGGGAAACCAACCAAACCCACACATTACTGAAAACTAGATATCCGGGGGAGTCCAGCGAGGTATGGCTTGTGAGTGTCTCCCAACGTTTTCCTATTAAGTAGATGAAAAAAAATCACTTTTTTCTCAAATATCTGTCTGGGAAAGTTCTGGAATCTACATGGATCCACAAGTTTCCTACCACCCAGCGTTCCCCCAGGTTTCTCAATAAAAATGATACCTCACTCGCGTGGGTCGGTCAAATACACGCCACAGGTAAGGGCCCAAAACGTATATAGGAGACATCAAAATGAACTGTCGCAAAACAACCTGGTTTTGCAAGGGGGGCGTCACCTGGGTTTTGGTGGCCATCTTGGGAAACTACCAAACCCATACATTTCTGAAAACTAGACACCTGGGGGAGTCCAGCGAGGTTTGGCTTGCGTGGGTCCCCCAACGTTTTCCTACCCAGACTCCCCTGCGAACCTCAAATGTAGCTGAAAAAATCACTTTTTTCTAAAATGTATGTCTGGGAAATTCGAAAATCTACGTGGATCCACATAAATCACTCCATCCTAGATTTCCCAGGGTGTCTAGTTTTAAAAAATGTATATGTTTGCTAGGTTTCCCGAGGTGCCGGCAGAGCTAGGATTCAAAATCTACAGCTAGACACTTAGCAAAAAAGGGTCAGTTTTCACTGTGAAAATGTGGTGTGTCCATGTTGAGTTTTGGGCCATTTCCTGTCGCAGGCACTAGGCCTACCCACACAAGTGAGGTACCATTTTTCTTGGAAGCATTTGGGGAACACGGGGTGGGTGGAATTTTGTGGATCTACCCAGATTACAGAACATTCCAACACAGGAATGTGAGGTAAATGTGTTTTTTAACACATTTTGAGGTTTGCAAGGGGTTCTGGGTAACAGAACCTGGTCAAAGCTAGACAAGTCACTACATCCTGGATTCCCCTGGGTGTCGAGTTTTCAAAAATGTATAGGTTTGCTAGGTTTCCCTAGGTGCCGGCAGAGCTAGGATTCAAAATCTACAGCTAGACATTTTTCAGAAAAGGGTGAGTTTTCACTGTGAAAATGTAGTGTGTCCATGTTGCTTTGTGGGCGGTTTCCTGTCACGGGCACTAAACCTACCCACACAAATAAGGTACCATTTTTTTTGTAAGACTTTGGGGAACACGGGGTGGGTGGAATTTCATGGATCCATGCATATTCCAGAACTTTCCACTACAGAAATGTGAGGAAAATTAGTTTTTTTGACAAATTTTGAGGTTTGCAAGGGATTCTTGGTAACAGAACCTGGTGAGAGCCAGACAAGTTACCCTATCCTGGATTTTCCTGGGTGTCTAGTTTTCAAAAATGTATAGGTTTGCTAGATTTACCTAGGTGCCGGCAGAACTAGGGTTCAAAATCTACAGCTAGGCACTTTGCAAAAAAGGGTCAGTTTTTACTATGAAAATGTGGTGTGTCAACGTTGGGTTTTGGGCCGTTACCTGTTGCAGGCACTAGGCCTACCCACACAAGTAAGATGCCATTTTTTCTCTGAAGACTTTGGGGAACAAGGGGTGGGTGGAATTTTGTGGATCCACTCAGATGACAGAACTTTCCACCACAGAAATGTGAGGAAAAGGGTTTTTTGGGCACATTTTGAGGTTTGCAAGGGATTCTATGTAACAGAACCTGATGACAGCAGACACATTTTCACATCCTCGATCTCCCTTGGTGTCTAGTTTTAAAAAATATACAGGTTTGCTAGGTTTCTCTATGTGTCAGCTGCGCTAGGGCCCAAAATCCACAGGTAGGCACATTGCTAAAAAAAAGTCTGTGCCTAGTGGGCTTTCTGCTGCTTTGGGGGAAATCGGGGGTGGGGGGGGGGGCAGAAAGACTGTGGCTATTTTTTTGGGGGTGGGGGAAGTGGTATACCCATTCTGGGCAGCCCCTACCCCCACACATAAAAAAGCCAGCGTAAATGCTGGCGCCTAGTGGGCTTTTTGCCCCCCCCGGGGGGCATATCAGAGGCCACTGCCCCATCTCTCCCCCGAGGGGGCAGAAAGGCTAGAATTTCTCTGGGGGTAGGAGTATTGTCATGCCCATTTTGGACAGCCCCCACCCCTACATGAATAAAAACAAATTCTGTGGTTTCTAGTGAGCTTTCTGTACCCGAGGGGTAGATTGGGGCTACTGCACCCACATGTCCCCCAGGGGGGCAGAAAGACTGAGATTTTTGTGGGTGGGGCTGGGGCCGGGGCATTGGCATACCTGTTGTGGGCAGCCCCCACCCCTGATTCAAATTGGCAAAAAAAAAGGGTATCTAGTGGGCTGTATGCCCCCCTGGGGACAAATTGGGGGCTACTGCCCCCATATGCCCCCCCAGGGGCAGAAAGACTGGAATTTTTGCGGGTGGGTTGGGGGTATTAATTGTAATTGCCCCAAACAAATCCCTGGTTTCTAGTGGGCTTTCCGTCCCCCAGGGGGGCAGGTTGGAGGCTACAGCCCGGGGGGGCAGAAAGGCTGTTATTGTGGCAGGGGTGGGGGCATTAGAATGCCCATTTTGGCTCTCAAAAATCCCTGGTGTCTAGTGTGCTTTCTGCCCTCCCGGGGCAGACATATTGTGGACAACTGCCCCCATCTGCCCCCCGGGGGGGGATAAAAAGACTGAATTTGCCCCATTTTTTGGGGGGGGCGAAGGCCCTTGCCCAAGGGGCCGCTTCCCCCTCCCTGATGTCTAGTGGCTGGATCCCTGCATGAGGATCACCCTCCTGGGGTGATCCTCAAGCAGGGATCCCCTGGAGATTCTCCCCTTTCCAATGATCCCTCTCCCGTCTTACTACATGATCAGGGGGATGAGATAGCCCCCTAAGCACGTAGAAAGTGAAATTGAAATGAGCCTAAAGACTCATTTCAGTTTCTGTGAAATGACTTGAGCGCGACGTGAGTGCTGTTCGTCATTTTACAGAAACGGGGGGCACCTCGGGTCCAGCTCCTGAGGCTTTAGAGGAGAAAAATAAATCCCTATGGTGCCTGCACCAGAGGGATTACCGGTGCCATGTGCCAGGAGGGCCGGGAGCCATCCTGCGAACACAAGAACTGTTGCGCATGATGGCTCCCAGCCGTCGTGTGCACAGAAGGGTTTAAGGACTGGATAATGGACTTGGTATACTGCAAAGAGCATTTAAAGTCATATGTGGATGGACTACCAGCAGCCTCACGATCAAAGGATATCTGGGGCCGATGAGGCAATACAAGCATAATCTGTGATCTAGGAGGAGGGAGTGGGTTGGGGCAGATTGCCTGTTGTCCACTATTGTGGTATAAATCGAGCACATGAGCAGATCTTGTACAGGATGCTATTGTCTTAAATTCTCAAGATGTATAATAAAATACAGTTGCAAAAAAGAACAGTTGATGGACAGAATGCAGAACAATGTCATACATTTACCCCAGTACAGAGATCTGGGCCTAATCCATCATTTTTTAGCTCACCATGCCATTCCAGTTTGGACCCAGCCATATGCAAATCAGTCTTGACCCTGCGCCCAATGGGAACAGTCCAGCCCGAACTGCCAGACCAGGTCCTCCCTGGACTGGAAACAAGCATCCTAGGACCGGTTTCGGGATTTCAGCCCTCATCAGCCAGGATAGCTTGACTCCAGTGGCATGAAGAGCACGGGACCCATGTCTGGGCATACCTGTCCCACTTGGGGTGACAAATGCAAAAGAGAACAATTTATGGACAAAATGCTGAACAATGTCATACATTCACCCCAGTACAGAGATCTGGGCCTAAATCCATCGTGTGTTTGCTCACCATGCCATTCCAGTTTGGACCCATCCATATGCAAATCAGTCTTGATGAGAACAGTCCAGCCCGAACTGCCAAGCCAGGTCCTCCCTGTACTGTAAAAAAGCATCCTAGGACTGCTTTCGGGCATTGTAGTGTATACCCAGACGTGGGTCCCGTGCTCACTTTGCCACTGGATTCCAGCTAGCCTGGCTAATGAGGGCTGTTAGCCCGAAACCGGTCCCAGGATGCTTGTTTCTGGTCCAGGGAAGGCATGGCTTGCAGTTCGGGCTGGACTGTTCCCAGGAGGCACAGGGTCTGAGCTGATTTTCATATAGCTGTGTCTGAACAACAGTCCAGCAGAGAGACAGTTCTTGTAGCTTACTTTGTCAGCTTGCTGACGTTTTTGGACCTTCTCCATGCAGTCCGTGGATGGCAGCAGTGAGTGAAGTGGGCAGGGCCTTCTAAGAAAAATTGTAGCCACAGTGCGCATCCGTGGAGTAGGATTTTGTGTGTTAGGGCAAGATTTGTAATGGTTAGATGGCTCATATTTGTATATATGATTCAGTAACGCCTTCATGGTTGCGGCAAATGCTCTGAGGAAAGGGAGTTCAACTTGTATTATGGACAGTGGTTCCAGTGAAATTTTTTTTACAAAGGCTAATTACTTGAGGCCACTTGTAATGCTCTCAGTATGCTCCCTGATCATATACAATGCATACAAATGCTTGAAAGTAAGATTGGCATTTGCTACTAAAATAAAATCTGTAGAAAAAGAATTGTGCCCCTTCAACGAACATAATTTTGCTAAACTAATGCCCTGTTTTAAATAATATTTTTCAGTCAATGTTTAATAAAATATATTAATAGAGAATTGGCGCAAAATCATGTTGGGCAATATTTAGGAATAAATATGGAATCTTGTATGGGCGTCGATTTTGTACAGTATATAAAGACCTCTGGAAATCCCAAACTGCCTATAGCATCTTCTTTGGGGGAAACAGAGGCATTTATAACGCCTGTCCAAACACAGTAGCTGGCTAATATAAAAATATAAATTGTTAATCGCGGAACATAGCTGGTCTACGTCCCAAGCTTGTTGACTCTGATTGGGGCCACATTATTGACCTGTTTGATATTTGCTTGTTTCCGTAGACTTGGGCTCTGGAACCTGTATATAGAGCAGGTTTCTTAAATCTTTTTGCATCTGCAACCTGTACTGGAAGGGGATGCCCTTCGGATGGCCTTTCGATATGGATACACATCTCCTTAAACATAACATCATTCCCTTTAAAAATAGCATCCGTAGATATATACATCGTTAAATGCATTGGGGAGAATAAAAATGAGATATATTTGTATAACATATATAATTAGGGGGATCAGATGGGGTAATGAAATAGTAGCTTCGAAACAACTGAGGGTGCATAAGAAACAGTGCACACTGCATGATTTGGTAATATTCACTGGTGATTTTTTTAAGTTTAGAAGCTTTATTGAAAATTATTAAACATAGTAAAACATCAGTACAAGAGCAAATAAGTTACAATAAATATAAAGTGATATTAATGTGGAAAAGTAAATTTTGCCATGTTCTGTGTCCCTACGTGTCATCCATCATATGTTATGTGTGCATGATTAAATATGCATATGCATTCCCCATGTCCGATTAATGACGCAATTATAGTTGTGTCCACCTCTAGTATGCCAGTTTCCAGTCCTCGTGAATACTACGAATATCAGGCCTATGTAAAGCTACGTTGCCACGTTTCTCAGTGTGCACGTTATTCTATTATAAAGTCCCCGTTTCTAGGCCTCAAAAGGGCCTGGACACCAGATTCAGCTCCTGTCTCCTGAAACTTCGCTGAGGAGCGGTACAGCCCCCACCTGTATCCTCGACCCTTCACTTACTTCCTGCCTCGCAGTGCCCGGCCCAGCCTGGCTCAGTCTCTGAGTCTGCCAAGAATATGTTATGATTCCAGTTATCAGTTCAGTCCTCCTTCTCTGCATTCCTAAGCTGCTGAACTGCATCAATAGTTTCCGTCATTGTCTAGCCTTCACGTCTCCACGTTAGAGAAATACTGCATTTAATGGTCATTTAATATTCTTCATCACGCACTACATGTAGAATAATGCATGGTCCAGTCTTAGAATCAAGTTAGCCTTTCCTCTCCTGACTTCTAGTTTATATCAACATGTTCTCTAAACATCAGATACTAGATACTGTTTAGGTACATGTCGCCCTGACTCTCCAGACTTCAGTCTCAGCTCCTAGCACAGAGTTCATAGCCCCCAGTTTCTCCTAGTGATACGTCATTGCTAGTTTGCGCGCACCATCAGGTTAGAGGTCCCGGCTCCTTAGGTAGCCCCCTCCATGGTTTCCGCCCTATTCATGACATATTCTGTTACGTTTGCATCACATGTCTATGTATACGCCCAGTTACACCTCTTTTCGCCCTTATCTTTCGCGACTGCTACGCGTCACGCCTTCTGCTCCACCCACTGCTACGCCTACTGCAATGTAATGCTATGTGTTTGCGTTATGTATATATGCTCATGTATTGTTATTAAAAGTCAGCGCGCTCATCCCAGATCCAGCCCCAGCAGCTGCTGGGCCCTGTCATCCTATTCCTATGCAGGTTGTCCTGTTCCTGTCCTTATGCTGTATTAAACCTGCAAAACTCCTACTACCTCGAATCTTGACTCTTATTTATTGAGCTATCTGTTATGATATATGTCTAGTCAAAAAGAGAGGTATTATTTATTTATTTACCACATAATGGCGCCCGAACAGGGACTTGCCCTTTCCCCACGCGTCGATGAAGCCACGCCGACCCCCTGACCCTCTGCAGTCGTGACGGAACTCTTCTGCGCACCGGCAGATATTTCTGCTTCAAGTATCCCTCAGGCCCACGGAGGAGACGGAGGAGGCGGTCCAGCATCCAAACGAGACGGTGGAGGAACGCGGCGAGTCCCGACCAGAGCCCAAGCCAAGAGTCCAAGGTCCGAGGTATCCGGAGGTCCACCCGTAACTGAAGTCCGAAGTCCGTCGTCGTCGTAGCAGTCCAGTCCAGTCCGAGGCTTTCCGTTCTTGCTGCCCGGTGAGTACCATTACTGGGGTAGTATCTAGACAGGGTCAATCTAAATTGACTCTGGTCCGTGGGTTGGTGGTACACAGACTCACAAACGAAGTGTTCACCTAGGTGGATACGGGTCTTGATGCGTCCCTTTATGGGACCGGTATGTTCCGTACTGTTTCAGCAGTGCATCCAGTAACTCTAGTCTGTTCCGTTCTCGAGAAATTCTTGTGTTTCTGTTCTCAGTATTCCAGGTAATATTCTGTCCGAACTGTTATGTTATGATGTTGTTCAATGTATTTCCAATGTCGTGGTATGCCTGAATTGTTTTCCCAGTTGTTATTGTTTCTCGTGTATTGTATTGTGTTCCGATTCAAGTTTACAATGTCTCTCTTTTCGAGATTACGTCAGCTAAAAACTAGAAAGGGTTTGTTAGAAGAAGCAGTTCCTGTTCCGCCGAGGGACAGTCCAGGTCACTTTATGTATCAGAAGCATGGCATAAGCGCCATATTGTATCTAGATTTATGGGTAGAGTATACCAAACAGTTAGAAGAAAAGTATAGATGGCCCGTATCGGGTACATGGGATGCCGAATGCATCATGCGAGTAGAAGAGGCATTATGGAAAAAGAAAGCCAGACAGTCACAGAAAGATGCCATCGAGTTATGGCGCAAAGAAGCTCATAAAAGAACTGAAAAAGAAATCAGAAAGTCAGAATTAAGTAGAGAATCCTTAGAACGAGCACAAGAAAATGAACTAATCGAGATAGGTGAACAAGTCAAAGCCGAACAGTCAGACAGACAGAGGCATGCCCTTATTAGGGGTATGTATCCTCTTCTTGCCGAGGGCTTGCCAAAAGCGACCCCAGAGGCATCCAGTAATTTCCCGCCACCATTAGTTCCGACCAAGCTACGTCACAAACAGACCGCAGCTGATATTTTTATTTCGTCCTATTTGGACGACACAGTCCCCGAATATGCAAATCCTGTTCGCGCTCCGCCAGTCCCTGTAAATCAGGCACTTCCCGCTCCTCCAGACACCGGAGTACCCGTTACGGTACCCCCGGTCCAGCCCGCCATACAAGTCCAGCCTGCATTTCCATTTCCCACTCTGCCAGGACGAAGAGCCTCAGTAGACCTAGACTCCAGTTTAGGGGCCGCAGGGGGAGGTACTCCCCAAACCCCGCCGCCACACAAGCGTTTAACGACAGCCGAATTACATGCACAAGCGTCACAGCGTACGCCCAGACATCAGACTGTAGCAGAAATAAGAAAATCCCTTGCCGAATGCGGCTATGATCCAGTCCCAGGCGAGGATAATATGGTTTTATATTCATTCCGCGTAAGAAAGGTGGCCGAGTATCTAGTCACCTTACCGAATATGAAAGAAGATCTAGACAGAATATATCGTTTCATCCGTACAGGGGATGATCCAGAAAGTATTAGCGAGGCCATGTCTCAAAGGAAAGCCGAGATCCAGCTCATGATATTAAAGTTTCTGATCAATTGTCTAATAAGAGAACAAGATTACCCGTCTAAAGATCCGGCTGAAATGAGAACCCTGACAAGGTGGAGTGATAATATAGCCGAGGGTAAGCACAAGACCATCGGTGCTATGGAGAGTATGTACAAGAAAATCCGTAGAGAAATAATAAAGATACACGAACAACGTAAAGCAGCACAAGTAAGCGAGAAAGAAAGTAACTCTGATACTGAAGAGGTAGAGGACGAGAATCCCGCCAGAATAGCGTATGTAGGAAAATCTAGATTTCCAGATCGCCATTTACGCCTAGAACACAAGTCTATTTTTCATTCTCCAGCACCAGAACAAGGTTCACTAGAACAAGTGTTTCAAGCTACCGATCACATTCTGAAATCACGAATCGGTTACAGTGAGTTAAGTACCATGCATGAACAAGAACTAGCCCGATCAGCAGTCCGATGGATTACTGATTCTACCACTTTTCCAGACGAAATAGTGGCACAAATGTTTCTGAAAATGCCCCCAGCCGAACAACGACTGGCGGGTATGTATATGATTCAGCACCTCATTACATTGTATGAGGGTCAACACTCTGATCCAGGTCCGTTACATGATGTCCTGAACGAGTTACTCCAGTATAGATGGAAAGGTCTAGGTACCGATTTAATTAGTGTCATTCTAGAACAGCGTCACAAATATAGAACGTTTCTGAACCCGCATTTTGTTCATGCCTCGCCCCCAGAAAGTAAACCATTTTACATGGAGAGACAGAATCCGTTACGAGAAGTCCACCCAGTTAAAGGAACGGGTGGCGAACTAGAACGAGTGTTTGTTTACACTCCGATTACAAAGATGGAACTCCTCGAGATGAAGAAATTAATTCCCTGTCATGACAAAGATCCAGCAGGGTTCCATAGAGAATTAAAAGACATGCTCCGTATGGGAGAATACACATATCCAGATATAATTAAAATGTTAAAGGTTCTGCTGCCCGCAGGGGTGTATGAAAAGCTCAAGGAAAAAGAATGGGAGGTGGGAGAGAAAAAGATCGATTGGGCAGTTCTAGAAGCTGAAGACAAGGCACGAGTACCAGGTACCGGTCTTGGAGATAAATGTAAAGAATTACCAGAATTATTGATTCAAGTTTTACCTAGATTATTGACAACTAGAAAAGAAGACTGGGATGCAATCTCAGCCTGTAAACAGAAGCAAGAGGAGGATATTAGTGATTTTTATTCTAGATTTGAAAAATGTTTTAGCATCAACAGTGGCCTCAAGACAAGTAGTGAGTCATACCCTCACCTTTTTGTTACTAAATTAGTCGAGAATTCAAGCCCACAAATTAAAAATCGAGTTCTGAAAGTCGAAAGTACCTGGCAAGCTAATACCCCGTCCCAGATGTTGCAGATGCTCCAATACCACCAGAACAGAATCAGGGAAGAACAAGAACACGAAAGAAAACGTATGAAAGACACGAAAATGAAAGTACTAGTTGCACAATCTGTTCCTCAAGACAGTCAGAAGAGGGGTCCGAATCAAGCCAGTCATCCTGCAGCTCCCGTTAAAGGGAATTGCAATTATTGTAAACAGCCAGGTCATTTTATAAATGAGTGTGCAGTTCTGAAACACAACATAGCTACCGGTAAGACTAAAGAAAGACCACGTCCGCCTAGACCAGAACAAGTTTCACAGATTCCTCAGTCACAGAATGCACCACAGACAGTTACAGCTCCGCAGCCTATCGCTGCAACACAGCATGTTACACAGCAGATGTACCAGTATGCACAGTCTGAGTATCCAGAGTACCAGCAGTATTCATGAAACAGCCTAGAGAGGGAGGTAGGCTTGCCTCTCATCGAGATACCTGTAGATCAAGAAGGTCCCTATGTTCACAGTCAAGTATTAGGGAAAGACAGAAAGTTTTTGATCGATACAGGGGCAAGTAGGACCACAATTAGTCACGCCGAAGTTCCAGGGGCTCCGCTCTCAGGCTCAAGAAATGTTTCCCTTGGATTTTCAGGAAAACCTATCGTAAATGAGATTTCAAAGCCAGTTACTCTAGAAGTAGGTCCATTGTCCCGCACTACTGATCTGTTACTTACTAAGTCATGTCCAGAAAATCTATTAGGCATTAAGACACTGAAAGAGTTAGGTGCAGTTATATGCTGTTCCCCAGAGGGAATACGATTGTTCCTACGTGACTTCAAGGGTCACTATGTATTACGAGATTTTGATTCAAGACTGTCTAATGTTCCGCAGCATCTATGGGCGCAAGGTCCAACTGATGTAGGTTACATGCAAATCACACCCTATCGTGTGACTCTCAAGCCAGGTGTAGTGTTACCACGAATCAGACAGTACAGATTGCCACCTGAGGCTGTAGCAGCCTTATCCAAAACTATTGACGAGCTTATTGCTCAAGGAGTGGTTGTAGAAACTGACTCCAATGTATGTAATTCTCCGATCATTCCAGTCATGAAACGTACTGATCCAAATGCACCCCCAGTATATCGATTAGTGATTGACCTACGAGAGCTTAATAAATGTATTATTCCGCAGTACCCAGTTGTCCCAGACATCTCTTCCCTATTAACGGCCATTGATTCCGAAGCCACGTTCTTCACTGTCATAGACCTCAAGAACGCATTTTTCAGTGTTCCTATTCATCCAGACAGCCAGTTCCTTTTCGGATTTTGTTTAAATGGAAGGAGCTATATGTTTACACGAGCTCCTCAAGGTTTCACAGAAAGTCCTAGTATTTACAGTCAAGCACTCAAGAGACAACTAGACAACATTCACATGCCAACTGACACTGCCCTGCTCCAGTATGTCGATGATCTACTGATCACAGCCCGTTCTGAACGTGCTTGCGAGCGAGCATCCCTGACAGTTTTGTATTTCCTAGCCGAGATGGGGCACAAGGTGTCCCCTTCTAAGCTTCAATTCTGTGTCCAGCAAGTGGTATACTTAGGACACTTACTGTCCAAGAGGGGTAGGCAGTTGACACCAGACCGTATCCAGTTAATAGCGAGTCTTCCTCAGCCCAAGACCCAGAAGGAGGTACGTGCTTTTATCGGCCTCACTTCTTACTGCAGACAATGGATTCCCCAGTATGCATTTCTAGCCAAACCACTGATACAGTTAACGACACAGGAGGCAGCCGTATCGACTGTCCTCCCTTGGACATCTGAACATACACTTAGTTTCAATGAGTTAAAGAAAGCCCTATGCCAAGCCCCAGTTCTAGCGACACCGAACTACAGTAAGCCTTTTACACTTTTCGTCACTGAACGTGAAGGTACAGCATTATCTGTTCTCACACAAGATCAAGCAGGACAATACAAGCCCTGTGCTTATTTCTCTAGCACATTAGATCCGGTGGCCCAGGCTCTGCCTGCGTGCCTCAAGTCAGTTGCAGCCACAGCCCTAGCTATCAGACAAAGTGATTCCATAGTCTTAGGACATACCTTGACAGTACAAGTTCCACATTCTGTGGAAGTTCTTTTAAACCGAACACAAACTCAGCACTTGACAATTGCACGTTTAACAGGTTATGAATTGACACTGTTCCAGCCACACATAGAAATCAGACGCTGCAACATTTTAAATCCTGCTACACTGTTACCATCAGTTACTTCGAATTCTGCCACACATGACTGTGTGGAAGTAGTTAACATTACGACAAAGCCAAGACAAGATCTGACAGATATTCCGCTACCAGATCCCGACCTGACACTTTATGTGGATGGTTCATGTATGAGAACTAGTACAGGAGAACTAGTCGCCGCGTATGCAGTGACTACTGACACCGAAGTTATTGAAACACACCGTATTGATACCCTGTCCGCTCAAGCAGCAGAGCTAGTTGCTCTGACACAAGCCTGTATACACGCCAAGAACTTGAAAGTTAATGTTTACACAGATTCACGTTACGCATTTGGAGTTGTACACGACTTCGGAGTGCTCTGGCAGGAGAGAGGTTTCATGACTTCTCATGGAACCAAGATTCAGCATGGTCTCCTTATTCAAGCTCTGTTAGACGCAATACATTTACCGACATCTATTGCTATCATGAAGTGCAAAGCACATACGAAAGTTACTGACATTATTTCCCAAGGTAATGATCTAGCAGATCGCACAGCCAAGCTTACAGCACAGACTCCAGACTTTCAAGTTAATCCGACACAGACACATACTCCAGATCCGACTACATGTATGACAGTTAAGGACCCTACACAAGATGTCATAGATATCCAGTTACATGCTACTCCTGAAGAAATCAAGAAATGGTCCGAACAAGGAGGGGTCCAGACAGATCAAGGATGGTTAACAAAGGGTAGAGCCACGTGGTTTCTCCCCGACTCTATGGTTCAAGTCATTATTAATACCGCACATAGTCCAGCACATTTAGGAGAAAAAGCTATGTTAGACAGTATCCAGAACATTTGGTTCAACAAGCATTTACGAGCTGCAGCCAAGCAGAAAGTCCGTACCTGTATGATATGTTGTCAGTTTAATCCAGGTAAAAGTGTCCCGGTGGAACAAGGTGGATTCCAGCCCCCTGACCACCCTTTTGAAGTCCTCCAGATGGATTATATTCAGATGGAGCGATGTCGAGGTTTCAAGTATGTCCTTGTAGTTGTATGCGCTTTGTCCAGGTGGACAGAAGCATATCCAGTTCCAGATTACACAGCCGCGACCACTGCCAAGCAGTTGGTTCGTGAGTTCTTCCCCCGTTATGGACTCCCTAGAGTCGTATATTCTGATAACGGCCAGCCATTCTCATCTGAACTCATGAAGCATGTTTCCCTTTTGCTAGGGTACCAGTGGAAGTTTCATTGTGTACGCCATCCTGAAGCAGCCGGTCTCGTAGAGAGACATAACCAGACCCTGAAAATCCGTATTGCAAAAGTGTGTAAAGAAAAAGGTGTGGACTGGCTAGTAGCTCTGCCAGTCGCTTTATTTTATATGCGCATGGTCGCACATTCCAGATCAGGTCTGTCCCCGTATGAGGTCGTTTTCGGCCGCCCCCCTAACATGTGGGGTACTCCTAGACCCCGAAGTATTACCGATGTTTCAAGTAATATGCTGACAGATTACCTAGCTTCCTTGATGTCTGCCCTCAACTCATGTCGTTCACAGGTTGCCGCCGCATTTCCAGACAATACCGAGGTGGCACCGCATGAAATCGTTCCAGGATCCATGGTGATGGTCCGCAACTTTGACAGATCAAGTCCGCTGGAGCCTCGTTGGAAAGAGCCCCGACAGGTCCTCCTCACCACCCGTACAGCCGTGAAGTTGGAAGGACGCAAAGGCTGGGTGCACCTTTCTCATGTCAAACTTTTTAATGGACTGAAACCCGTCTTAAAGAACATTTCCCAGGATTTGAAGGATTGCCAAAGCATTGTTCTCAAGGACTGTCCCGCAAAAGACATTGCTACAACCCCTCCCCTGTTAGAGAAAACTCCACAACAGGAGTATAAACTAAAACTCCGGTCTAGTAAAATAAGTCAGTCAGTTTGATTGTCTAAGTCCTCCCCTAGGTGAAACGGTTAGACTGTTTCTGACAATGTATAAAATAGACCCCCATAGTGAGAGAGTTAGTCAAAACTCAATCCGATGTATCGTTTTTCTATGTTTCATATTGTTTCTCAGCATTATGATTTCCTGCACCAGTTATGCATTTTTCTTGTATTTCCCAGTTCTTCATGTAAATAAGTCTGCTAATGCTACAGTAGAGCACACGTTTAGTGATCTGCCTCCTCATGAACTCTCTTACCGCCTCGCTATGCGAAATAACTCATTTATCCGCATGTTACATTACTCACACCAGACCAGCAATGCCACTAATTGTTGGGTGTGTGGTCGACTCCCCCCTTTCCAGACACCGAAGGGAGTTCTGCCACTTTTTCCTTATCCATTCTCACATAATGGTTCGTGTGGAGCATGGTCCACGTTAACGTCATCCTCAACAGATATGTCTTTTCTTAACAGTACATGTTTTCCAGACAAGCAAGGTCTCCCCCACAGAACCGGGTTAGATCTAGAAAATGAAGTGTATAATTTAGGTAATTATTCGTTGAATTTCATGGTCTTGAATGTTCAGTCTGATACTACTCCAGACTTACCTGCTATTTCAGTACTACCAGTCAAAGGCGAATTATGTGTCCGAAATAAGGGTTCCATACATGTAGGACATAGTGATTGTACTACTATTGTCAAGTATAGTGACAGTGGGAAATCTATTTTCAAAGCTTCACGTCATTCTTATTTTATTTGTGGTCAAACCGCATATGTTCGTCTGCCCCTCGATTGGGAGGGAACCTGTTACATTGCCTTCCTACTGCCACCAGTTTTCCTAGCCCCACCTGATTATCATAGAAACACACATCTAGTACCCATTAGACATAGAAGGGAGTCCCCAATTGTCGATTATACTGAAACTGCTCTAGAACAGTATACAGATTTCAACAGAGGTTTCTTCTTCTTTATAGGACCTATCCAGAATAGTAAACTGATCCGTAGGTTAACCAGAACCCTCGAAGCTGTAGTAAATGAGACTGCCTCTGCTCTAGGTAATTTAACTGAAGAGCAATCCGCTATGAGATTTGTCGTTTTACAGAATCGTCTCGTCCTTGACGTCATACTGGCCGATAGGGGCGGGGCCTGTAGAGTCATCGGATCTAGTTGCTGCATTTTCATTCCAAATAATGCGCCGTCTGTTTATTCAGCTATAACCAGACTCCATACAATTGCCCATCTGATACACCAAGATCCAGGCACCTGGACATGGTCCGGTTGGTTCTGGAATATAATTTCCGCATGGGGATGGAAAATATTGTCCTTTCTAGGTATTGCAGTAGCGATCATATTCAGCTGCTGCCTCTGTATACAATGTGGCCCTGCGATTTGCGGCATTTGTGCTACCTCTTGTATTCCTAGTCCCAAACCCCGTTCTAAATCCCGTTCCAGGATAATTCGAGACGAGCAAATGATACTGTATGAAATGATAGATGGTATCATGAATATTGATGTTTCCTGATGGAAACGTAGTGACAAGGAGGGAATGTGGAAAAGTACATTTTGCCATGTTCTGTGTCCCTACGTGTCATCCATCATATGTTATGTGTGCATGATTAAATATGCATATGCATTCCCCATGTCCGATTAATGACGCAATTATAGTTGTGTCCACCTCTAGTATGCCAGTTTCCAGTCCTCGTGAATACTACGAATATCAGGCCTATGTAAAGCTACGTTGCCACGTTTCTCAGTGTGCACGTTATTCTATTATAAAGTCCCCGTTTCTAGGCCTCAAAAGGGCCTGGACACCAGATTCAGCTCCTGTCTCCTGAAACTTCGCTGAGGAGCGGTACAGCCCCCACCTGTATCCTCGACCCTTCACTTACTTCCTGCCTCGCAGTGCCCGGCCCAGCCTGGCTCAGTCTCTGAGTCTGCCAAGAATATGTTATGATTCCAGTTATCAGTTCAGTCCTCCTTCTCTGCATTCTTAAGCTACTGAACTGCATCAATAGTTTCCGTCATTGTCTAGCCTTCACGTCTCCACGTTAGAGAAATACTGCATTTAATGGTCATTTAATATTCTTCATCACGCACTACATGTAGAATAATGCATGGTCCAGTCTTAGAATCAAGTTAGCCTTTCCTCTCCTGACTTCTAGTTTATATCAACATGTTCTCTAAACATCAGATACTAGATACTGTTTAGGTACATGTCGCCCTGACTCTCCAGACTTCAGTCTCAGCTCCTAGCACAGAGTTCATAGCCCCCAGTTTCTCCTAGTGATACGTCATTGCTAGTTTGCGCGCACCATCAGGTTAGAGGTCCCGGCTCCTTAGGTAGCCCCCTCCATGGTTTCCGCCCTATTCATGACATATTCTGTTACGTTTGCATCACATGTCTATGTATACGCCCAGTTACACCTCTTTTCGCCCTTATCTTTCGCGACTGCTACGCGTCACGCCTTCTGCTCCACCCACTGCTACGCCTACTGCAATGTAATGCTATGTGTTTGCGTTATGTATATATGCTCATGTATTGTTATTAAAAGTCAGCGCGCTCATCCCAGATCCAGCCCCAGCAGCTGCTGGGCCCTGTCATCCTATTCCTATGCAGGTTGTCCTGTTCCTGTCCTTATGCTGTATTAAACCTGCAAAACTCCTACTACATCGAATCTTGACTCTTATTTATTGAGCTATCTGTTATGATATATGTCTAGTCAAAAAGAGAGGTATTATTTATTTATTTAACATTTGTAAGGGCAGTCCCAAAAAAGGGAAATAAACCTATACATAGAGAAAAAAAGGCTTTTAAAATGTTATTAAAAAAGGGAAGGAAAAAAGAAAATGAGAAAAAGAAGAGAAAAGAGAAAGGAGAAAGAAAGAGAAAAAAGAGAAAGGGATTTAATAACAGCATCCTCATTAAAATAGGTAATAGAAAAATACAAATTATAAAGAACACAAATAGCACTGTGTATGTAAGTAGGTAAGGCCTTTAAGGAGCATGAGTGGAGAGATATTCTGTGAGAGGTGACCATAATAAGTCTATTTTAATTTTGAACAAATCAGAGGGGGTAAAGAAAAGTCTATTATAGAAAAAATATAAAGGCTGCGTAGTGCTTGCAGAACGGGACGAAGTATGAATTTTGGACTAAACAGAGTCCCAGAGCTGAGGAGAGAGGTCTTGGGCTAAATCTGTCTCCCAAAGTAATTCTTTTGGTGACTTAGACCTGTCTGTTAAAGGATGGGAGAGTAGTTTATAAATAGCAGAGGCTTTAAGTGAGGTAGAAAAGTCAAGTGTACAGGGGGGTACTTGAGCAGGATTGGCTGAAGTGTGATCCTGTGAAAAGATTTGGAGGAGAGAGGTTTTCAAGAGGGGATACTGAAGAGAGTGAGTATTAGAGATATTGAACGACTCACAAAGATCTGAAAACTCTTTTGGTAAATTATCTTTCATTAAATGATCAAGATTGATAATCCCTTTATTAATCCATTCCTTCCAAAAGAGCGCTCTATTGTTGATCTTTAAAAATGTATTGTACCAAATCGGAGAATGGGACAGAAATTCTTCAGGAGAGAGATGAGAACTAAATAAAGAAAGATAAAGAGCTTTGGAATGTTTAAATATGGGAGTAATAAAACGTTTCGGAGGTTGAGATATACGGGTAGCCGTAAGAAATTAAAAGGGTTGGAGTTGAGCAAGTTCTAGAGAACTCCAAGCCATCAAGGGAGGGGTGGGGAGTCTGTTAAAAAAAGCCAGATTTGTTTTAATGTGAAAGCAGAGTGTTACCGACTAATGTTGGGGAAATTAACTCAGCCTAAGTCTTTAGGTTGCTGAAGACGGGAGAGAGAAATCCTAGCTTTGCGTTTGTTCCATAAAAATTTAGTTAAGGAACGATTAATGGTACTAAAAAAATAAAGCGGAAGAGAAACTGGGAGCATAGAAAGGTAGAAATTAACAATGGGCAAGAGCATAATTTTGATAGTGGAGAGTCTGCCCCACCAAGATAGGAAAAGTGGGGACCAACTCTCAACAAAAGCAGAGAGTTTTTAAAGTATTTCTGTGTGATTTATTTTGATGGTTTCCTTAATAGTATTTGTATAAAGAACACCTAAACACTTGATGCTCTTAGGATTCCATTCAAAGCCGGAGCAATGAAACATATGGGAAAGACAATATTTATTTAAAGGTAAAACTTCAGACTTATCAACATTCAGTTTATAGCCTGAGACTGAGGAATATTCTTGTAATAAAGAAAAAAGAGCCGGCAAAGAAGTGGAAGGGTTAGATATGTAAAGCAAAATATCTTCTGCATAGGCAGTGAACTTAATATCAATATCTTTAAATTGGAAGTCAGTGTATAAAGAGGAGCACCTGATTTTTTCAAGAAAAGGTTCTAAGGCAAGGATAAAGAGAAGCGGAGACAGGGGGCACCCTTGTCTAGTACCTCTATGTAAAGAGAAATATTGAGATTGACAACCGTTAGCCCAAATAGAAGTAGAGGGGTTGGAATACAGTAAAAAGAGGGAGATAAAAGGGGGACTAAAACCGTGCCATTTTAATGCTTCAAACATTAAAAATCCCAGCTCACCCTATCATATGCTTTTTCAGCATCCAAAGTGATGACTGCAACAGGTGAATCCAATTTAGAGGCAAGATGGATGATGTTAAGGAGTGTTCTTGAATTGTCGGTTATAAATCTCCCTTTGACGAAACCAGATTGATAGATGTTAATAAGATCAGGAATCACATTATTAATACGAATGGCTAGTATTTTGGCAAAAATGTTACAATCAGTGTTTATCAAAGAAATGGGTCTATTATTTTTACAAAGGGAAGGATCTTTATCCTTTTTAGGAATTAGACATAACATTGCTTGGGTAAAGGATCCTTTTGACTCTCCTTCTTGAATAAAATGATTAATCAATGAAAACAAATGTGGTACTAAAGGTTTTTTTAAATGGAGATGAAATCAAACCGTGAAGCCATCCGGACCAGGAGTTTTGTCCTTGGGTAGAAGATTAATTGCATTAATAATTTCTGTTTCTGTAATAGGAATGTCCAATGAAGTAAGATCTGTCGGGTGCAAAGAGAGGTATAATACTGGACAAAGCATTCGAGTATTTTTGCATCAGTAGTATGGTGAACACCGGAATTGTCAGTAATAGTAACAATTTTAGATTTCTGTTTCTTAATTTTAAGGTAATTGGCCAGGGATTTGCCCGCTTTGTTTCGTCCGCCATACATTTTTGCCTTAAATTTAAGGAGATAGTTACAAGCGGAATCCCAGGAGTGTTTATTGAATTGCATTTTGGCTTTGATGAGGGAATTAAGAGTGTCCGCAGAATTAGTGGTGAAATATTGATGTTCCAGTATTTTAATTTGTTTAAGGATGAGAGAAGAATCAGAAAGGGCTTTCTTCTTTTTCCGAGCTACAAAATCAATGATAAAACCTCTAGCAGCGGCTTTGAAAGCATCCCGAATAAAATAACATTGAGGAGTAGAAGAAAGGTTGTTAAGAAAGAACTCATCTATAAAAAGTGTAAATTGCTCAACAAATTGTGGATCTAAGAGGAGAGCGTTATTAAAGCTCCAGCGACGAGAGGTGGGAGAAGGAGACGGGAATCCGTATCCAGGATAACTGGGGCATGATCTGAAATGAGAATGGAACCTATTTCTGAATTAGTCATAAACTGCAGAGCGTGTTGGGTCAGAAAAATATAGTCAATACGAGAATGAGATATGTGGACTGGGGAAAAAAAAGTAAATTCTAATACATCAGGGTGGGAGACTCTCCAAGTATCTATGAGGCTCCTGGTTGAGATTTCTTTACTAAATGTCTTCTGCATTTTGTTGGGAACGTATTTAGTTTGTGATTTACGATCTAGGAAGGGGTCCACAAGTTGATTACAATCTCCTCCCAGAATTAAATCATCAACAGCATGTCAATAGATAAGGGTAGAAAAGTCTTTCCAAAATAGAAGGTCAATACCATTCGGACCATAAACATTAAAAAAAGAAAGTTAAGTGTTGTTAACAATGGTATTTAAAAACAACCATCTACCATTGTCATCATGAAACACATTTTGCAACTGAACATTTAAAGATTTGTGAAATAATATAACCACACCATTTTTGTTATTTATAGCAGGAGAGCAAAAAACTTCACCTACCCATTGTTTACGTAAAGATGATAAATCTTGCAACTTAAGGTGCGTCTCTTGTAACAGTACAACATGACATTTTAACCTCGCTAGGTGAGATAAGACACGTTGCTTCTTAACAGGATTACGAATACCTTTAACATTCCAGGAAATCACACGAAAACCTTTTATTTACAGAATGCAAAGATTGATAAGCAAAAAGTCATAGGCATGTCAGAAAGAGAAAAAGAGAAGATAGAGAAGGGTAGAAGTAGATGTAGAATAAAGAGCAAAAAGACTAGAGAAGCAGGAAGAACTGGAAAACATATGTAAACTGGCCACAGAATGCAATGAGGCGCCACATATGGAGGATGTGAAGAACATTTGAGATGGAGGATGTGAAGAACATTTGAGATGGAGGAAAAGGGTCAAAGAAGAATGAAAAAGAGACGGAAAGAATAGGGAAAGGAGGAAACAAGACGAACAGAAGAAAAAGGGAGCATTATCTCCCAAAAGAATCAGGAAATAGAAGATGACAAGAAGCCGAGAGGCTTTAGTCATGAGAGTCAATGAAGGGAGAACAAACAATGTAGAGGGAGGGGGGGCAGAGAAAAAACACAAAGACAACCACATCACTGGGAGGGTATCGAGAACAGAGTCGACAATATAATATCAAATAAAGAAGAAGGGATGAAATACTCCAAACAAGACCTGCTAAACAAATGAGACAGTAAGACAATGAAAAAAGGGGGCTTACCAGGGCATAGGGGAACACATCAACGAGATACGTCAAACAAAATAGACAAACAAGTGGAGTAAGCAGGGGTCTTCAACCATAGCGCAAGATAAACCTAAAACAGACACAAAAAAAGTTTGCAATTAACAATAGTCCAGAACAAACGTGATGACCTAAAGAGAAAAAACAAGAACAAATTAGAAGACCATAACAAGTCAATTAATGTTTGCCCAGTTCCATGTGTTCCTCTCGATGGGTATGGATGAACTTCCGAAGATCAGGTGGCTCATCAAATGAAAATGTTCTGTCTTTGTAAGTCACTTTAAAGAAACAGGGGTGTATAAGGCCAGAGCGAGCATTCATGGATTTCAAGGCCGGTCTAAGATGTAGGAATTCCTTACGTCTGTTGGCAGTTGGTTTGGAAACATCTTGACTGAAAAAGGTTTTATGACCTGACCAGAACATCTGCTTGTGTTGTTTGACTGCAGTGAAGATAGCTATTAGATCAGAGTATAGCAAAAAATAGGCAATGATACCTCTTGGTTTGGTAGCCAATGAAGCATTTTGAGGCCCCAATCTATGAGCTCTATGGATATTGAAGTCAACTGTTTTAGGAAGGCCAGCAATCTGCAAAACCTGAGATTTTAAAAAGGAGATCATGTCGGACCCCTCAGAACCCTCTGGAATTCCTTACATTTGTAGATTATTATGCCGATTTTGATTTTCTAAATCCTCTGTAGATTTTTTCAGCTGGTTGACTTCTTTAGTAAGAGTCTCAACTTTTTCAATGAGATCCTGAGCATCGCTTACTTTTTGTTCAACATCGGAAAGTCTCATATCCAAGCCAGACCATTTTTCTTCAATTCTTTGGAGAGTGGTGGTAGTGTCTTTCATGAACGTACGAAAGAGACGTAATTCATCCATAATATCCTCTAACGTGATGGGAAGAGGAGATATAGTTGGGGAGGAGGGATCCTTCTTCAGACGTTTGCTGTTGTTACCTGCAGAGTCTTTACGACCACCAGAAGCAGATCCAGAAGTGCTATGTGATTTATTAGACTGCGTGAGATCCATGTTAGAACAATATAAAAGGGTAGCAGAATAATGACGTAGGCACAGATTGGAATGACTGGTTCAGTAGGCTAGGTTAACACAAGGTATGTAAAAAACATAAAGAGGCATCCAACACAATGCGAAAAAGAACTGTAAGCGCAAGTGGACTAGGGAAGAAGTAGCATAAATATGACCACGGGCAAGCAAAATTACTAGAGCAAGTTCCAACTGTTGCAGGAAGAAGAGTTATTAAAAATAGAGTTACTGTTCCCTTAGCAAAAAGACAGAATTGACAAGTCTGTTGCAGGGTAAAGCATCAGATTAATAAACGCCTGAACATAGTAGCGAAGTTGAAAGACAAAGTACGTGGGAGGATACTGCAGGAGAAGGCTTAGTGTATATACTTCAAGGTAGGCTGAAGTGCAGGTTAGTTCATATTAATATCAAAGCCCATAGAGTGACTGGAGGTAGCCACCAACAGTGCTGAGTAAAAGCATCATAAATAGCATACAGCCGCAAATGCAGATATTCCTGAGTTGGGAGAGATGCCTACTTTGTTGTGAATATGTCTTCAGAGATGGCTGACAACATTGTTAGGCCTAGATGAAGGGGGAAAAAAAGGAGACAGCACACTCAAATTAAGCGCAAAGGTGACAGCAGCTTTCAAAATGGAGGAAAACAAAAGAATTGTGGCTGCTCCATTTCCATTAATTGGTAGCGTTGCAGAAGTAAACACAGCAGCCTGAGAATTGTTTTTGTTGTGCTACATAAAGCGCGCGCAAAATGGCAGACGCATTAGCTGATGGAAAAGGCAGAATTGTAAAATTGACGGTAACAAACCTGCCATCACATATCGGTGGTCGGAAACACGCCAGAGCAGTCCCGGCAGTTTCCGATGTTAATGCTGCTGCGGAGAGGCGGGAACGAAGCCAACTAGCGGTCCCTTCGCACGGAGAAAGTGCCGACTCTGTAGAGCCTCCTCAGGATGCAGCCATCTTGCCGCCGCCGCCACTGCGCCCTCTCTTCACTGGTGATTTTAATACTGTATTTGAACCTCTGGACAATTATGGTCACTCATTAACTGAGGTGGAAGACAAGGAATGGGGGGGTCCCCTCTCCCGAGATTCCCCTTGTGAAGAGATGGACGGAGGTAGCGTACCAGATGCTCTCATTAACGCTAGCCTGTGCATTGAGGGCCTGTAATGAACGGACAAAATCCGATCAACAAGCCTTACATACATACAATCGAATTAACCACTCTAGCAGGATAGATTACATCTTATTATCTCTCCCATTGTGGAAACTTGTTGATGATAGCATGGTAATTGCTAGATGTGATAGTGACCATAATGTTGTCGCCTGCGATTTGTCAGGAAACTTGATTGCCCAGTATGAGCATACTACAATATCCTGCTCAATAAATCTAAATCCATCAAATGATGAACAAAGGCTTGAATGGGCTAATGTGGTATCTAGGTCAGAATCCGTTGTGGTCATACTTGGGGCATTACAGAAGACTACTGAGAGTTTAGAAAAACTCGATCCTTTGCAGATTCCATTCCAGGAAGTTGAGGTAATTCATGCACAAATAGGCCCAGGGAGAAGCCTGTGCGAATTGGAAAAATGGGATTTGGAATAAGCTATATGAAGCTGGGACGTCTAGGGATTGCAAGAAATTCTGGCCCTTTATAGCTTACGCGGCAGAATGCCAAAGACCATTTAGCTAATAATATTTAACCAGAGACATGGTATAATCACTTGTTCAAGCTCTTTAACTCCCTATGGGGTTTATCTACAGAGCGGTGTGTCCCTGAAGTAGATGGATTAGAAGTATTTCCACCATGTCTACAAACATACCAATCATTTCTTTAAAAAAAAATGTTTTATTCACCATCCGTAAAATACATTTAGACGTTAGTATCCATAGATGAATAAATATACGAGGAAAGGTTCTCTATCATAAATATGGTAAATAATGGCACACAAATCATTATACATAACTTTCATTGTATGAGAGATTATAAATAGTTACACGTGATCAATATGATACCCTAAGGTCCCCAGGTCGTTAAGTTATGTCTGGGTTGCTTTCAACTCCACTTTTCCAGTAATTTATAGGAGCCCAGATAAGATTCCCTAGTTTCCGAGCTTTCCAACATTTCCTCTCATATAAACCTTTTTCCATATTGTACATAGCTAAGAGCTGTGAAAGCCATTGTTGAAATGTGGAGGGCCCATCGTCCACCCAGGCAGATGAGATACAAATTATTTCTACAGCCATGGCTAAAAAGACAAATTTGCACTGTACCAATGGTGTTCCTTTCTTCGTGACGCCTAGTATCATCAGCTCGGCTGTGAGTTTTCTTTGAATCCTCAAAGTTTGCACTAGAAATTCTTCTATGGCTCCCTTCAGAGGATATAAAGCTGAGCAAGAAGCAAACATGTGAACTATATCTACATCAGCACTATGGCAGTGGGGACATAGGATCCCATCCGTACCACCCCATTGAGTAATCTTAGCAGGCGTGTGGTATAGTGAAAAGATCATTTTATAATGTTGTGCTTGTAGAGCCGCTACCCTCACTATGATGTGGCCAGGCTTGAGTGAAGCCATAAACTCCTCCCCTACAATATTCAACTTCTGCTGCGATTTCTCACAATACTTATCTAAATCGTCAACCAATAGTTGCCTCAGCCCGCCATAAATCTGGTAATAGTACAGCCATCTGGGTCTCTAATTGCCTTGGTAACTAGATCTTTAAAGAAGGCTTAACCCCCCCTTTCTTCCTTGCGATGGAGCTACGTATCTGGAGATATTTTTAAAAAATCCCTACGATCGAGTTTAAAAAGGAGTTGAACCGTATCAAAATAAATTATTCCACCTGTCAAGAAAATCCCCCAAGGAATCCCCCAATGAATCCCAACGCAACATAACCCCATCATGGAATACCTCTGGGAGTGAAGGATTTCTGAACAGAGTAGCATAATAGTTCATTATTCCTAGCTCCAACTTATTCCTGATACTGGTCCATACCGCTGCTGCTGCACAAAGGGTCTTATATTTTACTTTATTTTTTATAGTAACTGGCTTCACTGAATCTAAAAAGCTAGTTAGGGTCCTCTCTCTCTAGTAGTAGTTCATATACATCCGGATGAGCATCTCTTTTCCACTCGTCCACAACCTTCCCTCCCAGTAACCCTTGAAAGTATTGGATTGTTGCAGCCCAGTAATACTTTTTTAGGTCTGGAACCGCCCAGCCCCCCTTACCCTGGGTAAGGACATATATCTGATAGCCCTTCTAGTCTTTCCTTGCACCCAAACAAATCTGTTAATAATTTTTTGTATTTCCTTAAACCAATGATTCCCAAACGTTAGGGGTATTTTTCTAAATAGATATAAAAGTGTTTAGTAGTAAGTATCATCTTAATAATGTTACATCGTCCCACAATCAAGATATGCAGATTATTGAGCCTTTCCAAATCTTTCTTACTCTTTTGGATCAACTGGGCGAGATTGTTTTCCACCACTTTACCTAATTTTGAGGTTATAATAACCCTAAGATAAGTTGTACATTCAGTCACCCATGGATCCAACAAAAAAAGCCTGCTATTGATTACTATTTGCATTTTTCCCAGTTGGGCCGATAGCCAGAAACCTCTCCGAAGCATTCTGCCTCATGTTCTATTTCCGTTAAGGCCACAAGCAATTTTGCAGCTCTTATTGCCAAATCATCCGCGTACCCTAGGATTTTGATTTCAAATCTGTTCAGTCGGATAGGGTGGATTCCCATATTCCCCTCAATTTTCCTGATTTAGGGGGGCCTATATCAAATACAAATAAGAGGGGATAACATGGACACACCTGTCTTGTCCCTCGTGTGATAAAAATAGGTTCACCTTGTCCACCCATTAACCAGAGTCGAGCCTGAGGAGTTCTATATAATGTCTGTATGGCCTTTATACACCCCTTTCTTATCCCCACATTCTCGAGTATAGCCCATAGGTAATCCCAGGAAACCCTATCAAATGCCTTCTCTGCGTCGAGTAGGATGAGTGCCATAGGGTCTTCAGTGACTGCCGTACCATTAAACACGGTGATAACTCTATGAATATGAGCTGTTGTCCCTCTGCCTGGGATGAACGCATGCTTTTGGGGTGAGATCACCTTCCCTATCATGATACTAAAGCGATTTGCTAAGAAAAGATCTTTGTATCACTATTCATAAGACTAATCAGTCCGTAAGATTGGGCCTCATTAGGGGCTTCCATTTATTGACAGAAATACTATATTGGCTTCTGCCCATGACTCAGGGGTGCTTCCCCTTTCTGTGCCGGCTGCATTATATGTCTTAAGTCATCCCCCAAAACCGGAAAAAAAACTTTATAAAATTCGAATGGATTTGATCAGGTCCCACAGCCTTGCCGGGAGGGAGTTCCTTAAGGGCTCTTTGAATTTCCTCACGTGTACATGTACACTCTAAGGCCTCTGAATCTACCTGTGAGAATGTCTTGGCAGTAAGCGATTCTAAATATTGCCTTATGTGTTTTGGCTCCTTATGTCCCTCTTCCCCCTATACATTTTCATAGTACCTTTGAAATACCACACGTATTGCCCTGGTCTCTGTGACTGCTTCGCCCATTTGATTTTTGACTTCTAAGATGTCCCCCACAGCAACTTTCTGTCTTGTCAAAGTAGCAAGCATATATGTAGCAAGTTTGCCTCCAGGCCAGAAATTTTTCTGCTGTTCTTATTTCCACAATTTCTCTTGCCGCAGCTTTTACTAACGTCCGTTTCTGGAGAATCCCTTCTATACTTAAGCCATTAGCAATAGCCCTAACCAACTCTTCTTCTGTATCTAAAATTGTGCTATACGTGGTATTTAAACATTGTCTAACTTCTTTATTCCGGTTAAGAGAGTAGCACCAGGTTTCCCCTCTAACCCAGCCTTAAGAGCATCCCACACCATCCCACTCCTAGCACTGCACCTATTAACCTCCAAGAATTCCCCAAGCCATCTGTTCATATGTTGACCATAGTTAGGATCTTGAAGCAGGGCCCTCTGAAATGTCCAAGTGCGTTCTGGCACATCCACCACTATGTTTGTTATCTCCAAGACCAAAGGATTGTGGTCAGACATAGCCCGGGGAAATTTCTTAATGGCACAAGTTGTAAGAAGCCAGTGCGAGATCAGGAAGTAATCAAGCTACAGCTCTATGTGGTGCAGACAAATATGTGCTACCCCCTCCTGTGGTTTAAGTTGTGCCCAAGCATCAAAGAGTCAGTTGTCTTGCATCATTTGAATAAGGGCCCAATGTATTATTTTTTTTGGACCTGTATAATCATCTGGGTTCCCCTTCCATAGCCCCCATACCGTTTATGTTTAAATCACCACATACAATAATCAGAAGAGGCCACTTCTGAATTGAGAAACTCAAACACTACGGGATCATCACCTGTTGAACCATAAATTGTACGTAGCTAAAATTAAACCCCTGCAATTGGCATTCAACAATTGTCCAATGACCTTGTCTATCAGTTGAGCGAGTTTTAATTACAATGCCTCCCTTTTGAGCCAATATCACCACCCCACGCGTTCTGATCCCCTGTGTGGCATATGCTATCAATTGAAACACCAGCTTCTCTCAGAGATTTTTCCTGGTCCCCTCAATATGCGTTTCCTGCATGCAGACTATGTCCGCATGTAGCATCCGGAGCTGCTCCTTAACTTTCCATGGTTTTGCAGCGTCATTCAACCCACATATATTTATCGTTGCTGTCCACATGCTAAGTGTATTTTACCACCCTGTTCCATCACCGCTTCCTTTTCTCGCCATCCTTCCTTGGTTTCCTCATATGATGGTATTTTTCATTTTTTTACCCTCCAGCCCTCCCTCTGCCCTGCCCCCACCAACCCCCGTCCATCCAGATCCACCCCTCCCCCTTTTTCCCCTCTCCTCCCACCTACATTGTGAGACAGGCAGACCTAAGGTCTATGTGATGGAGCCTGTGAGTCAGCCCCCCTTGCTACCATCCTGCCAAATTTCCCTTATTTTCCCTTTCCTTTTTTTTTAAAGTGTTGCCCCCTTGTGAGCCCTCATAGACTAATATTGACTCCCGGTGCTTTAAACCAACCACTAGTAATTCTTTTTATTGTATAGTTAATAAACACCATTACAAAAAATAAAATGCAGTAGTATTTAAAACTGATCGAGAGATACATACATAATTAGAAGTTAAAATCTTAAATGAAAATGTCCTTCGAACTTCAGAACGCCGAGTCAGTTACAGAGGAAACAGTTACACAAGAAATGTGAGTTCAGGGTATGGATTGGATCTTTGCCAACGTTCCTCTTATTTTCTCAAAGTTGGTGATAAATGTAACTGCTCTAAAGATGAGTTGAGGGTCCGCTGAGCACAGGACTTGTATGATCGCGGAACGGCAGGTGCTGATTCCATATTCCTTGAACTTCGCTTTTACCAACCAGAAAGCCCAGTTTGTTGTTCCAAGCTATCAGGCCAAAAAGATGGTGATTAATCTCTGCCATTAAATTTTTATTTTACCAATATATTCTTTACCTTGAATGTCTGAGGTGAAGACTCTTGTAATGCTCTTATATACTGGTCTTCATACGTTTGTCTGGCATTTGACTGAGCCTTTAAAAATACTTCCTCCCGGAGCAGATAGTTCCCAAAGTATATTAGTATTGCCACTGGCATTGCAGTACCTTCTCTAGCAGGCTGACTTGGCCTCTTTAAGGTCAGTGGGAAACAATGAACCTGTTGTATTTCTGCCTCCCAATTCCAATGCTTGAGTTCAGGAAAATCTCCCTTCATTAGCTTCAGTGTGTAGGACCTTATATCATTGCCCTCTGCTCCTTCTTCTATGCCAATTAACTGTAGGTTATTCCACCTTTGCCGGTTCTCAAAATCTTCCATCCTCCATTGGACGTCTGCTAACTGAGCTGCTTGGGTCTCTGCCTGCGCCTGGGTTCTGGTCATATCGTCTTCTAGAGTAGAAGATTGCTCCTCGACCATTGTCAACCTCGAGTTTATGTCTGTACAGGCGTTAGCCATTTTCCTTACAGCACCCTGGAGCTTCTTCGTTGCTAGGCAATTTTTCTTCCCATCCAATCGGGTCTCTTGTTGAAGTTGCTTGATGGACTCGTAGATCAGTTTCAAGGAGGGTTCTTCAGCTTGTGATGTTCTTACAGTGGTGATATCTTCTTCCTGCCCGGAAGCTCTGGGTAAACTTTTTGGGTAACACAGTAATCACATTTTAATCTAGGGTTTGCATAAGACCTGGCATTCTCAACTACCACCCATTCAGTTGGTTGAGGGTCTTTATGCTTTTTAGAAAGCCTCTTCCTTCTTGCTACTGTGCCTGGTCCTATCTGTTGGCTACTGAGGCTTGAGCTGGAAAGCTGAACATTACTTCCATCTTCGGGTCACAGTAGCTGATATAAGAGCCATCAGTCAGAGAGAAAAATGTATCACCGAGCTCTACAGTATCTTCCAGCCCCTTGAGTCCTGTTGCCTCCTCAACTATCACACTGGTATCTAGAGCTGTGTTAACCGGGGCTTGTTTCTGTGCCAGTGAGGAGTAGGTTACATCATGAAATTGATCCGCAGTGACTATGACAAATTGCCCAGGTATGGGTAGCAGAATAGATCTTTGATTGTTAGTGCATTCAGTCCTTCCAGTGGCAATTTCATCATGGATGGCATCCACTCAAGTTATTGCCTCACCATCCAACTGTTTTTTTAATTGAAAACTTAGCTGCATCTGGGATTTTTTTTTAGTGCTATCCATGCTTGCTTGCTGAACCGTCTGTTCCCTGTGAATAACCATTGCCCCAATAGCATCAGCTGTGGGGGCTGTAATTGTATAAAAGAATTCAGTAATGCTCTGCTGTTGCTGCGCCTGTACCTACACCTACGACTGTAACTTTAGTGGTGGTTGTGACTGTAAACTAGACTCTGATTGACAGTCTTTTTTCTTTGCCTCAATAGTGCTTTCTATGGTTTCCGTTTGTCTTTCAGTCTTTTTTATTTCTCATTTTTTAATACCATCTTGGGTTTGTGTCACCTTCAGGGATGTCCTAGTGCTGGAGTTTGGACAGTCCCATGGCTTTCCTCCCTTAGTTCGCTGTATCAGGACGCTGGTGTTCGCATCTGTACTTGCCTGCCCCTCAGGAGCTTTCAAGCGTGCCACATGACTTGGCTTGTGAGGCATCCTCCCTTCAGGATTTTGTAGCAGTATTAGTACTATAGACCAGGCCTTTAGACTTATGATGATTTATTGGAAAATGATTGTCCTCCAAAAGACCCACAACTACATGGTCTTTGTGGACCTAAAATCCGCATTTGATTTGGTTCCCAGGGAAAAACTATAGGTGGTTCTACAACGGAACGGGGTCCCTGAGCTAATTAATGTTATAGTGAGATTGCACCAAGACATCTACAGGTCAGATGGGACTCCCAGGAAGAGCTAACTAATCGAACAGTGACTCCCAAAGGGGTATGTCAAGGTTATTTCCTAGCCCTGACTTTAATCGCCTTATATCTCAATGATGTTGTGAGCCAACTAGAAAATCTTGACAGCGATACACCAAGGATTGCAGTGAAGAAAATCCTCCTGCTATTGTTCGCAGATGACACTCTGCTGGTGTCTAAGACCCTATTGGGTCTACAGAGCTGGTAGATTGTTTTGCGCATTTCTGTGCCGAAAGAGGGTTGACAATAAAGCACTAAAATAATGAATTCCTGAACATTAATCCACATAAGACATTTAGAGGTACCATCACGCTTGAGGGTATAGACCTCAAAAGAGTCCCAGAATTTGATTATCTAGGCATAAGTTTTACTCATAACATGATTTGGTCCTCCCCAGTGAAGAAAACTAGTATCAATTAAAGCCATCATGTATATGGGATACAGAGACTTGATTGGGCGTCTAAAAACAGGCCGATCGTACCCGCTCTGAAAGTTTATAATGTGAAGGTGGAAGGTAGTGCCCTTTATGGATCAGAGCTGTGGGGTATTTCAGGATTGTCCAGTCTGGGAAAGTCGAGAACAACTTTTTAAGATCTTTGATTGGGCTTCCGAAGAGCACAGCCCTATTGCCCCTACATTGTGATGTGAGGGTAAAACTGATCACCCACAAAGCACAGCTAAGACCAGTCTCATTTTGGAGAAGGTTCAAGTCATCATCTACTCTAGTGGAATACAATAATGCTTTCAAAGAGTTAGTCGAACAAGACAAGAACCATAAGATTCACTGGATCTGGTTGGTTAGAGAAACACTCTCTCAAATTGGCTTTGAGGAATTCTGGACTGATCATGATTTTCCCCCGATCCCTTCTAACGTTAAACTCAAATAAGCTTTTTGGGCTCATAAATGGGCAATTGAGATGAGCAATAGCAGGCAAGGAGCTTCAACTGTTGTCTCTTTAGATCTAAAATCCCATAGTATGTGTGACCGCTTCTCAAATTATATTTTGGTCCTCATGGCTACGCAACTGTATAACAGGTTTAGACATGGTACACTCCCTTTGCAGGCTTTCTTGTCAAAATGGAAATCTAAGATAGATAAGCGCTTGGCATGTCCATCATGCCAGCATCCAGAAGAGAATCTACAGCAAGTTTTTTTCTTTTGCCATTGTTAAAAATAGGGGTCTCTAGTTGGCAATGGTTTGCACCTTTGTTACACTTCTAAATTAACCAGTGCTCACCCCCATGGTTGCTTGGCACGAGCAGACAGTCTTATCTCAGAGGCAGTGTGTAAAGCATTTGTGCACACCTACAGTAACACAGGGAAAAGACTACAAATAGAAACCACACCAGTTTAGAAAAATAGGAATTCTTTACCTAAACAAAATTTAGGACATCCTGGATTCTCCCTATTTGCAAGCAACTGGGGGCAAGGCAATGTCTAGTGGCGCTAAAGCTCTTGCGAGCAGAGACAGTGGCAGTAGCGAAATATCTTCAATGGAGCTGGAGCATCATGGCAAAGTTGCTAAAGCATTCTCAATCTGTCATTGGAGATGCACCCTTGAACTATACCTAGATTAAGTTAAAAATGCGCTGGGAGAATACTAGGATGTCTGGATATGTACTAATGCTAAATCGTATTTTTTGCATAATGAACTAGATAATATAAGAAATTGTGTTATCCTGGACAGGAAAGAGATGTTTGTCAATATTGTCGATTTTTGTCCTTTAAAATGGTTTTATATCTGGTGTTTTATGTATACTATTAATTGGTTTTAACCTATTGATTGTTATACTTTTATGGTTTTTATACCGAATAAAGTTGATTGATGATGATGATAAATATAATTGGCAACTTAAAAATAAATTATACTGTAAGTCACAAAAGTGCACCTGCACCTACATGTTCTTGCTTTGGTGCAGGTTAACGACCCTCATTCACAAGAGTTTAAAGACTTTGGTCTCAAACCATACTCCAAGCAAACTTTTGTGAATTCCATTTTCGAATCATCAAATATATATGTAAAAACCTGCTGAGCTATTGCAAATTTTCATTCGCTGCCTCCTTTTTCCCTCCCAAGGAAAAAGTTTTATTCCTGACCCTTTCCAGTATGGGAGAAGATTGGAGAGGAGTTGGTGAATGCCTTTAAACATGGAAATGTGTGGTTATGCACAGGCTTGCAGAGCATTCCAACCCTGGCAAACTTGCTTCCTGCCTACTTACAACCCCTGTAAAGATGTCAAAGTTGAGTTCTTGCTAAATTCCAAACCATGATAAAATATGAGCTCTGGATTGCTATTATCTGAGGTCTGATGTAATAAGAATGCTGCCATATTTTCTCACTTCACTTCAAGGCATCAGAAGGGACGAGTGGATTTTTTTTAACAGGACAATTAGACTTCTGAAGCATCCTGTCCGCTGGACAAGTAACCCCACATCTAAAGTACGGATTTGTCTGCTTTAGTAACATATTTTTATTGATCTTCCAATTATTGTAAGGTTCTGTCATCAGTTTCAAAATTATTATGACACTGCCTGGAAAGACTTTATGGGCAAACATATGGTATCACTCCCTCTGATGTCATCGGGTCGAATGGGTTGTCACTTCTGCTACCCATGGTATTTAGTGAATCAACGTCCATGGTCAGGACTGGGAAGGTTAAAAAGCCCATCGTGGAAACATTGCTAATTCTGCATTTTGTAATGATTTTCAAATGTTCTTTTAAAATGTCGCGTTACTGTCTGTTTTCCCATTCAGCCCCATTGCCCTGGGTGTCTTTTATTTTCCAGAATGTAATCTGGATAATGCAAGCCAGTCGGATATGCTAACAAAGCACATTTGTGTTTTTATCGGGCGGAGAGTATAAAAACGAGCAATGTCTGACGCTGTAGTATCCGTGCATCCTATTTGGTACCTCTACTGGCCACAGTTCGATAATTAAAGTGATTCTCGGCGAAACATTCTTGGCCTTTCGGTGAGCTTGGCAACACTTATGGAACAATGCTTCCAGATGGTTGCAGTGTTTTTGAGAAAACCCCTCAGTGAGATATAATTTTGTTCAAAAATAGATGGCACTTTTTTTACGTTTTCCTTCAACAAGCTATTTATTGGCTCCACTGTCGAGAACTTTCCATTCCATTTTAACAATGGCATGACTCCCTTTCCATTGTTTCCGTAAACGTCGTAATGCATGTTTTACTTTTCTGTATCAAGCAGCAATGCTCAAACAATCTCAATTCTAAAAGTAGAAATTGATTGCAAACGTGCAGGGCCGAATGTTGGAATATTGTATGCAAAAATATCTTCTAAGATAAATATCGTGCCCTGAATATCGTAAAAAAAAAATCATCTTCCCATGGTTGTAGATTTTCTGCTAATAATTCTGGTTGGGTGATAATATTGTAACCGATATCTCGGACATTTATATGGCAGACCATATTCATATACCAAACCTCTCCTCATTACTGCCACAGGGCACTGATGTTCAGACACGTCTCAACATTTAGGTGTCAACATTATCTGTAAAAGAAAAAATGGAATCGAGGGTATTTTTATAAATTAAACAAAAAGTTCTTTAGGAGGAAACGGAACTAAATGCCCCTTCAGAAATTATACAGTTATACAGAGTGATGCACAGTTCTACATATTTCACATACTAATCGGAGTTATGCATTTTAAGTATTGGATGTCATTTTGTAAGCAGATAACCTTAACAAATATTTTTTTAGAACTACTTATTCGAGAAGTGACTTCAATGTACACTGCCCTTTTTATTAGGTCTCAATTAGGCCGCGCATGCGCTACCTTTACGAGGCATAAAGTAATTAGTATGTTAGGTGAAACTCCATGTTATTTCTGTTGCTGCTTGCCATTAGTTAAAGTTTGTCATTGATTTTGTTAGATGTTTTTTATTGGCTGTTGACGCGATGCTGACTTCCGTTTAGTCCGGAAGCAGCGGCGCCTAACTACTGTTTTTTTCTGCCAGATCGCACTCTGTTTAGCAGCTGCCTCCTGTTTTGCAGGATTTCACTTTTAAAATGCAGGTACGCACTTTCAACAATGGTGCCCAATCTCGTTTTAAAATCCCGGGACATGCTCAGCGTGCCCACGCTTCTTCCTTCTCCCCGGCTGCAGCTGCCTCCTGCTTTTCAAATACAGGCTTTCAGTTTTCAAAAACAGGTTTTTGTAAACTTATGACACTTCTCTAGAGATAAAAGAACTCTGTACATTCTATTTAAAGTGCTGTTTTTTTCTGCCCAGGAGTAGATGCACTCTGTTTGACATATTTCTGGAGGTTGGATGCTGGTGTATATGTTTGTTAGCGTGTATGCCTTCATTAGCACGTGCACAGTGGTCTGCCGCTGCTCGTTGCTGAAGATGAGATGGACTACATAATCTGCGCCGACTGGTGCTCTGCCAGAATTCCATCAGCAAGGCTCGCAAAGAAGCCAGACCATAGTTAAAGTGAAGGCAGTGCTTAATTTGTGAAAGAATAAGTGCTGAACATTCTATTTCAAGTGAATTACATGACTACATGGACCCCGGACTTCTACTTCCTTAGAATCCTTACCAGCACTGCTCTCAACACAACCCAGTCCTGATGAAGATCCCGATTAATGTGGATCGAAACACAGCCAACCATTCAGCGCAATCATAGGCGCTTCATACAAAGTGGTTCATAAATAATACAACAAACCAAAGTAGAAACAAACTCTTCAAGCTAACTGGAACCACATTGTGTCATTCATTCATTGTACATATCTATGCACCAGTCACTATGCACCGTCCACGCTGATCACATTGTCACCTGCGTCGCTACCGTGTTTTTCACTCACACACTTTGAGCACCAAGTACAATTTGTGTTGTTTTCATTTGTGCAGTGCTGTTACAACTGCTAATTGCCCTTTTTTCCTTTTTCCTAAATTTTCTACATAAATGATGCCATGAGCACATGCAATAATCAAATAGAGTCTCCTTGTTTCCTTTTTGATAATGTTGTATTCATATCCTTTCTAATTGCCTTTGAATAATACCATTTGGGATATCATATGTTTTTATCATATTCTCTACCCCAATCCCAACATGGTTGGCAGGTTTTTGCTCCTGTTATTTATACACAATTGATGTATGTAAGGCAGAGACAATTGTACTCTATGTCCTCAGACTTTGTTAAAATAAGTGACAAAAATTCTTCGTCGATATCTGTGGTCACTACTGCCTTTGATCTACAGTGCGGTCAGTAGAGGTTACAACTTGATACCATTTGCGGATAAGCACTACAGACAACATTGAATTCAGTCTCGATTTATTTAAGGCAGGGATAATTGTACTATGTTGTCAGATTTTGTTAAAGTATGTGACAAAAAAGCATTCCTCGATATCTGTGTCAACTACTGCCTTCAATCTACACTGCGGACAGCAAGGTACACAACTTGAATTCAGCTTTCCATGTACACTACGGACAGCATTGAAGTTAGCCTTGATTTATGTAAGGCAGAGACAATTGTACTCTATGTCCTCAGACTATGTTAAAATAAATGACAAAAATTCTTCGTCGATATCTATTCTGACTACTACCTTTGATCTACAGTGTGGTCAGTAGATTTTACAACTTGATACCAGTTTCAGATAAGCACTACGGACAACATTGAATTCAGTCTCGATTTATTTAAGGTACAGACAATTATACAATGTACTCAGATTTTATTAAAGTA